>NC_089681.1:45663771-46365021 GCF_031753505.1 Anomalospiza imberbis
TTTTTTTTTTTCCTGGAGAATGGTAATAATAATTTTCATGTTTACAGTTCCATAATATTCTAATTAAAAACAAACAAACAAGACTTGGTCAACGTTAGACTTTTCCAAATGAGCAATGATTCCTTTTTGTTTAGTTCAGTTTTTTGATTGGTTGGTTGGCTGGGGTTTTTGTTCTTATTGTTTAGGGATGTTGCAGCACAGAAGGTCCTGGAATGGCAGGGATGGGATATGGTGTTGAGTCAATGGTTGCAAGGAGTTCAGGTCCCATGGACAAAAACTCCTATGAGCCAAGCAGACAATGAAGGGGGAAGGAGGGGAGGAGCTTTTAAAAAAAGTCATTGGCTTTGGAAAATTGACTTTCTTAAGTAACAGTGATAGCGAGGCAGAACTTTTCTTAGCAAAGAAATTCATTGGCCTGGAACATAGCAGATGATGGCCTAATAGCCACAAATTTTGATATGCACATCAGGGGATGTTTTCTGCATGTCATAGACCCTGGGTAACATGCTGAAAGGTAACTGAAGATCAGCAGCCTAAGGTTAAGAATAATCAGATCCAATATTAAATTTCATTGTGGGTGCATGCCAGCTGTTAATTGATTTTATATTTAATATGATTGGAATGGAGCAGGACATTTCAATACTAATTATAGTCCAACAACAGAACTTGCACAGCTTTGTGTACATGTGTAAAGGCATAGATGGAGGAAGAAGCTGATAAAGGTTTGCAATACTTTCTGTGATGGATGTGTTATAATCTAAGCCTAATACAAGCATGCACTTAGGATCAGCTCAAGTGAACTTGGAGTTGTTTAGAGTCATGTTGTTGGGCCCTGGGTTTGGGCATATTGCCTCTCAGTAAATTATATGCAGGAGAAATGAGGGTTTGGAGGTTTTTGGTTTTGATTATGGTCAGCTAGGGAGACGTGGTGCGTGAGTTCTGCTAGCTGCAGCTGGAAACATTCTCTTGCGTTAAACAGGAAAATATCAGTGCCTGATGCTTTGCCATTCATCCACAAAATAGCTCTGCTAAGAAAAGAAAGTATGTCCAATAGGAAATAATAAGTATAGCAAACTTCATTTGCAGAGACAGTTTTGATTATACTTTATATTCTTGCTTATATTTTTTAAAAGAGCTGCTTCTTCCTGGGAAGAGTGGAAAACAGTTGTTCTGGAACTGTTGCCATACCCCCATAATGTTTCTGTTGTTCGGAGGTGTATGTCATGACAGGTTACTTTGACTTTGGCCTTACAGCAATGGCAGAGAAGAAGGATCTTTAGTTAGCAAAAGCTTAATAGAACTGGATTAAAAAAAAACAATTTCACTGGTCCACTTGTCTATGCAAAATCATTTTTTTATTCCTGGAAGAAAACTTAGTGGCCAAATAATGCAGTGGAATCTGTTGCAATAATTTTATTGCAATAAAAACAAAAAACTAGAGTATATTTCATATTACACTTTTTGAATTAATTCTGGCAATACAAATTTGGAAAATACATAGATGCATTAGTTTTATTTTTGTTTTTATTTGTTTCTGGCTCTTGCTCCCATTAGAGTCTATAATGCACAGTATGCCTTGTCCACTACTGAGACCTAACAGGCCACCATTTGTTAACACAGGTCATGGTAGTTGAACTGTGTGTAAAATGTAGCCTGTTACTTTAAACATTATGCATAAAATTCATTAAATGTCATTGCTTTAAGATGATTCTGTACTTGCAGTCAAGAATTATGGAGCACTTTCCAGAAAGCACTTCTGTTCTTGATGTTGGGCCTAAGAATCAATAATTTCATGAACTTCAGCTTGATTTATAACCTATTTTGAAATGCTCAAGCCAAATAGCTCTACAGGACAGTTGTTAATAGAGGTGACAGATATTTGTTTTCCTTAGAAACTGAAATTTTTGTGGGAATATAGGATTCTCAAGTTCTCTAACCTTTTCTACCTACCAGCAGTCCTCAAAGAGGTCATCAAATATGTTAAATTCTGACACTGGTGAAGAACCAAATCTGTCATGTTCTGTGATGGGAGGGAAAGAAGAATCTCAGGCAGGCTGGAAGAGGGATGAGAATTTATTTGAATGTGTTTTTATCTTTTTTTCTCTTTTGCTGTGGGGGCTGCTGATTTATTAATGCAATAATAAAGTCCATTTGATATGAATAGACTCCTAATCACTGAAGAGATTACTTGTAGGATCAGAATCATTAGAGTGAGAGTTGGCTGACTGGCCCCTGATTAAATTATATCCAATGAAGCAACAAACTGTAAACCAAAATACACTATTTTTTTTCCAGTAAGTATTTGATGAGTTTCTTCTTCCTCTGTGCAATTTTATGTTAAGGATTTGCTATTGCAGTCTGAGGGCAGGTAGAAGACAATGAAAAACATCTTAAAAAACTCCCTGGCTTTGCTCCTGGATTTCAAATTACTTGCATGGGATGGGGGCCAGCACAAAGTATATGCAAAATACAACAAATAATATGGACTTAGAGGATTTTTTTTTTTTAATTTTCTTTATCCTCTTACAGATAGCAAAATTAATTTCACCCTACTTCTTTTCTGTTGCAATCTTTCCACTTCAGTCTGCCTATTTTGAAGATGAACAGGCGGGTGAGACTGGGCTTACATAGGCTGAGGTGGTTTCAGTGAGGTATAAATACTTCATGATTTATTCAACCTTTGAGCAGAAATTTCTTTCTGGTAGAATTAATCTGCACATAGCTGAGGTGTGCTACCACTTGAGTTATGATTGATCATGCAATATAACAAAACTCCATTGGCATCAGGTTTAGGACTGATGTACATATAAATATAATGTAGATAAAGCTGCCAAATGCTGTGACTGACAGGTGGGTTCAAGGCATTTTTGGCAAGAAGACTCAGCCTTGACTCTCCAGCTAAGAAAATGTGCATATTGGACAGCTTGTATTAATAGTCTGCAAATGAAATACAATTGAATGACAGTTGGGAAGCAGTTTAAGCAAAGTCTACTACGTGATGACCAATGCACATACAAATTAATAACTGTCTTTCTGGACGGTTAGAAGTTAATCTTGGTATTCTAAATGAGCTAATCCATGTGGACTAGTATCCACTTAAGGCAATCATATTATTTACTTGGGGAGGTCAGATGTTTACTTGCAAAACTTTGCTGTCCTTTCAGTTTTCATTTGGGGCTGAGGACCAGGTATTTCATCTGGGTCAGAGGGCTGCCAGATTGTCTAACTCTAGAGCTGGTAGAACAACATCTTTTTGGTTTTGTCTCTCCATAAGGGCCAAAGACCACAGAAATGATCAAAACCATTTATTCATTCTGTTCAATGTGTTTCTTGAAGCTGACACATTCACTAGCAAAGGTGCTTTGTTACTGTTTATCCCCTGAGGTAAGCCATAGAAAAACAAGAGCAATTGATAAAAAATGGCAGAGTAAAGGAAATGGTTTCTGGATCCTTGATGATAGGAAAGGAGACGATGCCCTAGATATTTAACTCTAACTTCTGTTATGACTTCTGTTACGATAAATGTGCTAAACTTACTTTAAATTGTTACATATTTGTTGTACATGTTTATGTTTTTCATGGTTATGTTTTACTTTTCTCACACTACTGCTTGGCAGTTCCTATCACTAAAATATTTTTGTCCTTTAACTAGGTTGTTTCTCACATATCAATCATTAGTTAAACCCTCTATCATAAAATCGTTCTCTGGTGACACTATCTAAAGAAGGCATCACACAATCAGCCATTCATTATGAGTATCCTGGCCACAACTGTGATGTTACCTTGAAAGAACTTCTGACATTTCAGGTTTTTCCAGAACTTTGGTTCCCACTGATGGTTCTTTTCTTGCCCTCCAAGTATCTGGAAGCAGCTAATGTGGCTGCAAAATGGGTGGATTTGTAGGAATGGAATCTCCTTTTATAGTGCAATTAAAAACTATCTTCCTCATGCTAAGATACCCCTTAGCCAAAAAGATCTGTGCTTCAGAGAATCAGTAGAATAAATGAAGATTTTTTTTGTGTGTGTGAGGAACACTGTAGTTTGGCCAATTGAAAGTATCCAAGTGTCTGTTCCTGCTTTTTTTTTTTTTTTCCTAAATAGTCTTTTTCTTTGGCTTTTGATGTTTTCCTCTGATGTGATATTGCACTTGCACGACAGTGTTTGTGGCATAGAGGTAATGGTTCAGGTAGTTCTATTGCTACAGACAGTCACATTTTGTTTTTCAATAAATAGCCATAAAACTGAGCAAATAATTATGTTTGCATTTGATGCAATGCCAAATACTATATTATCAAAAATGTTCACTTGAAACTGTACCTATCTAGGAGTGTTTTCCAGTTACTAATAAAACAAAATATTTGTGGTGGGGGAGTAAGGCCTAATCTTATGTCTAAACATCCAATGTGACAGCAAACTTTTGTATGTGGAGGCCTTGTATTGGTGTAATGCTGTGAGCTGGGGAATGAAGGATGTTGGAGAGGAGGGAAGGCAGAGCCTGAAGAGGAGCTAAAACAGTTTGGTGGCAAGACATTCAACAAGTTGAGTCCAAGAAAAAAGCCCAAATCACACTGCTCTGAGTTTTTCTTTTCTGAATAGGAGGACAGTGTAATCAAGTGTATCATAAATACTTTCTTTGAATGAGGAATGTTTCTCAGATTTAATGACTTAGACTGCTGTGAATACCAGTGAGGGGAGGCATTCAGACTGGTAGAGACCTGAAAGTTGTAAGTTTCCACGAGAAATGCTGTTTGAGCCAAGCAAGTATGGTAGCAAGATGATCACCCTCTGTCATGTAGGACATATCAGGTCACTTCTACCTTCAGGTAGCTCAAGCAGAGGCTTAGGAATCCAATTTTCTGTGGCAGACAAAATGAAGCAATAAATCAGGTGAGGTTCAAAGGTCTCTCCAGCTTTGTATATTGTCTCTACAAACAGTGCTTGGAGTAGACTATAAAGTAGAAAAGTTTATAATTGTAATTTAGAGAATTTTCTTTGCCTTTTGTGTTTTATAATTTAGAGGCCTTCTAGATTGGAGGTGTGTTCGATAGCCCTGAGTAATTCCTTCTTCCATCAGTTTGTACAGTGTTGTCTTAACTGATGCCTTTCCTCTGAGATTCCTCTGATGAGAAATCCAGCCTGAATACGGGATACTACTGGAAGCATTTTTCCCGTGATGCTCTTCAATTCTATGGAAATATTCTCCATAGTGTGTTATCACTAAAAGAAAAATTTCCACTTTCTGTCCCTGTTAGAATGTTATTTACTGATCAAAAATTAAAAATGGATGACTAATGGATGAATGGCTCAGCAGAACATCTTGGCTATTCTTCTACAATTTTGGTACTTTTCTGTACTTATTTTATCACAAACTAATCAGGAATGATTAATTGTATCACTTCAGCTTTGTACCTATCAAAGTGTTGACAGAAATTGAAGAATGTTGTTTTCCAATAATTTTTTTGTAAGAGGGAAGGAGATATTTATTTAACTGTACTCATGACTATTCAGGGATTGACTTTGCACATGTGTAAATAAACTGTCTTTTAAGAAGAGAAATTTTGATAAGAGCAGATCAGAGATATAACAGATATTTGAGGGGAGAGAGGTTTAGGTATTAAGGACTTTCTTCATAAGACAAAGTATAGCCTTTTTTTTTTTTTTTTTTGAATGAGTAACAAGTGAACTCACTTCTTTGCCAGTCATTTTTTTATTAGATGTATATTTTCTCCATACATTTGAAAAAACATGCATCTCTTAGTGCCTAAGATTGAGAGAAAGTGAAGAATAAGTGAAGATTTCTGCTTTTTTTGTATAAAGCATCAAGTGTTCCAAATGCCACATTTACTTCATGTTACTTGTACAGGGATTAGAAATGGACCTGACAGTCTGAGTTGGGCAAAATGTTTGCTGGGTAAGGATAGCAAATAGAATTGTGTGATAGCTTGGGGTTTTTATCACTATCTAGAATAAAATTTGAGCGTATCAATCAGCTGCAACACCTTTGGGAGTAGAATAGCGATTAAGCAGTGTTTGTGAGGCCATTGCCATTGCCCTGTGGATTTCTTAGAGGAGCTAACCTGCTGCCATTCCGTCTCAGAAGAGCTGTCTGTCATCAGCAGGAATAGGTATGCCAGTTCACTTCTGCAGCTTAGAGAAACTGAGCAGCTGACAGCAGTTGAGGCTGTTCTACCCATGAAACCACTGCCTAAACTTCAGCAGACAAAAATTCCATTTTCTTGTCTAAGTCAACCATTAATGAGGAAAGTGGCTGTGCTGTCAAGTTGTCACTGTTGAATGATTTTTCTCAGCTGAGACGGATGCATGAATGGGAAAAATAACTTTACTAATTTCAAGCAATTTAGCTCTAATGACTTTTTAAAAGCTCCACAAGCTAGGTGGTCCAAAGAAAGGCTCTAGGAGAAGTTACGTAAACAGTAAATAGATGCAATTACCTACATTTGCTTTCTTAAAAAAATTCACTTGTTTTCCTGGCAAGAGTTTATGGCTGAATAAAAATGAAATAGTAAAGACATTTTAAATATTTTTAAGGATGTGTTTAGGTTTTTTTTTATCCCAGAAGAATAATGATTAAATAACTTAAAGTTGAGTTAATTTGAAAACCTTCAGAATAATTTTCAATGGAAGGTATAATTTTATCAAAGTAGAGACTAAATGATAATAAACAAATAAGGCTATTTCTTGTTTATTCCAAAGGAAAAAAATAATAAAAATAAAAATTATTTTATTTAATATCTGACTTTGCTTTTGAAGGAACTTTTTGATTCAAAGAAGTATATGATATATAGCTTAAGTATAGGGTCCTGTTAAGAATGGATAAAAAATAGTATGTCAGAGTTTTCTTTAGAAGAGTAATTGAGGTTTTTACTACCTGTAACAAAGGCTCCTTTAACTCATGCTGATATACTGGAGATGCATTATAGATTACTGAGAAGGCAAATGATAATGTATCACTTAATTTATTTGACAAATGTACTTTCCTTAATTAGCGACAGTACTTCATAGGCTATTAGCAAATATTTTGCAGTCTGTCCTTTAAAGAATGATTTCTCATAAAGAGACCTTACAATATCAATCGATTAAGTCTTGATTTGAGATGAAATGTCCTCAGAATTTTGTGAGCAAAGTCTGCCTACGCAGTTTCTTGAAGCATGAGTTGGAGAGTTTGATGTAGAAACCAAGTTTTTTCCATCCTTTATCAAACCTGTGAGGCTTTTATTTTAATTCTACTAATTTATGTTTTCTGATAGAAAGTGTATTGTCTTTTGTTGGAATTGTTAGATAGAGGTCACGTTCCATTTTAATTCAATTCCTGAAAGTTAGAAAAAGACAGCATTCTGTCACAGATTAAATAATCGCCAAAGCAGACCTAATCAAACATTTTAAAGCTTCCCAAAGGCAATATAAGCCATCTCACTCAACAGAGTGAGATTACTTTCTTTTATGCATTTATTGTTTGGAGGAACCTCATTTTGTAACAAAATATATCCTTCTTCACAAGTAAACTTTCCAGGAGGAAAAAGTCATCCAGAAGTCTATTTTTGGTCACCATCCAGTTAGGAGGTGCAATAATGCATATTTCAGGCTGCTGAATCTCTGCCAAAAAAAGTTCAGATATTTTGTTTAATAACACAAGTGCAGCTGCTGCCTAAACTCATGGCAGCTGTTTTGAGGGAGAGTTCTAGCCTGATGATTTCCATCAAACGGGATGTCCTAGTGGGCACTGTTCTGAAACAGTAAAGGCTCACTCTTGAATGTAGAACACCATTTGAGAAGATACAGAGCATCATGCCTTCTCTATGTGCAATGCAAAGGGATAGGAGGAGAAAGTGACATTATGCACTTGCTTCTCAGGGGCACGGTGACAAGCAGTAGATGGGACTGCAGGTTTATGCACGCTTCACACTTTTTTGCCTGACAGTAGAAATGCCAGTATGAATTTGACTCCTCTCTTGCTTAACTTGCAAAATGTCAATCAGTAGCTGCAGTGGTTTATGGAAATGAGGGTAATGTCAACTTACTTCAGTGTTATGCTTTTCATGCTTTAAGCAAATAAGACCACTTCCATAGCTCACTTTTAGTCTGAAAAGTTTGAGGTATTTTGGATTTGAGCAATAACTCATTGTAACATGTTTCCCACGTGATACTGGACATGATATGGCTGTTGTCAGCAAGATACTTTTGATGAATGCTTTTAGCCCTGGATTACAGAATTCCAAATTTGATCCATCACTCTGTATGATCAAATAAATAGTTCTGTAGTGGGTGGTGCTCTCCTTCCTGCTCAGGTACATGCTGTTAGTCTTACAGGTCCTACAGAATTTATTTTTTTTAATGGACTTTTGCTGTATTATTTTAGCCTCAAACATTAATAGATTATGATTGTGGAGTCCTTTAACCCTGAATTTAATTGCAGAAGATCAAGATCTTCCATGCCCTGTTAAACCATGATGGTGATACATGAATAAGGGAGAAGATTTGTGTTGGTCTAAGGGAATTTATGTAAGGCTTTGTAAATTATGTATGGAGATTCATCAAAGAAGATGTAAAAATATTTCAATTCACAATTTGCATCTTAAGCCTAGGGATGTGAATCATGAAATACAGGAGAAGAAAGAAGACAAGATGTGTAGGAGGGAGTTGAAAGAGAAATGTTGGGGTTGGTAGGCTGATCTTCCTGACCAGGAAGTTGGTGGAGAGTAGTTATTTTTCTTTTGGTCTTGCAAGATAATTTCAGTTGTCTTTACTGTGGTGTAGTGCCAGTGGGGCTGGACTCACACACCGATTTAGATTAAGGCTGGGGCAGAGAGCTCGTAATATTTGTTGTTTGGAGTGTGGGCAGACTGGGAGGAACAGGAACACTTGTCTGGATGAAGCTAAAAATGAGTGGTGAGCAGGCAGGTACAGGTGCAGGTGTGTGACTGGTTTCAATAGGGCTTTTTGTCTTTCCTTATTTTTTTTTCTTTTATGTTTACAATTATATATCCAGTTTACGTATCCTCTACTCACCATCTTCTATGGAATCACAGTCTTTCCACAGGCTTAAGAGAAAGTCTAGGAAGAGGCTGGTTTCCCCTGCCTAAAGTTAGCCTTGAGAATATGCCTTAGAGGTACTACAGTTTGTGTTCTCTCTCTATAAACTTTTTTAAGAGGGTGTGTGAAGGAAATCTAGCCAAGAATAGAAAGGGGTTTCATATTGCTAGGCTATATAAAACTGCAAAGGTTTGCCAGGTTCTTCTGTGGTTCTTGAGCTTAGTTAACCCTCTGTGTGTTGTGTAGTTCTCTCCTGGTATAACCCCGGACAGAAACCAAACACCACACAGCCACTCCACCCCACAGAAGGATGAGGGAGAGAATCAGAGAAGCAGAGGTGGGAAAACTCGAAGGTTGAGATAAAGACAGTTTAATGGGCCAGAAAAGGAAGAAAATAATAATATTGATGAAAGAAACAGAATATGCAGAAGTGATGCACAATGTGATTGCTCACCCCCCTGCTGACCAATGCCCAGACAGTCCCTGTGCAGTGGCCCCCAGCCAGCTTTCCCCTTGGTTTATGTCCTGAGCATGACACCACGTGGTATGGAATCTCCCTTTGGCCCGGTGTCATGGCTGTGTCTTCTATCAACTTCTGCCCCTGCAGCCTTCTTGCTGTCAGAGCATGAGAAGCTGAAAAGTCCTTGCCTTAGTATAAACACTCCTTTGCAACAACTAAAAACACCAGTGTTTTTGCAACATCATTCTCAAACTAAATCCAAAACACAGCGCTGTACCAGTCTCTAAGAAGAAAGTTAACTCAATCCCAGCAGAAACCAAGGCAAGTTCTAATTAACATTTTAAGATCCTTTTGAAAGACCAGTCCAGGTGCTGATCAACAAAGTGCAAATGCTGTTCTGTGAATATAAGAGAAAAAGAATGGAAAAAAAGACCCGCTGCATAGAATGCTGCAAGTAGAAATGTTATATAGTGTGTTGCACCCTCTTTCAGCCATTATACATTGAGGAAGTTTCTTTCTGTTTCATGGAGGTGGATGGCTTTTCCTTTACATGTGATATGCTTACCTGGTAAACCGGAAATTCAGAGATTCGTGGCATCAAAACTCTTTTGCCTCCCTTTCCTGTGAGACAAGGAGTGTTCTCTTATTCATGGTTCTAGATATGGTGGAAGGTAACACGTTCTGTCTGATTTTGCCAATGATTTCTTAAGAAAATAATACAGAAAACTTATGCCCTAGTTCCCTGTCTTCAAAGCAGAAGTAATGCTACGTCCTGCTTTGAAGGCTTCTTCTGGTATTAGAATCCTGTGCTGACAGAGACATAGCATTTCAGGTTCAATGGAAGCTTGTATCGTGTTTGGTATGCTTTGAGATGCTTCCTTAAAAAGGTAGGAGAGCATTCCTTACAGAGGGATGAAGTTCTCTTTATTCCATTTCTTCTTAGTAACTCTAAAAATCCATGTAATAATGAATTTAATCCTTAGATAGAATTTTTTCCTCTCCTCAAGATTTATGCTCTTGTTTCACTGCTTACAAAATTCTTTTAACCAATTAATTTGTATTATCAAAATGTATTGTCTACTCAAATAAAATGATTTCTTGTAAATGACAGTCATCACTGCATTCAGGTTCAGAAGCTCTGGTTGCAAAGCAGACAGATGGTGTATAAAATCTAAACTATAAGAATACTTCCTGATTTATTCTAGTTTAAGATCTATCACTCATCAGTCTGTCAGTATGAGTATTTAGTTTACTGCATTTAGAAGCCAAGTCTCTTCACTGTCTCAAATTTTCTGGGTCTGTATGTTCTTTTATATTTGGCTAAATAAAGTAAAATTTAAAAAATAAAAACCAACACCCTCAACAAATATTGATTTAAAATATTAAGTAATACTGAATATGTAATTAAAATAATAAACTAAACATTGCAATAAAATTACATATAATAAATTCACAATTTATAAGTTTTCAATATAATATATTATATATTATATTTTATATATACATATAATATAATGTATAATATATAAATTTTCAATAAATATGACAATATCTGTAAGGCAGTTGTATATAACTTGAGTATTTATATATTTAAGAGCCAAAAGAAGTGGGAAAATACAATTTATAGTTCACTAGCCATTTAAGCTAGGAATGTGTACAAAGGTTATAGTCTTGTATTTCAGCATCCATTCCTGCAAAAGATATGGTGGGAGATGTTTCAGTGCTGTTTATATTAAAGGTATTAATGCTAATCACAGTGGTCTAACCAAGAGTTGTTTCATAACCTTGATATCTTCTTCTTTACATATCATAGATTGGTATTTTTTGTTTACTTGTCAGGTTTAATGTTAATATTTAAACATTTTGCATCTGGTATATTAAGAGTCCTCACAGAGTCTGACTCTTTCTGCATATAAGTTTTTGCCATGTTCTATTTCCATTTTTGTTGCCTCTCATTATCAAAAGCAAAGTAGATGCATTTTTGATTCGAGTTTTTGAGCCTTATATAAAGAGTTAGGATTTGTTCATGTTTTATACGTACTTGAGCTATAAACTGCTCAATTGTATGAAAGATTATTCTAAAGAGTGGAGTAAAGACAGTGGAAAAGGCAGTGTGAGAGATGATAATTTGTGTTAACACATTAATTTGACATGACTACAGATACTTCTTATTATCAAGGAAATACCATCCCAAGAAAAAATTGTTAAACTTTCTGTGCAATATCCAACTACCACCCATAATTCTTGGAGTATTCTTTTTATCTGAGCTTGACAGATTCACTGTTTCTTTCTGTTCTCACATTTCTCTTGCAATCCCTCAGGCAGAATGTTCTTTTCTTATAATTTTAATTCCAGTAGTTATATATAATAAGGAGAAGGAAAATATTGAGAACCAATAGGCATGAATAAATAAAGAAGAGCAAGTTAGCTTAAATGCATTAACTTCCTTTGCTTTTCTTATCTGCACCCAAGAGCCTCAAACTACCTCCTTTTTGGAGTTAATGTTGAAATTATTTATTGCTAGGATGTTCTTTTGTACCAAAAAAAGACTTGAAAAGCAAATGTTTACAATATTAGCTACAGTAAAAAAGGAGTCCAGTTATACCAATAATCAGAGTGGGGTAAAAAACTATGCTATTATTAGTGGTCGAAGATACAAAGCATGGCTCTCTGTATGCTGTCCAAAGTAATGTCATCATAAAGCCCTGGTTTGTTGCACAGGACAATTAATTCTGTCATTAAATTTAAGATAATACACACACATATACACACAATACATGCTGTTGTATTTTACACTCTTTCTTGTCCCTTTGACCTGGATATCCAGTAGGATCTCGGGGTGCTGTGAAGAGAGTTTCTTCTTGGTAGTAGGTGAGAGATGGAAAGCTTCTTTCCAACTTTTTGGCTTTCCTTTCCAGATCAGCTTGTGTTTAGCACAAACTGTTCATGGTTTATTTACTCTGCTCTGGTGCATCCATGACTTAAAACTGCTCAGTGATTTGCTTTATTTCTGCTATTTTTATGTACAAGTGGTTATAGTTCTTGTCATGCTTACTGAAGGAAAGTGTTTATTCCTTATCAAGCATTAGATAGCTTCAGCCATGTTTTTAACTTTCTATAAAATAAAAAAATTAGCATTAGTATATTAGTATATTTATATTGCAAGTGATGTAAGAGTTAGAGGCTGGCAGACAAAAGTATGCTTTGTTCCCTTTGGGTAGTAATTGCAGGGTTTGTTCTCCCACACCCTTGCTTTAGGTATGGAGCCTGCAGAACTGAATGTAAGATATTAAAAGATTTAACTTCTGGTAGTTTAATGGTTGGTTGGCTGATGTGAAAAAACAGAGTATGCTTTGCTCATAGGTACTATAGAAATAATGAAGTGTAAAGTATTTTTGTGACTCCTTATAAAACCAAAGAGCAGAAAACTGAGATGGAGTTACCTGCAGATGTTTTGTTATATTGTACTTCCTTCTCTGTGTGTTACTGAGCTTCTCTGCAACTTCATTGGAGCATAAATGTAAAGGTATATAGAAAGAAAGCAACTACTCTTTATTCTTGCTCTTTTTGTGTCTCCAAACATAAATAATTTCTCCATTCATTACTGTGGCATCTTAAAAATACGTAATTTGGGTAAAATTTCATAGTCGTGAGTCAGGCTTTCCAAGACACTTGAGATCTAAGTCACCTTAAAAATCACACCCATGTTTAAAGGAAACCTGAGAAGCAAAAAACAAAAAAGTTCATGCTTGCCTATACATGGACATAAAGTTTTTATGTGGCTAAATTCCTAACTGGATGTTGAAACCTCAGAATACAAGTCTTCTCCTTTCTTTCCTTCAGAAGATGGCAGCACAGTCCTTCCCCTCTTTGGGGAACAGTTAAGCCATTGTATAAAAAGTGGATTTCTTAATGTTCTGTTAGTTGTTTTTCTTGTTTTATTGTTCTTCCCCTACCTACTTGCTAGAATGTCTTCAACTGTCGATAGGGGATTAAATGTGTTGGAAAGTTTTCTTCTAATTTATATATACTGCTTTCAGAGTTGAATTTTTGCAGTGCTTTATTTTTCAGAGTTGTTCTTTCTGAATTTCTGTGTTTTGTGCTATAGCAGCAGTGGAAACTCTCAGCTTGGAAAATTCTGCAGAACACCACAGAAGATTGTTGATAACACTGATTTACAACTGGCACGTTTGATTTTCAGCAGAATTTCAAACATTACCTGAAGGCAGGTATCAACAACATAAATTTGCTTTAAAGAGTACTTTTAATCAGACTGAGTCCTACTTTTATTTTTTTCACTTTTTTGGTGCACAGATTCCTAGAAGTTTCCTAGGAATTACAAGGTGCACAGATTCCTAGGAAAAATTCCTAGAAAACTTGAAAATCTTTTCTCTTTATGTATTTTCATTACTATTAATGAATATGGAAATAATACAGAGGAATACTGGAAAAAAAGGCTCTGAATCTAAAAATGTATGGAGAGAAAGAAATAATCAGGAGAAAAATAGCTGCAGCTATGACTAATTAAGTTAGTAATCAGTGCTACTTTAATAAACATTTTGAAGATATATAGTCCATGCTATGACCTTCATCTTTTGCAGTTAACAATAAATGAAACTAAAGTGTGTTTCAAAGCATGTCTTAAAACTTGTATACTTTTAGAGCACCTCAGAGATAAAAATCTTTTTTTCGTTTATTTTACCATGTGGAAGAGTTCTGTTACAGCCCTCTGCCTGTTAATAACAAATATTTATGGATTGGAATGTAATCATCAGCTCAGACTGCAATTATTCTGGTATGAACAGTTGTACATGGCCGTCAGAGCTCAAATGATGTATCTCAAGGCCAGATCTCTTGAGCCAGTGGAATGGAGTTTTTTTTGGATGGGAAATACACAGGGATGCTGTCAGGTGGAACCAGAGTGGAATTCAAGCGGAAGGAGTTTTCCAGATGAGAAGACATATTTCATGAGGGATGAAGATAACAAAGGTTAAGAAGGACAAACTGTATTTTAGATAACTCATTTTCAATTAGAGGTAGAAGAAAAGAAACACTTCTCAATCTTGGAGCATGCCAAGCTATCCGGGTGTTGCTGTAAGATGGGCATGGACTGTAGCTCTGGAAAATACACTGGCAGTATTAGCTAAAAAATCTTACTTCTGTTACAGGAAACTGGGACTTGAGGTGCTGAGCCGCATGAACAGAGCTAGCAAGACAGTAAGTGTTGAGGCTCCTGTATATCCAAGGAAAGAGCAAAGAGAATAAATCTGAAATGTACTACAGGAGAAATGAGAATGTGTTAAACAAAGCCTACCCACAAAGAAAGGGCTTGTGCATGAAGACTGAACGCATTGTTACAGAAAGCAGAATTATGTTTGATTGGTTAAATGAGGAGTATAAAGAGCATCAAGGTGGAAAGATGTCTTTATGATGCCTGTGAAACAAAAGCTGTTCTTAGCACTTAGGAAAGAGAAGTCATCATTTTTAGCTGAACAGCAAAAAGTTGAATGTCAGTTGTAAGGTGAGAAGGGTGTCATGAAAATAAGGCATCATTACTTGTGTGGAGAACCTCAGTGCAGTAGGTGTTAGCACAGAATTGAGTCCTTGCAGGTAGGATGTTAAATTGTAGAAGGGATCACTAAAACTGCATGCTCAGCATAGTGTTGTAAGCAGCTGAGTGTGGGAGTAAAAAGGTCTGGTTGTTAAAAATACGAGCAGAAGGAAGATTACTCATTAATCCATTAATAATTCATCTCATTAGGTGAAACAGCAGGTGTGGTGTGTTTAGGTTCTCAAAGAACTACCTACTCATTAGGAAATTAATTTCAGTTAGCTTTAAATCACTCTCACATACACTTGATTGAGGGATACTTTTTGGAGAAGCCCCTGGCTATAAGTTGAGCAGTTCTGGAAGGATACAGAAGTTACCAGTATGTTCATGGGCTACAGAAGACTCCATGTGACACTGGCTACACAGCGCTTCACTGGCATGGTCCCGATGGAGGGCATTGTAGGATGAGAAGTTACCTTCTGCCTGGGGAGGAAACTCTCCACTGCTTTCTCTGTATTTGGGGATGCTGAGCTGCAGCAAAGGTACCCTTGACTGAATCTGCCCTGCATGCTTTAATTAGGGTGCCTTACATCAGGATGCTACCCTGTTGACATTGCTGCTTCTTGACTAGCCGATGGTTCTCAGTTTCACAGCACCTGCTCTTTGAAGTGCTCATGTCATCTCAATCTCTGCCACCCTAACGTCTTACTGATGAAACAGTTCCCACAGCTGTAAGATTGCATGGTAGCAAAACAACCTAAATTTAGGGAGCAAGATAAAAAAATCTGCGCACAAAATCCTAGGGTTCCATTCTCCAGACTAGTAAATCCTTTCCAATAAATGCTCTGTTTAGCTTTTCCCACACAGGAAGCAGGGTGCTACTGAAGTGGGAGGGGAGCAGCCTCTAACTTAACATTGTAAAACTTCAGAAAGTTTTACCCTGGATCCAGGCTGGTTGCCCTCTATACCAGCAAGAATTATTCCTTGGCCTTTTAAACGTCAGCTGACCTGTCCAGGACATCTGGTGGGAAAAACAGAGGTGGCAATTCAGGAAAGGAAGGCCAAGCCAAAAAATAAGGATATCAAGTAGTTTTCTCAAAGTGTGAGTGGAAACTCAGGAAAAGAGTATGAAATTAAATATTAGGTCTGTTATCTATGCTGTAAGGATCTCCCTCTGCAGTACAGAAGCATGGAATTTGTTCCTATTACAAGAGTTGGGGGATGGGGACAGGTATGTTTCACACCGTAAGTGTGGCAGTAGTGGTTATCAGAGCGGCAGTCACAGCATGATTTTAAACTTAATTATTTCTTTATTTTTTTTTTTTTTCCTTCTGGTGAGATGTAATTGCCATAATGCATTTGTTGCCAACTTTAAAACTAAAATGATCTTATACATTCACAGCTGTCCTTTTTAACTCCTACAAGTGGGATATTTTGTTACACATTTTATTTACAATACTGTGATGAGCTAAAAATGAGGCTTTTTTGTAATTGTAGCTCATTTCAAGAAAAGATGTTTTGATTTGGGTTTTTTTTTTTTTTTTTTAATTCTCCTACCCAGCTGAAATCTGAACTAGGGAAAAATAACTTGGGTAGCAATGTGGAGTTAGTAATGCTACAAAGCATTATTAAAGCAGAACTACCAAACCAGATCACAAAGTCTCATAAATTTAAAGCAGTACCACATTTGTCCTGGGTGTTTTTTTCTCTCTGAAGAAGTGCTTGGTCTTCTAAATGAAGCTGAACCTTATCTTCCTTGATTTTTTTTTTTTAATGCCACCATGTCAGAACAATTTATTTGTAAGATTTTAAGCAAAATAGATTTTCATTGAAGAAACAGCTGTTTGGTACAACACTTACCATAAAAAACAGTGACAGAGGTACAGGTCCTGGATCTTATGATGATAGCAGCAGCACTAGCTGTGTCCTCAGCATTGCTTGTTTGGTTTCATCTCAGCTTTCTCATAGGAAATCATGACTGCAGTTAGGAATCTTAGACCAAAAGTAGTGCTGGAAATGTACCTGCTGGCTTTTAAGTTTGTTTTGGGCAACCTTTTATTGTCTTATTTCATAAAGAATAAATTGAACATTGATTGAAACAAATTTTTCTCCAGCTAACCAGTACATACTTCAAACCCCAAAGCCACAGATGCAACTTCTAAAAAATCTCTTCTTATGGACTTAAAAAATCCCATGCTTAGTACTTCTGAAAATGCTGAATGCAAACTTTTCTATGCCTATAATGTTAGTGCAGAACTGAAAGTTAATTGGAAATAATATCTCTAATAAAGGAAACTCTGAAAAATCACTTACTTTTCTATACTACAGCCATTTTTGTACTCTTTTTTGCTGACATATCAATGCACTGCAATAATGCCTTCCAGAAGTATTTTGCATTTTTCACATGAAGAATCAGGAAGAGCATTGTTTGCAGTTGTTACTTGGAAAGCACCAAAGTAGCAGGAGTTAGAAAAGGAGTCCAGTGTCACTGCTGGTCTCTGAAAGTAATTTTTTCTTTTCTTAACTCTGTGAAGGATGAAGACTACTTTAATTATTGCACTCATGTGTGTTTCTGGTGATAACCAGAATCCAAGCCAGGAATCTGTATTGAAAACTATAACACTGCTTACTTTCCTTCATTTTGCCAAAGTGCTATGTTGGCTTCCAGGTCAAACTTCAGAAAAAGGCTTACTTTCCCCAGAAACAGAGAAGATTTGCCAGTCTTTACTGGTGTTCAGAATTTTTGCATTTCAACAGAATGGCTGGGTTAGGAAGTTATGGGGGACCACCATGCTGCTTTTATGTTTTCAAGGGCTACAACCCAGATTTCCAAATGAGTGTGTGCACCAGATATTAACGCTCTCAAAGTGAATGCTTTCTGTCTTCAGTAATGGAAAGGGATTCTACAGAGAACTAAAATGAGTATCAGTATTCCAAAATACTTGGAAAGTCATTCAAGTACGTCCTGGTTTTTTTTTAGACAAGCTGGAGCAGAGTTGGAAGGGAAACAATTTGGACTGTTTTGCTTTAGTTCCCTAACATGATTAAAGCTGTAACACAGACAAGGGCTTTTGCAGATTTTTAAATGAGATAGCTGGTTGTATAGAGACCTTGAGAGAGTCAGAGAAGTTCATCCTGCTGTCTTGGAGTAAAATTATGCATGGCCTTGCCTTTGCTAGGATTTTGCTTCATGTTTTCCAATTCCACTGAGCGACTGCTACTCACTAGGTTAAAAGATCCATTTAAATCACATCTCACTCTTAAACTGCTCCGTCTCTTGTTACACAGAACTTTGTAACATGTAACTTAAGACTGTGATAAGTCCTTGGTAACTCTTCCTAGATGTGGCA
Organism: Anomalospiza imberbis; assembly: GCF_031753505.1. Taxonomy (NCBI): domain Eukaryota; kingdom Metazoa; phylum Chordata; class Aves; order Passeriformes; family Viduidae; genus Anomalospiza; species Anomalospiza imberbis. Next base: position 45,682,184 of record NC_089681.1, read on the forward strand.
GATATGAATGGATATGAATCTTTATGCAGAAGTGTGAATCTTCACATAAGCTTGAACCAAAAACCTTATAACTAATATGGTAATTTACATGGGCATATATGGTATTTTTCTTTAATTTGTGTGTAATTCATACATTTCTGCTTATTTCACTGAATATTAGATAATGCTCTCATTGCAGAATTATTTCTAATAAAGACATTTTAGTCTGTAGTGTATTTAAAGCTCTTCCAACAGCTATGAGGCTGAACACTAAACCTCAGTTTTAATTCTTATTGTGCATCAGTTATCTAAAAGGTTCATGTGCATCAGTTATCTAAAAGTTTCATGTTAAAATGAAGCTCTACTGTGCAAACAGTAGAGTATACTGGGTTTTTTTTTAATTATTTTTTCTTATTAATGTGTATTCTGTTATGAGAGCCTTGATTTTATTTTATTTTTTAGGCAGCTTCTGCAAGGTAGTTTTCTTGTCTCAGATCTGTGTGTTCCTCATGGCACTTTATAACAAAGAGAAACATTAAGCTTAAATGAACATCTCCAGGTAGCCTAGCAACAGGATATGATTAATAATACCTTTCACCTAACTGTATGCAGATAAATGTCTGAAAGTGAAAGCAAATTCAGAATTGGCTGGCCAGAGCCTGGCAGTGCAGTGAGAGAAAAGGCAGTATAATATCTTGTGATCTCTGTTGAAAAAAGGAGAAAAAAGTAAGAGATATATTTAGTGGGTTATATCTGCCTTATGTAGTAAAATACAGAGCATAATGGATTTTCTTAATAATAATTGAATGGTGTACAAAGAAAAAGTATAAACGCCCTTGCTTCTCATTATTGGTTATCATCACTAGTTCACCAGCCATGCTTTTTCATATGTGAGAGATCAGAAACATTCAGTAGTAATTACTGGGCCATCACAGCTAAAATGAAATGTAGTATAATTTAATATAGAGTTAATGGCTCTATAGTACCATACCAAGATTTTTAGGCCTGAAGTGGACTTTTGTATTGAGTGTTTTACTTAAAAAATATACAAAACATTGGATATGGCATTAAGATTGTAATTACAGTTTTCTAGCAGAGAAAAGAAGGAGAAGCTGCAATGGATGTTTTGTCTTAAATGGCACTGCATTTTTTAGCTTTTCCTTAAAACTTCATGTGTGTATATATACAAAAATAAGAGGACTCTGAATTTTCCTTATGCATATTTGAATGTTATGTATTTATAAAATGTTGGAGACATTTACTTTTCAAGCACTCAGAAGGTGTTAGAATACGAGTTGGCCACACAAGCTTAATTCTTTCACATTTTGTATTCATTCAGTATAAAGAAGAGGCACTGTGGGAGTAGAGCAAATATGAGATTCATTGTATGCTCATTTTGTAATAGTGGGAAATTGCTGTTTGTATAGGAATAAAATGGAGTAATGTATTTGTGTGCTGAATGTAGAAGAACTAGTTATCTTGAGACAATCCCATGGACTGGTATAATATCATAAACATTTGCCTTTAGAGATGAAACAGCCTATTACAATGCAGAAGCACAGATTTCTGTCCTGTGCTTTAAAACCTGACGAACCTGCTTTTTTTCAGTTTTCAAATTACTTAATTATACCGGTCATGCCCTGTCTTCTGTGTGAAATCCATAGAGATCTTTATTCCCATTCATCAGAAGGTATGTATTTATATTTGCTACTCAGTGACAATGTAAACTTTTCAGTGTGTTGCAGAAGATGTAGGGGAGGGGCTGTGAAAGGTTAGCTGCTGATTGTGCTCCTTGTAGCTATCCTGATGCATTTTCATGGGCTGACATCCATCAGCAATCATTTTGGTTTTCACTTATTTTTTCCTTTACACAGTCTAATACTTTAGTGCCTGGTAGTATTCCAGGTTTTGTTGCCAAAATAGAGAGGGCAGATTTTTGCATTTAATAGGCAATTTCCCGGTTTGTTCACAGTTGGTAGCCTACTGTTAAAGTGTGGTGGGAGTTTTTATTTAGCAAGGATGTCTATTTAAGTCCAGACTCCTTTCAAAAGAAAATTGCTGCTTTTTTCTTAACCACTGGCACCTGAACTTACTACACAAAGGTCTTGGTATAAGTGTGTTATGGCATTTTATGGTGTAGCAGGGGATCTCTGACTCATCCTTCGGAGGCTTGTCCCTCATTAGCTGAAATTCCCTCCTGAAACATACCAGGCCTCAATATTTGGCTTTGGCTAGAACTGAGAGTGTTCTCCATTGGAAAACTGCTTCTGTAAGGTTCCCCCTGCCTCCTTTCACTTCAGTCATCACCTTAATTGGTACCACCTGCTACATCTCCTCTTAACCCCTTGTGAATACATCACTTAGTGTGATGAAACAGGCATAAAGACATGCCTTCAATTTTCTTTTTTTGTTTAAATAAACACCAAACCCATCATTTTTGAGAGATTCCTCTAACATGTCTCTCTAGTATTAGTTGAAAGAATTTCTATTTAGGAAACAAATCCTATCCTTGCTCTTGAGATCCAAGGCTCCTATTTTCAAATCACCATAAGTTGTGCCACTGATTTACCTGATGGTGCCCTTTATCTCTGGTTTTGCTGAATGAAATCTCTGGGAACTCTCTGCTTGCAACCTATCCTAACTAACTGGTTGTGCAAACAGCTTTTGGTGCTTTTACTTCTTTAAAAGTGCATTCAGCAAAGATGGTTCACAGAACTAGTTTGACTTGTATCTGGGGTAATTATTTATTTTCTGAGTATTACAACTTCTAATCAATATAAGATATTCATGCAGCTGTTTCTCAGCTTTACTGACCTTCTAGCTTTAGTCAGCTTGTGTTTGCTTAGGTCTTTTGCCCTTAAATATATTTTTTATGTTTTTGGTTGAAAATTACCCAGCAAGAAAAGAATGAAAATAAAATGTCCCTTTCTTCCTGCACTGCAGTTTTAGTGAATCACATTTATTTAGCCAGTGAATCACATTTTAGCTCAAATAAGAGAGACTTTCATAGGGAGTTCTGTAAACTTAAATGAGTTCAGAAGTGATTGTTTTCAGACAAACTTCATTTTCCAACCAATCAATTTTAAAATGGAGTATAAGTAACAAAACAGCTGTGCACTGCAATTTTTCAAATGCATACGATTTTTTTGTATAATGCAGCTCTGGAACATAGGACGTCTAAACAAGCAAAACAGTTCTGCAATTAAAACTTACTGTTGTTAAAAAAAAATATCTAGATGCACCCTGACTAAATCTAGATTTGAAAATTTTTATGTGTGGTTCTTCTCCAGAAGCAGTTGTATTTGTAAAGGTGGATGGAATAACGATAAATGGAAGAGAGTGTAATAAAATTCTATGCCCTCTGAATAATTAGTAATTAAATAGTGCTTACATGTTTATTACATGTTACCTAGTTTAAATTTTCAGAAATCATGTGTGACCTGGAATGTCTGTGTCTCTTTTGTAGCTCACCTGAGAAAGTGCTGTAAATCTTATTTGAATTTTGAGGCACAGTGATGTGTGTGAAGCTGCATCCTTTACACCTTTTTGTATGAATCGTAGTTCTGAGTCTTTTTCTGTTACAGAACTGAAAAGAATAAGGAGACTTACTTGGCTGAGAAGTGTAGAGGGAATTAAGAGTGGGATTTCTTGCATTATCAGTGTTTGTATATGTGCTTGGCCCTCTCTGCCCTCTACCTCAGCTGCCAAAACACATTATAGTGTGTTTCTTTGACTAGCACTGAAGTGCTCTGTACTTCCATGAGTGAAAGAGGTATCCCTGTGTTTCAATTAGCAATTGCTGTGTTGCAAAATGCCCTCAAGATCCCCAGGCTGTTGAAGGAATTGCACCAGCACTTCCTAAATTGCTTACCTGTTAGCATGACTCCACAAGCCATGTGTCTTAAATAGCAGGAAGCAGAATTAGAGCTGCTTCTCTCTTTAAAATTTGTTCGAGGGTCTCCTGATCTATTTGGTGCTGTAACACTCATGATGCAATCATTAATCTTAATGTTTTCATTCTTACAGAGGTCAATGACATTCACGGAAGTCTGAGCAAATCCTTTTTGTTCACTGAACCCTGTTCCACATATCCACAGTGTTCCTGGATGGCCTCACAGAGTCTTCAGTTGGAAAGGCTGAACATTTTTTTTCTTTTCCCTTGGAATAGGCAGAAGTGGTTTATTTAATAAAACAAAGGGGAAGGAAAAAAGGAGAGTAAACACAGTGATTCAAATTGCTTCTGCATCCAATTCAGGCTGAACATTGCTGTTCCTCTTTTGTCACTGCTGGTTAGTGAGCATTTGCTTTAATATTCCCCAATTTCAGCTGTGCCTACACTGTATTCCTTTTTATTTGGGTGCATTTTCTTCTGGAGCAGTCTCTATCATGACTTTTTTTAATGTCTTATTATTAAGAATCACATCTCTTTTGACTTCTCCTCTTATTTTTCTTTATCCTTTTACCTTACTGTGTTCATGCTTTTCTTATGCTGAACACTTTCAGATATTTGCTGCTGTTGGTGAAAATCCAGCTTTAGGTCAGGGACTCTAACTGACCTATGACAGTATCATCTTTCCACTACTGAGAGGAGAAGCTACTTTTTCATGTGAAACTGAATTGGCAGATGTTGTTACCCTTCCAGCTGCTAACAATGTATTTATTTTATTTATTTTTCCTTGACCTCTTGTGAAGCAGCATCACGTCATTCTAGTGCAGTAGTGGTGGGTTGGTTTTGTCTTGGACTATTGAAGTGGGTTTGGGAATTTTAGCAAGGTTGGTTTTGTGGGTGTTTTTTCTGAGGTGGGTTGTGTTTTGCTGGCTTGAGGAAAACATACCTAAGGAAAAATGTTGTAGGGACACTCAGTAAGTCAGTGTGTAATGGGACTTGAAAAATGACATAGAAAAAATGCAGTTCCTAACTATCACACCCAAAGGTTCTGTGGACAAAATGGATATGTGTATTTAAAACAGAAGCTGCCGGTACCTTTACTTTTGATTTTTGGTGACTAAAGAACCTCTACTTGATCTGCAGTGTAATGAGTAATGTCTCAAACAATTTTTTCAATTTGCTGGTGCAGAGGGCAAGTCTGTGCATCTCATCTTAGAAGTAGCAAGGGGAGAGTGTAACCTCCTTCAAAAGATCCTTCCAGGGAAGGGCAAAAAACGAAGCTCAGGAACCAAATAGCAAATAATAAAGAGAATGAGGAATACAAATGAATGCTTATCAAGAGGCATAACAAAAAAGCACAAGCACTGGCTTGTGCAAAGCCAGGTTTAGAACTCAGAGCCCCTCAGTGGCACCAATATCCATACCTTATATTCTTGCTCCCTCCATCTGCAGGATGTAGGCCCTCAGAGCTAAAAAAGGCTTGTGATTTACTTTGGCTGATTTTTTTTTCCCTTCTATGAAGCTTGTGCTTATCTTGTGACACTTGAGTAGACCCTGAAGTCAAGAGGGACTTTTCATGTGGTTAAAGCTAAGGGAGTGCTGAAGTGCTATGGCTGGTTGATTTGTAGTGCTGGCTGCAGAACTGAATTTTAGCACACACAGTTTATTGTGGTCAGAAGAGGCAGATTTAGGATCAAAATTTGCTATACCTTGTGTTCTATTTCTGTTTCTAATTCATTTGTGTTTCTACTTCTTTCCACAAACCTTATCCTTACTGTGCACGTTTCTTTTTCCGTGTCAAGGTCCATTTCTGAGAATGTTTTGTGACTATAACTGGAAGAGCGAGTGAAATTAGAACCATAAAAAGCAGGAAAATGATAAATGCATTGCGAGGTTGTGTAAAGAAGATTATTTTCCTCAGCTTTAATAATGGAACCATAAGCAATAAGACAAATAGGCTTAGAAAGGATAAATCTAGCCAGATTGCTTTTTTTACCTTTCTGATAAGATTACAAAATAAGCAGATGAAAGGCAAGTGGTATAATACATGCATTTTAGTAAACCTTTTGATGCTATCTTGCCAAAGCATACACAAATAATTAATACATGTTGGCTTGGATAGAAACATGGTCATACAGACTGTAGATGAGTTGAAGGACTATAAATAATGAGCAGTGTTGACTGGTGATGAATTGAGACAGGGTGAGTTGTACTAATGAGGCACTGCAGAGGTGAGGATTTGAGCTCAAGTTTTTATTCTTTAACATCTTTATTACAGCATCCTTTCAGCCTGCTGTTGATTTCCCCCCTTGCCAAAAATGACAGTGAGGCAGATAAGTAAAATATTGATACCTACTACGATTGACCTCAGAAAGAAGACAAAAAAAAAATTAATATTTGTTAGAAATGCTTAGACCTTGGAAGTATCAAGGCTAAATTACACTTTCTTTCAAAATTATTATTATTATTATTTCAAGAGAAAAGACTTAATTTGTACTAGTGCTGATAACCACAGAAAGGCAAAGTGAAACTGGGTGACTGAGGAGTAGCAGCAGTGTTCAACTGGATTTCAGGAATCCTTAACTTAAAGAGATTTTAGTTTTCTGTCAAAGATGTATTGCAAGCTGTGGAACGATTTCCTAAAGAAAGCTCCTCAAAGCTCTGCTGCTTGAAGCATCACATTGTGTAATGGGGAAAAGAAGCAACATAATGTGCCACTTAAAGAAAGATGGTGTGAGTAACTTTTGTCACTATAGTCTTTTCTAGAGGTCTGAACCCCAGATAGCTGCCCAACAGTGTCCTATATGTAGCAAATGGTACTCCCACCCCCAACTCCCAGCTCCAAATGGCCCTGTCCTTCCTATGGACTCTGACACTCTATAGCAGAGCCAGGTATTTAGTGTTCATTCCCTGGTGTTTACACCTTCTTTCTTGAAGACATGAGATGAAACAGAAAATGGCAGCATGCAGTCAGTATTTCATACATGCTCTCTGCAGCATGGCAGAAGTGCTCAGCTTTGATGACCAGGAAGTAGTGTAGGCTGAGTAACCAGTTTTGAAGTGTTGTTGCTCAAAGATGTTAACAACAACAATATAGCAGAATGTCTAAGTGAGCCTGTACTAAATGCCATCAAAGCAGCCAGGAATGGATTAGGCCTGCTCCAAATTCTTTTGTCAGGTTATTTTCAGTGAAATGCACATTTCTTGTAAAAGTCAGCATTGCTGGAAGAACTTTTGGGAGTTTTTTTGACAGATTGCTACCAAGTGTTGAAATAAGGGTTTCAGCTTTTCTGGAACTTGCTTGAATCTCCAAACTATTGTAATTCATATCTTAAGATGAACACATAATGGTGTGTTACAAGTGGTCTAGATAAAAGTCTGTGTGAATCAGTCAATAGTACAATAATCAGTATTAGCATTTTCCCCCTAAATCTATGCAATGAAAGGTCATCACTTGCATCTAAATAACTGTATAAAACCGCAATTGATGTGTCATGAAATAATAAAAATTAAAATTTACAATAATTTTTTTTATAAAATTGTTATATGGGATACTGTGGAAATACACTTTTTAAAATTTCTTCTCACTTTCTTTGTCCAGAAACCAACATGTTTTAAGCTGCCTCTGTGGATGAAATAGTCTATTTCAACTAGTTCTGAAATGACTGCTTTACTTACATGGGCCTGCAGACTATCTTCTCTATGCATTGGGAATTAAATAAGGATATCAAAGGATATAACAATAGCAATATTTTATCCTGAATTTACAAGAAGAAAAAAAGGCAAACCAGTTGCTGCAGAAATCAGAACTCATAAATGCAGGCTTTCAATTCCCTAAGCTTGTTGTGGAAATGTTATGTTCATTATTACGAAATTCATCAAACTAATTCAGTTATCCATTTCTTGTGGCAGTTGTGATATGTATATCAGCCTGAATAACAAATGTGAATTCTGTATGCTGGCAGTAAGCAATTAATAGCACTTCTGTACTAAAAGTTTGGGAAACATGGTTGATAACTTTTCTCTAATGATGAAATGCTGCAGGTTCTTTCTGCCACTTTTCGTAATTAAGCCTGTGTGAGATGTAATTAAGCCCTATTATATGTGTCTCGTGCTGCTGATGCTACTTGTCTTCTTAAATCTAAATCCAAGCTAAAAGAAAAACAAAACTGTTTTCGTCCACATTTTTTAGGTTCAGTTGGAGCAGATTTATCATAAATGATTATAAATTAATCAGATGTGAAAATATATCTTTAGTCTTGTGTGTAGCTTGAATTTAGAAAAAGGAAAAAATACAATTAGTAATTTATGTGAATTACATACAGATTGTGCATCACTGTAGTGCCACAAGGAAACTAAATTATTAGTTTGAAAGACTGGCAGACAGTGGCAACTGGGTTGTATTTGAAGTGTATCTGGTAGTATCATACACTTCTGCAGTTTTGGTTGTGAAAGAAATTATTTGTTTTGTGATAATTTACATTGGCATTATCAGAAGCAGTTGTTCCTTGACTTTGCAATGCAAACAACTTGATGTCTAACCCAATAAATTAGCATGAACATTTTGGTTTTTTTTTAAATGGATATTAAAATAATTATCATCCACTGACATAACAATGGCAGTAACTGATGCAGTCCTGTTGTACACCCTACCCTTACACCCTTTGGAATTAAGGAGAAAATTACTACCATTGCTACAGATTTGGATCTGGTGATGCTATTCAGCAAAGGTAGTCCTGTATTTATAGTTTCTGAGGAAACTGAAGTATACAATAATACACAGACTAGTTATTTACGTCTTCTAAGCTAGAGAGGCTTGTGAATGAGATGCCATTTGAGAGCAGCTGGAGTTGTGGAGCTGTACAACAGCTCAGTGTGCCTGTTTGTTTGAGCAAGCTTTGGAAAAAGTCTTCCCAGTTTGGTGTTATGTAAAAGGAACTGGCTGTGTTCATTTTGGACTTGGCTCCAACAGCTGGAAAATCATATTTCTTAAACTAAATCTATAAGAGCAAACAATATTTTTTTATGTTAGTGCAAAGCCAAGTCTAGCTTTGGGCCACAGCCCTAAGGGGTGTCACAGTTCCAGTATACACCTTTCATCAGGAAGGTGCCTTATTTCCTGGAAATTTTGACGTATCCTTCCTTGCAGAACACGCTGCAAAGCCCTGGCCAGATGGGGCATGTCTCATTCAGCACCACAAACTGTGCTTTCCCAGCTAAATCTGAATGTCTTATGACCTGGATCAGGTGGTGGTCATCAGCCCATTTGCCTGTCTACATCATCTTCCCTTATATTGAACCAGGTTTGGAAGTGACAAGGTTATGAGGTGAAAAGCTTTCCTAAAGCAAAACAAAAGAGTTTTTCCAGAAAAGAGGAAACATGTTATCTATAAGCAAGATATGTGTATGCTTAGTTAAGAGTAGGTCACCTGTCTTCTGCAGCAGGAGAATTAATAAATGCATAATAAATAATACATGTCCTTGTTGTAGACCACTGTGGGTATGACAAAGAACCTGCCTTCTCAGTATCCCAAACCCATTCTGATCACTTCTTCCTCTGGTAACTCATCTCCTGATCACTTAGGCTGTAATGCAATCACTAACAAGTCCATGTGGATATGTATAACATTTCTTCTAAAATTAATATAGTAATATTCAAATGTTCAGTGATTCCATAGCATCTGTCATGTAGTGCCCCTAGCCACACTGCCTGGTAAGTGCTTAAAAATAGTATTGGAAATGTGATTTATCAGGAAGCAACTAGATGTACAGATCTAGCATGATTCATTCCAAGCTATGAGATGAGGCTGTAGGATAAACAATGCAGTAAAATGGTAATAATCAAGTAAGATTAGAGTGTAAGATTAGACTGACACATAGAAGAATGCAGCTCAAAAATTAAGTCTTCTACAGAAAGATTTTTTGAGCATAATACTAAATACTGTTTTATTCATTCATACCTAGTGAATATCTACTTTAGCAATGGGGACTGAGTTAAAATTACACAGATTCATATTTGAGATTATAATTGAAATTCCACTGCCGTCAGTTTAGTTTTCTTTTTCTTTCTGAATACTCATTAGTTCCAGAAATTATAGAACAGAAAGAAACAGGTAAGATGCTGTATTTTTCTTCCAGTCCCCTAAGTATTTTATACTTTCTTATTGTTGGTGTTTTTCTATTCAATCCTGCAGCAGCACCCATCCTCAGCTCAATAACTGCATCTCTGCCTGCACCTCTCCCATTCTTTTCTTGTGTAGCTCTAGCCCACTTTCTCGCACCCCTGCCTCACAAATTACAAATTTTCTCAGAAATCTGAGCCAAGGTAGCACAGCTGTTCGGTACCAGCCCTTGGCTTGGGATGACATGCAGCTGGACCCCAAGGAGGAAGGGTACAGTACTTACCGCAGAAAAACATCTTTTCAGGCCTTGATTGTCCTGTTACTAAAATACAAGTGAGCATAGAGCCCTAGAGCAAGTCAGGGATCTTTGTGACAAAACATTCTCCTTCAGAAGGAAGTGCTGATCCAGTGCAGCTGCAGAACAGTGTGTGCGAAATAAAATTTCAAATTAATTTTCTATTTAAATTCTTTTCTTTGGAGAACTCTACTGACATTATTGTTTTGACATCTTCTGAATAAAAGAATCCTTTCTTAGTTATTCTGAATTTGTCAGAGTCTGCAGCCTAAGTAAAAGGACAACATGTTTTGAAATTATTTTGAAGATTCAGCTTGTCAAAAGAGAAAAAAAAGTACTCTTTCTTTGGTTATAAAGTCATTCTAATCTTACACTCTTCTTCCTGATTTTGAGTAGAAGAGTTTTTGAAAAACCCTAAATATTTTCCCAAGGTAGGAGAAGTGTTTCATAGCTCTCAAAGTAACAGATAATTAGCAACATTCTTGATAATAATGCTATTTTTCAAAAATAAACGAGGACATTGAATCTGTATTTTTGTCTAGCAGATGACAAGGGGATTAGAGATAAAAAATTCTGCTACTTTAAAGAGAAAGGAGGAGTATAAGGCACACATATGCAAGCCAGGAGGCTCAGAAAAAGAGGGATCTTTCTTAGGATGATGACGGAAAGAGGAAAGGCTACCCATGGCTATCTTCATTCTCATGTTATGGCTTCATCCCAGAGCATTTCTGTCCAGCATCCTGTTTTTCTTTATGGTCTTGAGTATTTTTTCTCTTTTTGCAAATCAAATTATCCTTTCAGACTTCATTTCATAAGGAAGAAGGCAACTAACACAGGGAAAACTGGGTTACCTGCACCTGTTTGTGATACAGAGACTGCAAACTGGGAAGATAGAAATGGCCAAAAGAAAGATTAGCAGATTTTTGTTTACTCATGCCTAGTGTTCCCACCCAAGGGTAGTAGGGGCTTGTCTATGCTGGGCTGACCCGGCAATAACTTAACACAATGTCTAAAGATGCCATCCTTTCAGGGAAAAAGAAAACCTTTTGTGGTCACATGAACATTATGTGATCTGTGTTAGATTATGAACAAAGTCTATATAGAATGCGTGTGAAATTTTAGGTAGGGCTGTGGTGTATACCGTGCCAGCCTAGAGAACTTTGTGTTTACACACACTTGTTTCTTGAAAATATATCCTGTTACCTTTTCCAAATAAACAAAAATGGCTTATTTTTCCAGATGTCTTCAAAATCAATAAAGTACAGTTTTAGTCACCAAAAGCTGCAAAGGTGTACACCTCCAGTGGAAAAATACATACATTTTATGACTTTTAGAAAAGTTACCAATCCAGCTGCATTCTAGGGAAGTTTAGAGGCTGGCTGTTAAAGCCATCCTCCTGTTTTTGCAGTCTATGTACATTGAAAGCCACCTATCAAAGAATCTGTCTCTTAAGATGGAGATGTGTTTATGCTAATGCAATTTACTTGTTGTATTTAAAATAAACCCAAAGGAATTTTTATTGTGATTTGATAAGAGTATTTCCTTGGAAAGGTGTGCCTTAAAGGTCAAGTGCAAGAGCATGTTTTGAAAGAAATTACAATCATTTGCATTAGCATCAAGATAGTTTCTTACCATAGCCTCTGTTATGGTTACCAGAAAAGCACTTATTCCTGATACTACCTCATGTTCTTTCTACTTCTGGTCCAAAAATTCTGTCCCAAGGAGTGATATCCTCAGGATTGTGTCAGAGAACATGGTTCAGGCTGCTCAGACCGATGCAGTGGGCCATGCATGGTGAAGGGCGCTTCATGCTCTGGTTTCCTTCTCGTCCCTGTCACTAAATTCCTGAGGTTGGACTCCTGCTTATGTTTCTCTGCTGGCTTTCTGCCAGGAAAACGGATTAAATGTAGTTGTCTTGGCTTGATGCTGATGAAGGGAAGGGTACAAAAGGAGGGCAAAATCAACACTGAGTGCTGGGGTAGGAGGCTTGTGGCTCTTCTTTGTGGCTGGTGCCGTTAACAAAGTTCAGGCAAACACAGGCTGACTTGATGGGGTGGGCAGACCTTCAGAATCCACTGTCCACACATCTTTCATCTGTGTCTGGGTTTGAAAGGCTCTGTGTAGGTCACGTAGCCTCACCAATGTCAGTAGCACTGCATCCAGGACAGATGTCACCCTGCATCCCATATCCCATTCTTGCCCCTTAGAAGAAAAGAAGAAACTGTCCAAACCAGGTCTGGATTTGACTCCATCAACATCTGCTTACAAACTCAAAATTAGGAAGCCCATTGTCCAGAAATGTCATGAAATCATTAGGAAATTGTTGAGACCATACTGGATTTTTTATTTAATATTTCCATTCCTTCTTATTAGAAGGAGGAAAACTTCTATATTGTTTTTATTTTTACAACTGTACTCTGGGATTGTAACATACAGGTCTCTATCTGCCTTCAATGGCTGAAGCTGCAGTTTATAAACGTGTTTTAAGGTAACAGAGGTGGATCTCTTTTGTTGAAAATGTGGCTCTGGAACAACATTTTTTTTATTACATGTTCCTTTGATGATGACTTGTCCACATGGCATCACACTGGAGAAGCAACATCCCAAAATTCTTACACTGGGTGAAGGATTTCTCTCTCAGACTAGTAAAAATGACAGCATTTTCCCCCCTTATCAAATTGACCTCTTTCTTCTGTATCCAAATATAACTCCTCTTGCTTTTTTGAGTTAAATTATGCACAATTACAGGAAAACGCTATTCTGAATTTTGTCATGCATAGTAATTTCATGATTAGTACTTAGGTTGCCTTCACACTTGGGCATTTACAAGTTGATTAAATGCCTTGGTTACCTATTTGGGTAGCAGTTGTTAAAAACTTGCAGCATTTTGAAGGGAGAGGGATTCTTGTTTCTTTCTAAAAAATTCACATTGCTGTAGAAAAGGTATGAGTGGGAAGACCTTGGCTGTGGTGAAGAACCTGGCACAGGCAGTAGTTTTTCTTTTCACCTTTGCTTCTTTTTTGCAGCATTTCCCTGGCTAGAACCTGTGGTATTCTGCTCCGTGGTGGCTGGGCTGTAGTTGTGTTGGGCAGTGCCACTGTTCAGAGGTACCTGTGGTAGGACAGGATTGAAAAGGAAGAGTGGGAATAATGCAGCAAAAAGGCTCTTTTTTTCCCTCTGTTGAGGGAGCTGTTGGTGGGATGTTCAGGTCTGCCATTAGTAGCACTATGGGCAAGTCTGTGTCAGTGCTGCAGGCACAAGAATTTAAAAGGTCAGTCTGACAGAAGTTATAAAATGTACTCCTCTATGAAAGTGCTGGCTCAATTATCTGTCCCTAAGAAATCCAGATGTAAAAGCCTGCTTTGAGGAATTCCACCTTCTACTTTCCCTATCAAGGGTCACAATTGAGGCTTGAGGATACTTCATCCCTCCTACCAACCACTCCAGCAGTGCCATCTGTTTATTTTCTTAGGAAGCTAGAAAGTGTCTCTCCTTCCCATAGAAATATGTAGTCATTACTGTTTAAAAGGAGAAAATACAGAACACAACTTATGTATATGTATGTGTATATATATAAAAATACATGAAATGGAAATAACAGTCTCAGATTTGAGAGGGCTTTCTTTTAGCTTGCTGCCTTGGCTTGTTTGGTGAGTGGCATATGGGGCCGATCTGAGATCCTTTATGTGTGCTTCCACCTTCTAACATTGCAAGAGTCTGTGTAGGGTTTGCGTTGCTTTTTTAAATTTTTCCATCTTTCAATAGAATTAATGTCCCTTCCACTGTCGATACAGCCCGGCATCAATATTCTGTACCTTGCTGCATTTATGTAAAGTTGACTGTCACTGGAGACAGAAGTTCTCAAAGTGTTACTGCTCCCCTTGCTGGTGTGTTGCAGCCATGGCACTCAGATACTTTGCTTTCCAGCGACAAGCTGCTTCTTCCTATTTGAATTCATGAGGATGATTTTATGAAGAGACAGAGACAAATTTAAGAATATAGGCTTTTTTCTCCTTTCTTATACCGTGTGACTATTAAGTGAATAGAATGACTTTCATGTGTCTCTTTGATTTATGCAGATGTGGACCTCAGACGTGTGTGGGCTCATCAGCATAGTTTTATTTGTGGTGGAAACTATTTAAACAGTGACATGATAACTATTTTAGCTGGTTTATTTTTCAGAAAAATTTATTCTCTTGAATGAAAAATTTTTAAAAGGCTTGTAGGCATCTGGGTAAAGATTTACTGATATTGCTGTATTGAGGAATAACAATAATTAATTTTCCAAAAGTTAAAAGCTGGAAATGTTTAGCATGGTAAAAGTGTGTTTTCTTCTGGCCCCATGTAACTGATGAGGTCAGATGTTACCACTTTCAGGTAAAATCAATCCTTCAATATGCAAATAGAAACGTCTGTATAGCCCTTTTTTCTCACTGTGCAAGTCATTAAAATATTAATTTGCAGAAAAGAAATTATAAATAAGATAGACCAGGTTTTTTAGGAAAAAAATGGATCTTCAGGAACTTGTTGGGGTTTTGCTTCCCTTTTTTTATACCTTAAGAAAAAGTTACAGAAGCAACACAAATCTGTATTTCAGGAATTCACCAGCTGCAACCCAGAATAATGATTTCCTCCTGCATCTGGTCTTGCACTGAAACAGCTTTCATATGATTTTACATAATCAAGTTTCTTGTCTGCCCAGTTCTAATGGGCCATGTGGAGCCAGAGGAAAGTTCTGCTTACAGTAGTTATCTGGTGTGCAGCAGGTAACCAAAAACAGATTGCAAGTGAAGAATGCAAAAAAAAACCCAGTAATTCATGGTCCCTTCCCCCAGGGCTCCGCCAGTTCCACCTAGGTAATGCTCTAATGATGTTACAGAATTAATTTTTGGGGCAAAAATTATCCTTCTTCTTTGGAGTGCCCAAAGTGGAGAAAAGCTGGTGATGTTTGTTGGAATGGCCCTAAAATGTAATAAGGCTTTAAGGAAAGGTGCAGGCAGATCATTTTCTTTTATTTTTAAGTTGAGAGGGTTGGTCTTTGCCTGAGGATAGCAGTGTGGAGACCTAGTGAACCATTAAAACAGAACAAGAATAGGAAAATACACTTTGTGCTCATCTCTGTGAACAAGATCAAGCCAAATGCTGAGTAACAGTGGATTGGGATCAGAGCTTGAAATCATACCTCTGACTTATGAATATTGAGTCTGAGATGTAGAATCTAATTCTTAGCCATTTATTTTCATTGTAGCAAGCCAATCCATTTCATTCAGGGTGCTTTGCTACCTTTTGCATAGGCAGTCCAGATGAGGTGTCCTAACCATGCAGGTGCTTGGCAGGGAGCTTTTATGGTTAAAAAAGGTGAAAAGTAGAGGGATGCTGTCACCCCCATCCTATCATCTGTCACCTCAGTACTATATCCTGCATGATACACTGCTCTTACTCTGCTTTTTGCAGCCCATGTGTTCCTTATGCTTCTTTAAGAGCATTCATATTTAAGGAATGACATTTTAATTTTATAATTAAAATATAGGTTGGCACTTTTCATTGTTTTCCTGTCTGGCTTTGTATGGCATACTGGAAAAAAATATTGAAGAGATCTGTGTTTGTAAAGATTTTTGTTTGAGTGGGCTGCATTGCTTCTTTATAATTTTTTTTTTTTTAAGCAGCCACAAAACCCCTCAAACATTTTAAAATTAACCACCCTAAGCCTTAATATGGCTAGGTGAAGGCACTGTGGGATTGTAATCCTGAAACACAGAACTAATTTTCTTGTTTTACTTTTAAATTAGAGGATAATTTTTTTTGTTAACTAGAAATGTTTCAATTATGAATAATGCCAGGAAGAACCAGCACACTTGAGTGGGTTTAATGAATTGAACGTGTTTTTGCTGGATGTGAACGTGTGGGTGGTGGTGGAGTTTCTGAGACCTGTCACTTAATATATACAGAAATGCATGTTTTATTTATGATGTATTAATTTTAACTATCCTAGCTTTTTTTGTTTTATGAGCAGGGTTTCTGCAGAGCCCTAAGATAATTTTAATATGTTCAGAAGAAATTTCCACAGACACTGAACTGCAGAGCTTTATGTCTCATGAAAGTGTAAGAGTAACATGTTTCTTGTCTACATTTATTAGCCTTAAGAAGGCACTGGGTGTTTCTGTCATGACTGAGAAAATACTTAAGGGTAGTTTATTCCTTCCATTGGGTAGATAGGTCATTTGAAATTACAATCCTTGATATTTTATGTTGGTTCTAACCAATATTAGGCAGTGTTGAGTATGGACAAAGAGGCAGAAATGTAACTACTGTGATAAAACTTGAGAACAGATACGAACAATAAAACTATACCCTTTTTTTTTGACAGTAATTTGAAAGGTCAAATTGCAATTCAGAGCATTTTAGCATAGGTGTTTTTTGTTTTTAAGGAAACAAAATTTCCTTAGGAGATTTGAATTTACTTCAGTGTATTTTATGCTGTGTATTTTAGAAAAATTTGTCTCTTTTGCCACATCCTTTTTTAGTTTATGAGCTAAAGTTTATTTTATGCTGTGTATTTTAGAAAAATTTGTCTCTTTTGCCACATCCTTTTTTAGTTTATCTTCTCTAAGGAACTGCTTACTGAAAGGCTGTATTTTAAGCCTTCAATTTAATGTTCCAGAGGAATATAGGAGTACTTCTGACTAAATCCCCAGTTTTACAGTTACTTGAGAGCACACAGGCAAACTGCTTTTCTAGCTAACATCATTGATTATCTTAGTGCAAAGACAGCGAGTACAGCAAAGAAAATTAATGTGGTAAGGTTATGACTTCATTAGAAAAACCAGAAAATACAATTCATGTTCATTAAGTGTGAAGACAAAAAAAAAAGCATGTTTTCATTGAAGTGTTTTCATTTAAAAAAAAATACATAGCAGAGAACAGTATTATTTAAATTTTTCACTGTTGGTCTTTTAAAAAATGACCAAGAGTTGTTTTACAGACTGAAGTGTAATCGTCAGGGTGAGATTCTCCACATGAGAAAACGAAAGACAACATTTGAAAAAATAGGAAAACTGCTATTTACAGAAGAGCGGTGAATAATTTTGAAGTGGTATCCAAAAATCTGATAATGAAAATGTTATGAGGGGGGTGTGTGTATATATATATACATATGTATATGTGTGTGTGTGTGTGCGCTACATTATTTATAATATGTAATATGTAATGTATTAATTTATATATTGTAACATAGTATAGAAAATATATATTGCATATGTTATATATATATATAATAATAATGATAGAGTTTTCTTCTCTTTTAAGAATAGAAGAATAGATTGTAAATCTTCAGCTTTCACCTAAAGGAGTAGCAAGGAGTAGCAGTAGAAAGTAAAGACACTGGTATCCTTTCTATGATTTCTCTAATTTCAAAAATTTAAAAAGATTGAGGGACAAAAACAAAAAATGATTTTTTTTCTTTTGGAGGGTTTCTTTGTTTTCTAAGAGCTCTTTTATAAGCTAGGCTTCCCTAAGTACATATTTTCTACTTACATGTTTGGAGAAGATAATGGAGCAGGTGAAGCTCCATGCCTGCCTTTTAGACATGTTTGCTCCAGCATATGGATGGGCTGTTCTGGGGAAGAAATGACTGATTTGAGGTCGGTTTCAGTGTGGGATGAGGGATTTGTAACAAAGGGGAAGGGTTGTCGGGCTGGCCCAGAGTTAATTCTCTCTTTTACTTTGCAGCGTCACCACTCAGTGGCAGACAGCTCTTAGAAGCAACAGCAGTTCAAAGAATGTTGAATAATTTAAACAACCCACCACAAAGCTAACTATGTGTCTCCCTTGAGTTATAGAAATAATAGCATTGACTTTGATGCAGGTAAATACTCATCATGTTTCAGTAAGTAAAGTGTATTTTAGACTAACACATTGATTGGTGTTTATTATTATTATTATTATTATTATCACTGTTGTTATCATTATTATTATTATTATCATTATCATTACAGATAGATTTTTGCCCGTCACTTTTTGCTTTATTTTCTTTAAATAAAACAAAACAAAAAAACCCAAACCAAACAAAAAACCCCACAATGTTTCAGATACTGAGAACCAAAACTGTGTAACACGTGGAAGTGACTGTGAAAGTTATTTGGAGTAGGACTTTGTCACTAGAGGGCACTTAGTCACATAAAATTAGCCATCTTTGGGTTGGGTTGGTTTTGGGTTTGGTTTTTTTTTTGTAACAGCTTCTTTCTCTAAAATGTATTCTAAAATATTTGTTGATTTTTCTGCATTTTATTATTGATTTAGGAGTATGCAAGTATAGCCATAAATATCTGTAAACCCAAGAGTATCAGGGCAGTGATCTGCAGTGAAACATTTCCTCTGGGATAGGGGATAAACGAGGAAGCTAAAGAGAGGCTAGAGCGTACAGGATTTAGTGCAAAACACAGGCTCTCCAGCCCACTGGAATTGCTTATCCATCAGAGAAAAGAGGTCCCATGACAAATTATCACAGCCATGAAGCCAGGAGGTAAATTGCACAACTTCCTAGCACAAAGGCAGCTTTCAAGGTGTGCCATGAGCTGCCAATATGCCCTCGTGTAGCCAGGCTGCCAGTGAGCCTTAAGCACTCCATCAGAAATGACTGGGTTTCAGTGTCCAGCAAAGC
Organism: Anomalospiza imberbis; assembly: GCF_031753505.1. Taxonomy (NCBI): domain Eukaryota; kingdom Metazoa; phylum Chordata; class Aves; order Passeriformes; family Viduidae; genus Anomalospiza; species Anomalospiza imberbis. The sequence continues at coordinate 45,701,128 of NC_089681.1, forward strand.
AAACCACTGGAGCATAATAAGCTAGATGGTCTACAGTGAAGTGTCAAGTATGTTAAATCCACTTATAAAAGTGCACTCCACTTGGTACCTTAGGTACTTCATGGGAGGTGTGTGTAAATGAGGGCTCTGGCTTTGTTTGTTTTCAATAACAGAAGATTTTTCTTTTGTCAATTTACAGCAGAGCTTTTGATACTTGAGAACTGTGTCTGTGTTTGTGATTATACACCCCTGCTGCTATGTATGATAATTTGTTCCACTTCAGGTTTTATTAATTAAATTAATACTAATTGAGTGATCTTTTGGTATAATTTTAGCCTGTTTTTTGCACTAAATCCTGTACACTCTAGCCTCTCTTTAGCTTCCTCGTTTATCCCCTATCCCAGAGGAAATGTTTCACTGCAGATCACTGCCCTGATACTCTTGGGTTTACAGATATTTATGGTTATACTTGCATACTCCTAAATCAATAATAAAATGCAGAAAAATCAACAAATATTTTAGAAGACATTTTAGAGAAAGAAGCTGTTACAAAAAAAAAACAAACCCAAAACCAACCCAACCCAAAGATGGCTAATTTTATGTGACTAAGTGCCCTCTAGTGACAAAGTCCTACTCCAAATAACTTTCACAGTCACTTCCACGTGTTACACAGTTTTGGTTCTCAGTATCTGAAACATTGTGGGGTTTTTTGTTTGGGTTTTTTTGGTTTTTTTTTGTTTTGTTTTATTTAAAGAAAATAAAGCAAAAGTGACAGGCAAAAATCTATCTGTAATGATAATAATGTAATGATGTCCCAAGGGATGTCCCAAGAGGGTGGGGTTTGCTTTATTTTTTTGCTGGCTGTTACTGCCAATCACAGAGAGAAGGAAGGTACTCAGGGACTGCATCTGCCAGGCTAGCTTAATGCTGAGGTATTCAGAATGCCCAGTATTAATTTACACATGCTTTCAGCAAGCATGGCATGCAGTCATGGTATGTCTGTCAGCTCTGTCCTCGGCTTCTGACCAAAGCCTCCCATAGAAGGCCTTGGTCCAGTGTTACCTGGGGATTTTTAGCTGTCTGGGTAGTCTAACAGGTTAATTATCAAAATAATCAGCTGTTGTGAGTGGGTGGAACCAGAGGTGAATATTGCAGGTGTGAACCTAAATGAGTCTGTGAATGGGAAGGGATGGTAACTGCCAGACCATTGTTGATAGAGCTTGTGAAGAACAGAAGCAGTGACAAGGACCAAATATACTGGAAGCACATGGTTTATTTTATTTCTAAGCCAAACTGCATCAGGTTAAGCCTTTGCTGTAAATTTAAGCTTGGATTAAAGAGTTTTGAAAACACATGTTCAAGTAGCTACATATGTAAATTGGCTTTTATATTTTCCAGTATCTCCTGCCTTACATGGAGGGAATGCTACTGTGGTGCATTTTGGAAGACATGCATGTGGAATAATAGAATTGTAACAGCTTGCCAGGATTTCCTGTGTCTTTTCTGTTCAGAACTGTAGCTCATGATTAATGGACATGTATACCCAGGGCTACAGCACTGCCTTTGCATTCATGGACTTAAGGCCAGGTCTGACTCTCTGAATGCCATTTGCATGGCTTCTGTCCCTCCACAAATGGACATGGAAATATTTTCTATTCTCTGGGTCAGAGAAAAAGTTTAAAAGTCCAGAGGTTAGTGTGCCCTCTAGCAAAACCCAAGGGAATGGATTTCCTGTTGATTTTCTATATCTAAGGAATTTCAAGCAATCCTCTAGGGCAGAGCTGAGACTTTAAAGTGCAAGTCAGAGTCGATCACTGTGGATTATCCCTTAAGCTGAATACAAGGTCAAAACCATTGAGACAGACATTTTCTGGGTCCCCATTCATAGTGCTGGCTGTCTGCTATGGCTTATAGGAACTTTGTCCTTAATGGTGCAGTCTTATCTGTGCAGGCATCAAGGTCTGTCCCTCTGTAGTATGTGCCAGGTACTCAGATGGCCTGTATAAGTGTTTCACTACATGGATCGTATTGCAGGGCAAGGATTTACAGCCTGGACTTCTTTTTTCTCTGTCTGTCGTGATGAACTTCACTGCAGTACACCTCCCACCACATTTCCTGGAAAGATATGGTGAACCTCTGAATTCATACTCCCACTGAATGCTAAGAGAAATTTAAAATTATGTTTTATGAAAACAGGATAAAATTATGCAAGAAGTATATATCTGCATGTTTTGTAATGGCAATCCCTACCTCGACTGCAATGTAGAGGAGAATAACACTTCCTACTCTTGTAATCAAAAGAAATAGATTAGAAATCAGTTCCAATCAGAGTGGTAAGACCAAGTATTTAAAAAATTGGAAAGTGAAGTTTTCTCTTTTGTTGCTGCCTAAGCTTTTTACATGGAGCAGGCAGAGGGCAGTAGGTGCTAACATTCAGGAGCTCTTCTCCATAGTCCCAGTGCTGGGCAAACCATGAGGCTGCTCCTCAGCCCAGATTGTAGGTAACCTGATTTTACACAGAAATAGACTGGGAGCACTCACACAATCTGTTAACATAACTCAGCAGCTGGAGCTGTAACAGCTTAGAATGCTAAAAGTGAGCCTCTTGATGGGACTTAAAAACCAGCCATGAAAAGAGTGCAGGCATTGACTGGGGTTCTCCATGCAGGTGAACTTTGAAGCAGACAGCTGATTTTGTCTAACATAGCTGAGACAATTCATGTCTTGCACAGATTTTGTTTTCTGCTTTTAAAATAAATGAAGTGATAAGCATTATTTGCCATGAAAATGAATCTCGAGAAAAAGAGATTAATTTCCTCCTCTAGACAGAGGAAAAACATAGGAGGATGGTGGTATGAACAAAGCTTAATTAAAATATAATTGTATTTAATCAATGCAGTATAATTAGAAATAGTGCTTAAGAGTTAATTTTAATGGCTGTTGGGCTATTTGTATTCTTTAAATTAATATCTGCCTTATGAACAAAACTCAGCTCACTTCTCAAAAAGGCTCATTTGTTTTTCTCTAGTGATTTTTCTGTAGTTCCAAGGAATCAGAACCAGTAAACCAGAAAATTGATAGGTGCTAAAAGATTCCTATAATGCCTTCTAAACCCTTTGTGTTTCCAGCCTGTGCCAAAATAGAATGGTCTGGTGTTAGCATCTACCTTAGGATACTGCAGGCCAATCTCTTGCTCACAGTAAACTTTCCAGGTGACACTGGAAGTCACTGAGATCATTGTGTTTGTTTCTTTTTCACTGCACACAGAGTCCAGTGCTTTTAATATTCAGTAAGTCTGTTCCTCCTTTTTCTTGGAAATTTATCTAAGTACTGATCAGTCTCCTGTGGTTGGAGGCTCAACAGGTGGAATGGTCAACAGCATGTGCAGGTGGTGTATGTTGTTATTGAGGGTGTCCAGGCTCTGAAGTATTTTAAATGGGTGCCTTTCTTTTTTAACTGTCTTGTGTTGTTACACATGCACACAGCAGCAATATCCTAAGCAGCAAAGTGAAACCTTCTCACATTTTCTCAAACTCCAGCAGTTTGTGTTTCAGAAACTTCCTGTGCCAGAGGTGGTTTTTGTTTGCTTATCAGCCCCAAAAGGATTTCCTGTCTCCCAGCTTGTTCAGTTGTCCCCTGAATCCATGTAAAGTTTTAGCAGCTGTAACATCCCCTGGCAAAGAGTTCCTGAGTTTCCTTTCTCAGTTGCATGGAGAGCTGCTTCCTCATGTTTGTTTTCCACCTGCCATCTGCCTGCTTCATCTGATGCCCCCAGCCTTGTGTTACAATGGGCAGCAAACAGTCAGTTCTCATTCACCCCTTCCATGTCACTCATGATTTTACAGATCCCTATCGTATCTTCTCTGGATCATTGCTTTGCCAGGTTTTGTAGTTGTTGCTCATTGTAAGCCAGTTTATAATTTCAGTCCACCCTCTTTCCTTCTTCTTCAGCTCTGTACATGAGTGGAAGGATCAGAATTGCAGATAATATTTAAGTTGCAAGTGTGTGAATATGCAGAAACACAATAGTTGCCTTTTGGGTTTTCTCTGGTGTTCAGTTTGCTTTCTCTGCTGGTGAGCAGGAAGATGACATTTACACAGAAGTTTTACCACCCCAAGATCTCATTCCTGAGTAGCAGTGTGCTCGTAACTCAGTTCAGAGTCCACTACTTTTGAGTATAAATTAAGCTTTCCCCTAAAAGATTTCTAGCATCATTTTGTATAATTTGCACTTCATATGTCATTTTATTACGAACCTACTCTCAAAGAAAGTACTTTAGCCTCCATCATTTCTACCCCAAATAGCTTAATGTCATCAACAAACATTGTCTCTCCACTGTTTCCTCCCTTTCTCAGGTGATTTCAGAACAGGCTGAAGAGCATGTCCTCAACATGAGGCAGCAGGACTCCAATGGTGATTTTCTTCCACAGTGAAATTGACTGTTGTCTCTCATATTCCTATGCCCTGTTTGCTATCTTTTCAACAGTTGCTTTTCCAAACCTGTGCAAAGGTGTTCACTCTAGTTCTGTGCCTGTTAGGTTTCCTTAAGAAATCTTGTGAGAGATGCTATCAAATACCTTTTGGAAAGCCAAAGAGATGATGTATCTGAGTATTAAAAAAGAAAAAAACAGAGTCCCATACAATGCAAGCCCTAAAAGAAAATAGCTGGTTGTCAAGAGAGTTGTTATTATTGTGCATCTGAACTATTCAGTCATTTGTGGCAAACCTGGGTATTCTGATGCTGAGGGATTTGAAGCAGCTGGACAGATAAGGACTCTGAGGATATGGAATGATAGGAGGTTTATGCTGATCTACACATGAGCTTCCCAGATGGGGACTTCTTATTGTCCCCACTGTTGCTTCCAGCTAGGTGTCTTGATCTGCACAGCTCATGTGGCTGCTCTGAGCTCATATGGTTGAAAATCAGCCTATTAGGCAAGATGAGAATTTTTAGCTGTGTCAGGACTGTGATCTGTCTTGACCCTGCAGTGCAGTTGCACTAGTGGCCAGCACATGGGAGGAGGAATATTTACAGAATTTCACAGAATTTTCTAGGTTGGAAGAGACCTTTAAGATCATCGAGTCCAACCCATGTTCTAACACTTCAACTAGATCATGGTACCAAGTGCCACATCCAGTCTTTTTTTAAACACATCCAGGGATGGTGACTCCACCACCTCCCTGGGCAGATGATTCCAGTGTTTGACCACTCTTTCTGTGAAAAACTTCTTCCTTAATTCTAGCCTGTATCTCCCTTGGTGCAGCTTGAGACTGTGTCCTCTTGTTCTATCTGTTGTTGCCCGGAGAAAGAGACCGACCCCCAGCTCACCACAGCCACCCTTCCGGAAGTTGAAGAGAGCAATAAGGTCACCTCTGAGTCTACTTTTCTCCAGGCTAAACAATCCCAGCTCCCTCAGTCGTTCCTCATACGGCTTGCGTTCCAAGCCCCTCACCAGCCTCGTTGCTCTCCTTTGGACACGCTCAAGCATCTCAACGTCCCTCCTAAACTGAGGGGCCCAGAACTGGACACAGTACTCAAGGTGTGGCCTCACCAGTACCGAGTACAGGGGAAGAATGACCTTCCTGCTCCTGCTGGACACACTGTTCCTGATACTGGTCAGGATGCCATTGGCCTTCTTGGCCATCTGGGCACACTGGTGGCTCATGTTCAGCCGACTGTCAACCAACATCCCCAGGTCCCTTTCCACCTGAGCACTGTCCAGCCACACGTCCCCAGCCTATAACGTTGCAGGGGGTTATTGTGGCCAAAGTGCAGGACTCGGCACTTGGACTTATTGAACTTCATCCCATTAGATTCTGCCCATCCATCCAACCGTTCCAAGACCCTCTGCAAAGCCCTCCGTCCCTCTAACAGATCGACACACGCTCTCAGCTTAGTGTCATCTGCAAATTTACTAATGAAAGACTCTAAATGCTCATCCATATCATCAATAAAAATATTGAACAGAACTGGCCCCAGCACAGACCCCTGAGGGACACCACTGGTGACTGGCCGCCAGCTGGATGCAGCACCATTTACGACCACTCTCTGGGCCCGGCCATGCAGCCAGTTCCTAACCCAGCACAGAGGGCTCCTGTCCAAGCCATGGGCTGCCAGCTTTTCCAGGACTGTGCTGTGGGAGACAGAGTCAAAGGCCTTGCTGAAATCCGAATAAACAACACCTACAGCCTTCCCTGCATCCACTAGGTGGGTTACCTGGTCATAAAAGGTGACCAGGTTGTTTAAACATGACCTACCCCTCCTAAACCCATGCTGACTGGGTCTGATACCCTGGCCATCCTGTAAATTCTGTGTGATGGCACTTAATATAAACTGTTCCATTATTTTGCCAGGTACTGAGGTCAGGCTGACTGGTCTATAATTACTAGGATCCTCCTTTGCACCCTTTTTGTGAATGGGTGTCACATTGGCCAGCTTCCAGTCATCTGGAACCTCACCAGTGAGCCAGGACTGTTGGTAGATGATGGAGAGTGGCTTTGTAAGCTCATCTGCCAGCTCTCTCATTACCCTGCGGTGGATCCCATCAGGTCCCATAGATTTATGAACATCCAAGCATTTCAGTAGTTCTTTGACTGCCTCCTCTTGGATAATGGGGGGACCATTCTGCTCCCTGACACCATCAACCAGCCCAGGCGGACAGGTGTCTTGAAGGCAAGTCATCTTCCCACTAAAAACTGAGGTAAAGTAGGCATTAAGCACTTCTGCCTTCTCCTCTTCTGCAAATACTAAGTTCCCTCCCTTCTCCAGTAAAGAACAAAGGCTGGTCTTACCCTTCCTTCTAGCATTAATGTATTTGTAAAAACATTTTTTATTATCCCTTACAGAAGTCGCCATTCTAAGTTCAAACTGAGCTTTGGCCTCCCTAATATTTTTCCTGCATGCTCTAGCAGCCCTCTTGAATACTTCCTTAGAGACCTGACGCTCCTTCCAAAGCTGATACATCCTCTTTTGAAGGGCACATCCCTTCAGCTGCAGCAAGGGCTGGGCATTGGGAAGCTTAAACCAATCATAAAAGCAAACCCTAAGAAAAGTTGTTTGTCTGTAGCTTGTATAAAGAGGTATTTTTAGCTAAGATTATTTGGGTCTTGGGTGTGTGTATGTGGTTGCATGATGCCATAAGTTTTCCAGCAAAGAAATAGTAGTCTACACTGGATTTGTAGAATTGGTCTAATCTCTTCTCAGAAATGAGAATTAAAAATGAAGGGATGAAAATTAAAGATGAAGGGATTTCTTTATAACTTTTTTTTTTCTGTCTGTCTTGCTTTCTCCTGGGATGGATGAGCCTAGCTTCCATTTCTACAGTAAGTTTGTTACTATTTTTAGCCTAAGCTTGGTTCTATACAGTTGCAACCAGTGGTGTTTCTGTTTTAATGTGATTCTGGGAGCTAGTTATCTAAAATCCATGAGACAAAAGGTATTGAAAGTAGGAACATTACTGGTATGCTCATATGAAAAGAAGAAATATGAAGCTCTGAGCTGTTTGTATCTCTGTTCTTCCAGAGTCTCTGACTGTAAATCTAATTAACCAGCCATTTAAAAATATTAAGCACTTCTTTCACCCCCTGCTAGCAATATCAATATGTAAAATTATTTTCTCTGAAGATTTGCATCTCACATGCTTGCAACATTTGGAGCTTGCCATTAAATTATAAACAAACCACAGTATACAAATTACTTTAATTATAGCAATAGGTCAGTATGTTAGTGATGCCCAAAAGTTATGTGGGGGATGGACGCTCAATTGTCACATTTTCTTTTTTAGATCCCTAGGAAGGCAGGAAATTCAGTCCTCTCAAACTGCTTTTCACCCTTCACTAAATATTTAAGCAATGGCAATTGGTGTGGCTTTAGTCCAAAATAACTTCTAATCTGAAGATAATTTTTCCACATTTCATTTGTGTTTCTTTTCACATTCTTTAATCAGATTTCATATGAAGTATTATGTCCATTAGAACTAAATACTAATAATAAGCTAAACAGAAATATGCATTTTTCCCTTAGTCTGTGGACATATGTGAAGACCTTGTCCCTGCAGTTTGCAAGAAGTCATTGCCAAGTTGGTAATCACATACAATATTGACAGTGTTCTTCTGTCAGAAGAAAAGAGAAATGTCTCATCCTGAGTGCTCACTTCATTAGAAATCAGTAATTTACATGTGAATAAAATCACCATACTATGGGACTGTGTCACTTCGTACTTGCCGAAGCTTTCTTGGTCAGTAATTCTCATGCTGATTCATGTCAGTCTTGCAGAATTCATTTTAATGCCTGGAAAAGAATGCAGTTCACTAGAGAAGAATAAACACGGTGGGTTCTTTCAGTCATAGAAAACCATGTTAAATCACTTGGTGCAAAGGACTCTCTTAGAAATTTTTCCACCTTAGTAGCTGACACATTAATCTTGCCCTCACTTTGGGGTCTCATCAGAGCTACCAGTCTTAGTACACACCCATGGTTTGCAAACCAGGACTGGTAAGCTTGTTTCTTAAATCAGTCTGCCAGTCGTGAACACAGCTGCAATTTCAGCTGTGAATTCTGCCTCTCCTTGCTGTGCCTGGCAATGCACATCCTATGGAAACGTTGTCTGAAGGCTGCTGAGTAAGTAGTCGTTGTCAGCTGTGTGGTCACGTTCTTCTCATAGGTCTCTGCAGAACTGCACCTGCAGTTTTATGGATGCAAATTGTACCTCAGTACCAGCTTTTGGTATGTACATATGGTCCTTTGCAAGCAGCAGCAGTATGTTTTGTGGGCAGAAATTGCTGGCATATACAAAACCTGCAGGTGTGGTTTTAAAGCCTGTTTTACCCACTGTGCATGAAAATGATGCACTGTACCTGAGAGCATCTACTTAGACTCTGCTCGAGTGATCAAACTGATGCAGTGCAGCATTTATGCTTTTGGTATTGGGGTACTTTGCATTTTCTGGGTACAGAAAACCTTACCATATACCACCTTAGTGCTGTTATTTTGAGTCTCTGCTTAATTAAAAAGAATCATTTAACTATGTTTTCAGTGACATATGTTGAGTTCAGTTCTCATAAAGATTTCTCCAGCTGAACTTGCTTCATCACCCCTGCTGCTTTCCACTTTTGAGCACTGCCAGTATCCTCATTGGTGTAGCAAGGAGGGCACACAAAGGGAGGCACAACAGGCATTCCTAAAGTGAGCGAAAGGCTCCTCCCAAGCAGAGTATGGTGCTGTTTGTGAGGCTTGGAGCATCAGGGTGTTTCACCTGCGGGCAAGGAGGCAGCTGTAATTATCCATAGTGGATGCAATATATACCCAGTTGCTACACAGCTGCCCAAAGCTAGTGGTAGGGCAGATTGCAAGCCTGAGCTACAGGTCTGGCTTTAAAGAAAACAAGCATAAAAGAGTATTTTTTTGCATAATTTCATATGTACTGTCATATAGTGGTGGTGAATCCTTTAGAGGCCGGCCTTCTGAATTGATTTTAGGTTTCTGGGGAAGTGTTGTCATGAGATCTTGGTTAAATAACCACTGACAGTTCTCTCTAACAGGAATTTTTCTTTTACTTCTGTACATAAAGTATTGTATAATTTTTCTTTTCCCTAATCAACTAGCCCGAATGATAGTTTGAATTTTCTGATGTTCAGAGAACATGACTAACGACCTTACATGTTTTTATATATCATTGCACTTTTCTTGTTGAGGGTTGCTTGTGCATCATTATCAGCTATTCTTGTAAGGAGTTCCTTAAAATACCATACTTTTAGTGAAAAAACAAGCAAAAAAGTAAAAAAAGCCCCAAAACCCAAAAAAGCGGTGCTAAAGTTGTGTAAGGTTGTGCATGGATAAAGTCAAATAAATGTGTTATTTAGGGCTACAAACTATCTTTGCCTAAGAACCTTATTTCTTTATAACAGTAAGAACTGAGAGTCCATAATCTTTTCTTGTAGTGGAAAATCTGGGGGAAGAAGAGGTTTTACCATGCTCTAGACAACAAAATTGACTCAAGTTACATTACTAAATAAGTAGTCTTGTTTGATAATATGATCTTCTTTGGTAATATTTAAGTAATGTAGTCATAAATTACAAGCATAAAAACTGTGTATCCTCTAATAATTTGCATTCACATATTGGAAACTGATTACTTAGATTAATTGCTATTACCAAACTATAAATCCTATGTGAGAACTGAATCTGTAGCAGTGAATGAGCTTCCTGCCCTCTTTCTTCTTCCCCAAGTTCTTTTGAGTAGCACAAACCTGAATCCTTGTGCGTCTTGGATTCATATTATGTTCTCAGTCATGGATGACCTTTTACAAATGACTTCCAATAGCGGCAGCTGAAGTCAACCACAAGATTTGGTCGTAAAAGGTCATATTCCAGTTATACAAAATTTAGATAAATTTGCACTCCCTGCAGCAAATGATTGCTGTAGATTTCTGGTTTGTATCTGACCAATTTTAATTTAAAGCCATGCATTAGAAAAGGTTATGTTCTAGCTTTTGTTTCTCTTTGCCTTTCTTCACCTAATTTTCTTTCACTATAAAATTATTTGGTTTACAGAATTCTTTTACTTTTTCAGTTGTTTAAGTTCTATTTCATAAGGTTCCTATTGCATCTTTTCCTTTTTCCTCTCTCTTCTTTACTAGTGGATTAATTACAGATTATTCCTCATAAATGTGAGTAGTGTCTGTTACTGTCAGGTTCATACTGGGGAATATTCTATTTCTAACTGGAATGATTTCAGAGAAGTTGTTTGAGGCCATTCTGCTAAGAGCATGCCTTAGAGTGTCACATTTAGACCTTAAACAAAGAAACAGGGAAGATTTAAACAAGTACAGTTTGTTTATGTAGGCATAACTCGGAATGAGTAGTAAATTAAAAGAATATTTGCTCTCATCACCACTGGTCACTTCCTGGCCTTATGTTGTACAGACAATTAATCTTCTTTTTATTTCTGAAATGCAGAAACTGTAGACTAAGGCTTCCCATGGTGACTTTACTGTGGGACTCTACTTTGTAATTAGTGCCAAGAAGCTGGATTTTTCCATCCCTGTTTGGGCTTGCTGGGTACTTTACTTGCTTACACTACTGCTTCTGATTCACACTAGAGAAATTTTGTAGCTCAGCTGTTTGTGGTGCAGTTATCCTAGCAGGTGAGTCAAAATAAGTTTCTCTGGGCTTGTGTGCTGCTTCCCATTGGTACTGGTACCTTCATATGCCATTTCCAGGGTGTTCTAATTAAGATTATATTGGAATAGTGTGCTCCAAAGGTGGAGATAACTTATCTTTGCTACCAGTGAAAAACCAACAGTTGACCATGATGACAACCAGGAGGTTGTTAATTGGACTGCAAATTTCAACTGCACTCATATTCCTCATCTGGACAGGGCCAACCATTCTGTTAATACGAACAGAACCCAAGCAGGAGCCAAAACCAAAGCCAGACTACTGCAATATTTCAGTCCACTGTGAGCCAAATACAAAGGTTCAGCTGCCTAAGACCATAGCAGGGTGTATTAAAGAGAGAGCTGTATGCCCACAGCTTTATTTCTGAGTGGGGTCTCAGCAAGGGGATTCAAGCTCCAGTTGCTCTCCGTGATCTTTTCTATCATGACAGCTCTTACTGTGATGTTCTTAGAGTAAAAAACCCAGACAGTTTTCCTTCATTGGAAAAAAATCAGTCAGCCATCCAAGGTCATGTTGGCTGGAGCTCTGAGCAACCTCGTCAAGTGAAAGGTGTCCCTGCCCATGGCAGTAGGGTTAGAACTAGAAGATCTTTAAGGTCATTTTCAACTCAAGCCATTGTAGGATTTTATGATCCCTCACAGAATGATGAACGAAGAACCTTGATACAGGAAACTGCAACAGATGGGTAGAAACAACTTCCTTTGTGTCAAAGCCTGGAAACCTATTTTTTTGAATACAACTGCATAAGCAATTGAGTTTGACATGGGAGCACAGTCAAAAAGGTATTTTAACAGATTATGTGACCTACCCTCCAGATTATCATAATATAAAGCAGCATAAAGCACCATACATAACTAGCAACATAAAAGGGGAGACTGTGGTTTGTATGAGTTCAGATGAAAAAGCAATGACCCTTATGGTGTGGGAACTGAGAATTTTTACCATTGGATTTGGATCACATTGTGATAGGATTTCAAAAAATGCACCTACTAAGACATAATTAACTGGTCTTTGCTTGCCTATTACAGATGAATAGGAATGTGTGATTTGCTCCATTCAGTTCCTTTAAGAGTGCAGGAATGTGAAAAAAGCAGTGAAGCAGTTGGATAAAAAGAAAAAAAAACTTTTTAAAGCAATTGCATAGTGAGCTGTAAAACAAATTTGAAACAAGCTACTCTTGTTGTTAGACACAAGATGAATGTCACACAGGCATTGAAAATATATGCACCATGTTCAACTGGAAACCATCCAAATCATGATACCAATATTGTGTTGATGCTACAACCAAATATACTGCACTATCTGGCATGTTTCCATTATCTCAAATCTTCCATCCTTAAAGGAAAAATATAAAAAATTTTGCTTTCCCTTTTCCCAGTTACAGAAAGCACAGCCTTCTAGAAGAAAACTGGCAAACTAAGATGCTTACTAATTCTATTAGTGGGCATCCTGGCAATTCTGTCTCATTTGAAAATTTTTATCACTGCTGATGAGGCAGAGAGCAGGTAAAACTTTACATTTTTAATTAATTTATGTTGTAACATGTTGTCACCCTAAGTACAGTTACGCAATGTTAGTCAATTCAGGATTTGGTCCAGGAATGAATTTGAGTTATACTCCCACCTCCTTTTTAAACTCAACAGAATTAATGAATGAGAGTCCTCAGTCTTATTAAGACTAATGTTCCTTTGTCAGTCCAATTTTTTTTTTCCTTTGGGGTTCCTTCTTGTTATGACTTCGTTAGGTGGAAACTGAATGGTCTATGTTAATCAGCACAAGACATTTGGCTACCCAAGCTTTCGTAAATGTTTAGTTTCCCAGGGTCCTTTGAACCTCCCAGGGAACAGTTCTGCATCCTTATTAGAGACTGACAATTAAAGGTCTGTTTTCGTATCAAAAGTAATCACTAAAAATTAGCTAGGGAGACCTTGGAATGCTGTGAGAGTTTCAGTGTTTTGAGATGGCCAACTTTCCTTCATTTGCTTCAATCAGTATCAACTTGGGTTTCTTTTTATGTTACCTTGTGCCAGGGCAATTTATGAGTTGGCATTGTGACAACTGAGAAGGATTACGCAATACCATGAAGTTGTGATTAATATCTTTTAGGCCACTGTAATCATATTCAGTTGCATAATTATCATAGAGGTGCAAGAGAGCTAAACTAGGTTTTGAAGGCAATGATATAAATGAGCACTTTCAGTTTATTGAATTCCTTGTTAGAAGGAGGAGGAAATCATGTGCAGATCTGCAAGAGCTGTGTTGCTTGCAGACTCCAGAGATTCTGCTGATAATACATAGGAAATATATGGTTCTGCCCTAAATATTTTAATCTTTGTGTGTCTAGTTACAGGCTTTCACAGAAGATAATCTGTTAATGTCACACCTTGTCTGTTATAAGCCTGAAGAACAAATCTGAGTGTTTCTTCCCCAGGCTCTGGTGCCATGGGAATTTGCTGCAGAAGTTTATAAAAAATGAGTGCTTTGATCTATTTACATTTCTCAGAATCTGTGCTGGTATATCCCGACTGCAGTAATCAAAGTGGGGTGGGTCACAACTTAATAGATTGCATATGTGTTTGAGTCTAGAAACATAAAGTAAAAGATGAAGTTGGTAGGGTTTATTTCACAAGCTGGAAAAGCAAAACTAAATTGGTATTAGAGCATCAAATTCCCTCTTCAGAAATTATTTTTTAGAAGTACCTTTCCCACTTGAAGTTAAGTGAATATGGCTGTTCCAGATTATGCATTTGGCAGTTTCAGAACAAGGCTGAGGGTCACCTTTGCCCCCTGAGATCTCCACACTATTCTCAGTCTTTCTGGAAACCCTCAGATACCTGGGAACAGAGAAACAGACTCAGCATTTCTGTTCATCCCCTTCCTTTCTAGCATGCCACAAATATTAGTAGAATTATCTGAAGATTTAAGGAAGCAAACTTTTTATTCCAAAGTGTTTATTTTGACATTGATGATCGTTGCTTTAGTATATATAAATTTGGATTTGATTTTTGGAAGGAAAAAAATAATCCTTTGTTGCTAGGTCTTATAGCAATCACATCACATAAATTGGCAGATCTGTATACTTCAGGGATTTTTCTCTCTAATTAAATACAGTAGTAATGCCTTGCCTTTGAAATGAAACCATTGTTTTTTCATCTGCATATTTACAGAACAAACATGCTGTCAAAATCCTTAATGTATCCAACTACTTGAACATAAAGAACAGCATCAAGCTGTTATTTGTTCTGTTGGAGTGTACTCATATTTCCAATCTGAATCTTTTGTACCTGGTGATCTTAATTACATTTGAGCTGGAAGTAGTTTAACATTAAAGGGAATTACAGCAGATTAATCTGTAAACCTGCACAAATATGCCATTCCTTTGTATGGAGGTAAGCAGGGCATAGAGTGCATAATTACGTGTTGTTCTCTGTGTAGGCTGTGTGCATAAGGCTGAAGAGTCAGCGTTGCCGTTCCTCGTGACAGCAGCAGTTATGGCACACTCTCCTGTCTTGCAGCTGCCAGTTACTTTAGAAAACATACATTATTCCTCTCAGTAAGGTAATCTTTTAATCATGGACAATCAATGAAAACAAAAACAAAAAAAAAAAAAAAAAAAAAAAAAAAAGAAAAAAACCAACTTGCCCTGGAAACAGGAATTAGTGTACTAATTAGTGTATGAACATACAGAGAATTCTTTTAAACAATGTTGTTGTAATTTTTTTTTTCTAAAGTGATATAGCTTGAGGTCAGCCCAAGAAGGCCATTTATCTCAACCAGCCACCACCCATTACACTTTTTGCAGCTAGAGAGACAAAAGAAAATCACTAAAAATTAATTGGGAGAACTATGTTTCTCGAGTTCTGATGCAAAAAACATCACTGGAATCCAGTTGCAGCAGCTTGGCCTCAGTTAGCATGGTAGAAAAGCACAGTGCCAGGAAACAAGAATCATAGTTCATACTGGTAAATACAACTTTTGAATCACAAAGTATCAGTTATTTGTCTATGATTAAGGCCTTTGGATTTGCTTGTGATTTTTAGCTCAGGTGGCACTATTGAGCCCATTTAGGAGCAGTTTGCAAGATGACAGGTAGAAAAAGTTTCAGAAGAAATATAGGAGAAGAGCAAGCTGCTCACAAGCAATCTGAGATGTGGAAGGTATGCTCTGGGATTGTGCTGGCTACCTACTGGGCAGCTTCCATGTGAGTTTTCAGATGGCAGCTGCATAAGCTGCTGCATCATTGCAGTGGCTTGGGAGTAAGTGCCAAAAATTTTTAATTTAGCATGTGTACATCTACCAGAAATGAAACTTCTTGTAAGTGTCAAGTATTACCTGAATTTCATGGGACTAGCACAGGTATTACCTGAATTTCATGGGACTGGCACAGGACTGGCTGGCGTGTTCTGGCAGTTCTGGTTTTGTCAGTGTCCCATTGCTTCTTGTCCTTTGAATAAGGAGCAGCCTCTCCAGTGTTGTTTTTTGAATCCTGCTGATGAATGTTGATGGTCCCACAAATGATCGCAAGGCACTGACAGAGAAACATCCTCCTCAAAAGGGAAAGTGCCAAAAGTAAAACAAATTAGCAACTAGTAGTTATAAGATAATTCTGGGAATTTAAGAAAAAAAAAAAAAGGCAAATTAAAAAAAAACCCAAAGCAGGACAAACAAAATTCTGCCCACTTTCAATGGCCTTGTCCTGCCCTATAGTTATAGCCTCTGGCATCTGGAAACTGAACCCCCTTTCAGCACTGTAGGTGTCACATTTTCTCACTGCTTTTTGTGATGTTTCTTCTTAAACAACAGTACAATACACACCAGGACTTTGCAGGTTTCCACCCTGATTTGCAGTGTGTCTGTTTTTACAGACCTTGGTCCCTTCTAAGCACAAGTGCTGACTCTGCCAAATGCACATAGCTGTTCTGTGATGAGGACAAGGATCATCTAGCGAATAAATGGAGAACTCAGTATTCAATTTAGTGGTGACCTTGAATTTGATCTCTCTTCTATCCTTAACAGCCCAACAGTCAATCTCTGTCCTGTTTAACCCATGTCATCATTGCTGTCATTTCATAAAGCCACTTCTGCAACTGCCTTTTCCTTGACACTGTACATTTAAATCACAAAAAGAAAGAAGAGAGAACAAGGAAAGAATTAGCATAAATTCTTCTTCACCTTTTTCTTAGTAGTGTCAGGAATGGCTGCACAGGTCTTTCCCAGTCTCTCTGTTCTTTTTTCTATATTTATCTGAGGGAGAAACCACAAGTTTGATTGATAATGCAATCTGCATCTTGAGGCATCACTGGAAATACAATGGCATGAAAGGCTACTCTGGCAGAGCACACTTTTCCCTCAGGCCTGACTTTAGAAACTCATTGATGTCACTTCCTTCCTCAGTCAGCAAGTGAATTTTCACTAATTCTCAAGACCAGCTGTCCATGCTGTCAACAGAAAGTTATTAAAATTCCTTTAAAGTGAATCAAAATAGCCTAAAAACAAATGCACTGGGAAACAGGAAAGCATCAGTATTCAAAGTCCACAAACCTTTGAGCAAAATAGTGTTGATCTAACCAGAGATTTCAAACACTCTGCTTTCCTAGCAACTTGTATATCATTAGAGAATGCTAAAAACATATACCCCTTTAATCTTCTATTACCAACAATCTATTTGGCTAAAATATTTGTTACAATAATAAATCTTATTTCTCCTAAAGATGAACTCAGTGAGCAAGGGAATACATTTTAAGAAGTCTCCCCTAAATTATAGTTCTGTGGAGTTTTTTAAAAGCATAGTTTTTATACTTAGCAAATAAAAATACAACACAAGCATGCAGGAAGCAATTATCATAAGAGACAATCTTATAATATAGCCTAAAGTAATTATCTTCATCTGAATTATCTATAATGCTTTCATTGAAAAGAGGAGTAGTCTCAGGGATGGGAAGGGAGGATCATTTTCCCTTAAGCAGAGTCTGTATTTTAACACTTTAATATTTTCACCTTGTTTTAAAAATTCTGTTTGTGCCACACTTATCAATATGGAAAAGTTTTGTTGAAATGGAGTATACTTTCCAGATCTGGAAGTGGCAGCCACCCAAGCTAGGCAGGCTCCCCTGAGAGTTAATAGCGATACTGACAGGTTGTAATTCCTGTCCTATCATTATTATTTTTAAAAACCCTCGGGGTGCACGTAGCCTAGCTGGATAGGCAAGTGTGAAATTCCCAACTTTCCCCAATATGTGTGTGTACAGTCTCGAGTATCAAACTGATACCAGCTGCCCTTTTGACAACTAGTGCATAGGAGCAGTAAATGAAGCAAATTACTGCCCCTTTTGGTCAAAAAGCAAAGAACAGATTTGAGGTGTCCTTGCTGCTAGAGTCCCAGACAGTGTAGAAAAGCGGTGTTCTGTCTAGGTTTTGATTTTATCTCCAGGAGCTCACTGAAGGACACTGCAGAAGAAGACCAGAATAAAGAAATAAGACCATAATTCATCTTGCCACTTTGTGGATAATATCAGGATAGAATTTCTCCCTGGGCCAGCTGGTGCTGAGCCTCAGTCTTGACACAGGCATTTAATTTTATTTTAAGGTAATGGCAGAAGTGGCTTTTCTCCTCCAGTGGTCAAATCCTGAACCGGATGCTACCAGTCTCTTGGTCATGTAGTACATCTTGCAACATTAAGAGGCTTCATCCTACATATTAGAAATTTTTTTTCTCCCCTTTTAATGTTTAATTTTTTTGTGGGGTTCTGGGTTAGCAAGACTGGCTACTTATCTCAATCTTCTTTCTATCACATCTCTTTTATAAGAAAGGCTTGTGTTTCTTCCATTTTAGGTGTATTTCCATTTCAAACTATCAAGTAATTTCCACATGTTAAATTATGTTTCTTAATTATAGGTTTTGATTATTTTTTTTACTAATTTACTGCTTGTTGCTCTGCATGTCCCCTGTCATATTGATTAGAATATATGCAAACTATTTTTTTTTCTTTCTCTTTCAGAGTCTGGAAAAAAACTGCAACAAGAGGCAATTAATCAGGTATTTGGAAATTTTCATACTTTTTGTTAATTTTTTAGGCAGAAGAGTTGTGGCAAGTACAAAGTAGAACTTCACAAGATACACTAATATTAACAATACAGTTGTTAAGGAGCATGTGTCCGACAACTGGCTGGCTCTGCAGATGTGTTGAATTCACAAGAGTAGCTATCTAAGATTTGTCATTTAAGCAATTCAGTTCATCTACTTCCCCTGTTGGTGCTGAGGACAAAGCCCAGAGGTAATTTGTTCATTGGTATCAAATTTGTAGCACAACATTATGCCTTTTTTTTCCTTTCTGTTTGCTAGTATTCCTTTTAAAAGGCAGAAAGCTATGGATACAAATACATGATCAACACATGTAAGCAGTGTATTTCAGTGTTTCTTAGGTTATTTCTGCCATGAATTTTCATTAAGGCTGCACTAAACTGTGATATTGCTTGCAGAGGCATTTTCTGTCCTGTCTTTATTACTGTATCAAGAGTAATTATTTATGAAAAAACCTTTATATATTGTAATTTGTAATTTCAGCATCAGGAAAAGCATATAGGAACTAAACTGAAAAAAATTCTAACCAGAAAGAGAGGAGGAAACCCCGAGTTTTGTTTCCTCAGTGAGATGCCTTTGTGGATTGAAAGGACCCAACTCCACAGAAGCAGTGTGCTTGCTTGTCATTCTTTGGCTGCTTGTCCTCTTGCTGAATGCTGTTATTCAGATGGCATATAAATGGGCATCTGGCTTGTTTGTGAGATTTACTTTGAAATGCCACTTAAAAAGCAGTCATTAAAATATTTGCAGTCCAGCAATTACCCTCCCTTAAGCCATCTTCCTTCTAAGCTATATATTGAGGCATTGGAGTAATTACATTACAGTCATCTGTGAGCTGATCACCAAAGTGAAGGACAAATCTGACAGGGGACTGACCACCTAAAGCAGCCTGGTTGGGGTCTAACAGCAAGTCCCCTGCCATGGCTGAGCATGGCACAGATGTCAGTGTGTCATTTTCAGTGGCCTGAGCTGGCACCACTCTTCACCAAGTAAACCCTTGCATGTCTGGACACTTATGGGAAGCTTGGTCCTGTGGCACAATGCAATATTCAGAGTTTTTACAGTATTCTCATTATTGAGAAGCTGATGGATACTTAGTCCAGAACTTGGCATTGCACAAGCAAAGGAAATCTTTCCATTTTTAAACTAAATGTAGAAATATTTTGGAATTTAATGGGAATTATGTGCTTTGGCTGAGAGTTTATATCCTAGAACAAGTCTAATTAACTTTTATAACCAAAACTGCATTTTAAAATTATCCTGAAATCTCTTGCAAAGCCACTTTTGGAAGTCTTTGTTGGCCAGAAGGGGGGGCACTTGTATTTTTAAACCACAACTTGAGGTAGCATTGGCAGTGTGTGAATGGTTGATTGGAGACCTAATTCTGCAGATTTTCTGTGTGACAAAATCTGCTTGGTGCATGTCATTGCCCTTTTCTGAGGAAGAATGTATTATGAATAAAAAAATAAATAAATAAAAATGCCACGTTTTCAAAGGGTGGATCATGTGCTGTACTTTGTGTGACCAGTCTTGGTCTTTTCCTGCATGCCACTGTCTTGCCTTCATTGAATGGTTCACCTGCTCTATCTCTCTGCAGTTAACCTAAGAGTATCTAATTTTGAAGGAATATTGTGTTGTCTTGATATGCTGAATGTATCTAAATAAAGCTGTAAAAAGTTGATTTGTAGACATTCCCATTTAAATGGGCACTACTTTAGCTGGTGATGTCCCATTCCAGATGAACTTCCTTTAGATTTCCAAGAATTGGAAGAGTGTTTCAGAACAGAAATCAATCTCATTTTTAAGTCTGTCATTTAGGGCACAATTACAGAAACACTTCGTATTGCTTCAACAAAAATATTTAAACTGGTGTTGATCCTGATGGAATATCTGTCATGGAAGGATTCTTTTCATTTTCAATACTGAACTTAAAATTTTATATGCAGGGTAAGATCCTTTAGTCCCCTTTAAGTTCAGTTCAGCAACAGTGAGTTAAACTTGCTGCCAGAAATTAAAGTGAGGGAGAAGGTCTCTGCAGAAGATGGATGATGTTACGACTTGACAGGAGCAGGAGTGCAAAGGGGTAAATAGCTGGAAATATCCTGTTGAGAGGTGAGTGAAACAGAGAGGGGATGAAGCAATGATAAAGCTGCTTTCCCAGTGATCTCCTGCTGGATAAACCCGTGACTGTCTGTGTGCATCTGGGACCTCTCTAATCTTGAAGACCACTGTGGTTTCCGTGTGGTTCTCAGCTCTTCTAAAGCCTAAGCAAAGTTTAGTGAAACATGCCATAGACAAAACACTAAGGGAGTAGCTGCTTCCAGAAATCTTTCACTACAGTTGTCATCTTCACTAGCTTCTGTTCCCTTTAATCACAAGGCATCTGCTGGTTTTCCTCAAACATCATTTTTGTCATTTATGTATATAAATCCATATGTTCATTTAACAGCAGTGGTCATCTACTACCAGCAGTCAACCAGATGTAGCACACTGCTTTTCAATAGCTGTTTTTAACTACCTTTGCAACTTCAAGGGTAAGTCCTGGCACCAATGTACAGCCTGTTTACTGTAGCATGTTAATGACTGCTGAAGAAAATGCAAGGAAACAAGAAAAAAACCTTATGTTTCTATGTAACAGTATTGGCAAAACAGCACATTACAGACCACCAATCAAAATTTCATCCTTAACACTCATATTTGCTTGTGTTGTAGTCTTAATATACACTCCTACATACAGTTGTGTCCAGTGCCTCTGAAGGACTGACAAGATGTCTGAAGGACTGACAAGAATATGTGTAATTGCATTTGGAAATTGAAGTTGCTTGCAGAGTCAGACTTTTGGGTTAAAATTCTAGCTGTGTTTGAGCTCAGACTTGAGCCTGTCCCTTCTGCAGCAAAGCTGCAGGTCAAGTTGGGAGACTAGTGAGAGTGCTCCACAATGTCTGTCCCCCTGTTTTGTCACTGAGGAGCTTTTTGTCAAGGCAGACTCTCTTGAAGCAGCACATCCACCTGTCAGTCTTTTAAGTGCTGTGTCAGGGAGTATTTCCCTTTCTGCACATGGGGTTGCGAAGGAGGAACACAGAAAGGATAATGGTGAGGCAATGTACTTGCTAGAGCTGGGGCTGGACCACAGATAACTGCAGCTCTGACATACTGTCAGTATGTGTACACCTTGTGCCAAAGAAAAGAAGTCAAAGATAACTCAAACCTCTGTTAAATGACAATATAAGTTTGTTGCGCAGACCATGATGAGGAATAGCTTGTGACCTGAAGGTTACTTCAGGCACATGGTGTAATAAATCTATATTAACATGATTGAAAACTTCACAGTTCAGACCAAAGTCCTTGGCTGCCTTTGTGCACTGCTGTAGTTTACTCCAGTTTTCTCCTCTATCCCCTTCATCGTCTCAAATGACCTAGCTAAAAAAAACTTCAGTCCATTTATGCCAGCTTCCAAGTCCTGCCACTTTGAGGTTATCTGATAGGTATGGCCCTTCCTTCTGTTTTCCCAGTTTGGGATCATATTCCTCAGTGTTACGTACTTTATTCCCCCAAAATTAAGAGTTTGAAAATCTATGAGAGAGCTAATGCATTTAGCCCACTAAAATCTGAACTATTGTTTCACCCTCATGTGCTTTATGGAATCACCTAATGGTTGAGGTTGGAAGGCATCTCTGGAGATCATCTTGTCTAACCCACTTACTCATACAGCAGGTTGCCCAGGGTCACATCTGGCTGGATTTTGAGTACCTTCAAGAATAGTGGTTCTTCTATTCCTAGATATTCCTGGATGCCTGTGCTTAATATTCACACAGTAGAAATGTATTTTGTTGTATTTATATGGAATTCCTTGTATTTCACTTAGTGCCCATTTCCTCCTGTCCTGTCACTGTACACCTCTGAGAGGAGTCTGGCACCATAATTTTTACTTCCCCCTCTTCTTCCCTTCCAGATTGATAAGATCTCTCCAAGGCTCCTCTTCTCCAAGCTAAACAGCATCAGCTCCCTTGGCCACTGCTTGTATGTCACATGCTCCTAACCTTTAAATACCTTGTTGCCCCTTCACTGAACTCACTCCAGCATATCTACCTCCATGTCCATTTATACACTAGATGCATTCCAGTATGCCCATGTCTCTTGCACTGGGAAGTCCAGAACTGGACACAGCACTCCCAGTGTGTCTGTGTCTCACCAGGGCTGAGCGAATGTGAAGGATCACCTTTCCTGATCTGCTGGAATTGCTCTGCCTAATGCAGCCCAGGAGGCTGTTGGCCTTTTTTGCTTTGAGAGCACATTGCTGGCTCACAGGCAGTTTGTTCTCCAGTACCCTCAGGTCCATTCCTACAAAGCTGCTTTCCCACTCTGCAGCCCCCAGACTGTACTAGTTCCTGAGGTTGTTCTTCCCCAGCTGCATGACTTTGCATTCCATTTTGTCAGATCTCATGAAATTCTTGTTTAGCCATTTCTCAAGTTTGTTGAGGTCCTTGTGAATGGCAGCACAACCCTCTGGTGTATCAGCCACTCCTCCCAATTTTGTATTGCCTGCAGACTTGGTGAAGGTATGTTCTGTCTCATCATCCAAGTCAGTAATAAAGATGTGGAACACTTTTGGACCCACCATCGACCTTGGGGCAGTAGTGAATGGCCTCCAGCTGCATTTTGTGCACAACTGCTTGAGCTTAAGTTTTCAGTCCAACTCACTGAGCACTTACCTAACCTGTACTTCATGAAAGTGTTATGGGAGTGCCAAAAGCCTTAGTAAATCTGAGATAAACAAGATCCAGTACTCTCCCCTCACCACTGATCCAGTCATCTCCTTGTACAGGGCTACTGGACTGGTCAGGCTCAATTTCCCCTTCATAAATCCATGCAACATGAGATTCAGCTGGAGCACAGTCACCAGTGGAGTACCCCAGGGGTCACAACTGAATAAATACCGTTTAACTTCTTCATTACGTACCAGGATGATGGGATGGAGTGTACCCTCCAGGGTGGAGAAATAGACCAACAGTAACCTCATGAAGTTCACCAAGGTGAAATGCGCCTGGGGAGGAATAGTCCCTTGCTCCATCATGCTCCTGGGTAATGAGGTGAAGCTGATCAGCCTGTTATTTCCTTGCTATCCAACCTTAAAGATAGGAGTGATGTTTGCTTTCTTCCAGTGCTCAGGAAACCTTCCCCAAGTCACCATGATCTTCCGAAGATAATCAAGAATAGGCTCACAGTGACATCCTCCAGCTCCTTCAACACTCATGAGTGCATTCCATAAGCTCCTTACTTCTATTCCATAAGGACTTGTTTCTGTCTAGTTTGTTTAAATATTCCCTAAGCTGATCCTTCTCCACTAAGAAGATCCTTGCTTCAGGCTTGAAGTGTGGCCTCACCAGTGCTGAGTACAAAGGGACAAACCTTTTCCTAGTTCCTGTTGGCCATATGATTTTTGATGCAATCCAAGATACCATTGACCTTCTTGGCCACCTGGGCACACACACACTGGCTCAGATCCAGCTGCAGTTAAACAGCACACCCACGTCCTTTTCCACTAGACAACTTCCAGCCACTCCTCTTTTCCCTGATCCACTAGGTGGGTCACCTGGTCATGTCCTGCAGGTTCTCACTTGTTCACTTGTTTGAGGTAGACAGCTCTGGTCTGGTTGAATATAAGATCCCTCCTGTTCCCCCTGCACATTTTGTACGAGTAAGCATAAGCTGCATTTTTTTAAAATTAATTTTTAATTTTTTATCTGATAGAGTATCAGACAAAATCAGTTGGGAAAAAATGTTCAGTTTTTCCCTACACATAACATTTTCTTCCAAGCTGATAAAGGTTGCTTCTGATAAGATTCTCTGCCCCTTTGAGTTCAGATAATGTAACAGTCCTTCACTGATTAGTGCATAGTACCAAGGTGGTGACTCTCAGAAAAAAATGCAGGAAGAACTATTATTTAAATAAGTACAGCAGACTCTATTATGTGAGAACCTTCTCAGTCCCTTGTGGAGGAAACTGTTTCTCAGGCTGTATAGACAGGAATGTAAGTGCAGTGCCTGAAGATAAAAATATCTTTAATTTTATGAAGAATTATTATTTTTGTAGAAAAAAAAAACCACCAAACATTAGAATATGCAACAAATTGAATGCTCAACAGAAGTATTAAAAGGCATTGTGTGAGGTTTGAGCAATGAAGGGCAGCATGGATTAGGAAGTTGTGTGGCAATCCCAGTTATCAAATTTCTGTGTCTTTTCTTGCTCTGTAAAATGGCAAGGTTTTTCTGCCAGTGTTATTCAGAAAGTAGGAATCACAATATTCACATGGGCTAGGCAATTATTATCTTTCTGTGGTTTACAGACATGGAAAATGAAGTGTGAAGGTCAAGGGACTTGCATAAAACCAAACACAGTGGCTCTGGAGGGTGCAGCTACCCTTAAACACAGGGCTGCTCTTATGATTCCTATGCTTCAAGGAGGATGGTGCTTGAACTAGTTAGTGTTTGGGTAGAACACTGATCAGCTGTGGCACTGCTTGCATATTAATGTATATTGAGTGGATAGTCACACAAAAATCTGCTACAGAATAAGCTACTGTATTTTCTTTTACCTGTGATAGACATGACAGCCCCATTCAGTGAAACAGGGTCAGTCAGTGTGAGGATGGAGTGTACAGTGAATAATGCCCTTTGTCAATTCACAGTCTATTTATTCCCACTGTCATTTATGAATGCAATCAATTCTCAATAATTATTTTTCTGTCTAGAAATGAACACACAAATTTGTTTAAAAGTGTGCAAATGTAGGCAAACAGGTATTTGAGATATTTGCCAACCTTGAGTGCATTTACATTTCTATTTCTTTTTTATTTACCAATAAAGTCATCTAATTTGAATTAAATGCTAATTTTGATTGAAGGGAAAATGCTTTGAGACCTCAAGAGATCTTAGTGTCTCTTCCAAAGCAATTTGGGAGAAATTGAATTCTTCATGCCTGAATATACATTAATATTCTTAATCTGAACTTAGTTTCATTTGAAACTTTTCTTATTCTTTCTAAAAGGACAAGATGTCTTGTTTATGCTGGAAGATAAGTGTGTTTACCTGCAAACAAGATAGAGATGGATTCTGTTTAACAGGGAAAAAAAAAAAAAACAAACTGTGAATGTTGCCACAGCCACTAATGGGAGGAATTCTGGTTTGTGTGCAGAAGTACAGCATTAGATTTCAGGCCTCTATTCTCAAAGCACTTGCAGGGAAACGGGAGCCAGGGTTTCAGTCCAAGTGTGCAGGGTTAACCTCCAGGATTAACACCCAGCAGTTTGATCAGCTTCCTGCAAAATATGTCTATTCATGCGGACAAGGAAATGGGTACAGGGTCTCTCCTGTGCAGGCTGGGTGTTGATTGGCAAGGGCTGAGACATGGCCCCTCTTTGGACAAAAAATGTTGGTGTCTCTTTTCTTAAGAGAGAAAAATAGATGTTGCCTGAAATATAAAATGTGCTCAAAAATTCCTGCCTGGCTTGAGTTGTGAACATGCAAGAGACGCTATTTGTTTTCAAAGACGTGTTTCAAATACACTTGAAAATAGCAATTGTCAACAGCAGAAACTGTTTATGTCATTTGGTTTGCTTCTGTGCTTTAACTTATGAAAAAGTAGGCACATTATCATTACTTAATGAGTTAAAATAAGAGATCCATATGTAATATACAGAGATTGCCTGAAAGTGTCATCTTCAGACTTAAGCTCCCTCTATACGTAAGGTAAACTTATTTGTAATGAAGCACTATGCTTCATAAAATGAATATTGCATGCTTAGTTTAGTCCATCCTGAATTTCAGGTTGTTTAAAGTGCTTTGCTGTTCTGTATAGAAATGTGAATGAGTATTGGTGAAGATTTCTGGCCACTGACCACAGTGTTTGACTTAGGTTTTACTAATTTTACCTGTACCCAAAAGAAGTGTTGCTAGGTAAGAAGGAGGTTGGGCTAAATATGGCCACGTGTTAAGAGGTCCATGACCTGAAAATTGCTTTTATTAACAGTGTATCTTAACTGAACATCTAGAGACATGCATTCCATGTAAATTGGCTGCAGACTCTGCCCAAACACTAGCTGTCTGGGCTGCAGTGGCTCTGTGCTTATTTTCAAGTCTGTATGTTATAGTGCAAAGAACCAGTACCATAAAACTGTTATCAGGAGGCAAGACATGCAGCATCAGCATTGCACTATCCTGAAACCAATTTATTATTGCTATCAAGTGACCTTCACTATTATTTATTTATTAGTAATAAGTGAGTGGAGCACTTTTTTATTTGCTATACTTGGTTGCAGTTGTATTGGTGAATCTTTAATCTGTCATGCAAAACTTAGTTTCTGATAATAATAGCATCTTTTTTGCTAATTTTTCTATTATTTATGCCTTCATCTTTCTTATTCCTCCCACTCAAACCATGCTTTGGAGAATCCAAATGCTTTGACTGTGGAGGTGGAAACAGGAGGGAGTTAATTCCAGATTTGATCAAGAATTGGCAAGTAAATTAGAGCTTAATTTCCTTCATCCAAGTTGCTGACCATGTGAATCAGCTTGTGGAAGTGGCTCGTGCAGACTGTCTTGCCTCATTAGCATGAGTTTCTGCTTTCTGTAGATCATGACAGAGCAGAGAGAGGAGGGGAGGCTGGTGCAAAGCCAGGAGTCAGGTATATATGAGGTCTCAGCCAAAGACAAATGGATTTCTCCTGTCTCCTTATTAAGTACACTACTATACTTGTGGTAATGTTACTGTTTATCTTATCCCATTGGGCCTCTCCACGTTCCCCACTGCCTGTGGGCCTGGATTGTTCTCCTCCAAAACCATCTCTGGACTGGGGCTCTCCCTTCAAATTTTTCCACACCAATCACTGACACTTGCCCATACCATATAAAAAGAAAAAAAAATCTCTCTTTCCCTCTGCCCTTTCCTTCTTCACTATCTTGGTCTGTATCCTTGCCATAACTTCACTGTGCAATGAGATGCTGGACTTTCTGCTAACAGATTCTAGGGGCAATAGTCATTGAATTACAAAACTGTGTTTTGAAAAGCAGTATTTAAAATTACTGGTATCTGTTAATTAAAATTTACCTGCAGTATTTTTTTCCTTACTATGATCAGTTATTCTATTTTGTGTCTGGCGCAGAGTTCACAAGGATCCCCTTTGAACCTAATTGTAATTCAGCTCCAAAATATGAGGTTTGCCTCTTAGTCTCTGAAGGAAGTTCTGAGCATCTTGTATAATCTTTTTTCTTATTCTTTTTCCCCTCAACCTGTTTAGTAATCTTATACATGCTTGGTACAAGTACAGGTGTTTTAGGGATACATATCTCATAGGAAAATGTGGTGTCTGTGGCAGTAAGGTCTTGCCTCTGGCTTTTGAGGAATGTAGCATCAGTGATATGCCCTGAATAAATTAGATAAGCCAAAAATTCATGGCTCTGCTGGGAGGTGAGGGGTTAGTGGTGTTTTGGAGTAGCTGATACAAGCACAAGTGATGAATCGAGAGGTTTATATCCACTGCACAGAAGGTGAAGCACCTCATCAGGAAATATTTTCTGTCACTTGTGGGTAGCCTGAATAGTCTCTCCATTGGGAGATCCCGTGGGAGTTTGTTTAGCTCAGCAACATTACACTAAACTGCTATGATATTAAAGTGTTCTGAGCATATTTACATGTTAGCTCAGGTAGCATAGTAGTGGTAGAGGAGTCTGGTCATTCTGAATTACGTTTTCCAAATAGTCTTCTAGCAAAAAAGAAGTTAGGATAATCTCTCCTTTTGGCAGGCTTAAGAAAACTCACACATACAAGTACAGCTCTTCATGGTGGTACAACTGAAGTGAGGTAGTAACAGATCCAGGCTTCACTGGCTTGCTAAAAATGCAAACTTTCCCTCACATTTAAACTGCATACCAAGTATGAGCTATATGCCACAATCATGGTCCTCTGATTAAGAGATTCTTCTAAGTGTGCCCAACAATTATCACAGAATCACAGAACAGTTTGAGTTGGAAGGGACCTTTCAAAGGTCACTTAATCCAGCCCCCCTGCAATGAACAGGGACATCTTGAACTAAATCAGTTCGCTCAGAGCCCCATTCAACTATTATGTGAAAAACTTGAGGTTTCAGGCTGAAACTACTGGTTCCAAAGTTGTCAAAGAACTCACAGACACTTACCATCCAAGTAAGAGAATGTTTGTTTTATAGTCCTCCAGTATTCAAGCTGCCTTCAGCTAAAAACCTAAATTAAGAGACTCATCTCTATATGCTCCTTGATCATTATAGAGTCTGAGTGTGAATTGGAAAATGAACCTTGTCTTAAATTACTCTTTGTCAGTTTTTCTACAGAGAGATCCTAGATAAACAGGTAAATTGGCAGCAGAGAAAAACGCAAGAAAAGAGAATATTTATTTCCTTTACTATTCTTCATGCTATGTTTTCTGTCGGGCTTATTTAATTTTATTATTCTTGTTAGTAAAACTGAATATTCAGGACTAAGGCACTGAGAAAACACAGCACTGTCTGCACTGCAGGCCATTAAATCTTTGTAAATCAGCCCTGGAATATCAGCCTTTCCAATACATCATTATCTTTTTTGCATGGTGAGTTGCTCTAATTGCAAACTGCCTAGATGAGATCCCACCCATGCATTGTAAAATCACCACAAAGCATAATTGGAGGAGTCTTAACCATTCTTGGCAGTAGTCAATCTCTTCTACCTCAGTGGCTTGTGAAGGTATTAAAGGAAAAGATATGTATAAAAGGTATTGGCTACTTATTTTTACAGTGAGAAGAAATCCTTTTTTGAATGGGTAGGAGCAGGGAAAATGTAAAAACAACAAAAAAAAAAAAAAAAAAAAAAAAAAACAAAAAAAAACCCACCAAAAACAAAAACCCCACATGAACCCATTAATTACTCTAAAATGCCTTTTGTTTCAACAGCTTCACTAAGCTGCCTGCCAGTAGCCACACATCACACAAACAGTCTATTCAATTCAATTTTTTCCTTGAATTTAAACTCATTTTAAAATACGTTTTCAGTTCCAGCCTAGCTAAAGTGAGACAGTGGCAATGGGCATACCCTTCTACTCTTCTAAATTGGGCCCATGTCCACTTCTTAACTTCCTTTCAAATGTGTTCATGCAAACAGAGGACAGTTTGCACAATTACTGGCAAAGGTACAACATTTCCCTGGGTTTTAATTGTCAGACTAAATGTGTGCAACCTCCTGCACAGGTTGTCAGCATGTCTTTAGGACAGTCTTGCATCTTTCCAATGTAACCACGGAGTCCATCTCCCATGCCAGGCAGCTGGTTCCCAAACTTAGCAGCTCTTTGGAAAGCCATAAATGGACATTCCTGTCCTTGGACACTTGGCTGAAAGAGTTTGGTAAGGGCTGTCTGCATGGGAAGATCTGGATCCAGAGTCAGTGTCTGACACTGCCTGCATGCTGCCTGTTGTTGGTGTATGTCCAGCTGTTTTTCAGAACAACAATGCTCAGCAGCTTGTGGGATGGACTGTTAGGAATGTAGATATATAGACATGGATGTTTTTTAAAAGTGTTTATTGGTTTTGCAAGTTTTTGTTTACCTGTTATGGTTGTGGGGGAAAAAAAGATATAACATGGAGATGTTCCGATCTTTAAAGTGTCATAAAATGCACAAGAAAAAATCACTGACACCAAGAGCAAGCCAAAGAAGGCAGATCTCTATATTTAAGACTGGTGTCATAAAATATTTAAATCCTTTCAGTGTGTGTGGTTTTCATCTCTTTCATGCAGATAAATGTCAGACTGTCAGGCATCTTTGCTAAAGGAACATGGCACTATCTATTAAACAATTTATCTTAGTTTCCTAGGAAAACTGTCTAGTTAAATATTTCTTATCAAAAATAAAGCTTGATTCATCTTCCCATTCATCTCACCTTTATTAGGTACTAACTAGTGACTCAGGCAAGTGTATAGAAAGGTTTGATCTCTTTCTTTCTTCTTTTTTTTTTTTTTTTTTTATTTTTTTTTGAGTTAGAAAACTTCCATGGCAATGTACCAGCCATTTATGCCTTTGGAAAATATCACTATCCATTCCTATTCTCAGAGCAAGTTACAGCCAGCATTTACAGCAAGGATACTATCCCTCATGGAGACCATAAAAACATATAGTAGCCAACATAAGTGGGATAAGTGTCTCAGAGAGAAGGGGAAAAGGAAAGCAACTAATAATATTTTACAGATTCAGATAACTTCTTGGTCCTCAGATCTTCCTGTATCATTGCTTTGGCCCTAGAGTTTTGGGGTTTTGTTTGGGGTTTTTTGTTTGGCTTAGGAACAGAGGGGTAGGCCTGTGAGGGTTTTGGTTTGGTTTGATCTTGGTTTTCTTTTGAGGATTATTTTTTTATTTTGCTTTCTATTTGGGCCTTTTTTGCTAAGTGATTCTTTCTCCTTTCACCTCATCTCATTAGGAAGGAGTCTCTTCCAATTGCCTCCAACTATCCATAAGTTGTTCCTTTACAGTGGTACTGAGATTTCTCTGAATAGTTCTGTCCATCCTTCTCTGAAGTTTTTAACCCCACAAAAATGTTTTAGTAGCGATTTCTACAGCTGCATTCACAGTTTCTGCAACTAAAATACAATCCTCCTCTGGTACCATCTTGGGTTACCCTCGAGGCTTGTCCTGGATCCCAGGCAGACTCTTTGAAATGGAACAAAATCAAGACCAGACACACCTTTCAGTCTGTCCTTTTCTTTCCTGTTTTAGTGAAACTAGGGCATCTTACACCAGTTCAGGATGATAGGATGGCTTGAGAAGGCTGAACTTTCCTCTGAAATATAGGGCTCATTTTAGTGGCTTTAGTTTGAAATTCAGATGGTTTAAGTTTCTTTGCACAAAAATGGGCTGCCAAATTCAGGTGACATACCATGGGAAGTCATGAGGTACTGCCCTCTCCTGAGTTTTCTCTGCATTGGGGAACACCAGTACAGCCCTGTATCATTGGAGACTGTCTTCTAAATTTTCAAAATCACCAGAGTTGCACTGATGAACTTACAACCTTTATTTACTTTAGCACTGTCACTATTTTATTCCTACCTCTGTTGAGCCTTTTATTGTGTAGTTGGTTTCTGAGTACCCCATATTTTTCTTCTCACCATTTTAAGTTTCAGGTTTCCATTTTAAGGTAAAAACATTTAAATTATTTGTAAGTCTGTGGTTCTGCAGTTGTAAGAATGGCACTTTGCCATTCACTGTGATGCTGAAACTCACATTGGGCTCATAGTCATACCCTGGTTTATTACTAGCACTGCTTTCTGTTGTTACACACTGACTTATCTCCTGAATTATTTCCATCCTAAGGCAGAAGCGATAAATCTCTAGACACATATGTTTAATTTGTTTTAAAGAAGAAAATATTAAACACAATACATTTTAAAAAATATATTAGAAAATCTGACCATATCAAACCCAATGAATTCAAGTATCCTTTTGCATCTCTAAAAACACCAGCATGCCTTCTCTCTCACAGACATACAAGTCCTGCCCAACTTTCTTCTTTTATTTGTTTTCACCAATACAAAAATCAGTTCAGTGGTATAAAGACCTGCTTGTCAGTGGCTTGCAGCGGTACAGAAAAGCCTTATCCCCTGGGTTTGTTTTTGTTATGGGAAATTATTACACTGCAACATATGCTAACTTTTCTTGGAACTGCTTATTTTTTCATAGGCTTTTTTTCAAACTGGAATTCAAATTGTGTTCCCTTCATTACAATTTCTTACATTATTCCTCTGAATTTTTAACAGCTTTATTTGAATTGGCCTATGAACTTTATCATCCCTCCAAATCCACATGTATGATCTGCCAGTCCACAAATCAACTTTCCAATAAATGTTTAATCAGTCTATGCTAGAAAAGCCTTTTTATGTAGATTTCCAAAAATGTTAGGTTCATGGAAGCAGTCAGGTAGTCTGTCCTTGTCTGTCCACCTAACCATTTTTCTGTTACTTGCAAAAAGATGCTTAAAAACCTGTCTATCAGCATCCTCCCTCTCCAGACGTGTAATGAAAATAAGCAGCTGTAGAGGTGTCCCAATGCAGCAGGCTTGCCTACTAACAGGAGAAAAAAATCTACAAGGCTTAGCAGACACATGAGAATCCACTGAGGAATGAGTGAGCAGAAATACCCATATTGCAAGAAACTCTTCAGTCAACTTACATGATACAAGACCCTGAAGAATCTGGCATCAAAACAGATGCAAGCTTTGCTGTTGCTGCAGTTTGTGGATTGCACAATGGCTGAGGACATACAGAGAGATGTTTAGGACGAAAGTCTCATCTTTTCACATTCTTTGCAGGGTCACTAGTTAATGTTTAGTTAGTTGGTGTCATAAATGTTGATGTTTAAATAAGTCAGATGGAATAGGCTCCAAAGGCATCTATTTTTCCTTTTCAGCTGTGAAAGCAGCTCAGGGGCAGGCGTCTGTGTCACAGACACCTGTACATACATTCAGTCCAGAGCATCCACTTCCATCATCTCCCTGTGTGCAGGTAGGAGTAGGACCATTTTGGAGGGACAGTTTTGTCTGTCACTACACCCTGCTCAAACCAACTGATGTCAACTGTTTAGGGGCTCTGGTTTTGTCCCCTGCTACCACTGGGGGACAAAGGCTGCTCCATGTCTCAGTAGTGGGAGTAGATCCAACACGTTACTGTGATTGTGCCAGTGCACTCCAGGGAATGACTGTGCAACTCCAACAGTGCCAGTGCTATCACAGGGAAAAATATGTTCAGTAGAGAAAAGTGCCTGTCCACCCCTACCAGGACTATCAGCCCCTCTATGTGAACCATTTTTGATTTCATAAGAGGTGTGACTTGAGCTATTTATTTTTGTAGGAAGACCTACTGTGTGGTAACAGGTAATCTTCAGAAGCATGTATTTCAGTAATTAGCCCAGCTTGTTCCTAAATTAGGTGTATTGATCAAGTGGTTTAAAAGGGACTTGGTAGTACCAGGTGTGGCTTGGTTATGAGTACACCCCACCATCCTTGCTGCTGCTGCTGCAACGTGAGTGGGCTGTCACTGTGCTCTAAGCTCTGATCCTTTCCATGTTTGCAGGATTTCACACTCCAGCCTCTGGGGATGCCAAGGAAAGCAGCATGGAGGAGAAGTGCTCCTGTGGGCCTCAGTAACCCTGAGATGGCTGTCTCAAGCAGCAGGCACTGGCAGGGCAGGGCTGACCCTTTCAGTGTGGTGGCTGCCTCCTCGGGCAGCCGATTGCCTGAGCAGCAGAAGACGAGTGAGTCCCCTCTCAGCTGGTTCAGAGGGGTGTATTTACCTCCTGCTCTGCACCCATTAAACAAGACATTTGTCAAGGGTGGTGAGTGGCAGGACACAGACAGCACCCAGGAAAAGCGCAGGGCCTTCCTGCAGGGCTTCTGTAGGAAACACAACAGCAGAAAGAAGCTGCAAACCCATCTGGTGCACCTGGTGTCAAGAATTTACGTAGAGGACAGGCACAAGGTTTTGTACTGTGAAGTGCCAAAAGCAGGCTGCTCCAACTGGAAAAGGGTCCTCATGGTGCTCAGTGGACTTGCTGCTTCAGCAAACAACATCTCCCATGATGATGTGCACTACGGAAAGCATCTAAGGAAATTGGACAGTTATGACCTAAAAGGGATCTACACACGCTTGAACATGTACACCAAGTTTATATTTGTACGTGATCCTATGGAAAGACTGGTATCTGCCTTCAGGGATAAGTTTGAACATCCAAACAGCTATTACCATCCCGTATTTGGGAAGGCAATAATTAAAAAGTATAGACAAAATGCAGATGAAGAAGCACTGAAAACAGGATCAGGAGTTAAGTTCAAGGAGTTTATCCAGTATTTGTTGGATTCCCACCGGCCAGTAGGAATGGACATTCACTGGGAGCAAGTCAGTAAGCTCTGTTATCCCTGCCTCATCAACTATGACTTTATAGGAAAGTTTGAAACCCTGGAAGAAGATGCCAATTACTTTCTGCAGCTGGTAGGTGCTCCAGCCAATCTGAAGTTCCCTAAATTCAAAGACAGACATTCCTCTGATGAAAGAACAAGTACAGACGTAGTGAGGCAATATTTAAAGGAATTGTCTAAGGAGGAGAGACAGCTGACCTATGACTTCTATTACTTGGATTACTTAATGTTCAATTATACATCACCACTTGTATAGCACTAGAATAGCTTCAGGCTTCTCCTAGATACTCATCATGTTGGGATTCAAAACAACTACTTTGATATTAGCCCTGAAAGGAAACAAAGTTACTGCTAAGTAGAGTTATCTTGAATTAGTGGGGATTTTATAAGCTAGAGTGATATCAATTGATACTAAATTATGGAGAATGCAAAGAAAAAAAGACCTGCAAACAGCATAAATTGCACTAAAATGCCTGGAAAAGCTGTTTTTACCATTATGGATTATATTAGGGAAGCAGTAGCTCAGACAGCTGTTGCATTAGCTTACCTAATGTTCTTTTAATGGTTTAAGAAAAAAAGAGTGGCATGATTCTTTTTTTTTGGTGTGTTTGCTTTAGAAATGGGTTTTGAAAAAACTTTTGAATGTATTTTTACTTTCTGTCACTTATTAATAAAGAATCATTGGCTAATTTTCTAAAATGTTTACAGTGTTCTCAGTTGCAAGGTTTGTTTTTTTGATTACTATTAGACTGTAGCCAGTTTTAGACCTGACTTTTTTATTGAAGGATGCTCTTGAATACAAATGTATCAAACTAAAAATAACACAGCAACTCAGCTGATGAGCAGAGTAGATTTGGGTAAGCCTGTGAAGGACCAGTCCACTGCCTCATTTTGATTGGTGCACTGGAAATGACAAGTATGACCCTCCTTTCAGAGAGCTGCTGCATTCAACAAAATTAAGATTTTAATGCACAGTGGATGCATATGATACATGCATACTGTGGTCCCAATATTCATGGTAGTCTTCATTTTTCGTGAAATGGACTAAGTTGAAACTTAGCCTGGCAGCTCTGGGATATTCTAAGGTCTGTACTGAGAAACAACTTCAATGCAACTGCTGTGACCATTCTCAGTCTGCTGGGGTCTGGTTATCAGCCCGGCTCCCAGTAATCTGTTACAGAGAAGGTGTGTGTGCCTATTGCCTCCCGAACCTATAAATTCGTTCTGCCCCCACAGCTTCCTGAAAGTCACCTGTGTTTTGCTGTCCTGCCTGCCTTGCCAGTAGTCCCCAAGCCCAAGGAATGGGGTGCATGGTTCAATTTTATGTGGTGTAATGTGTATTGGTGATTTGTCCTAGAGGAAGATGTGTCCAGAATCCCACAGTCCTGGTTTGAAAAGAAGATACCTTCTACCCTTCCCTCTCCTCCCACAAGTGCTGCCTGACCAAAACATGCAGTTCTTCCTGCAACCTGTCTTGCCCAGTGGGTGGGCCAGAGCGTCCCAGGAGGAGGAGAAATCTCTGCAAAATCATAGGATCATGGAACTATTGAAAAAGGTCTCTAAGATCATCAAGTCCAACAATTAACCTAACACTACCAAGTCCATCACTAGACCAAATCTCTAAAATGGATAGGGAAAAATCTTTATGCCCTTCCACAATAAAGATGTCCCCTATGCCTTTCTTTCTGAAATGGTTTGGTGCATCTTGCTCCAGTGCCTTGATGTAGGGTAAGGAAACAGCCTGATGAGAAAGTGATGCAAGTAAAATGTCCTTGTCCTCTGTTCACAACCATTGGTCACAAATAATGCTACTATTGTGTTTTCCTTCATCTCAGGCAAAGTATGATGTACAGATTCAGTCCTTCCACAGGAATAAGTGGGTCCCAATTGAAAGGTCAGACCATTTCCTAGGTACGCTCACTGCTTGATTCTCCCTCACTTTTCTCCTTAGAAGAGGAAAAAAAGCCACCTGCAGTCTCCATGGTGCCAGAGCATAATCAAACAGGCTCTGCACGTCTCTCCTGGTGGCAGGACAAGCCACACCAATGGGAAAAGGTAAAAGTACACTGGGCAGCCCAAGCCAGGGGTTGTGCTGTCTAAGGCTAGCAGCACCCATAGCTTAAACCATCCTGTTTCCTGGGGCCATGGAGAAAAGAGGAGAAGCAAAAAGCCATCCATCATCATGAGGTGTGGGGAGATGCATTTGCTGAGCACCGGTGAGAAGTTGCAAGGATGCCTTGGACAGGTAAACACACACGTTGCTACTTGTGTGAGCTGTTGCCGAGCATGGTTGGACTTATAGGTGTTAACAACCAGAAGTGTTTGGGAGGGGATATCTGGCAAATGAACCTCCCCCATGCACCCTTCTCCTCAGGTGAACAAAAATCTCCCCCTTTTAACACAGGATGGTGCTTGACTCTCACCTTCCCTGTCAGAAATCCCTCCTGGTTTTCCTGTTGGCTCCACCCCACATCTTGCAACCCAGGACCATTAAAGAAGACCTTCTGAAAGTTTTGATTTTGTACTGTGCAACCTTCTAAGTCATGTGAAAACTGCCTTGGGTTTGACCTTGGTTTGACCTCTAGATTCTCTGCTCTTGTAAGTATTGGATTAAACCTCAAATCCTGAGTGAATCTCTCTTGCCTTATAGGAAGATCATTGAATATAGTAAATTTAAATAAAAAATAAATATCCACCAACCTTTGGGCGTCAATATATTTGCATTGTCTTGTCTGTTGTGGATGTGTGTTAATTAACTGATAATTTACAGACAGAAAAAATGGAACACTAGTGGTACTAGTATTTTCAAAAAAGCACATGAGTAAAAAAGCGCAACATGCTAATAAAGAATGGAGGCAAATTTACAGATGAGTTTGGTATGAATACTTTAATTCAGAGAAATAAATTAATATTAGTAAATGACAAAGTCTCTGAAGAACTTAAGCTTCACACTGAGTTCATTTTAGTGGCAAACTTTCTGCCTATCTGATCAGAGAATGACAGAGGTTTGGGGGGCAGCTTTAATTGCATTGAAAAAGCTATACAGTCTCATAAGATTTCATCTACTAGCAGGTCTTAGATAAAGCTATTGTTTGAGTCAAGGAGGGAGTTGAAAGAAATTATTAGCAAATGTTTGGTTTCTGCAAATGATAGGGAAAATGACATTGATTTGCATACATCCATGGACATGGACATTAGGTCCCCAGACTGTCATCTTGAAAATCTGGTATGGTTTGCATATATGATTTAACAGGGGAGGACACCAGTTAAGGCTTTTAAAGCATATATGTGCACAGAAGTGTAATTGTTTTAGCTGCACCGTTGTTCTATGGCTCTAGTGAAAGTAATTCAACTTCTTTGTACTCTCAACTTCAAATTTCATAGCCCCTAACTGCACTTAAAAATTCATTTTTTGAAAATCTAACGCAGACTTTTGTAAAGAAGAGCCTCTCCATAGTCATGTTCAGCGACCTAAGGGATTCAGATGATCTCAGTAGCAGAATCTAGATTGTACTTTGCTTCATTAACCACATTTTGAAAATCACCAGCCTGCTTTGCCAGGAATTAAGTTACATGATTTAAAATTAACATAAGAGTTTAGCATAATTGAAGTGGGACTGTGATATCTGACTTATGGGATTATAAGAGATAAAGGCATAATTTGCAGCATAAAATATAACCTCTATTTTTAAAAGTAAAATTTAAAAGGTCAGAGTGGGAGGCTGCATTGTAACTTTGTTTATATTTGTAAGAATCCTGGGCAAAAACAAAAACTGAAGGTCGTCCACCATAACTAGCACAAAATCTCATCTCCACAACTGTGCACAGATGTTTGTTTTACTCAGAAAATTATACATAATGTATGCAGAAGAGGAATGAAAATACACTCCACAACATTCAGTGCAATTACATCTATACTAGAGATCAGCTGTGGCATGCAGAGCCTCTTTTAAGGGGCTTCATTAGAGTAAATGCTTTTTAGTTATGAACATTTCTTCATTTGAAGATCTCTAAGCACTTCTCTAATGCAGGTCAGTTGTCAGAGCAAGTCAAATGTGTTGTAAAGGCATTACAGGGAGTCTGTGGGAGGGCTGGTGTGGCAGGAGAGTGCTCCCTTGGCTCATGTGTCTCTTCCAAACACCAGACAGTCATGCATCCCTCCTGAAATTAAAATTTGGTTTTTGAAACCTAATGTTCTACACCTTCCTTTCTTCTAAAATGAACCAGTATTAATAAAACCAAAAATTTTAATAACAATTTTTTTAAAGAATAAACAAATACAAAAGAATTAAACTTCATAGGTGTGCATTCCTAAATTTTGATATATACATCAACATAAGGCAGCCTCTTTTTTCCAGGTAGGATTTGGCTTGCAAAGCTCAGACATAGCCATTGTGCCCATCTGTTCTAAAACTGCTGCTAAACTGTTGCTTGCTGGAAGTCAGAGGTGTGCAGCCACAGTGCAATCAAACACAGCACATACTCCTGGAAATGTCCTCTGGTGGAATTCCCCCGAAAGGCCAAATTTATTGGAGCTACTCTTGCCTCAGGCTGTACTATCTTGGTGATGTGTCATTGGAGATCACTGCTTTAATTTTACATGTAGTTTAAATTTAACTGAAAATTGCAATGTGACACTCTGTGTAAGTCTGAGAGGAAAATATTTTTCTAGAGCTTTGTATTGTATATGTAGGTTACACATAAACATTTTTGTTGTGTGTGCCTTAAGGCTAACAATGCATCAGAAAAGTCTTTTCAACTGTGTTGCTAATACCAGTTTATCAACTTTATAACTCCTGTGATGCCTTCAAAAGTACATTAATTTGGTCTTGGAACATAAAGTCTGAAATCTGACCATAAATCACTATATTTCATTAAAAATATGGATGCACCTGTCCTGTATCAACCAATTAATGTACAGTTCACAGGGCAGGGCAAGCACATACACTACTGGGAGGTGGAACTCTCTGATTTAGCAAAGGACATCTGTTTATATCCACAGATACGTGGGATTGCTTTTCCTTCAGAAATGTACACAAGTGGGTGGATTCAGGAAACAGTCATATTAATTAGCTTAATGAGAATGCCTTCGATTTTTTGGTTATCATAGAAATACCTCTTTTATGGAGAACGGTTGTGCTTTTGGCAATGCAGCTAATTGAAGTGAGTTCCACACGTCTCTTCAATATTAGATGTAGCTCTGCTTGTGGCTGGAGTGACGGACTTGGACTTAAGAGATCTGGGGTCTTCATCCAGGTTCTGTAATTTCATGCACTTGTTGGACAAACATTAAATGCTCTCTGCATTGGTGTCCCCACTGGTAAAGTGGTCCTGTAAATGGAAGAAAATTATGCCAAGTGTCTTCTCCTAATATAATTAAACTGTGTGGCTAAAGAGCAGTGGTTAGAAATTAGGTATTAGTAAGGAATTTAACTCATGGATGTTCATTGCCTTTCCTTATGCATTACTTCTAATGGCTTGGAGGAAGCTGGGGACTGGACAGCCTTTAGAATGCAAGCTCTGTCTCAAAACACTGTGCATCTGTCAAGCCTATCCAGGCACTGCCTCAGCATAAAACCAGTGCCAGGATGTCTGACATCTGACCAGGGGAAAGTGTCCCTCTGGTTCCTTTGGGAGAGCAGACAGGATGAGAATCTTGCTGCCTCAATTTATTCAGAGCCCAGATGAAAGAAAATGTGTTTTATTTTGGTGTAAATAAGTACTGTAGTAATTATTTTACTGCAGTAGCTGTAAATGAAGTGATGCTCAACTAGAGGGCTCTGCAGAAGCAGTGGATCCCATCCTGGTATGCAAACTCTTGCCTTGTCCTAAACACCAGAGCTTCATGACCCACTACCCAGTACATGACCCATGTTTCCCCAGCCCTTTCTGAGGTTCTGCCACCCCTTGTGACAGGCTCCAATTTACCTGGCATGCTAGAACATCTCAGGATTTACCTCATACTAACATAGCCACTGTTTCTGTGACCCTGTGGAAGCTACAGATAACATGAGGATGGCATTGAGACACATTATGTTGCTTTTTTTCCTTTTGTCTTCAAAAAATGATGTGATTAACAACCATCAGAGAGTGGAAAGAGTCCTTACAAAAGGAAAGGGAAAATCTCAAGGCCGTGACCATAACTTTTTCCTTTTTTTAATATGTGTAATTGTCGCTTCCTTTCCTCTGTCTCCTCACACAGAATTTCCCTCCCTCTCTAATTATGTCAGCACAAATGAGTGAGACCAATTGCCGAGTCGCTCTCAGCTGACAAGTGTAAGCCACCTCCAATCCAGCACATCTATGTTATCATGGCACTGAGGCTGCACTAATAAGCTTGCCTGAGAGTATGGTATTGTCAGCCACCATCTGTGCACATGTATCTGTCTTGACTTTGTCATGCAGAAATTCCTTCTATCTCAGGGTTCGGGTTTTTTTCTCTCAAATTTCTTGCAGAAAACACGTTTTCCACAAAAGCTCACAGTACTGCTCATTTCCCAAGATTTGTAAATTTTGAGTGGCCTTTATAATTTACATTCAAGAAACAGCATTCTGAGATATAAGGTGTAGGAGAAAAGTAGGTTTATCAGGGCATTTCAGCATACAGAGAAGTAAATCAATACTCAGTGGATTGTAAACACACATCAGTTGGATATTAAACGCTAAAGGTTTAATTTTCTCAGGGATGTAAAAATTGGATGTCTGCAGAGTAGGACCTGCATATTAAATCATCTCATTTTTGACAAAAGCAGACACACACAGAGACAGATTTTCAAGTTGATTATAAGTTACAGTTCATCTGAGAAAAAAAGTGTGCTTCTCAGTGTGCTCAGAAAGCTGAGTTCAACTACATAGTTCTGTCCCTACAAGCTTGCATAAATGCAGTATAAGTGCATGTACATGTTTTATAATGCATGTGCACACAGTATTTGTATGTCAGTCTTATAACACTCAGACAAAGGTTTTGCAACAATGGTAGTGGGAGCTACATACTTGAAGTCCTGCATTTGACTTTAAACACCTTAAATGTGCATGAAAATACATGCACATAGACAATCTGTTAGCATGTTGCAGAACCACAACGTTATTCCAAGCAAACCTGAACTACTTGCAGGGACTGCAAGTTTGCCTCTTGCACAGCCTTTCTTTTTGCTTCTTTAGCTTGCTTGGGGCAGGATACTGCCAGGTCTATGGGTTTGCAGTTTGCCAGCTGCACCTGCTTCTGGTCATGGGTACAGATGTGAGTTTTGGGAGGGGGTTTCCTGATGGGACACTTGGCGGGGGGAGGGGGGAGGGGAAAGGAGGCAGGGGTTTACAGCATCTGTCTACTTTCAAGGAAGTTATGGTGTAACCCCCAAAGTGCACTCCAAGCCATAGACACAAGCTGTCACCTTTGCTATGACTTCTGCTATTCTCTTTAAAAAGTAAAAGAAAAAAAAAAAAAAGTGAAACAGAAAAGGGGCAGAGGAAAAACCTCTAATGAGAAGGGGAAATGTTAATTGTGGCTGGAGGTGACAATGAACAATAATAAATTGCAGCTTTGCTGTTGTATCTCTGATCAAAGTACTCTAAGGCTGCAGCAGAGCAGAAGCTCAGCTCCAAGGGAGGATGATGTTTCTTGAAATCCTCGTGATCCCTGCAGGTCCTCCTGAAGAGCAGAGAAAACACAAACACTGAACCAAAGTTAGATAAAATTTTTCTCTGTCTCAGACTTGCTGCTAACAAGGCTCCTGTTTCTCTCTGTATCTTTTTGTCTGGCTCCAGCCTAGTAGACCCTACAGCAGGTCCAAGACAATGCACTGCCCCTGAGTACAGAAACTCCCCTAATGGAAGCACTCTTACCAAGCAGAATCTGGCCCACAACTTATTTGCTGCCTTGCTTTAATTAAAAGTGATGCTAAGACTGAAAGATTAGCTTAAGCTGCTGCCAAGCACATCTCTGGGAGTTGCCACCTCTGAAAAGCAGGATGGCCCTAAGGGGTACTCCTAAGTGTTGCTCAAGAACTCAGTTGCATGAAGCCATGCTTAACAAACTTTTAGTATAAAAACATACCCCTAAACATACTTATAATTGGAAGCAGCAGAAGCTACTTTGCCAAACCCATACCTTTCTGAGCAAGACATGGAGAAAAAGAGGGAATATTTTGGTACATTTTCTGAGATTCTTTCTAGAATTTTCAATTTTACTTTCTGTGCCGCCCTTGGTCCCCAAGCACCAAGGCATTTATTTAATTTACCAAAGGAAAACAAGCTCTACCCACTGACACATTTATACCTAAAATCTGCTCTCTGTGCTGCCTTGGTTGCAGAAACAGGCACAGGCTGAATGAGAGAAGCTGAGAACTTGTTATGTAAAATCTACAGCAAGTGAGCTTTTCTAGTGCTATTATGCCTTGACCGCTTATTTTGGCACAGTAACAAAACCACTGAGACTGGACAGTTATAGGGTTTCACAGACCTTTTTTTTTTTTTTTTTCCTTTTCCCTTTTTGGCCTCATAACAAAACCCAAGTGAATCAATAGTGTGCCCAAACTTCTGAAATAGTCTAGGACTTTCAGTATCTTCTACACACAAAGAAACAGTGGGGAAAGACTTGTCTTTTATTTATTCATTACTTAATCAGGGCAGACTACTGTCTAAAAATATCTTGCTCAGGATCATGATAGAAATCTCTCACACATTTTTCCAATTGCTTGGGCTACACTGTGATCCCTGCTGTTTTACATTTACATTGTTTTCTCTGTGTGGCTTAAAAATCTCCATTTTCCCCAATAAATTACACTTGCCTGTAATTCAGGTGATCATTTTCCCCTCCAAGACTTGATTTTTGTTCTGCTTGAGCATCATCACCTGAGTAAAAAATAAAAGTAATAAAAAACCTAAATAACTAAATAAATCAAAGGGAAGGGAAGGGAAGGGAAGGGAAGGGAAGGGAAGGGAAGGGAAGGGAAGGGAAGGGAAGGGAAGGGAAGGGAAGGGAAGGGAAGGGAAGGGAAGGGAAGGGAAGGGAAGGGAAGGGAAGGGAAGGGAAGGGAAGGGAAGGGAAGGGAAGGGAAGGGAAGGGAAGGGAAGGGAAGGGAAGGGAAGGGAAGGGAAGGGAAGGGAAGGGAAGGGAAGGGAAGGGAAGGGAAGGGAAGGGAAGGGAAGGGAAGGGAAGGGAAGGGAAGGGAAGGGAAGGGAAAAAAGCTTTTTTGGCTACGGACTACAGGGACTTTATATGCATTTTATACCTCTTCATGATTTTAGATACCTGGAAGAATCAAAATTTTTCAGGTATAGAGAGAACAAGTCTTTGAGGCAACACACATGGAATCAGGGTGACCTTTTAAGAATGAGTTACAAATTTCTGACATTGCATAGCAAAAATTGCATTGTGACACTGCATGGAAGTACCCTCCTGTGCCTTTTGTACTAAATAGGTTTGGTTTGGAAGTCAAAACTAATTTTTGAAGAGACCATTCTGCAAATTCCACTCTGCAACACTGAGGCCCAGGCTGGGTGGTTTTCCATCCCCTCCCACACCCCAAGAACCAGCCAAGCCACAGTGGGAGCACCAGGGATCACACTGCCGGTGAGGCGTGTAGCTGAAAAGAATCCCATTCACTCTGGAGTGTTGGTTCTGCCATGCTGCGGGTGAGACAAATGTGCTCGTGTCAGTCAAGTGTGCAGGGTGACACTGAAAATCAGATGGGAATTGGATATGTTAAGCTTTTACAAAAGGGGCCACATTAAACCATAAACTCCCCAGAAATCTCCCTTTCTCTGCATGCATTCTTAGAAAATTACATCTATTTTTAACAGGGTTCACACTATTTTGACCTGGAGAGGTATCCTAGAATCATAAAATGGCTTGGGTTGGAAGAGGGTCTTGAAGATCTAGTTCCAACCTGCTTTGGAGTCTCCACCAGCCTTGTCTCCTTCATAGACATTAATTCAGTACAATACCTGTCTGCACAAAAATAGTTTTCTCCATAAAACTCATGAAATCCACTTTAAACAGCAGCTTATCTATCTAAAACATGAATGCGAGAAAAGAGGTGACTGATGAGGTCAAAGAGGTAAGCCATGAAGAATGGTCTCAGACTAGTTATTCTATATTAAGTCTGCAAATAAGTAAAAAAAAAAAAAAAACTTTTATCCCCAAAGTCTTCTGCAATAAATTTATTTTTGTGTTATTTTTAGTTAAGGGATTGAATCGCTCCAATTGCCATTTCCAAGTTTGAAACCTTTCTCCTAGTCCAGTAAAAATGGAGAAGCTGTATCACTAGCTTGATGTGTTGGGGTTTTTCCAAGCTGTTAACACAAAATCTCTTAGAAATAAAGTTACTGTTCTATAAAGGATTTTGAGAAAAGCATGCTATCAGGTTTCTTTAGAAGCTTATGGACAAAAGAACTTGTAAATATTCATAGTCAGATCTTCCTTTTTTGGTTAGTTCAATGAAATACGCACCACTGCATGGGAAAAGGATCAACATCTTCACATCTGGGCCCCGAGGTTTTAGCTCTTAGAAGGTATTAGTGTTGAGAGGGAAGAAAACCCCTGTAAAATACATAGTATTCCGATAACAGTTACTGTAGTAATCTACAAAGATAACCTGAATGATCTGAAGCAAAATTGTCTTTCTTGGAATGTGCTGCATAAGCCCATTCATGGCATACATTTCCATTAGATATATAAATCCTATGAGTATGAAGCTATATAAGTGTTATATATATTTTCATTATATTGCATACAGAAAAAAAGAAAAACTTGGACAAAAAGCAAG
Organism: Anomalospiza imberbis; assembly: GCF_031753505.1. Classification (NCBI taxonomy): domain Eukaryota; kingdom Metazoa; phylum Chordata; class Aves; order Passeriformes; family Viduidae; genus Anomalospiza; species Anomalospiza imberbis. The sequence continues at coordinate 45,746,093 of NC_089681.1, forward strand.
TTCTTAGCATTTGGCCATATGTCAAATATACCCCACCGAGGCTCAGCCTTGCCCAAGAAAAAGAAGAAAGAAAATGTACAACAACACAATTTAGTTTTTAAAATCCCATAATGGTTGACAGAGGTAGCTGAAGAGAGCAGTGTGTTTCAGTGTTTCTTTGCTGCTATACTGAGTTGTATTTGCTTAGAGCATTACCACTGCTCATTAGCCACAGAACAGCAAATGGGTTCAGACCTGGCTGAGAGATCTCTGAAAGTACTTAAAATACTAATCATGGCAGCTGTTGGGGGATCTGAAGGGACCACTGTTAGGCCTCATGTGTTTTAGGGTTTTCTTCAGCAGGTAAGTCTGGAAGTAAATATAGAATCACTCCCAGTGTAGTTTGAAAATGGCTTAAATCAGTAGATTGAGAAAAGGATAGCCAAACAAAGCAGACTGGACTGTGCTATAGTGTGATGCCTGTCAGATAGAATGTCTGCAAAATTGCATGCCTCAGAGTGAAACAAGACTTATCCATAGAATGAGGGCTATATCCCCAGAAGGTCTCAGGAGTTACTGTAGAAGAGCAAGAAAGAAGGATTCCTCAATGCAATACTGTGGCAAGAATGACTAATTCAATTCCCATGTGTGCTAAAAGAAATGCCTTTACTTCAGAAAATGTCTTCTGGGAGACCAATATTAAATATGCATGTTAAAAAGCATGTTGAAAAAGTGGCGAAGGCACAAACAAGACCTGAAAAAAAATAAAGTTACTGAATTTTCTTTAGAGGGAGAGACTGAGAGCTCAGTCTGCTAAGCTTATCAAAAGGATGATGAAGAGTTGAATTGCTCACATTATATAAGTATCCTCATGGGGAGACAGTAGAAGTATAAGAGGCTTTTTAATCTGGCAGATAACAGCATAATAAGAAGCAGCATATGGCAGATGAATTCATACAAACTCAGTTTAGAGACAAAGACCATTTCTATTGATAAAAATTATTACTCTTGGGAATAAGCTACCAAGGGAATGGGTGGATTTTCTTTGCCATGAGTTTTCAAATCTAAGCAAAGATGCTTTTTCAAAATATATTTAACCAAATATAAGTTACTGAACTCATTGAATGTGTCTTGAGGTAAAGTGAAATGATCTACAATATACAAAGTTAAACAAAATATGTTATGTTACTATCTAGTCTTGAACTCCACAATTCTTTGACTGAGCTTCATTTCTGGAGGAACCTGAAGTGCTGGTGAGGGAAGAAGCTGAGCATTTCGAGCTGAGGAGCTTATAATCAGCAGGACTGTAAGTGTTAGCAACACAGACTGGTCAGGAAAGCATGGCTGGATGTTTACCGAGTACTGCAATTTCTGTGGCTGATAAAATCTGTGATGCTTAACTGAATTTCAGTGTCTCACCTAGCAAATTTAGATAAATCTCTTTGGTCCCACTGGCTAAGGCTACACAGCCCCAGCACACAGACCACCAGTATGACGGGCTGGTTTTCCCTCCCGGCACAATCAGAGCTGACTGCATCTTGCTCTGTGCTGCTGCTGCTGCATGACACTGCCCCCTCCACAAGAGACCTTACTTCTCTATTTCCAGTTGACCTGGGGCTGTTCCCCTAACTTTCCTGTGCCCCCATGAGTGCCTAGGGCAGCTTCCCTGCACCTTCTGTCCAGTTCATCAAATCCTGCCAGGCTGTGCCACTGATGCAGCTTTTCACAACTGACACTGCAGCAATTTGTGGCAGGAGGAGAGAAAAAGATTTTTTGTTTTGTTTTGTTGTTTGTTAGTTTTTTTTTTTCCTCCAAGCAAAGGGTCCATCCATGCCATGTTCAAATTAAACTATTTCTAAAGGTGAAAAAACCTCCAGGTGGTTCCTGTGCTACCTAGTTCTTAATTTTGCTTTTCCACCAGTAATTGAAGCCTATTGAGGTGGGGGAGAGGGCAAAGAAAAAGCACTCAATCCAAACTGTCTTGTGAGGGAGGTAATAGAGCAGGGCTGAGGAAGCTCAGCAGTCATTTAAGTGCACAGCTTCTTGTAAATCCTTTCTGAAAAGCCTGAATGAGTCCCCCAAATGAATGGCCATTTTGTCCCTTTTAGTTCTCCTTCTCTAGCACAGAACTCAATGTGCAGCTTGTGGACAGACAGATTCCACAATAAATAGAGAAGGAGAGTAAAACTAAACCTACTGGAGCCTGGCCAGCAGCAATGTCAAATCTCTTGACTGATTTCCCAGGGAATTCTTGCTCTAAATGTCAGGAGAACATAGCCCTGCAGCCAGACCTGGACCAGACTGATACCAAGGCGTGACAAAATGAATGACCTAAGTAACAAGATTACACCACAGGAAAATTAAAACTTCAGAAATGTGCAAAGATCACATTTCAGTAAGTGGTGTTTTATGTATGATCCTTTTAGCAGACAAAGCTTAACCCAAACTTATAAAACATAAATTGGTGAGGGGAGGGGGATTTATTAGTGGCAACAGAAGGAAACTTTTCATCACTCAGGGAAAAAAAAGCCTGAGAATTCCTACAAATGGTTTCTGAAAAGGCTCACGGCCCGCTCTTAAATGCTCTTGTCGACAGGAGCCAAGGAAGGCCAAAGGAATTTGGTCTCCTAGGAGTCTGCACCACTTTGAAAACAGCAACTAAGTCCTCCATCACTAGGGCACTTCTACAAATCCTCTTGGAGTCTGTCCTGCCAGGGACAGCAAATGTCCCTTTTGCTGTGGCAACCTGCAGCCACTCATGCCCATGGAACTGGCAGGAGCCTAAACAGCCTTGGGATTTCTGATCCTCCATCAGCTGTAGTTGAAATTGGCTAGTGGGTTCAAGATCTGCTGAAAAGGGCAGGAACACCCAGAACAAAGAGAGGGGAAAAGAGAGAGAGAGAGAAAGCACAGGCATGTAAACCTCCTTGCTTTTGGAAACTAAAAGCCTCAAGTGATGCTGAGAGGAGTCGAGCAAGCTCAAGAGCTTAACAACAGCAATATAAGGAAGGATAGAGTCCAGACCCACTGGGTACAAGTGGAAAAGGACTAAGACTGAGAAAACAGACAGTGCTTCTAAATTGTGCTCTTTTTTTAGGTTTTGGTCTTTCCTTAAATCTGTTTCAGTCTTGGCTGACAAACCCCACAGTCTGACAGAGCTGCCCAGGATGGGTATTTATAAGATTTGCCATAGCAGTGAAGGGACTCTTCCCACACTGCTATTCAGTGAGATGATAGAGTCTAGTGCTGGGAGTTTTTCTGCCCCTCTCCCTCATATTGTTTTAGCTGGAGTTAGCTGTTTGCACATTCCTCTCTGACTTTGGCAGTGTGCCCTCTCCTCCATAACCGACCAAACTGAAATCTCAGATCCACCACGCTTCAGCTGTCTGGGAAGTTCTTGTTCAGAATGGGGATGTCTTATGTGCTGCAGCATCTTCTCACCATGGCTTAAGTTCCTACAGAGATCTTTAATTCATGATGACCTAGAAATTACTGTAGAAACTCAGACTTAATGTTCAGTGAAGGAGAAGCAGAAGCACAGCAAGATTCCTCTGCACATTTTCCCCCACCTTGACATGGATTAAGTTTTAACACCATCTTTAAATTGTTCATAATACTCTTTTGTAAGTTATTTCCTTAACTATGTTGAGCACAGTAGCAGGAGCATTTCATTGTTGGATAGAAGTCCAAAATTAGTCAACCCAGATTTTATAAAGATGACAATATATAAGAAAAAAAAGAAGAAAACTATGAACAAACCAAAAAAAAAAGAACATATGTGATCCCAACTCCCAACACTGACAAATTTACCCCTGGATAAACTGGGGCAGCTTTCCTCTGATTTTCAGTGCCATCTCAAGGGATGTCTTCCTTGCCTTCTGTGCTTTCAACAGAACATAGTCTGTTTATTTGATCAGAGCTGGCACAGTATACTTCGCCCCAGGTTTGTGCCTGAAGCATTGCCTTTCTCTGTTTTATGTGGCCACAACTTTTGTCTAATCCTCCAGAAGATCTTTCACAATAAGAATGGTAGCAGTGACAGAAGTTATTATTGTTCTGGCTTCTCTGTGTGGCAGTGATCTGCTCTGCAGATCAAAAAGGGCAGATATACGCTATCTGCCAGAAAAGGAAAAGCAATTACTGGTTTTGCTAAGTGAATTTTGTTTGTGAACAAACATGTCAGAGGAGCAGAGTCCACAAGGTGCCAAAGAACAAGTGAGTTTTTTTCTGATATCACTGTAGCAGGTGAAGGGCTTAGATTGAAAACTCAAAAACGGCAAATGGAAGAGCAGAGATGTGTAATGATGACTGTACACAACTACCCCCCCGCTCATCCCCTGACTAAGTTCAAGACATATGCAAATAAAGTGAAGCTTGAAAACAAAAAAAGCAAGCATCAAGCCTGCAGCTTCTCTTTTGCCACCAATTTGAGAGTGTCTCTTGGCTTCCTTTATGACATGGCTTGAGAGGAGGAGTGGGCAAATTGAGAGAAACACCTACATTTGTACATTATGATAGCCTGTATTTGCAATAAACTGTGATTGGTAGGCATTACACATATAGATATGACTTTTTTATTGCTGTGTCTACAAATTTGTAGACAATATATAAGGATGTCTAGGGCATCCTTAATTGATAGTGTTACACATTTATACTTGCTTTTCACTGTTATAAATTATTGTCTATATCTCCTAGCAGAAGCTTGGGGAGGACTTTCTGTCTGTGGTTCCCTGGAGTAGCTCTTCAGATCTGGCACTGTTTACTCATGGTTAGAAGGATTATCTGGTACAATGTGTCTTGTACAGCCTGGCTGGTCATGACAAACTTTGATTTTTCACTGTTGATGCGTGGCTTTATCTGTAGTTTAACCTCATTTTACACTTGAACATGTTCTTTAGAATGTATTCTATATAATTTATGCGCATACTCTTCTACAGCATGCAAAGGTCTAAACCAGATTTTCTATACAGTTTGTTCCATTCTCAACCATGTCTTCTTCAAGTGCCAGTTTCTGTGCATTCTCTAATGAAATAGTTGTGCCTGGGGCCTTAGGCAACTTTGATTTTTTTCTTATTGCATGCAGGGCTGATTCTCATTGAATTGTTTTCATGCTGTAGAGGCACTGAGTAATGACCATGTGAATTTCCTCAACAGACAGCATCACAGTCTAATTTAAACACTATTTTCCATTGGCCTCCATTTGGCATTTCATACTAGTCAAAACTTCATTCAATTTAGCAACTTCAACAAACAAAACACAATATAAGAATTATATAAAGCTACTAGGAAGCATCCAAAGGAGGGTTACAAGGCGGGTGAAACACCTAGAGGGGAAGCCATATGCAGAGTGGCTGGGGTCACTTGGCTTGTTCAGCCAGAAGAAAAGGAGACTGAGGGGAATCATCACAGTCCAGAGCTTCTTCATGAGAGGCAGTGGACTGATCGCTTCCCTACCGTGACCAATGATAGGACCAGAGGGAATAGAGTGAAGGTGTGTCAGGGGATGTTTAGGATGCACACTACAAAAAGATTCTTCACCAAGAGGGTGGTTTGGCAGTGGAACAGGCTCACCAGGGAAGTGGACACAGCGCCAGAGCTCAAGAGATGTTTGGTCAATGCTCTGGGGCACATGGTGTGGTTCTTGGGGCTGTCTTTTGCAGAGCCAGGAGTTGGACTCGGTCCTAGTGGGTCCCTTCCAACTCAGGATATTCTATGATTCTATGACTTTCTAACCAGTAGAGCTCTAGTAAGGTACTAATAGGCATTTTAGATGGATAAAATCCCCTGGCTGCTGAGCTACTAGGGCTATTTTCCTTTCAATACAGTGAGCGGCAGAGAAGAAACCGAGCAGCCTTTGAGTCCTCCCCATTGCCGGGCGGCCCCGCGCCGCAGGAGCACAGGGCTCTCGCTTCTCTTTGCCCGGCAGCCGCGACCCCCCTGCCTTGCTCTGCAGAGGCACATGACAGCAGCCGACCCGCAGCCGGTGCTCCGGCGCCCGTTCCTCGAGTGCCGCCCGCCCGCCCGGCGCAGCAGGTAGGGAGCGGAGCGCGGCGCGGCCGCCGCACGCTCGGGAGCCGTCCCGCCCCCGCCCCGGCCCCGGCCCCGGCCCCGGCCCCGGCCCCCGCCCCGGCCCCCGCCCGGCCCCGCCGCTCACCCGCGCCCGCCGGGGAGGCATGAGCGACGGAGCGGCCGCTCCGCGCCGCGGGTGAGTGCGCGGCTCTGCGCGGGGCGCGGTGCGGGGGAGGGAGGGAGGGAAGGCAGGAGGCAGGCGGGAGACAGGCAGGAGACAGGCAGGCGGGCGGGGACAGCCCCCCCAAACCACAGATGAGTTTATGGGAAAGCTTGGGCGAGGGGGGTGCGCGGCCGCGGGATGGGACCGTGCGGCCCCGGCAGGAGTGCGCGGCCAGGTGTGGGGCTCCGCGCTGTTGCTTTTCTCCTGCGTTTTGCACTGAGGGATGGCAGCCAGGCAGCAGCTCCCCCTTCCGAAGGGGGAGCTTCCCCCACCGAAGGAACTATCGGTGTCTATCGGTCGCTCTGGAGTTTTAACATCAGAGGTGTGAAGGGTGCAGAGAGAAGCAAATTCACAATCTCTTTCCACATGTTAAAACTGTTGTCCACTTGCGGTCCTGCAATAGAGTGTCGTGTGTGGAGAAAGCCCAATTACTGCACAGCGAAAAAGTTGCGGTACTGGGCTCCCAAGGCTCCCCAGCTCCTGTGGATATCCATGCCAGTCGCTCATTTAACAGCTTTTTGGAGAATGAGGCCAAATGGTTACAAGCAAGCCCTGCGACCGTGCATTGGTTTTGCAGCAGTGGCGTGTCGCCCTCCTCCCTCGAAGCTGGCCGGCAGGTGCCCGATGTCCCTTTGAGCTCCAGCCGGCGGTGCAAGCTCAGGTCGGGCAGCGTGGGAGTTTGCTGCGGAGATTCCACTGTAAATAGCCAGTGCACGCACAGAACTTAAGTGTAACAGCAGTGTTGTGTAGTGGCTGGCCACAAGCCTGCGTCCAGGATGTGTGCTCTGCTCCTTGAAATTTTATTAGTTAGAAAACGAAGAATTTTTAAAATACTGTTTGACTTTTGTACTGAAACCTTTGTTATTATTTACATTGTTATGGCTTTGAAGCCATAATCATGCCTGAAGCCCTGCTGGCAGTGTGATCTGCAAAACCCACCTTGTGTCCTATCAGACACAATTGACTGTGTAATCTTGTAGCCGAGACCAGAGAATTTCCAGTGTGCCCACCTGTGAAATTAATGTGTGACCATCACATTACAGTGGTTTTCTGTTGTATTTTGAATTTATCTGAGGAAAACATGAACAGCAAGTACTCAAAAAAAAATTGTTTTGCAACATTGATGGCAAATCTTAGCTGCTGAGAGGTCCCATTTCAATTTCAGACCTGTCACAGCCATCACTGTCTCATCTCCAGCCTTTAAATTTAGCTGTATGCTGAACAAATAGTGGATGTTCAGGATGGTTTTGGTTTCTGAGTTGCTGATTGCCTTTAGATTTAAGTGAAAACCTGGGCTCAGGCTCAAACACAGTATTAAGCTTTTATTAAACATTTATAGGGGGGTTTGCTGTAGGGAGGAAAGGTGTGCAGTTTAAAAGAAAAATTTGGCCCTCACAGCTGAGCATTTTGCCTGGTGTTGAAATCAAAGAAAAACACTCTGCTTAAAAAAAAAAAAGGTATGGATTAAAAATAGACGTTTAGTTCTGTAAATATGGCTGACAGAGTTCTATGTAGCATGCTAGTCCAGAAAAACAAAAACTTATGTTAATGAGCCAGCTGTTGTGTTTGAAACATTTGGCTTGCATGCAGCATTTCTGCATTTTCAGGGCTGCTAATAATATTGACTAAACTGACTGCATGTGCTCTCAGCTGGAGAAACAATATGAGATCTATCTTTCATAAGAGGTAGCCTCCTATTAGTCAAGCCCACCAGCAGTCCAATAGAAGGTGTGATCTTCCACATGCATGTGCACACACACACTCACTCTTAAGGTGATTTTCCAAGATGTTCCATAGCCAGTGAGAAGGCAACTGCTTGATCTTAATGCCAGATACAAACACCTTTTTTGGTCCACTTTCTGGGAAGAAGGCATGTAATTAATTTGCTGATCTTGCTGTTCTCTGAGTACAGAAAGAGATGGTCAGGCATATTTGAACAAAGACATGAGGAGTCACCATGCTCCATAAACCTACATTCCCCCCCATAGTGCCCTTGGTGGCTGGAAATTTTTCAAAACTCTTGAATATAACACCAGGGTTTGCACTGGGAAATCCAGGTTACATCCCAGCTGAGCAGAGGGACGAAAGAGTAGCCAAGTGCTGCTTCCCTTGTCTGTGCACCCAGGTCCCAGGTTTCTTTTCCATGGGCTTCACTATATGTGTCATCCCTATGTTCACCTGGAACATGCCCAGGAAACTGGGAAAATGAGCTTTTCTCAGTATGGATATAGTACCTGTATCTTACTCAGGTCACTAAGATAAATTATTAGTGAGAAAGCATCAGTGTGAATCTGGGCATAGGGTTCAAAGGTAAGAACAGCCAAATACCTGTGACCTTCAGCTTTGAGGGAGGCAATGATTTTGGGTTCATTTTGTACAAAAAGTCTAGTCTGGATGGTTGGTCATTAACTGACTGTTAATATGAGATCTTACAAAAACATCTTTCCATTTGTCTTGAGTTTGACTTAAAATCAGAAGATTTGGGGTATTACTTTATTCTCTTTTGAGGTTCTGGCTTCACTTCTCTAGAAGAACATGTCTTGTTCAAGTGTCTTAGATCCCTTCATAAGCAAGTCTCGGAACTCACCCCTGGTCGGGGTGAGCCCGTAAAGGTGGAAAAGTCTCTCCTCCAACCCGTGTCTCCAAAGAAAGACTCAGTAGTCTTCAGTCGTCCGGTCTCAAGGTAGTTTATTGTATGTTATCTAAAAGATTTCTCCCTGAGCTGCTGCGGTCCGTTCAGCAGTCAGGCAAAGGCACACTCCGACGCCCAGGGGGCTGGTGCCCTCTTTTATATCATACATTACGTATTAGATGTTTACATTTTTTCCCCAATGCCTATCACCTATATTGAACAGCGACTTTCTACTCTAAACCAATCTGTGAGTGCCAACATCACCAAGAACATAGAGGTTAAGAAAAAGAAGTAAAAAGGACAGGGCCCGCCCAAATCCCTCCATCTTAGAACTTCTGACCCCCATGTACAAAACTCAGACCCCTCTGTACAAGGCCTAAAACCCCCCTGTACAGTACTCAAAAATTCTTCCTTTCACTTTGTGACTACTTCTACTAAAATATCTAAACTTTTGTGATTTCTTGTTCTTCCTGCAAGGTTGGTAAATTGTTCCGTGGATCAGGTTTAAAGCCACAGGGGTCTGTGGCTTCATTCCAGGGTCTCAGATGCTTCTGACCTGGGCCCGGAACATCCAAGAGTGTCCAAGGGACATTCTGGGTTCCAACAAGCAAGAGCCATTTTTAGGAGATAATGTAATTGTTCTCATCTGAGAGTCTAGAGAAGTGAGACTAGATCTCACTTCCTAAGTGAGGCCTATCCAAAATACAGAGTAAATCAGCATAGGAAATGAGTCAGGGAAACAACTTATTTGCTCCAGTCACAGCATTAAATTGCTTTTCCCTTACTCACTGGAACTGTTAAGAAATTCATGGGCCGTTCCTCTTGCAATGATTTGAAAAGGGCAGACATGCCTTTTATGCTTCTTTCTGATGTAACTGGTATTAAATATGCATTGTAGCTCAGTTACCATAGATAACTGAGCATAAATTCATCCATCTTCTACTTGAAATTCTGTTCCCAAATGTAGCAGCTGAATATTCTTTCTTTTGTTTTCTAATTTTTGGATGGGTGGGAGGTTTCTTGCTTTTGTTTTTAGAGAAGAATCTTTTTAGCATTCCTTAGAAACTAATTAAAATGCTTCCCTTTTGGCTTATTCTTCTAATTTATTAATACCACAAATAACTTTTCTTTGGTGACCCACTTTCATAGGTATCTGAACATCTAGCAAAATTGTAACTCATCAGGAAGGCGGTGTAGACTAATAAATAGCATCTCCAGACAGGGAAAAAAGCCAAGACACTTCTTTCTTTGCCACACAGAGTTTTACACACTACACATGCAGAAAATATTGCTCTATTCCCCAGCTCAATTGGCACCATTAGCCCAAAAGAAAGCATTTTATTGATTACATGATTGATTTAAAGGTCAGAATGTAGGAATGCATCTATTCTCCTGCCTGAATTCAATTTCCACTCACTATCCACAGTGAAGAAACTGCTGTTTGCATAAATATAAATTGAAATACTGGTCTGTGTGAGTGTTCAAACAAATAAACTTTCTCTTCTGGCTCCCAGGGCAACTCCCCAACATTACGCTGTCATCAAAACCACTAGGCTTCAACTAAGATACTGCTTTTTATTTAATTATCTTACCTGCTTTGTGAAAATTACAGATTTGCCTAGAAAAAGGATACACACTGATTTACTGAACATAATGATCAACAGGCCACTGAAAGTGGCAGAGCTATACAGCCTCTACATCAGAGGCCAGATAGCATAAAAGAGTACACTTAGTTTCATGATCATTTCAAAATACACAGATGTTGCTTTTTGGGAGCTGAAACTGTACAGAGTTATCGCAAGGAGGGATTAATTACCCTGTGTCCTGCAGACGCTCCAACACTGGGCATGTTTTAAGGGCAGTCTGCTCTAGGAGTGTCGTCTGTGGTTGTCCCAGCCCAAGGATACTCAGTGTTACCACCTTCTCTCCAAAGTCTTCTGAAGAGCAGCCCCTAACAGGAGAGAGTAAGGTTTATTTGGTGACTTCTGATGAAGATTTGCTTTCCTTTTCAGTAAGTGTGGACGTCTGTGTAAGTGTGAGAGAATTATGGTGGCGTTTAAAGGAGTCTGGACTCAGCCCTTCTGGAAAGCCGTTTCGGCAGAATTTTTGGCCATGCTCATTTTTGTCCTTCTCAGCCTCGGCTCCACGATCAACTGGGGTGGAGCAGAGAAGCCCCTGCCTGTAGACATGGTCCTTATATCCCTCTGCTTTGGACTCAGCATTGCCACCATGGTGCAGTGCTTTGGACACATCAGCGGAGGCCACATCAACCCTGCTGTGACCGTGGCAATGGTCTGCACGAGGAAGATCAGCCTTGCCAAGTCCATCTTCTACATTCTTGCCCAGTGCCTGGGAGCCATCGTGGGCGCGGGCATCCTTTACCTTGTCACACCACCCAGCGTGGTGGGAGGCCTGGGAGTCACTGCGGTAATCACTTCTCCTCTGCTTCTTGAACTAGGCTAGCTCAGACCCTGAGAAAATAGAATCAGTGTCACACAGAATGAGGAGAGCTCAGGCACAGATTTTCACAGCTTGCTGGTTTATTCACAACATCCAGACAGGGCTTAAAGCTCTCCTTAGGATGGGTTTATACAGTGTAATAGCTATAGCTGATCTTTTTATAGAAGATCTCTTTCCTAGAACATCCCCAAATCTGATGACAGCAGGTAGTGTTAATTTACATACAAAATTTAAATAATACATGCGTGAAAGGCCATTTTTATATGGTCTGGGGAAGGGGGAAATTAATTCTATGCTATTATGATGGGGATTGAAAAAACATCAATTTAAAATGACATACTTTTGAAATAGATTGTGGCTTAGATTTCAGCTTTGTTCTGAACTAATAAGGAATGCCATCAGTTAGCCCTGTTGCAGGACTTATTAAAAATGCACTTGAGCTGCACACTGCTTAATTTTTAATTGAAATTTAAATTAATTAAGTCAGGGCTAATTAATGAATTTATAATTGAATAGTAAATTATAGTGCTCCCAAGAAAAAAAAATGGTGAAAGGGAAGTGCAGCATTTGCAAATCCCTCTGTAAAAATAAACTATACTTCCGCAGTCTAACTTTGAAATTCCAGTTGGATGTTACTATTAGGCCTTTTGTTCTCAGTCCAGCATTGATTTTCCCTGTTTTTCAAAATCAAAAACCATTTTAAAGTCAAAAAAAAAAAAAAGGGAGAAGAGTGAAGAGGGGGGAATCTGTACCTCTAAAAGGTACAGATTCACTTTGTACTTTTCACTTTGTACAATTTCACTTTGTACTATTTAGAAATACCATTCATTGAAATAGAATTTGTGCATGTGATGGCTCTCTGATTTACAAAATCACCTTTTCTTCATTTCTGGTGTTTCTTTGCCTTCTTCCAGGTACACCGAGATCTTTCTGCTGGGCATGGACTCCTGGTGGAATTGATAATTACATTCCAGCTGGTTTTTACTATTTTTGCTAGCTGTGATTCAAAACGAAGTGATGTCACTGGTTCAGTAGCTTTAGCAATTGGATTTTCTGTTGCAATTGGACATTTATTTGCTGTAAGTTAATGGTTTCTCTTTAAAAAAATAGATCCCTTTACCCCTTATGACTACTTCAGAAGCAAAAGGAAACTTTTGTGACCTTTAAAGCAATTACAGCTATATAGCTGCTATATGCTTTATGGATCTATGCCAAAGCACTTTGTAGTCTCAGGAGTGTCTCCTTGGGAAGGGTGTTGCACCAGAACTTTTCTGGCTGTTCATGTGATGCCTTTTTTTAACTTTGTGTTAAGACTGGAGAGTGATGATATCTGTTGTAAAGAGGAGGAGCTTTACAAAACCAAGGTGTCCCATAGAACTCGAATCACTACCTTCCAGACTTTAATAACAGGCACAACATTTGCTCTCTGCTTTAGATCAATTACACCGGTGCCAGTATGAACCCAGCTCGATCATTTGGACCTGCTGTCATTATGGGAAGATGGGAAAACCAATGGGTAACTCTCCTTTCATACTTCATCAAACAAACAGTGGTCAGGATTTTTCATACATCATTTGCTCTCAGTTATCTCTCCCAGTACATCCCATAGAGACCATCCCCAAGGAGGACAGGCACCGACTTGCCCCAAGCTTAGGCATCATCATGCTCCTCACCTGGGACTGCAGTGCAGCATGCAGCATGTTGGAATAGCATCTTAATATTCAGGGGCTGTTTTGTGGAGGTAGTAGCTGGGATAGAGAGGAAGTCATAAGAAAAGTTCAAGACAAAAAAAAAAAAAAAAAAAAGGAAAAAAAAAAAAAAAAGCAACCCAAGGAGAAAAGAAAAATCCTCCAAGGCAGATTGCAAAGATTGCAAACCCTGCTGGTCCTGCTGCTGAGGAGCTATGGAAGTAATTCTGTCAACTTCACATTTCACCTGGTTCTGCAGCAAACTGGGGCAGATGTATAAAATGAGAACAGGGACCCTCTGTGATCTGGTTCCTGGGGGAGAACCTGTCTCAGCAGATGCCTGCAGTGAGAGATGAAGAGGTTGCAGTCTGGTATTTGCAGACCAGGCCAGATGTTACCCGCTTCAGTCTGAAAGTGTCAGCTTAGCCAGGAGCAGTTGCGCAGGAAACAATGTTATAAGCAGGCTGTGAATGATGCAGTAAATTTCTATAGCATCCAACAATCCAAGTTATAAAAAAACATTTCATATTTTATAAGGGAGAGATGGATCACAGCTCAGCCTCACCTAATTATAGAGAGGGAAATCACTTCTAGGAACACTTTCAGTGCTAACTGGAAGAGCTGCATATTATAGTGCGTATAAGGATTTTCTTGATTTTTAAAGTATGAAGCCCACATTGCTCCCACTGCAGCTAAGAATAGAAATAGCATTGTCTTCAAACCCTAAGGCTTCAATTCTGCAAACACGATACCATGTGTAACTTTGTTCCCAAGAGTTATCCTATTGAGGCCGATTTACCCAGTTATCGGTGAATGGCTTGTTCATATGAAAAACTGCTGTAGTTTTTCACAAGATTAATTATCCATACTCTGAGGAAGCCTGTAATTTATAACTAAAGCTATAAACAATAAACAAATGCACCATGGAAAAACTTGCAGGAGAAGCTTAGTTACCATTCTGGCCACTTGGAAAGACAGCCTTTTCTCCTTCTCCAGAGCAGTGACATTGGCACATGGTCAACAGGAGCCTGTGGGCTTTGGCACCTACTAAGGTTACTGCTCTGCTGCCTGTCACGATGAAATACATAGGTACCTACAAAGTTGTGTTATGTCTGTATTTGCTTATTTAAATTAGATTATCAGAATGCCTGTTGTGGTTGACTGCCTGTTGTATTCTGTAGGATTAAATGCCAAATTTGAAATATTTTTGGAACATAAGTCTGAAATACCAAAGCAGAACTCTTTGTGTGTACATTAGGAAGGGCTTTTTTTCCTTGAAAGTTCAGTGTCATCTTGGTTCAAAATGGAGAAAGAAAATCACTTTTCTACATCGATGTTTCCTTTGTGTGTCTTCTTGAAAAAGTCCATATTTGTGGTCTGTAGCTGGCAATGAACAATAAAAAGTTTAGAAGAGGCCTCCTGTAGAGAGATAGATCAATAAAACTTTACAAAATTATTTCCCTTCGAAGAAGTGGGCCTGCTTGTCAGTCTTCTTATCACTGTTAATTTAAAAGTTTAATGCCTGGGATTTTTTTCCCCACCTCTTTTTTGCAGGTGTACTGGGTGGGACCAATAATTGGAGCAGTCCTTGCTGGTGCTCTGTATGAGTACGTCTATTGCCCAGACGTTGAACTCAAGCGCCGCTTCAAAGACGTCTTTGGTAAGGCTACCCAGCCCTCCAAGGGCAAGTACATCGAGGTGGACGACAACAGGAGCCACGTAGAGACCGATGACCTGATCCTGAAGCCTGGCATAGTTCATGTGATTGATATCGACAGGGGTGAGGACAAGAAGGGAAGAGATCCATCCAGTGAGGTGTTGTCTTCCGTATGACTAGCAAGAAGCACTGAAAGCAGAGAGCAGCCTGCTAGCATGTCCACAGATATCCTTCCACCCATTAAAGAAACAGATCTCCTCTAGACTGAGCACCTTCCACTTCTTGAAAGGTGTGGTGTGGGCAGCTGCATGGAGTGGTGTCACCAAACTATACGCCTGCTCAGTTGGAAGATTAGGACTTTGCCATAATTAGGATTCCCCTTCTATTATTCCAAATTTAGACTTGTTCCTAGTATTTTCCTTTCCTTCTTTCTGAAGCAACCCCAAAGTCAAAAAAAAAAGAGATGAAAGCATTCGCCTTTAATAAAGCAGTCAATAATGAGATAAAGATAGAGATGTGTAACATCCAGATTGACAGTTAAGACATACCAGGAAATGCCTATAGACATGAAGACCTACTTATCAGATTGTTCTTCTGACACTTAATTGGCTGTTGTCAGCACCGATTATAACATCTTATCCATTAAGCCTTCTCTGCAAGGTTCAGAGACAGCACCAGCACTATTTAAGAGTTTTATCCACAGTCAAGCAAAGGAGTGTTGTTTCCACTCATGTACATCACTATTACCTTGCAGACTACCTCGGAAAAAATGATACTTTAAAGGCTTTTAAGAAAAAAATCCATCAACCCATCAAATTTCACTATGTGATTTGCCATATAAATACATTACCTTCATCCCCAAGAGTAAATATGCTGAAATGGAATGTTGAAGTGTAGGGTAATAAGGCTGCGAAGCAGTTGATTGTACTTCATGCTCCCTCTTGTCATTGTCTATCTGGTGAAACATTCTCCTGGGGTTTGACTATTGACCATACAGTGTTAGCAGACTCTCAAGGTCATGCAAAGAATATAAAGGCTTTCCTGTTACTTAATAACTTAAATAAGAGATATCAGAATAAAAGAAGGCATATCTGTTTTCAGTGCACTTGTTTGAATACACATTTCTGTGCTAATTTATGTAAACTAAAGGTTTAAATTACTTACATATTTTCTTACAAGATGGTTGGAGATAGTGTTCTTCTAATTTATTAGTAATATAGAGGGGTTTTAACTTTTAACTGTATTGGGACACTGATTGGGAAATATTTTTTTATAACAGATTATAAAAATATGACTGCTTCTGGCTTTTTGTTGTAATTGATGCCTAACTATTTGAACAGGTTCCCTGCTTATTCCAGTGTTCACATAGTCATAAACTACACCTTTGGCAAAGGTTTCTTTATCTGTTGGTAGAAAAAGGTTCAAGTGCTTGCAGGGTGTTTTAGGGGCAAAAGGACATGAAATATATTTGGTAAACAGTCGTTCCCCTATAGAGGTTTTTGCCAGACATAATCACCCCAGCAGAACATTTCTGTAAAGCGGTTACTGACTTACTGCTTTTGTTTCTATCAGTGGCTTTGAGTTTTACCAATATGCAGCTGCAGAGCAGTCAGGAGCATGGTATTATTACCGTAATTATATCGGTTTTGTTTTTAAATTGAAAAGCTATCCTTGCTTATTTAGCAATAAGAGAGTCCTGACTGTGGGCTGTATTAGCCTCATCTGTTCTTTGACATACTCTACATGCAATCTTTATTACAGGGAATTAGATGTTTCTAATGAGATAATAAACCACTACAACCCTCAAATCTGTGCACTATGATCCAAGGGCAATTCTAGTATCCCAGCTTGAAGCCTTGTATAGTCCCAGCATGTCCTTTTTCAAGTTTCACATTTTTCTTGTCTTAATCCCTGTCAGTGTAGTGCAAGTTCCCTGCACTGAGCATGAGATTCATGACTCCATCATGCATTTGCAGTTGACTGTGGCAGGGGACCTGCAATGGACAATGTCAAATTGCAGATAAGAGCTCCTTCCCACAGCAAGGACTAAGTCTCCCAAGGAACAGGCAGCACAGGTGTGGTGTTAGACCTCTGCTCAGATGGATAAATACCATGATAAAGAGATTCAATGAGAAGGATCAAAACTTGTTGGGAGATTTGTCTAGGCAGTTAGTTGGGCTTTTTCTTTACATAGTTCCAATCTATATTTGTTAAAGGGACATTTTGGTTAAACCTTTTGCATGGCTTAAAAAGGTAAAGAGTAATACACATAGAATTGGTGGATTTTTAAGCAAAGGTTTGCATTTTTTGTACTTTAAGACACTCCTTAATTTGTGAATTTTGCATGGTACTGTGTTATTTAAATAAGAAGCTGTGATTTGTTTTATGCTTAAGGGTCCTTTACCCAAATGGCTTGATGTGTGTTTTCCTCACCCAGCCTGATTCTGCTGCTGAGGTGAGCATAATGTGAGCATAGCACCAGCCACCTCTGTTAGAAGGATCTTTTTCCTGAAACACTCTGTATTAATGAACTGTGGCAAACACTCAGAACCAGCCCCAAAACCAGCAGAACTCCTTATTGAGGATAGGATCCTGACACTTCTTAAAAGATCGGGGAAAAGAAGGGATGCTAAAATAGAGGCCACCAGATAGTAAAGGTTGCTGCCATGCCATTAGACATTAGCAGGTAAGCAATGTGTGGTAGGACTGCTCCTGATCCCACAGATTAAAACTTCTGGAGGAGTTTGTCATTGACTATGGTGGAAATGATCCTGAGCTGTTCTGGGGCCTGATGGCTTCTCTCACACACTTCACTGTGTTTTTTCTAAAATCCGAGGATTTCAGCAATATGCTTAATTTTGGAAGAAGATGCATTCAACTTGAGGTTTATGACCCACCCTAAAGTAAATCCTTAGCAGTGGCTGTAATCACAGGTGGTTCTGTCCCACCACATTCATATAAGGGAATATCACTCTTCAGCATCTATTAGGACTTAGTTTAGCACGGGGATATGTGCTCCTCTAAGCTGTTTTGCAATGGTATCATCACTGTACAATAGTCATGCTTGGTTAAATAATAGACTGGCGTGACCTTTTTATAGATTCAAGATACTTTTGGTTTAGTAGTTTTTTTAAACATGTACTTTGATACTGTTTGAGTGAGATTTGTGTTCTAAAGCTCTTCAGCTCTATACTGCATGTCATAACATACTTGATGTTCTCTTAAAATATTTCTTGGTTTTGGTGGGAAATGTTTTTTGTTTATGATTGTGAATGGAAATCACTGGAAGACTGTCAGGTCTGTCATCATTTTGGGGCCCCAAAAAATAGGATGAGTCTCACTCCTCCATGATAGCACAATTGTTTTCCATGCTATATTTGCACTTTAACAAACACCTTCATAATATTAAGTCACTGCGTTTCAGAAAAGAAAGCATGGAAGCCAAGGATGATTCCCTTGAAGCACACAAATACCTTTTAGTCTGTGTGTACTCTGAGGAGTTCATCACCCAAATTCAAGCTATTCTCAGGAAAAAAAAAATGAAGAAACCCTGCAGCATTCAAGTTATCAAGTCATGATAACGCTTCTGTTAAAATGTTCCACCTTTCAGTGGAAGTAGGAGTGAGATTCATCTCATGCCATGTTTAGGTTTGCCACATGCATTTGCATATCAGCTTTTCAAAATGTGCTTTATTTCTTGTTATTAGTAATTACCACAGTATGTGCTTAGGAAGCTAGATGGCCATCTACCTTTCTAGTGCTTGATGGCAGAGCAGCTGCCACTGTGCTCTGAAACATCTTATCTGCTGGCTGTGTAACACATTCAAGATATTATACACCATCCAATATTTTAAATCTTATTAAAATATGTGAGAATTTACATTGTGAGTCTTTCTTTTCAAGGTGAGAGGTGAAAACACCATGCACAATTTTTTGTATCTCAATTCAGCCTGTGTGTATCTGAGTTTCTCAAGGACTTTCTAAGTAGATATTATATAAA
This sequence comes from Anomalospiza imberbis, assembly GCF_031753505.1. NCBI lineage: Eukaryota > Metazoa > Chordata > Aves > Passeriformes > Viduidae > Anomalospiza > Anomalospiza imberbis. Next base: position 45,764,741 of record NC_089681.1, read on the forward strand.
TATAGACTGAAGTATTTCCTACCCACTTATATGATCTAAGCCATCCTGTTGCAGTCTGAAATTTAGGACAAATGAGGAAAAGCAAACTGTGTATATGGATTTTTCCACAAGACTGCTTATTGTTTAAGTGCTTAGTCACCATGATATCAGAACTAATATAATGGGACTTAAAATTTCCATATGTAGTATTTGGAATAATCTACTGAAAAATTCACTATAAAATAACACATGGTTTTCTGGTTCCCACATGTATTCTACTGTATCTCACACTACTGTTGCAAATAAACGTGTCAAAAAAAAAGAAAGCATCTTGTGATCATTGGAAACATTTCATGATCCTAAAGCTCAGGACTGAAATATAAGGAAAACCCCCAAATCCAGCCCATAGAACATGTCTAAGAGGAGTCTGGAAATGTATGCAATGGAGAATGAATGATGTACTGTGGAAAAATATCAGAGAAGAGAGCTGCTTGTGCAAATGATTAAATATTTTTAAGGAAATGAGCTAAACCAATTATAGCAAAAATTATGCTGGTATGCTGTCATGGTTTAAGCCTAGCTGGGAGCTAAGCACCACACAGCCACTTGCTCACCTCCCCCACTCCTAGCCCAGTGGAATGGGGAGGAGAATCAAAACTAAAACTTCTATGTTGAGATAAGAGCAGTTTAATTAAAAAAGGCCAAAACATCAGTGTGTTTTCAACATTATTCTCATACTAAATCCAAAAACACAGCACTGTACCAGCTACTGAGGAACAGCTGAAACCAGGTCTCATGTATGCACATCACTGATTTTGCCAAATGGATTAAAAACTCATAGGACTAACGGAAGAGCCAAGGTTTTGAAAAGTGATAGAAATTATACTGGCACTTCAGACCCCTTTCACTAAAACACAGCTTGTGAGAGCAAGCTCCCATGATGATCTTCAGCAATAGGAATCAGATCCTGTGGTATTTACATTTCTAGTTGTCTAGCTCTTTGCTTAGAATGCAAAGTTTATCTCCTATGACATTAATGGAGGTAAATTAGGATCCTGGAAATGTCTAATATGAGAACACATCACCTGGGATAGCTTCTAATCAGTAGGATCAGCTCATGCCTGGTACTCACCCTTGCAGTGCTTTAGCTCTTGCCTTCAGCTTATTCAACCTCCAGAGGCACCTCCCAAGAGGCTTAGGGGAGTGTATATGTTGCATATTACTTAATACACACATGATTTGTACCTTACTGAAACAGGTTCCCAAGGGAATTTAGGCAGAACTAGTAAAATTATTTTGGTGTCACAATCATATGAGGAAGGAGCCACTCTGACATTTTGAAACAAGCACAATATGGGCATCTGGAGAGTTACAAAGGCAAACACATCGTGATGGAGCTGTCTGCAGTGTTAAGATGAAGAGTACTGTGAAGAACACAAAAGCAACCATGTGGGCAAGGGAGATCTTTGTAGTATACCTCTTACCTGGAGGTTACTGGAACTAAGGTATCACAGAATTAAAACATGGTCCCTATTGTATGAGAATGTGGGTAAGGCCTTTGGATCTCATCTGAGCCTTTTTTGGATCCTACTGAGCTGTACTGAGTGAGTAATGTCCTTACTCTAGGCTTCAGTGGCAACACTGGCTTCAGCAGCGACAGCTACAAACAGCAACTGTGACCAACCCAGTCATCTGCTTAAAAAAAGAACTTAGAGAGTAGATATTTCCAATATCAGCTTCCTTTTAAACCCTCATTTGGCTTTAGACTCCTTTATCAGTTCTAGATTGTAGTGTATTGCAAACATTATACACTGCTTTTTTAATATCAGACTGATAACTGTTATCTTGGCTATTAATTTCTTTTGACTTTTCTTGCCTCATTCAAAAAACAATCCTTACAAATACAAGAACTGTGGCCTAATCAGACTAAAAAAGCTATCATAATGTTCTTTGAAAAGGCAAAATGAGCTTGTATCATTTGTCTCTCACCTTGCCATGTGGGATGGGGAGAGGCAGAGGTTTTCTGTGGACATGCCTGGCAAACAGTTCCCAACTGCTATCCTCTGCTCATGCACAGTGATGAGCTTCCTGTCATGTTTCATCCCTATTTTCCTTCTGACATGAATCTTCATAAAAACCTCTGGAATTCACAGTATGCCTAGAGTTTCTTGTTAATAGACATGTGTCTATTAAAATGTACACATATATGCATGTGTGTGCACATGCCTGTGTGTGAAAGGTGCAGGGAGGCACAACATGGCGCAGCCACGGTGTGTACTTCTTCCCAGCAGTGGACAAAATCAGTGGGTAAAACTGTGGGAGACCAGCTGCCATTTGGGATTGCTGCATGTCCCACTGGGATCCTAAGGACTTGGTCATTTATTTCCACTTTTTCCTGAGCCATATGGTTTTCAGCTTGAAATGGGGTCATGGCCATCTCCTACTGTCATGGAGCCATTTGGATTCTGCTGCTCTTCCCCCCAAAGTTCATTTCCCACGAGGTTTTCTTTTCCCACATTTCAATCATTTAAAAATGCATTACCTTAGACATTTTGTAACTTTCTATCATGCAAAATATTTTACCATTATTCCACTCTACCTTTGTGTTAATTTCATTTATTCTGTGGGAATTGTTTCATTATTTTAGAACAGCAAATCTCAGGGCATTGGAGAGGCATTCATTTTTCCTCAAAAATTTCCTTTGATAGTTCCTAGTGATATCTCTGCTATTTTGTTCCAGTACTTAATTATTTCCATTTGCATGATATCTCAGTACCTAGCTGCCTTGTGGTCCCATATTCAGACAGGAATGCATGCATATTTTGTTTTGTTTTGCCTTTCCAGCTGAATGAGCTCATTAGAGCTGGAATGAGATGGTTTAGTCTCTAGAACCCCCTTCTGTGAGCTTCTTCAAGCTGCTGCTGCCACTTTGGACTTGGGGCCACTTTTTCTAGCCAGCAGCAGAGTTACCGCAGGGGAAGAGGGGGGCATTTCATCTGCTTTGACTTGCCAGAGTTGTACAGTACATAGGGTAAATCCTGCCTTCACTTCCAGAAGAGATGAAGTAGGTTTGCACCAGCCAAACCCAGTCTTAGACCATTGCAGTAGAGCAAACAGTGTCCCACCAAAGAAGTAATCAGTTTTGAAAAGATGGGATTTAGGCTTGTGGCCAGTCCCTGGGCTCTGATTTGCAAGAAAAACATCAATAGGAAAACTGGAACAATGGCTGATTGTCCCTGTAAGTTCTGAACATATGTGCATGAATATCCAGTAAGAAAAAGCCTAATGCTTCATGATTAAAGATGACAGAGCAGGGACAAAATGAACTCTGGAGATCAGGAAGATGTACATAGATGTTGGACTCTGCTGTTGTTTGCCCACAGGTATTGCTCCAGAGAAACAGCTGCACAGCATCTTCTCAGAGCTGAGTCAGACCAGCTGTACAGGGTAGGATGCACACAAACACTAATGTTTCAGACACAAGGCTTTTTTGTTTTTCTCCCTCCTTCCACAGCTGTCCAGCATACTTCAGATTTACTGGAGGCAAACATTGCTAGGGCATGAATGCAGAAGCTTTTCTAGCCTCAAGACTAAAATGTGAGAATAAAGCTTTGTGTCCTCCAACCTTTTAGCTTTGAAAAAGCCCAACAAATGCCATGGAAGGAGCTTTAACAAAGGAGGTCAAAAAGTCCATCTGGATCCCTCTGCATCCTAGTCATTCCTAGAGCTACCCTTAGAGAAAAGATCCATAGGTTAATTTTTCATTGTGTAAATAAAATATTCCCCAACTTCTTCTACCACTAGCTTTCTTGAGTTAAAATAAATATGCTTTGGTAGAGCAAAGCTGAAGAGCATCTAAGGTTTATATATAGCAGCTATTGCTATTGTGTCTGAGTGGTGAGGAAAAGGTCAAGGCAAAATGATTTTATTATCCCCCTAGGAAGAAATATTGTTCTGTGTGTTTGGGGGGCTTTACGGGGAGGGGGAAGTTTGGTCTTCTTACAGTGTTCAGTTTTTTTCAGGTTGTCCACATTTAGCTTTATTTTTTTTCTACAGGTTGAATCCTCAAACATTGTGTGTAATTAAGTGGAACAATTAATTTTCTTTTTTTCTTTCTTTCTTTGTCAAAAGGATGCTTTAACTTTTCTGGCTGTTTGACATGTTTGCTGTGCAGGATCTGATGGCACCCTCCAGTGTGTGGTCTCCTTTTCTCTATATTTCCTGCACAGATAACTGTCCTTTCAATGAATTTGGGACCCTATGGAAACTGCAAAGGTTTTCACAATGAAGTTCCAAGCATCTGAATTTGTGATTCAGATATTTCATTTTAATTTCAGATTGCCTTTTTCTTAACAAAATACACAGTTTCTATGAGCTCTCGTTCATGATATACCAAAGCTTTTTTTCTGAATCAAATCCTCTTTAATCCATTTTCTCAACATTTTGCTAATTATTTAAAATTTATCATTAAACCTACATATTTGAGACAATTTCCTAAATAAAACTTGTTTTTGTATTCCTCCCCAGTGCTGGATTCTTGGGTGATGGGAGGAGCCTGAAAAGTTGTCATTTTATATTCTCGCAAACAAAACTTTAGTCAATAATGAAACAGCTCAGGTTTCAGGGTTAACTGGGAAATGTATAATCCTAACAACATGAGGTAAAACCCTAGACCCTTATTTCCAGTTTTGCAGTAAGAGGGTGGGAAATCCCTAAGCTTTCCAGTGACCAGAAGGAAATTCATAGCTAAAGCAGGTTTCAAATACTGAGTTCTGTAGTTCTAGGAATTATCAAAACAGTTTTTACTATTACATTTATGTATGTGTATATATATAATTCAGTGTTTAAATTTACATACGTGTGTACATTTAATGTTACATACAAATACATTTGTATGACATTATATACACACACATGTGTATATAACAAAATATTTCTATACATGTGTCTGTGTGTGTACATGTAAATAATATATATAGGTCTAAAACCAATGGCTAATAAGTCTTTAAGCACCCTTGTTACCCCACAGATTTAATAGTGAACTTTAACAGGAAAGATAACACAGGCACCCTGACTCCCATCTTTCTTTTCTGAACGTTGGTATTTTCTCTCTTACGAGTGTTAACATTTCTCCAGCCAACATAAAGTGTTTATGCTGCAGATAAATCTGGAAAGAGGAAGCCTTGTCTGCTCCCATGGTTGTTACACAGACAGTGTTTTCCTTGTGGTTTGATTTAATATGCAGCTCTGAATGCTCTCTGTAAGTAACAAATCATTACACCTACACTGAGTAAATTTAATACAGCTTGCTTTTGCTGAAACATGATGGGTTTTTCTCACCTGCTTTGTACTTTCTTGAATGCAGTCCATGTCAGGAAGTCCTGAAGATCAGCCAGTTTGTTTCCAGCCATGACTGCAGGTCGTGCCAGATCCTTTCAAGAAAGTTTATACAGACAATTATTTTTTCCTTTTGTTAATTTTTTTTTTTTTGATCCTTCTGTCTGCTTGGAGCATCTCTGGTGGGGATAAGACATTAACAAAAATAATCATTGGGATTTAATTTGGTATTTTTTACAGACTAAATTTTTCTAGTGAGGTTGATGCTTGAGAGGTATCTGTGTAATCCAGGCATGGTGACTTAGGGAGGTCAGCTATTTTTCTTCTACAGACCTACATAGGAACCTAAAGGAAGAGCAGTGCCAGAAATAAAATCCTGATTACATATACATTTACATTGTGGCTGTGCCTCTCCCATTCCTCCTTAATGCTGGTAGCAGAACTGCAAAAACCTGCTCAGTCACGAGGGTGAGTTTTTAGTTGATGACAGAACTCCCTCCACTTGCTCACTAGTGCCAGTTCTCCTGCATGGCAAGGATCCAGGGGGTTATCTGTAATATTGAGCTGCTCTAGACCCACAAATTGGAGTTTTGGGTTGAAAGAGATTGTTAGTAAGTATTTGGGGGACATAAATAAATCGGAGGGAGGTTAGGTTTGTCTTGGTTTGGTTTGTGCTCTCTGTTTGGTGAAAACAAGACAATCAGATTTGGAATAACATTAGGAAAACTTTACAATAACTGTTGTGTGAAATCCAAAATACTACCAGTTCTGCTGTAAGAGTCAGAATCAAAACATTCTCTTTTTAAATTTAGAGGAGTTTTAAATTAAAAACATTCTGTTTGTCATTTTTTCATCTCATGTGATCACCTGGTAAAATTGTGAGATCTGGAAACATCACAATCTGAGAATCCAAGAATAAGAATACAGCCATGCTGTTGAAACACTTTACAAGTGGCAAATTTTTTATACATTTGTGTTATTAGCTGTTTTTAATGATGTTGTTCTTCTGTAGCAGATGAAGCATGCGAAGTATCTCCACTAGGAATGACTCAGGGATTAAATGATGCCTCTCACAGCAGTGCAGGGGAGCTCAAAAAAATCTCTGGATGGGGCTAGATCTTTTGGAAATAGAAGTCTTGATCGACATAGTAGGAGGTGGCTTGGAAGCTGTCTCAGACAATGGTCAACAAAAATTGCCAGAGACCCTGCAGTGGTGGTATTGGTGTGTTTCTGTGCAGTGTGACACTGCTAACATAAATTCAAAGGGACTATGGGAAAATTGTTTGTGCTAAGAATAAAATTCGTATAAAAATAGATGGTGAAATAAAGAGCATGAAAGTAGACACTTCAAAAGACATTTCACAGCAAGTAATATCTCATATTAGTGGTTTCACATGAGGAATTGCACTGTATTTTAGGGCTTTTTCTTCAGTTTATCATCCTGAGTAGTCTCTCAGAACATTTCCTTATAGCTTCTGTCAAATTCCAGTTGCAAACCAATCTCATAAGAGAAGCAAGAGTTTATGTTGCTAATTAGTAAGACTAACTTGAAGATGAGCTCAAAGTCCCAGATGCAACAATAAATTGCTCTGTTAAGAAATGGGATGTCCTTTTTCTGCTGCTCTTAGTCAAACTAATATATGGAAACAATGCTGTTGTGCTGGGAGGTTCAGTCAGGATTCTATCCAGTGGTAGCAAACATATGTTTTTCAAATTACAAGATGATGTGCTTTAAGTCCTCATTTCCAGAATTGAGCTTACACCATTGGACTGTGCTCCAAAAAGCAGCCAATCTTGGAAGAAACAAATGTCTTTAATCTTGATGTCATTGACACAGACAAAGGCTCTGGATCTTGAGAAGAAATTGCCAACATGCTTCTTTTCAGTGGCTGGTTTTCTCACAAGCATAGATGCAGTCTACCAGACATTTTGTTCTGGATTAGTTGTCTCCCACAAAACTTGGTTAAGAACAAATGAGAGCTCCTCAGTGAAAAGCAACCTTGGTTTAGCAGTCTATGCCAATTATTTATATCAAGCTGACAGAGTCTAAAGTGATACATTTGAAGACCATTCACGTGATCAGTCCTAGGAGCTTTGTTCAGGAGGTAGTAAAGGGACAACATAACACTGACACCCCATAAGACTTAGACTAATTTTTGAGAGAATGTCTGACCATTTCCATTCTTAGCTGGATAGAAAAGCAGCATGTGCCAACAGCATGCAATGTCTGCAAGCAGCAAGCATTATCCAAGTGTTATTAGGGGACCATGGTATAGAAAAGTGGTGCCATGATACCTGAAAGTAGGCAGTTTCATCTTCTTGACAACCAGGCTGACAAAAATACACAGGAGCTGTGGCATTTCCAGCAAACAGAGATGAAGCCTAACAGCCTAATCAATGCTTTTAGGAAGGCTGTGAGTTTTGCTCTTTGACCTAGATGTTCATCACTTTTTATTACTTGCAATTCTGTACCAGCAGATCAGAGTGTCATCATTAGGCGTTACCATAGCATGATAACCCCGAGATCAAGGCTTCACTCTGCTACAAAGTGTGCAAGTATAACAAAGTATGATCGCTGTCACAGGAGCCTGGCACTCAGACTAGAGGGCTATTGGCTAGAAATGTGATAAAACAAACAGCCCTGGGGAGTGGAGGTAACTAAACAGTGCAGAGGCAGCAGAATAACAAGGATCACATCACACCAGGTGCTGTCTTTTGTCCTTATGCTAAGTACCATTGGAATACAAAGGTAATTTATCCTTACTCTCTGTCCTGTACACTTATCCAAGTCACTTAGTAAGGGAAAAAGTGTTGAGCATATCCAAGGTACCCCTTTATCAGAGAGAAAATTTTTCCCACCATTTATGTATTAATACTTTTCCACCCGACCTACAAAAGGACTTTACTGGTTTTGCACTGAAAGGAGTAGATTTGTCATAGCCTCTGCTTATTTCAGTTTTCCTAAACCCTCTTTCTATTAAGCTACATAGTTTCTCTCTGTCCAGTAAGTTTGTGGCCTTCAAATCTTGTGAAGTTTATTTTAATATGATTTTAACCAAAGAACACCTGCTGTTCTTGATGTACATTTTAGCCCTTTTAGCCCATTGATCAATTTTTTTATTTTTGTCTGAACTTCTGATACTGGTAGTGTCAGAATTGTTTTAGCTATGTAAGGGCTGGGACTCATTGGAAAAATTGCTGCTGGCAGGGTTTCAGGTTCTCATTTAGTCAGTGACCTGCATCTCTTCACCCCAAGACAGGATGCCTTTATATGCACCTGCTCTCTTCTGCTCACTTACTGCAGTACACTCTCCAAAGCAGTGCAGTGTGCACCCTGGGTGTAATAAACTTAGCAAGAAAAATCACAAATTCATCAAAACTCTGGCAAAGAATACTAACTTTAAGCACAGCAGTTCTGCAAGCTTTGAAAATTTCTCTTAAAAGCAGTCCAAGACAGGCTGGAAGGGTGAAAGGCAGGGTGGGGAGGGAGAAGCCAGCAGACAAACAGACACTTGGGAAACTTCATAGAAAGCCTGCTGCACTTTCTTCAGTACAAATACTGTACAGTCTCAGAGGGGAAGCAACTGCCACTTCTCATTCCTATGAGAGTTTTGCTGGACTATGTGGAAACTACAGCTGCAGTGTGCCCTCTTATGGCAACACCAGTTGCTTTCTCTGTTTCACACGAAGGTGTTACCCGGGAGAGGCAGGGGTTGCTTTGGTATATTTGTTCGTATCTTTTTATTTTCCCTGAGAAAAGATACGTGAGAAGAAAATGTTAACTCTGTATGCTGTAGCATGGCTAGAAAAACAGGCTAGAAGCTTCTTGTCCCTAGCACCAAGCAGTGCTTCATCTGCCAAAGATGAACTGGTGAACAAAAACAAAAGAGAGGCAAAATATCATTTGCAGATGAGACATGCCTTTCACATCAAGGTATATGTGAAGTGAAAACAGATTGGTGGTAAAAGGCAATGCATTTAATGAATAACATCTAATCTGCGGGCAGAATGTTTCTGTGCTGGCTCCACTGCAGGTTCTGCACAAGTTCCTCTGCAGTGCTATTGTATTTCGAGTAAGAGTGTTGAGGAATACATGGGCTCCAAGTAGCCCGGCTCCTCTGAGAAGAGAGGCCATGAACTGCCAGCCTTTGGGATAGCACAAGGCATGATGGTGGGTGACACCAGCCAGGTGAATGGACCCTGGGAAACACAGGAGACCTGGGAATTGCAGTCTTTTGGGTAACAAAGGAGATGAAAACCAGTGAGCCAGAAAGGTGGATTGACACAGAGAGGGGGGCAGGAGCCAAAGACTCAGGAGGAAGAGGAGACTTCTGGAGACTGTGAAGGTATAAAAGCCCAGGGGTTCCTTGGCTGGGGATCCTCCTCAGACAGACCAGCTCGGGCTGTTTCTGTGTTACTGCACCGTGAATAAATGGCTTTATAGAACAAGACATCTAAGATTTTGCCATGGGAAATCTGGGGTCAAACTGGTGAGGAAACCTGGTCTGTGTGAGTGGGATGTGTGATGACCTGTGGGTGGGAACCTGTTGGGTCACTGGAGCCGCCTGCTGTGAAGGGGCTTCAGTCCCAGCAGTGAAAATCTCTGGCCTTGGGAGTGAGGCTGCCAGATAGCCACATGAATGAGAATCTCCCTTAACATGAGGATGACTAATGTATTGTCACTATTTTGCAATTATTCTATTATAGATCTGTTTTGAATATTATCTTCCCATGGCTTCTTCTGCCTCTGCTTCTGGTACCTTGTTCTCATTTGGTGTTTTCCCTTTGTTACTTCTCAACACCCCCACCTGCACAAGCACCTTGGAGCCCCTCCTGTTCCAATACAGCATCCCACAACTCCCTTCCCAGGAGGACTCTCCTCCTCTGCTCACTGAAGATGCTTCCAGTCTCCTGGCATTTTCCAACCCACAAAATCATAGCTGGAATACTCTGGGACTCATACAGCTCATCCTTTCACATTTTTTTATCAGAACAGCCACATCAGTCTTGCTTACTTGATATTGCCCTTCTGCTCACTGAATGTTTAAAAGCACACAGAAATCCCTAAGAGCTCAAGAAAGAGTTGCAATTAGCATTAATGACTTTCACTGCAGCAACTTGGCACTGTCAAAAAAAAAAAAAAAACAAAAAAAAAAAAAAAAAACCAAAAAAAAAAAAAACAAAGCAAGGGGCAAACTCTATCTTTCCCTAATATACTCTGCACATTTCCAGTTGCAAAGCTAACCCAACCTCATGTGTGTGAGGAAAATAAATTCATCCCCCTGCCAGGCTCCTGGCTTCTCCATCAAAATAAAACCTGGCACCACACGATGGTACGTGTGATTCCTCGCCAACGACGCTGCGTGCTCCAAGCAAAGGCTATTCCTGGGATGACCTGTTGTCCTGGGGTGCAGGTCATAGTTGTGCCCAGGAGTCATGCACGCACACCCTGGTATTTCTGACTGCAGTGTATTTGTGTTTCTACTTTCCCTCTGGCTCTTTGCCTTTTACATTTGCTTCAGAATGCCCATCCACCTTAACATAAAAAAAAAAAAAAAAAAAAAAAAAAAAAAAAGAAGAAAAGAGTCTAAACACTTTTTCTGTCAACCAGGCAGCTTCTGCTGTTGCTTATTCTGCTGCAGTTAATCTTCCTAAAACCCATCCTTCATTTTAATAATGTAATAATTAAGCAGTTCCAATAACTCTGAATATTTACACTGAGATCAATTATATTTTCTACAAAAAAAGATTAAGTGGTCCTCATAAAATAGAAATCAACCTGCAGGTTCGCTCTGGATTTCAGCTGAATCAAACCCCACTGGAATTGTTCTAAAAAGCTACAATAAATCTATCAAAAATTAGTATTATTTTGGCCCTGCTTCTCTCAGAAATAGTGTAAGGTGATGCTGTCTAGACGTACACCATCTCTGCCCAGCCCTTGGGAACACAGTTCAATGACCCTTATATGTTTTTTTTGTATTTTCTGTTTGATGATTTGACAGGAATTTTGTAACTAAGTCAGCTTCTGTCACCAAGTTATAGTTTTCCATGTCAGAATAAATGCTTTTTCTGGTAGACAAGGAGTGAGGATGTCAGAATATGGCCCTTCTTATTAACCTGCACAGAAGCAGTTGAGAGCTTCGCTGTTTAACATAATTCCCTGGCTGCGTGTTTTTGTTCTTCAAGCCTTGCATTTATTTTACTGTTTACAGCAAGGTTTGTGCTGTCAAGGAGACTGCTGGTAGGGAAGCTCTAGGAGGAACAGAAAGGCTTCTGTGCCTATGAGATGTTTGTTCACATCCCCCAAGCTTAATACACAGCAAAAAAACCCTACTTCGTTTAATTGGGAGCACAGACCAGCAAAGGATCTCATAGGCTACAGAGCCCAGTCCTTTACTGTCTCCCATAACAATAGACTGCAATACTTTCTACCCAACACTTCAACCTTTCCTAAAGTCCTAACTTTCCTAAAGTTATAACCAGTTTTTCTGTAGCTGCTCTAATTGGAAGGTTGCACCAGAGGTTACAGGTCTCAAAACTAGAAAATTTCTCATAACTTTCCAGCCTGAATTAATTCGTGGCTAGTTTACACTCACCTTTGCTTTACCAACAGACCTTGGTTTACAATACCTCTTCCTTCTTCTGTTTCACTGTACCCTGCCCATCCTTCCCAATGGAATTCCTTCTTCACCCTTGAGTCTTCCTCTTGGTTGTCTTCCCCCTTATCCTGCCCCTACACTTGCTGCCTGTGGGGGCCATCCATCATGTATGAAGCACAGCCCTTCACCCCTCTCCTTCCCTGGCACTGGACCTGTGTGATAGCCACTGGTGACCCCAGGCATGAAAGGAAGGGCGTGTGTCTCAGCAGGGAGCTCATCACCCCACTCTTGTCTCTGCTGCCAGTGGCTCTCAATGAGCATTGCTTGGTTTCCTTAACTGCATTTGCCTCTTAGCTGCATTTGCCCGCCTTCATTCTTCCCTTCTTGTTTTAACACACATAGAAAATAAAGATGTGAACACTCTTACTTGAGTCATTACCTTAAGGCTTCTGTTTTTCTTCCTCAGCTTCCCCTCCAGCAGTCCCCAAAATAAAAGAATAAATTCTAAAAGATAAAAATAATATAGACCTGTTCAAGGAACAGGAAAAACTCCCATCCAAATGAATGCCAATAGCTGCCAATTCTAGTCTCTTGATTTTTGCTTTCAAGGCTGGGAAACTCTCCATATATCTGTAGGGATGTAAATGAGCTGATACTGGATAACACTCAAATGTTCTATGAGAGCTAAAGTACATTTTGCAGAATATGTGTAGACGAAATAAAGTCTATGAAAGGACTTTATCCAAAATAAAGCAAGCTCCTGCCTTTTCTTAACAAAAGCATGGAGAAAACCATTATTTGTAATGCTCAACTTGCGCAGAAGAAAGCAGAGAAAATTAGGGCCAAATGGCATTTGAAAGTGTACTAAGCTGAGGACTACACAGTGAGGATACTTGGACATGACAGCTGAGGTGAAGCACTGCATTGTCTCCACTTCTTCACTCATTCTGACCACTGTCAGGTTCCCAGGGAGATCTTTGTTTGTGTCAAGAGCCAGAGCATCTTTCCCTCTAGAAAACATGACAGTTATTCAAAGTCCTGTCCCAGAGAGGTGACATCTTCTATAATCAAACCTGTGTGGTGGTACGATGCCTGACAAACTTCACCAAATTTTGCAGATTTATTTTTATTTTTCCTAGAAGCAATCTATGTGCTTTCACAACCAAGCCTAGAGCGTGCCTGCGCCTCTCCGTGTGTGTCCCACTTGTGTATGCTCTTTTCAAGCAAGGATCTGCTTTCCCCCAAAGACATTTTGCTGTGAAAATCATATTATAATGAATCTGAGTTCATTCATGATGCTGACAATGATAATTTATCTGAGGTTACCTAAAAATTTCATTTATTTTAGTAATGAAGTCTATGGATTTGAAAAGTATGTCATCTGCAGTGACATGTCAATAAAAATGGAAATCCAAAAATTTATTTCAGTAAAGAAGCAAGCAAGCAAACAAGCACACTGTCTTTCAGGAATATTTTAACTATATTTGAAAATTTCTAGATGTCTAAATTGGCTCAATAAGATTTCTCATATAAGATAAAAATACCCTGCTATGATGGACATATAAATCTGATTATGCCCACAATGAATAAGAATTGATTTTCTTAAAGTGGGGGGGATGTCAGGAAAGAGTAGTTTCTTATGTTTAAATTCTAGAACTATCACTCTAGGCAAGTTCTCTGATTTCCAGCACCAACCAGGAATTGTATCATAACCCATCAGCTACTACAACAGCTGTTGTATTTAAAACACACCCCTGCTTTCATTAGTTCAGCAGTTAAAAGCAAGAAGAGACCAAGATTTCAAGAAAGTGTGTGGCACAAATTTTCTGTGAGTAAAAAAGGGAGTATGGAGGCTTCACAGCATCCCAGTAGCTCTGCCCAGTGTGAGGGAGAGGTGTGCAAGTGCATCCACATCCAAGTGCAGTTCCTCCACCTCTCCTCCATCTCTTTCCTGGCTGTCCCAGCAGAGGGACACAGCAGCAAATTTTAAATGAGCCAAATCAGGTGATGAGACGGACTAACAGCAGCACTGTTGTGAATTTATTCTACTGCAAACAGCTGGTTCTGATGCCTGAATAAAGTTATTTAAATCGTGCCTATATATCCTTACATAATGTTTCCAGGTGCAGTACAGCTGCACGGTCTGGTTTAGGTCTGTGAAGGGGTGGATGAAGCATGTGGTGCACTGTTGGTGATGACCAGCAGCCACCTCTCTGCTGGTCACTGAGGGGGTGGATCATGCCATGCATTTGCCCTCCCTCAAATGCAGTCCTCGGCAAGAAAAATCATATCCCCCACATTTCCAGGTGTGACCTCCTGCCTGCACATCTTTCCAAGCACATTTTTCTCAGTGGCTTTGGGCAGCAAATGTCCACAAGTGGAGTGCTGGTGGGCACTGCGGGTTTGCTCTCCAGACAAACACTCTGGAGCAGGTACTGCATCTGTGTAACCTTGTCTAGAACATGAATGCAGCAGAGTTTCAATTATAGGCATTTTCCAGTGGTAGAAAGGGATAAGAAAAATATCTTCAGGGTACAACAGTACCCACCATCCCACAGAGGACAGAATAGGGTGTGTGGGACATCCATGTTTCTTCAATCATGCTTCCAATGGTTCTAAATCTCCATTTTAATTGCTGATGACACCATAAGGTGGATATTGAAAAAAAATTACATTAATAAAACAGTGATAGATAAAAACAGCTATACAAGAGGAGACTAGAAGCTAACACTTGGAAGGACTCAATGTACAAGACTCTTCCCAACTCTTTGAGATTGCAAGAAAACTGCCTGTCCTCTGCCAGCCATGTAGTAATGCCAATTAGAAATGCAGGGTAGGTGGAGTTTTATGGTATGTGAGCCCCATGGGGTGACCCGCACGAGTGGTTCTGCACCCACTCTGCTGCTGGCAGGGTGGCCTCTCACCTGGCCTACTCCCTAAGGGCTGATTAAGTGGTGCTTCATGGGTGTCTCTGGTATTGTGCGAAAAACCCCAAGAGCTTATAGGGAGGTTTCAAGGGAAATGGAGCTCATGCAAGCCTGCACAGCTGGGGAGGCAAGAAAGCCATTTCTCACCTCTCCTGCCATCCTGAATTACTGTCTGTGCTATCCTTTTGCTTTCTCACAGGGAATAGAGACCACCAGGAAACACATTTAAAAATCATCTGTGGCACACAGAAGGAGAAGAGAGAAAGTTGTTGGTACATTTCAGCAAGCCTCGTTAAAAACATCTCTAGGCACTACAAAGTGCATGTTATCAATATGCATATGCGATGTCTCTGAGGCAGAGTTGCCTTTAAGGTACAAATTCAGCAGGACAACATTTTCCCATGTGAGGCAAGGAACAACAGTGAATCATATGTGTAGGAGGGAAAGGCCTTCCGGCTATGTACAGTATTTATTCCCTTTTGTGTCTTGCTTCCCCCCTCCCCTCTTTTATTAATGGCTTTTGCAATTAGTCGTAACAGGGTATTGCTAGCTGGCAGAAAGCAGTGACTTCTGCAGTCAATTCTTTGTGGGAAACTGGATATATAGGGGAAGGAAATGATGCTTGTGTGCTGGCTTTGCTCACTCCTCTGACCCCCGAGCAAGAGCCAGCCGACTCGCTATTTGTGTTCAGCACTTGTGTCCCCAGCTGAATGTCACATTACTTGACCTCACATAAATACACATAAAATGTAGAAATGCAGAAGGTGAGGCCTGCAGTGCACACATTAAAAATTCCTACTGAAGATGTCAGCAGGGGGCCCAGAGAAGCTGGGTTAAATTTAGAGGGAATCCGAAGGAAAAGTATGGCATCTTGCTCTGCCTGCACCTAGAGGTTGGCTGGGTTTTTATTTCTCACCCCACTGAAGAAGGGATCCAGCCCAGAACCTACAGCACTGGAAAGCGTTGCAAAAAACAGATGGCAGATGCACGAGCACAGGTGATGAATCCTGCAATATCTTTGGATGTTAGCTGAGTTCCTGGTCAGCTGATTGGACAGAACTGGAGTTCAGGATCTCCCTAAGTGCCCATGAGTAATAGTCAATGGATGTAAACAGTGACACAAAGTCAGCAGGCAACAGGTTTCCTATGGTGTCCTGGTTTCAATAATAAATTACAGCCAAGTAAGATGGAGTACCCAGTAGGGTGTAGATGTGAGTATCCAGGAGGGTGTATCTTTCTTACAGTTCCTTCTTCTCCTTGCCTTCCCTCCCCACTTTCCCTTAGTTCAGCTACATGTAGATTTAGAGATTCCTGCTAAAGCTGAAATGTCACAATGCAATATACTGTATAATTTTGGGAGCAGAAGTGACCTAACAAATTTTAACTCTGAATAGAGTGAAAGAATTAAGAAAGAAAAATGAAAGCTGGTATCATTGAGCAGTCTGCACTATAATTTCCAAGCAATATAATATCCAAGCAAGATATCTCTGATTGGCAAGTTCTGCTGCTTTCTCCCTTTTTTATTCTTGTTGGAAAAGCAGAGGTGCACTGACTAGAGGGGGAACGGGTAGGAAGGAAAATGGGCAGGTGAGGTGAGCAGGGTAAGGCTCATAGGAGAGGATATGAGAGGGGTTGCAAGAGGAAATCAGAGGTAACTGCTCATGGATGAGAAAAGAGCATCTGGAAAAGAATGGAAAGGTTTTGAGACACCAGTGAGTGGAAATGGTTGGCAGGTTTCCTGTCAGAGAAGAAAAGATGTAATTTTTTTCCTGTGGAAACTGCTGTTTTAATAACTATCTATCAGATAATAATTCTTTGAGAATTTTCAATTTTACCTGACTCTTATTTTTAGATTTGTGTTGGAGAGGAATTGTCACGCAGCTGGAAGCTGACATTTCTGTCAGGCTCTTATCATTCACGTTTTCTACCTAGAGGCAAAGAGCGTGAGATCCTTCCAATCTGGGAGCTACAGCTGGGCTGACGGGGAGGCGCTGAGCCTGGTGCTTGCTTCCAGCCATCTGCCTGCAAGCCTCACACCATGGCAATTCTCTCCCCCTAGGCAAAAGTCAGGCTGACAAGAGCCTTTCAAGACAGCAACCAGCAAATCAAATAAAGCCTTTGTTCCTTCAGACTGGAATGTTTCCCTTTTCCGCCCAAATGAGACATGGATGTACAAACAATTTTGTGAGAAAAGTCTGACTCTACAGATGACCTTAGAGAGTACAAAGGTCCTTTGGTACCTGCTTGCCTCTGCTTCCACTAGCTAAATTTCTTGACAGACCAGTTATTTTATCCCTGAATTTCACATGGTTTTAAGCAGGATGAGTTGCCCTGGGGAAAAAGGCTCCCCTGTACAAGATTCTGTCCCTGAGAGCGCTCAGAAATAAGGAATATGCTTGACTTCCCCTCTGCTCTGCCTCCTCAGTGTGCCTATCACAGGCATTTGCTGTGCTCTTACTGTGATTGTAAGCTGACAGTTGTCTACCTGACATAATTAAGCAATGAGTAAATCTAGTACCGCCTGGCATCAGTGCTGGTATACACATCAGGCAGCAAATTTCACTGGCTCTGTTAGGGACCATTGTCCAGCCTACCTGACTCCTGCAGGGTCTGTCAGATTCTGCAGAGGGCCCCACAGACCAAAGTCTATGAGTGGCTCACCCTGCGGGCTGCTTTCCACTGGACTACAGCTGGAGCATCCTCTAAATAAAAAATTATTTTGAGCAACTGGGAGAAAGTTTCTTTATGACACTTGTAAAAAAAAAAAAAAAATAAAAACTTGATGGAGACTTATTTTTCCATTCTATTCCGAATACTATGAGATCTGGGCACTGAACTTCAAGAAGGAGGTAGGCCAAGTGGAGATAGTCCAGAGGAGAACAACGAGATGGGAAAGACTAACCTGAATAATTCTTAGTCTCCAGAAGAGACAGCTGGAAGAGAGTACTGAGAGATATGTTAAACAGGGTCTGCTGGATGGAAATATTGGGAAATAATGGATTTCACTTCAATCAGAAAATTCATATGTGATACAAGAAAAAGTCTGGAAATTATAAGGATAAGGAATGCACTGACAGGAGAGTGTTCCAAATAGATATCCTGGGAGATCTTCAGAAGCAGTTGATCCTGCCTTGGGTAGAAGGAAGGACCAGATGACTTTTTATGTCCTTTCCAGCATGATGTTTCTGTATTCTGTGCTCTTTGATTAAAAACCATGGTTTGGGTTTGCATGCTTTTCTAGACACTTAAGTTGACCAGGAAGAGATATGTAAAGGGTATTCAAACATGTAGGAAGAAAAAAAAATAGAGAGAGATAAATTAGAGAAAGAAAGGTAGAGGAAGTCTGGACAGCTTCAAACAAACCAAACAGACTGTCTGAACCCTTAGGAGGGCACAGTCCAGGCAGCTACTCACTGGTTATGCTAAAGACCCAGGCATATGCCTGAGAGTCGGATGGAAATTGGGCAATTGTTATGCAGCTGAGATTGATGTATCTGCTGTTTTGGCTTTGCCTGCACTACATTTACCTGTGTTAAATAAACAAAGAAAGTGCTCTAAGTATTGCTCTAAGAGTGAATAATAAGTGGAACATTTCTTCTTTTGTTAGTAGCTTGTGTCCTTGCTTATTAAGTCTCAGGCTGAGCAGCCAAAGGGAGCATTTGAGACATAAATGCCGGAGGGGACTCCCACTGCTGAAAGCAAAGGGCAAGCAGCTTGAAATGTGCTACTTCTATTCCTGGAAGACCATGATGATCAGAAATACAAGCTCTGTGTCCTTTATTCCCTGCCTTTTCTTCTCTTCTTCCTGCTCCTTCTCCATCCCTTTCAATAGCATTCAGGAAGTTCAAAACTCATTTGTAATGGCAAACCAGTTACTAACAGAGAATTTGTTCTTTTGTATTTTGCTAACTAAATTAGCAGAGATTGGTTTTGGGCAAACTCCTCATTTTAGTCAGTGGCAATATAAATACTAAGATATACCCTGCTTTTCTCTCTCTCTGAGTCTTTATATTCCGTTTTCAAGTCATTACACCAAGGCTTCTACTCCTTGGAAAAATCTACAATATGAGACTATAAGAGAAATATCAAGTCTATCAAGATTCACTTGCCCTTTCAAAACCAAATCAGTCTCTCATAAAAAGAAAGGGGATACTTATCCAATACTTTGAAAAGTAACAACTCACACCACACCTTCGTGTGACTTTTAAGTAATTTACTCATTAAATCTTCTTCTGCCTTACCAAAAACCTCAGACAAAACCAAGATCTGTTAGTCCTAGCAAGAAACATGAGCTCCTTTACTAAGGAAACAGGAAAAGCACAGGGCAAAAACTCTACCTCTTTTTATTTGTCTGTTAAGGTTTTTAGCCCTGGCACAGCTGCTGATCACAAAAGCTTGCTGTCACCCAGAGAGCAAGATACACTCTTTCAATCTCCACCTGAGACTCCCCAGAAACTCACCAGAGCCAGTGAAGATATTGTGAAGTGCTCCCTTTGCAAAGCAACAACATGGCAGAGAGCTGATCTAATGTGGAATGAGCAGTGCCGTGCTTTACTTTATAACAACTCACCCCTGTAATTATTGCCAGATGTTTGCAAATGTTCTATAAATCTCCCTTCTAACATTAACTGATCCTCCCAAATTTTTTTAATCTTTCAAAGACTGAGGGTGCTGGTTAGCTACAGCTGGCAAAAAAAAAAAAAAAAAAAAAAAAAAAAAAAAAAAGGCGGACTCATATAGCACTTATCTTTTTGTTATTTTTGCTGTTAGTAATAGAAATTAAACCACTTGAGTAATAGGGAAGTCCACAGTGCTATTGAGACACATGATAGGAATTTTATTTTCAATTCTCTTATTAAAATGATATACCTCAGCCTCAGTAATGTGAGCTGCCCTTCTATTTAGTCATGCCACTGGAAAAGTTGATATTTCATTGTTAGTGTATGCCATAATTTTGCAAAGAAGGAGAACCTATCAACTTTAGATAATGCTTATTAATATACAGATTAAGTGTCTCAGATAAAAATTTGATGACACTGCTCCCTAATATACTCATATTTGTAGGCAGCAGAATGAAATGTATTGACCACTTCATCCTTCTTTGGAACAGCTGCTGGAGGATTTACCTGCAATTGCCTACTGAAAATGAAATAAAAGATTAGTAGAAATGAGATGTCACTTTGGACTTACGGCTCCTGTTGCTAGGGAAACCTTAGAGTTAGCATCCTGATTAGGGCAAAATTTGCTGTAACCCAGCTGAACCTTTGTCAGCATCAGTGGTTGGCAGAGCTGCAACATCTGTTTGTCTGGCCAGGGACAATGATTTCCCACTGTCATCTCCTGGTTGACTGAACAGCTCTTTCGGATGGTGCCCCATCCAGACATCAGCTTACAAAGATACATAGCAAGGACAGTGTAACTGAATTACATAAATGCAACACCAGTGCAATTAGATGGGTAAAAGGGAAAGACTGATGGAGAAGGGAGATTAATTATGTTTAATCCCCACTACCCCTAGTATAAAACAATTCAGAGCTATCCAAACACCCAATGCCTGCCAACAACATCTACAGGAACACATTTCGTGCAGAAAGCTCAATGAGGGAGAGACATCAGTCAAGTGAGAGCTTGGCAAGAACACCTGCAAAAAGACTTGAAACAGTGGAGCGAGGCCAAAGAAAATTAAAAGTATTCCTATATGTTTGTGCCTGGGCCTCCAGAGAGGAAAAACAGGTGGTTATGCAGAAAGTAATGGAAGTGGGAAGGGAAAAATTGTGTTATATCCTCCCTACAGAAGGAGGTGTTACCTTCTTACACTGTCCTGAGGAACAAACTCCTTTGCATTTATGGATTGTCAAGGGGAATTAATTTCAGGAAATCTTGATTCTACCACTTTCCCCCATACTGGGGAACTCTCTTTGAATGTCTCAGTGCCTGCAGCTTCACTTAAGTGCATCCAGTTCAGCACTCCTGACACTGCCAGACATCAAGAAAGGCTCACACTTGGGTAATGGCAAGGCAACAGGTTTAAGACAAGTTCAGAGGCTTCAGAAGGTGAGTTAATGCTTTTTATTTGTGGAGTTTGAAAACTGACAAGGATTAACCTGTCAGCACAGTGGAATTAATTGCAGTCAGCACTTGGCTGGATTCAATGAAATAGATGCTGTTGTGTTTTTGTACTCTTGTACTTCTGTATTTCTGCTGCAAGTCTGTTGGGGGTCTGACTTTTAAAACACCCTAATTCTCAAAAACACATAAAGCCAGTAGGTCATTTTGTTTTCCAAAGCTTTTGCTTTGGAAAACAGTGCGTAGCCCATCATTTCAGCCAACACAAATACTGAACTTGAGCTACATGCAAATTAGAGTGTAAGTCTATAAAAGTATCTCATATTTAAATGATTAGATTACTTTGTCTCTGCCCTTTGGAAAAGAATCACCATCCCTAAGAAATGCAAATGCTGCATGATTAGTTCATGATCAGAAACACCAAAACCAAACCACTTCATCAGTTCTTTCTTCTTTAATGTAACCTCATCACTGACTTTTAAAAATAATCTGGGATTAGTATCTTAAATACGCACAGACATTCTTGCATTCTTTTATCCACAACTTCAGAACCAAAAGAAACATTACAAATGCCAGGACTGTAGGAGTGTTGAAAGGAAAATTACATTAAGAGCTCAGGAAATACTGCTTGTCTGTGGGTTTATGACACTCATTTCTTACAGATCTGCAAACTTCAGCACTGAAATTTGGTGTGTTCTAATAGTTGAATGCGAGGTCTTTTTGGCTGCAATGACTTCATTACCACTTCCAGCAGCTGACCACATCTTTCTGTTGCAGATTACACCATGTTGTGTAAGGTGTGGCGAAAAGGAAGGTGAGCCTGTTCCTTAGCCATCCAGGTGACAGCAAAATGAGCCATTACACTGAAATTCTCCCAAAATATCCCAGGCTGTAAACAGTGCAGTGCAGTTCAGCACTTGCAGCTATGGGAGGGCTGTGTTTCTAAAGTGAGAACTTAAATATTCAGCTTTTTACTCAGGTGGAAAACTGGAAACTCCTTTCTGATCTCAATAATTCTAAGCAAACTGCCATCCAATTGCTAAATTTGATAAAAACAATTTCTTTTACTGTTTTACAACTCTGCTTAATTAAGGAATATTCTCATATCTTTTTTTTCCATTAGCTGCAGGGAAGAGTCCTTTATTTGGAAAATTGTTAGTGCGTGTGTATGTATATATAAAATATATATGTGTGTATATATGTATATATGTATATTATATGTGTGTGCATATGTGTCTATATTTGTGTGTATACACATATATACACACATATATGTGTGTGTGTATATAGATATACATATATGTTAATATATATGTTAATTTTTTTCAGTCTCCAGTAGTTATTTGGCCAGTTTGTAGCAGTTTAACAGCAGAAACTTTGGTACTTCTGAGCACACAAAAGCCTGTTATAAAAGTACGCAATCAAAATATTCTAGTTTGTAATATATTACAATATATTTTACTCATAGCCATGTATCTCTTCTGTCTTAAGAACTGAAGGTGCAGTAGTAACAAAATAAGTGAATTTTGTTATGTATGGAAACACAGCTGAAGGGTTGCTTTTCCAGACATAACGAGAGGATTTTCTTTGTTCTTTTTCCCATGAGTTTTTGGAATCCTTTATGAATTCTGTGAGAAGACAGTTGAAGGAATAAACTCGCCTTTAACCTAAATGAGAGAACACATAAAATTGATTTTACTACCTCTATATCATACAAGAGCACCCTGGTGCTATTCACACCACCATTTTGCTGGGTTGACCCCAGCCAACAGCCAAACACCCACACAGCTCCTCGTTCAGTCCCCTCTTTAGCTGGATCTCTTCCCTGATATTATGCTCTGAGATATCTGCAGGCACTTTTGCTCCGAGTGGCCATCCTTCCATGTTCCTGCCTATTCCTCCAGTAAGGATGCATCAGCAAATGGCCTCTCAGATCCAAGGTCGGCAAGGTCTGCTGTGTACCCACTGCCTTGAATTGGTACCCAAGCAGAACCTGCTCACCCTCCTCTTCCAGAACAGAGAGAAAATAGAAGGAAACCAATAAGGTTCGTGAGAGAAGATCCTCTGTTCCACTGATGGGCTGGACATGCTGTCCCAGAGGAGATGAGGAAGGCAGGCCACTGCCTTTGAAGAGATGCCAATTCAGAATAGCTGAGACAGAGACCCAGCTCCCAGCTCCAGTAATCATCACAGTAGGCAGAACAAACAAAGCAGAGGTCAACAGATCCATACCAGCAGTCATAATTACAACACAAAGAGAGGATTTGTGGCTGCATTTTTCCTTTCCTTTCCTTTGAGTATTCAAGTGCCCTTTTCTTGGCAAATATTCACCACCAAAAAGCTGGGAAATAGTGCCAGTATTAGTAGCATACGTAGTGTGTGGATGCAGAGCATAAAAACTGTCAGTGGAAGACGGACATTAACATAAACCATTTTTAACTCCAGGCAGAGAGGAAGTTCATCATTATGTGCCTATCCATCCACAATGCCTCATGGCATTTATATCTGCAATCTGAGCTGGGATAAAGCCTTCACTAGAAGGGTATCATGTTAGCCAACAGTTTTGTGATACTTCTTATAGTCTACAACACTAAGAACCTATGGAATTTTTGCTCCTGGGATAGCTGTTCATATCAGCTGCTGATATTAGAGGAACCTTTACAATAAGAACAGTAAGGAAATTCTGAAGCAGCGATAGAAAAAGCATCTGTAAAATTAGAAGAAAGGAGACCAAAGCAAGGCACAGAAGAGACTAAATATCTCTAGTGAAGAAAATGCTTCAGTGTGTGCACCTTAATAATCAAAACAGGAGTGGGATTCTACTAGACTATTTTAGCAACAGTATGTTTTCTTTTCCAGATTAAGTTTATGGATTACTAGAACTCTCTAAAAATAATGATCAGAGACAGGTGCTGTCTGAATTAAATGAACAACCATTGCACACAGAAGCAGCAACCTTGAGGAAAAACACATTTGAAAATATTCCTCACAAGCATTCATCAAACTAGAATTTTGCAGTTTTCATGTTCCTTCTGTCCAAAGGATAGCTTCTGGTAATGTCTGTCCTGGTGATGAAGGTAAAAGTGAAATTTATGCTTTACAACAGAAAGGAAAAAGACATCTTCAGACTACTTTGAGATTTTGTAGTCTTGCACCAAAGGCAAAACAAAAACTAGAAATCCTGATTCCCTTGAAATCGATGGCAGAAATCCATTTCATTCAGTTATTTTAAGATTTTATACCAGAGGGGGCATAAAAAAACTGAGAATACGAAATATATGTACCTGTAGCTATCCCACCACAGCAATCCCACATTTAATATATGGACTGTAATATAGGTGGTCAGATCCTACTGTGGCTGATCTAATTAGTTCAGGGCTAGTACAGAAGTTCAAGTGTAAGCATAACTTAAGACACACAGAACAACAATTAATATGCATTAAATAAACTTTCTCAGGTATTGACATTTTGCTGTGCAAAGACTACTCCAAAAAGAAAGCAAAGAGCAAACTTTGGTTCCACTTGTCCATGGGAAGACTCTGTCCTTAAAATCTGCTCTTTTTATAATAAAGTCTGTCTTCTAAACAGTGGAATTTGAAGCTGAACATCTGTGAAATGAATATTTTCAGTAGATGCTAATTTAGAATGTGCTGCAGGGGAAAAAGGTGCAGCAGCTGTGAGCACCACAGGTTCTGGTTGGGAGCCAGTACAAGGCAGTAAGTACCCAGCAGACCTTCATTGCAGTGTACGCTCTCCAGATCTGAGAGGACCTCTGCTGAACAGTCGTCACTCAAATGATAGCCAGGAACATAGCAGGAAAGCCACTCAAAGCAAAAGTCACTGCAAGTTTTGTGGAATACATCAGGAAGGAGATCAAATTAAAGAATCAAATCTAGAAAGCCTAAGAAAGTTCATGATAACTAATCCAAGGAGTTGAAAGAGATACTGGAAAATATGAGCTCAGGAAACTTCCTCAGAAGCCAAGGATAAGCTTTGACCCCATCAGAGGACTGATTTTCTACTAGCAAAGAGGCTGCATGTGGAAAAATTGTGTGGACCTGGGTTTCCTGTATATGTGTAGAGATATAGATATATTTAGATATGCATGTGAGTGTTTATTTGTGCGTGCATGTGAATGTGTATATATATAAATACAAGGGATGAAGAAAAATATTTATTAAATTATGCCAACGTCAAAGGTGCTCAATAATTATCAAATGCTAATAATTGACTATATTAAACAGGCAGCAGCAGGTCGCATCTTATTTTGAGGATCCAATGGATAGATGTCCTCTGTGGGTTAAAAGTCCTGGTGTGTGTTACACATAATACTTAGTAGCACTCTTTGAAAAGATAAAAGTCAGACGAAGAGTAGACAAAATGAAATGCTATATTCATTTCTGTAGGGACTCATCAAACTATAATTCAGAGCAGAATTGTAGGAGAGGAGAGGACTGGGGAAAGGAAGGGCTGGAAACTGAAGAGAAGGAAAAAGGAACAGTGAGGCGGTACCTGCTGAAGATGAACACAACCAGCCAGGCTCAACAAGGAGAGAGCAGCCAAGGAGTAGTGGCAGAGAGGTAAGAACAAGTCTGGCTTGATTAAATCTAACTGAGGCAGGAGCTGATCTTGCCACTGCAGCAGGAAGCAAGGTAGCACAGGTCAGCACTAGCCTGAAGAGCTGGAAAGACTGTTGATCACATCCAATGCAAGCATGAGCAGAATGTCCTGCAGAGCCTGTCTCAGCAAACAATAAAATGGGACAAATATACTCAAGTTCTGCTTATTGAGCTGCCTGGCTCTTGGAATAATCTCAGGGCAGAATATTTTCTGAAAGCTTGTGAAACCACAAATGGTAAATATGTAGTGAATTAAAAACTTCCTGGAAAGGTGAAAATCAAGAGTATGAGCCAAACCTCTTTTCTTCTCTCCAGTAGGACAATATCAACTTTCACCTTCATTTGCTCTTACTCTGGGTAGGATTCCTGAACATGGGAACACAAGAAGCACACTTTAGTAGTTTCAAGTTCTTTTGGCCTTCTTCTTGATTCCTTGGGTATGGAGGGAGATGGCAAAAATGGCCTGAGACCCTATGACATGATCATGACACAGTCTCTTGTGTGCTTGCTCCTGAAGCTGTGCCCCCCTCTCCCATCTCAGGGTTACCATCCACTCCCGCAGGGAGCCAGGTGTGCAGGAGCTCTCCTTTCCGCCATGCTCCTGGAAAGATGCCAGTGCAGAGACTGCCATTCTGCTGCTAATCCTGCTGACAGGATGAGTGCCCACTCATCTTCACTGCATTTGAGAGGATTTAACAACAGGAGTTAATGTGGGACTAGATGCTGTAACAGAGGTGCCAAACACAATACTCCTCTTGTGGGCTAAAAAGCATCAGCTGCAGAGGATGCATGATGGGGATCTGACCCTTCAACATCTACATATATCAGGTAAGTGTATTCCCTCTCTGTCTTGATATTTTTTAGGCCACATCCACTAATTAGTTTAGGGTGCACTCTCTTACAATAAGTAGTGACAGGACTAACTGAAGGCAGAAGGGAGAACACTTTCTTGACCAAGTTAAAACCAGTCCCACACAAACCTGAGTAAAACAGATGAATATGCATGTGCTAATTTGAATATGTGGTTTGTCAGCTATTTGCCTACATGCATTTAACACCCACAGACGGCCTAAGGCAGCAGCCATAGACTTTCTTCCACTTGTTTTTCGCAGAGATCTTACAGAAGCCCCAGAGGAGTTAAATTACTGGCATTATGATGCTATGAATGACTTATAGAAGTGTATTACTTTGCAAAGCATTGGTTGGCTTAATGTAAGCAAAAGTGCAGTTGGTGCCTCATGGCTGGGATCTAATTCTGCTGAACTCCCAGCTACAGCCTTCAGCAGCTCAGGAAAGTTGGCTTGTGTTTGTTATATAGTCTTTTTTTTTTTTTTCTGTACCTCAAAGGGTGATATAAGCTGAGTCTTGGGGTTAACTGTGGCATTTCAGTGCCTACATGCAGGTGCAGATAACTGACAAATTAGGGAAGATAATTCTGGTTCCTCCATCTTTTGCCTCAGCTGTTTAAGCCAGGTGAAAAATGAGTTTAATTTGGATTTGGCTAGTCAGCAATGGTAGTGTACATGATTTGTAAGCTGAAACATAGCCCAATTCAGCTCCTTGACAGAAGAAAACATTTTATTTCTAGGATGAGAAGGGCTGGGAACAGAAGAAAAGCAAAAGGGGACAGTGTAGAGACAGAAGACAGGAGAAGGGGACTCTGGCTTTGGTGAAGGGTTTATATGTACTTATGGTTTATATGTAATAAGAAAGCCAATTTGGATAAAATCTTGACTCTGTTGAAATTAAGGGTTAAAGCAACTTCCATATGAAAATAAGAGAAAGAATGCATGAAATCCCATTTTTATACACCATTTACATAGAGTAAATTTTTAAAATTCTACAGCCATAATGGAGACATTCCTGGGACAAAGCAAAGCACATCTTCTTAGAAATATCAAGGAATCTTTGTCCAAGGCATTCTTCTCACAGAAATCCTTGGGTCCCCTCCACCAGCCTCCTTAGGATAGAGCATCTATCTACATGCCTTTGTGAGAAGGATCTGTTCATTTATGGCTCTGGGGCTCATTTGGAGGGCTGATAATTATTGAGACTCCCATGTTTCTGTCTCACTGGCATATCCTGTCTCTCTTTAATATGTCTGAGTGTAGATGGACACTGACCATATGGGGACACCTTGATATAAGTGTTTCCTAATACACGTCTGATATCATGATAATTTGAAGTCCAGCATCCATGATGGTGCCCTTTTCTTTTGACAACAAAGGGGTTTCCTTTTGCTAAGTTGCAAACTAATGAGCATACTGAGAAAAGAAAAGGGAAATAGGAAAGTCAAACTGTTTATTTAGTAGTTTTGTGCTGAGGCCCACAGAAAAAGAAATGTAACACATGAAAAACTTGTAATAGAGGAGATGAATGGCTGTCAGGTACAAGTTTCTGGGGGAAGGCTATAACTGAAGAAGGAGATGAAGGGAGAAGGGGATGATGCAGCACCACAGACCATGGGAAATTCTGAGCTCTGCCGTGGTATGGAGAATCAGCAGACCTTAAAGCCCAGTGGGGGTAGGGGTTGATTATCAATCTGCTGATTGAAAAAAAAATATTGTCTTCACATCACTATTCTAGAGGAGATTTCAAAAGCATTCCAGAAATTCCAACAACAATGAGGTGTTCCTAATCAGTAAATAAAACAATTCATCTGCCATTGGGGAAAAAATTCTATTTTACAATACTTTTGATGGCATGTTACAGATTGGAGCAAAGCCTCTGTTACCTGAATTCCCAGATGTTGTGCTTTCTATTGGAACAGTTGGTTTAGAAATTATGAATTAATCACTTTCCAAAAAACCTTTCTCGTTGCAAAAGTTGTGAATGCTGCACTGTTACATTAGACTCCATCAGACAATTTGAATAAGGACTTTTCTTCATCCCATTCTCTCAATAAAATGCCTCATAATCAATTGCAGTATTTAAAGTAAACCACTTGGTTCTGTATATGTTGATGCATTTTTTTGCTTGTTTTTCACTTTTGTAGAGAAATGAAATTGTGTTTGCATGCTGTTAAGGTTGGTTTGGTTTCTTTAATTTATATTAAATCTTTTCAACTCCTGCCATTCCAATGTGCCAACTTTTAACCCAGGAGGATGGAAAAACATGTGCAGAAACTCAAATATTAGCCAGACTGATCCCCTCTGTACAAGGCAGATGAGCATTCTGTAAATACAAACACTGTGTGTTGATTTCCAGCTTCAGACTTTCCAGTTTCTTTGCACTGGAAATAACTTTTAGAAAATTTCACTTATCTGTGCACAATCACAAGCTTTGCCCAGGGGCCTGCAGAAAGCCTATAGAAGGGATCAGTCTCTTCCAAGCTCTTTGTTGACATCCTGCAGTCAGCATCCCTTTCCTCTCTCCATGGGTCTTTCACAGAGCATCACAAGTGGAAATCATGCCCAGAACTCCTCTCTTTTGCACCTGCTTTCCATTCTGCTTTTTTCATCACAGCCAGTTGGAGACCAGGGTATTCTTTGACTTATTCTTCCCTTCACTGAACTGCTCTAAATACTTGTTTTATACGTTCAAATCCAGGTTCTTGCCTGTTCTCAAACATGTCTCAGATCATCTTTAACCTCTCAGCAAATATTAAATTGCATAGTCCCAGTTATAGCTACCACTCCCTTTATGTGTATAGGGAAGGCAGTTTCTACTGCTAGGATGTGAAAATAGCTGCAAAGACTAGATATAATTGCAATATTGTCACCTGTAGTTAATAAAACATTTGGAGTAGTTAAGTAGCAGTAATGTAACAGATTAGGAGCAAATGTTGGCTCTATTACCTGCATCTATTACACTTGTATCTTGAGTTCATTTTTGCTAAATTCTGTATTTTGGGAGCATAAAACTAAATGTCAGGGCTGCTGTTTGTAAAGTCTTGGGGAATGGGTGTTATTATCTTTATTATCCCTATTATTCTTATCTTCTATGTCTTCTACATCTTCTGCACTATCTATATCTATAATATGGGTATTTTTTATAACCCACTAAGGCTATGAAGCTTAGCACTTGGGGTTGTGGTACTATGCTGTAAACAAGCATTTCATTTACACAGAGCTTGCCTTTTTTTCCTTTTTTAATAAAGATCCTTAGGGAGTAACTCTGGTGTTCATTTTGCAAGACATGCTCCCCCGAGGTCCGTCAGGCAGTGTGCAGAATGCGGGGAACTCTGCCCATGGCAAAATGCCGCAGCTTCAGAAACAGCTGCCGAGCTCCACAACACGTTTCCTGGCCCTCCTGCCCAGCAACTCCCCAGTCTCTCCCATTTGGGATGAGAAGCACCAAATGGAGCGTGCAGAACAGAGAAGCTGGATCTTTGCTGTGTGTCTGATCTCCAGATGGAACCTTCCAGCCTGCTTCCTGGAAACACTTTCAGGAAGAGTGGTTGAGAGATGCATCTGTACCAAGGCTTGGGAATAGAAGAATAGAATAGAAATAGAAATAGAATAGAATAGAATAGAATAGAATAGAACGGAATAGAATAGAATATGTCCATTTGAAGGGACCTATAATGGTAATTAGTCAAACTGACTGACCACTTCAGGTGAGTCCAAAATTTAGAGTAAATTACTGAGGGCATTATCCAAACACCTTTTAAATGCTGACAGTCCTGGGGAATTGATCACCTCCCTAGGAAGTCTGTTCCAGTGTTTGACCACACCCTTGGTAAAGAAATGCTTCTTGATGTCCAGTCTGAACCTCTCCTATCATAGCTGTGACAATTCCCATGTGTCCTGTCACTGGAGAGAAGAGATCAGCACCTGCCTCTCCACTTTCCCTCTTCAGGAAGCTGTAGGCAGCAATGAGGCTGCCCCCAGCCTTCTTTACTGCAAACTAGACAAATCCTAAGTACTCAGCCCTTCCTCCTAG
The DNA here is from genome assembly GCF_031753505.1 of Anomalospiza imberbis. NCBI lineage: Eukaryota > Metazoa > Chordata > Aves > Passeriformes > Viduidae > Anomalospiza > Anomalospiza imberbis. Next base: position 45,795,152 of record NC_089681.1, read on the forward strand.
GACATGCCTTCCAGCCTTTTCACCAGCTTTGTTGCTCTCCTCTGTACGCAATTTGATGAGGCATGGAGACAAAGTTGTTTTAGCAGCAGTACTATTTCTCCTTCTCCTGACACTGCCCTTTGATCAATGGTAGAAGAAAGCAGCTCTCCACGTGTTTATTTGATGTTGGCTTCTTCCTGAAGCTTTGCTGTGTACTTTGAAAAAGTCACATCTTTGCTGCAAAGGCAGAGATGAAGATGCTGCAGCCTGCAGCAACCAGTGCCTCATTTCTTGAGTCAGTTTCTCTTTGGCTGCCACTAGATTTCTGCCTGAGGAGCCCTGAAGTCCAGCATTATTAGTGGTATCATTAGTAAAGGGTGGCATAGACTTGGTGGAGTACAAAGGGATATTTTTATATCCTGAGTTATGATGCAACATGAACCATAGAATCATAGAATCATAGATGGAAGGGGCATTTAAAGGTCATTCAGTTCCACTCCCCTGCAATAAGCAGAAATATCCTAAACTAGATCAGGGTGCTCAGAGCCCTGAGCATTCAAGAAGTTGGTCTTGAACGTTTCCAGGGACATAACATCTACCACCTCTCTGGGCAATGCACCCCAGTGTTTTACCATCCTCATTGTAAAAAATTTCTTCCCTGCATCTAATCTGAATAAGACAGTGACCAATATATTGAGCATACTATATGTTAACTGCAAGCAAAACAATTGCTGCTGTCATTGTCAGTCTCCATTTTAATACCTGTGCTCTGGAATATTCACACAAATGTGTGACTCTGTCCTGCTGCACTGCTCCATTCAGGAGAACGGAAGCCAGGACAAAAGTAGCAATTCCCTCACCAGAAATGTGTGCTTTCTCAGCAGCTTCATAGAATTTGGACATTGATTAGCTGGTGGTAAGATGTTAGAAAGCTTAGAGGTCTGCTAATGGAATATCAATACTGCAAACCTTGCAGGTTGAAAACTCAGGATATTCATGCAAAGGATGATGTGGGATTATTCTGCTTTCTTCTGAAACCTCATCTGGTCACCCAAATTACTATTATTTTAAAATGCACACATTATCCTTTCCTGAGAAGGAAAACCTTCAGTAAAATCCACTGGAGACATGGAGTGTTTTCACTGTTTGGAGACTGCCCCTTAACACTTTCCGAATCAAGTAGTTTCGTATTACCTCTGCTACGTCCACTCCTATGAGACTCCATCTTCTCTGCTACCTTTCTACTAGCAAGACAGTCTGTGATAAGGCTTGGGGCACATCTTCCTTTTCATTTTTGCCACTGCTGTCTCCCAGGAGCTGGAGGGGAATGAGTAGGACCTTCCACTTTGACATCACATCATCCTTCTACCTTCTGTAATGCTAAGAGTGGTGGTAGGATTTTGAGCATCTCTCTCTCAATTGATGGCGACCAATGGCAGCATCTAGAGTCCCGAGCACCATCTTAAAGAATATTTTGTTCTGAAATCATCAGACATGAGGCATTTGTTTGCACTTTGCAATGAAGTATAATTTCCCCAATGAAACCTTGGTGAACAGAGAGGCTTTACAGCTGGGTGGGCAGTTTGAATGAATCACCTCTTGCAGGAAAAACCTGATGGCCTCCATTAAGTAAGCACCTGGAAACTGAGAGATGTGAACTGTAAAAAAGAACAAAGCTGAACAAGAGAGCAGTGAAACAGTGTGTTGTAGCCATCAGTTGCAGGCTCTCCCGGAAATGGAGTTGGTACACAGAGGTCATTGGTTATGCACGCAGTTGATGAGCAATTCTGTTTGGTGTGACTGCTCAGCAGGTAAGCCCACCGACCAGCTATGTGCCTGGACAGCAAAATAAATAGCAAAACTAAATGCTGCTAGCAAATTTTATCATGAATTTTGGGAAGGAGTCTTTATATCGGACATGCAATACCTTGTATCAAAGTGGACTTTCTGCTTTTGTCTTTCAATGGTTGCTAAATGAAAGACTTGCATGTACTTTTGTGGCTTTCCCCATTTCTCTGGACCTAAGAAATTATGCAAAGAAAAGCTGTTAATTCCATACCTAGAATTCTTCTGGGGAAAACTGCAGTTTTCTTCCTTGAATTCTTCCTGTAACACAGGCACTATACGTTCTGAAGCTGTTCCTTGAGAACATTATAACTCTTCTGGAGAGACAGCAGTTCCTGTCTGCTGTTTACATTCGTCTCTCTTCGAGGAGAGGCAAAATTAAGAATGGGAGGTTCTGGTGCCAGATACCACTAGACTGAAAGTGTAAGTATTCTTGAAAATTGTTCTGAATACTAAGCACTAGCTGTTTACTGTAAGCGAGGATTCACGTGGTTTGGCAGATAATTAATCCCCTGTTTAATTATCTCCTTTATCTCCTATTTACCTGCAGACCACCTCCCTCCCATACTGTCTAATTTCTGGCTCTTTCCTATTAAATCCACACACATTTTTCAAGCATTTATGCTTGTTTACTATACATAATTTTTTCCAGTCAGAAATGGGTTGTAAACCCTGCTTTGTACTTGTTCAGGTTAGGTTTGCATATGAATGTCTGGCTTCCTTGGGCTTAGTGTCCATTTTTTTCCCCAGAACAGAGCAGTTTGGCCCTCTGACACAGAAGTGTGAAGTATTTGCTTCTACTGCCTTGCCTTACATAAGTACGTCGTCTTAAGTGTAGTTCTTTTATAAGGGTTTTCTCCCCTGGTGGTGAGTTACTGTGATAACAGGGTCTGTAACTACCAATGTGATACAAGATTTCCTCTAAACATGCCTATTTAAGCAGATTCAAGGCTCCTTTTAGGCTGTTGGCAAGTTGCCTGATGTTTGGATTTTTTAATTTGAACAAAACATTTGCCATGCCAAAATAAACTGGGGGTACCTGACCCTGAATGGCTTCTGCCCTCCTTTGAAACCCCTTTTCCCAGCTGCCAAGTTGCCTCAGGACAGGGGCAAGGTTCTTTTCAGCCACAGAATGGAGTGTCTCAAAATGATCAGAAACTGTACAAAGAGGAGATTAGACCAATTTAAACTCATTCTGTGTTTTAGACTTAGCCACAGAACAAAACCAGAGTTCAAACTGATCACAGAAATCACCTGCATGTGGAGGTCCAGCCTGTATGTAGCTTTTGCAATATTTTCCAGAGCAAAGAGGTGAGGGAGCACAGCAGATGGGTTTTGCACAGAAGTCATCCTTTACAAAGTGCAGAAGTTCATGAGTGCTGGATTAACAGATACAAACCTGTATTGCATCAAGTTATCAGATTTGTCTCTCAGTGCTCGGCTCCTTGCCTTGGCTGCAGCTTCTGGAAATTACCTGGGAGTTTTGAAGGCATTAGTGCCTTTCTCTGATGTGTGTGTAACAGCATTAAGGCTGAAATTATTTTCTTATAGGTTTAAAAATAATGTTGTAAGTACCTGCTTCAAATCTGGCTGAAGTTAATGGGAACTGACTTAACAGAGTTTCAGTCAAGGTCTGGGGATTTCAAAAAATTGTTCAGAATTTATTACAGCATTGTGTGGTTGTCTGAGCTATAATAGGTGGGAGGCCCTAGCCAGGACAGTTTTCAGCTGCTAGCAGAGCTACTCTCTGGGCAGGGAAGCAGTGCTCAGAGTGCAGACAGCTCAAGTCCTCCAGCGCAAGGTGTGAACTCTGCAATCACAGCACATCACAGGACAGCAGCAAAGACCCCGGCCCCATCCCCCCATTTCCCCTTGGCTGTCAGAGAGGGTCGGTGAGCAGTCAGGTGGCATTAACCTGTCCCGAGTTCTGGGCTGCCCCCAGGGGCTTCTCACTCTGCTCCAGCTGCCAGTTGTATCCATGCATGTCCAGTCTCACCTCTGGAGCTGCAACAGGTGCCTCAAACCTCATCCCCCTCACCCTTGGTCCTCTCTGCAGCCAACAGGATTGAGATGATCACTTTCTAGGAGCAGGTGTGTTATGGTCTGATGCCTTCCAAGAAGTTATCACTTTGCCACAGTACCCCAGCAGAGAATCAGTTCTCTCCCAGGCTGGTTGCCAGACACACATACAGCACTGATAGTGTTTCTGCCCCAGGAAATTCACTGTCAAGAATTTATAGCAGGGCTACTTAATACATTTTTACTATTTTCTGCTGGGTAATTTTATCATTATGATTTTATGATTAGGAAGGGAGCATGGTGTTTTCTTCTTTGTCAGGCTCGTCTTACACATAATACCATCTTCAGATGGGGAAACCTCATCCTCTGCCTGGAATATGGGAAGAATAACCACGAAAGTAAATAATTTGGGGGGATGAAGAGAGATCTGGAAGCATTTACACTCTGAGTTGGATATATAAGCCAAAAAATGTGGAAGTTACCAGAGCCAAAGCTCCTAAGATTTTATGGTTTTTCTCTGACAAAAATCCAACCTTTCTGGAGCTTGTTCAATTGACAAAAGATGAAGGAGCATGTAGGAACTGTGATGACTGGTTTTGCACAGCTTAGTGCTCATGGTGGTCTCTGCTAATCTACACCTGCTGTCAGTCTGACAAGCACCTTAATGTGTCAGGTTCTGCCTGCAAATGTCGAACTTAGAAATTCCACATACAGGTTTCCTAGCATTGCACACACATGGCTGATGTTTTTCAGCCAGCCCTTCTCCCAAGCCTAGAGGTTGCTGACAACACCTTTACATCAAAATCTAATCCTAATACCTACACCTTTTTCCAGTTCTTGTATTTCCAGATGTGCTAAAGTGATTTCTATGCTGTTCTTTTTGGAAGTGTGGAATAAGGAAAAAATACCTTGCACATTAAAGCTGCATTTGACCCTTTGAGACTGACTGCTTGTCGTATTCTCTTTCAAAGATGAGCTTTCCTAATATAAGCATGCTCAGGAGAAAGGAGGGAGCAACAAATCCAACCACAAAGCCTCGTATTCCTGTTCAGTAGGAAAGAATAGTTCTGGCCAGAATATGAAGCAATTCCTGGATCCCTGCCAAAACAATTGCTTGATGTGCTGTCCCTAATAGCTCATAATAAACCACAAACAGGCTTTTAAAGTAAGGATAAGGACTCAAGTGCTTATAGTGTTCATAGACTGTACATCCAGAGAATTGAACAAATAGCACAGCTAAAGGGGGACAGTGTCCTTTTTAGCACTTTACTAATTAAACCAATGGGCCTCTAAATTACACTGTTTTCATAATTTGGATATTTAAACACTCAGATTGCATAAAGACATTCCTCCAATCAGTGTGTTGGAAGAAAACCCCTGATCCAGAAAGAGATACACATAGGTGCTTCCCTTCCTCCATGAGATCAGTGAAGATTTATGCAGGAAAAAGTCACAGGCAGGCCCTTTGTTTGAAAACACATAAGTCCTACAATGATGTGGACTGTGTATATTGTGATATAGAATGTTTGACCTACAGCAGTATTTGTAAAATACACTTGGAACCTACGTCAAACCTGCTGAAGTCAGGGTGCACCTCCCTATTGACTTGGGTGGCCTTCACTTTCTGTCTTCCCCATTTTTAATATCTTCTTGAAAGTTTTTTAAATTAGACTGTTTCCTCTTGTAATAAATCAGAATTGAAAAGAAAATTAGTGGATACCCAAAGCACTTATTTAATGTTTTCCATCTATATATCTCAATCACAAGAAAAGTTGAATATCTGTGGGTTTTATATCCATTTTTGATCACTGGGATAGGAGAAGCACACAATGTCCAGATGACTAACCCAAGGTTAAAGCAAGACAGTGGTGTAAAAAGAAATTCAGGTATCCCTAGTTTCCCAGGTTGTATCCACAGGAGAATGTTTCCTTTCATGTGAAAGGAGCAAAAATAAGCTTTTACTCATTTATGGGAAAGAAGGAAAGAAGTATCCCTGAGGATGAAAATAAATTGTTAGTCCAAACTTCACAGGAAGTTTTTATGCTGTATGATTTACAATATCCAGCAAAGTTCAAGAGCTGCAGCACTAAATAATAGACAGAAATTAAAAGTTATAAGCAAAGGGTGAAAAAAATAGTTTTTTAATAAAATGTGGGGGAAAAGGAGGAATTGGTGTGGCAGAAAGCTGCAGGCAAAAGCAAGGGATTGGATGCATGAAGCCTCTTGCACCAAAATGTGAGTTTATATTAATCTATAGCAACCACAGTTACTCAAGTCGTAAGGTATAGTGTGCCAACACATACATACAGAGGGAGCAGCATGCTAAAACACAGCCTAGGATGAGTTTGAGACATCTCCCTATTGCTTTAGTTCACACAAATAGTTTCAGTGCATTTGTTGGTGCTATCTGTTAGACTAAAACGAGAAAAAAGTCTCTGGGGCCCAGACCAAGTTTTAACTTGGTCAGATGCTGAACAGCTAGAACATATTTTCAAATGTAATTTTTTTTCGGACTCCTATTTCCAAGGGCATTTTTCGTAAAGTCTATTTTGTTTCTTTTCCAATTTTAAAAATTTCAGGCCTCAGCAAAAGCAACAAAGTGACAAAAGGGAATAGAAACTGCTGGAAGAAAAAAGCCTGTTGTGGCTGCTGCACCAGCTGGCATGCAGCATAGTCTACCTTCCTCAGTCAGGAGCCCAGTTTGTCCTGCTGTTGCTATTTTTTCACACACTGCATGCCAGTGACAGGCGAGGTCAGTGCTCTTGTTCTCTGTGTGCTCCCACTGCATGAAACAGCGTGACTGCAGGTGCTAATTGCCCACACAGCCCCTGCTGCTGTATGCACAGATGGGTGCAGCTGTTTAGAGTACATCTCAGGGCTCATCAGTTGCAGAAGGGTGCGAGTAGGGGAGTAAGTTACATCAGGCACAGGACTCTAGCAAGAAACCTGTAAGGAAAGAAATTGTTAGGTGGAGTCAAACCCAAAGATCATAAAGTTCTCCCTGAAGCAATGGAAACCAGCCTCTACAGCAGGGCACTGAACTCAACGGAGTTAGATTCGATTTTCCAGTAGTTCAGCCCAAAATTTGTTTGATTCTGAGCCGGTTAGATAGATACATCAAAACACAGGTGCAGACAAATCAAAGTGCGTGAAATCACGTGCCTTGTTCCTATACAGGGTATCTTCCAACACCAGTATTTCTCAGACACTGAAACTCCAGATGAGCTCCTCTCCCCAATCAGTTACCTGGTGGGAGAGCCTTATAATTGGTGGAAGTGTATTGTGAATATCTCCCAAGAGCCACATGTTTCTCTTTTACTAATCCAAGACAGTATTTAATTCACTTTTACAGCTTGAGTTCCTTGTTCCCGTATTAACAGAAGGTTTCTTACTGCCCTACTTGGATAGACAGCTGGGCCTGGTGCACAAATAGTCAAGGCAGATTTTTCCCTACCGAGACTTATTCATGCTTTGTGCTTATGTTGCTTTCACAACAAAATTCAGAGTGGCTGTGCAGAATATGATTTGGACATGTGTCTCTGGAGGTGCATGGAAAAAAGAAACCGCTAATGGACTCATATCCTGGCATCACTGACTGCTCTCCCCCTTAAAAAAAATAAACTAATAGCATTTTCAGTACATTTCCAACCACTTTTGACTCTGCTAATCCCAGAGGGAGAAGAGCTATGGAAAACTATGCCATTTAGAGGAAGGGCTGTTTCTGAGCTGTACCAGTGCATTTAGAGGAAAGGTTAAAAGCCAGAGTCACATTTTATCTAAAAGGGATGGTCCCTTGCATGGCATGCCAGCAATTGTGATTAATCTAAATGGTGTGGGAATTCCACCCTAATCTAAGATCATTGATGGACATTTTTGTGAAGACATGTGGTATGTTGTTGCACTTAGATTGTGCTGTAGATGTTTACTAATTCCAGCCCTTCATCGAGGACCTCACAAAAAAACATTACAGATGTCAGAAAAGCACAGTGAGAACAGCTCAACCCCATAAAGACGTTTTACAAAGAAAAAGGTTGGCAGCTTAAAAGGTCAAGTTAAGCAAAATATAACCATTGTTTTTTCTTTCTATTCAGAAGTCTCATAATTGGGTTTATATGGCTTAGAAGGTTGGGCAAAAGTCCTTTATTGTCCTGTTTCACTTTAACATTTAAACATGTTCACACTTACGAATCCTTACATGGCTGACAAGCTGAGACAGGGTGGGGAACTATATTTGGGCTGGTCTTTTCTTTAATGTGCCAAATATTGGATTAAGTACTGTTTTGCTTGAGAAAAGGGGCAATACCTTGTCATTTCTCCTAAGAGTGACTACCTAACTGGTATTAAAAATAGTCTATTAAAACAATAGACTAATCCTACATTAACTTAAAATTTGCTGTTTCTGCAGTATGATGCAGATTAGCAAAGAGGTCCAAAGCAGCTAGAATGTGAAACTCACACTGCCTTGTAATTGTTCTCAACACATACAATAATTTGTCTTCCTTCTAAACTGCATTGGCTCCTGTACAGTTAAGTCTCATCTGAATGGTACAAAGAATTCAGAAAAGACTGAGCTGGGCTGTTAATTCATCAATAGAAGGAAAAAAATATGACATTTGCACAAGGAAAATATGTTGATAGCACAGTTGCGAAAGTTTTTGAATGCACTAAAATAGAGTCACATATTCACTTGTACATGAATAAAGCCAAGAGTCCTAAGAAATTATTTTTTCCCCTCAGTCTTACAGTTTATTTCTATCAGGTTCTTATATACTGAACAAAAGTTTTGGGGTGCTTAGTGGATCCTTGCAAGCTATAAGTTAAAACTTAGAATTATTTATGCTTACTCTAGCAGCAAGCGCTCTCCATACACCAGCCACATCCAAACAAAAATTAAAATCTTAGCTCCTACCCTGCTCTAAACGCCACTTAGTTCTTCACAGTGAGGATGAGTGCTTGGGGATGGAGAGACACCAGGATAGAATCCCTGTGGCACTCTCGGTCCCTTTGCAACCTCATGTGGTGGCACTGTGACCCTGCAATATCACCATGATGCTGAGACTCCAGAGAGTCTCCCCCATGATAGCTCATGGGCTTCTTCAGTCATCACATACCTCCAAAGATTAAGGAGTCCCAGGGACTTGGCCATGGGCCACAACATATAGGCTCACCAGCTATAGCTCAAGCACAGCTGGAAAGAAATAAGAGGTGGGAGGTGTCTGTTGGGGGAGTTCCTCAGCAAGCATTTAAATAAACTGATTAATAAAGCAAGTATTTAAATAAACTTCATGATAGTTGAATGTTACCAGGACAGTTCCATGAGGTCTGTACTGGGATTTGTGCACTTCAAAGTTGTCATAAGTAACCTGTATGCTGAGGTTAAAAATGAGGCAAGGAAGTCTGCCGAAGAAAATAATTATTTGGGATAGTGAAATGTGCAATTGGCTGCAAACTGCTACACAAGGATCTCACAATACTGAGTGATAAGGCAATAAAATCACAAATTCAATGGGAAGCACAAATGAAATGTCAATAAATGCAAGTAAGGTGCATGAAGGAGAAAAAACAACTACCTATATGACTATATACACAGTTACGAACTCTAAATTAGCTATTAGCTAAGGAAATTAGCTATTACCAGTCCAGCAAGAGATCTGGGAGTCATTATGGATAGTGCTCAGAAAAGTCAGCTCCATGGCAGTGAAGTGGCAAATGTTACATTGGGAATTATTAGAGAAAGAAGTGAAAATAAAACAGAGCATCCTTGCAACATTATATACCTGCATGTTGAGTTTGTATCTCAAGTACTACCGGTAATTTTAAATCCAAAGTTACCTCTTTGGAATAGGCTATGATAACATTAGGAAATAAAGTGAGAAGAATCACAGAGAAATGAAGGAGAGCAAATAGGTCAGAACATTTCTACATTGAAAATGAGATGATGGAACTGATATATGACACAAAAACTGTAGGAATGGGCCTTTCCTACAGGAGCAGAAAAGGAGAGTAATAAGTATCTCCATGGGGCTGATAGAAATCCCAGGAATGTGCCAAATAACTTTTTTCTCTCTCCACCTCTCTTGTCCACAGTAATTTTTTCCCACTTTAGTACCTGTTTAAGACGCAGCATTTGTCTTGTAGCACTGTGTAATCAAGAAGTGAGAAGAACCAAAGGATCCTGCTCAGAGTGGGGTGCACAGGGTGACCTCAGCTGAACACCTACCTCTCACCAGAGCCCAGGCTAAGAAAGGCAGCTGCATTGTCAGGGTGCCAAGAGCCAGGATGACAAGGGTGGTGTGGGATTGGAGTTATTCTTCTCTCTGCAGTGCAAAAATCAAGTAGGAAGGGGACGCCCTCGCCTCAAGGGGAGATCAGATATTTTTGAAGAGGGTCCTTGGAAGTTCTGAGAGCAAGTTGGGCAACGAGGAGTTATTTCCAGAAGATGGTACAAGCCTAGGACTGGTTTTGTTGCGAATTGGCATGGAAGGACTTGGTGAGGGGACAGAAAGTTATGTTTCAAAGAAGGAGAAGATTGATGGGCTTTATTTGGGAGAGGTCAAAGAATGAAGTTAGATAGGCATGTGTGATGGGAAAAGTGTAGAAGAAAAGGTGAATAAATAGTCAAATCTGAATTCTCAGGCAGTTTAATTATGATGTTGAAAATCATGGATAGTACAGAGGAGGCAAACAGGAAATGATTATTCAATTTTTTTAAAAAAAATGCCTTGAGTAATGATCAGAAGGCAGATTTAAAGCAAACTTATAGAAATGCTTTTTAATGCACAAGTGGAAATCACTGTAAAATGTTGTGGAGGCCAGCAGGATTGAAAAAGAAGTAAACAAAGAGACAATAACAAACCTGAAAAAGATTATGTTGCCAGATCATCCTTTCAATTAGTACCACCTCTACCTTCCTCTGCTTTCAAAGCAGAAGTCACTAAGGACCACCTTGGAGCCTTGTCCATGGAGTATGTCCATCACTCTGCATTTGCTTCTCCACATGGGAAAGCACTGAGTGGGAGTGGGTATAATTTGTACCACTGCAAAGCAGATAAAAACGCAACACTGCACTACAAATTAGCCCTTTCTCGTTTCTTCTACACAAAGCTGTAGGAGCACCTTATTGTAGATCTTCTGGTATGTGTAATGGTAAAAGTACTGCTTTACAAGGAACCTCTCAATCTCAGCCTTTGAACTAGGTTTCTGATGGTAAATTATGTTCTAATTTTGACACTGACACCAAGGACAGCAAACTAGGCTGTAGCATGACTCTTTCAAAAATATACCTGTATCTGTTTGTGTGAGGGACAATAGGAATCAGAATCACTTCCTTGGCAATATATCCCAAGTTCTGGGAAAAATTTTTCTTTGCATAGAGAATAAGAACATGATTGTTATTATTTCAGTTTTTCTAGCAGCTGAAATAATTGTTGTGACTCAATTAGCCCGTATAGATAAGGAAAGGTAGACAATGTTCTTCTTTCTTTATGGGGCTGAACTAATGTATTTACAAGGCAAGTCCTCTTCAACAAGCATGTGGTATCTACATATTTGCCACTGCAATTTCCAGGGGAGACAAGTTTGTCTGATTTCCACATAGCAGCCATGACTTGTTTCCCATTGAAATTCTTTTTTAAATAGACAAGTAGGCTTACCATGTAAGAGATAACTGGAATATATAGTTAATGTCAAGATACATTCCTGCTGTATCATTACAACGTTCATGTTAATCCACAAGTAATGCGCCTGTGTATTCTCTATTTCTTGGACAGAATTTGCCCGAGTTGCACAAAACCTTTTCTTTCTCTGTCTCTCCCTCCCTTTTCCCATTCTGGTGTAGTTACAAAGTAGGAAGCATGTTACAACAAAGGAGCCTCAGACCAAGATTCTGCTCTAAAGGCCTATTGCAGCAATACTCCAGGAGAGCAGGCTGCCAGTGATTGGGTAGGAGGAGTTGGTGATGGGCCATATTACTCCAAACACGACCCAAGAGAGGAAAAGCCAAAGCATAGATCCTACACTCTTGGAGGGGCAGTTCAGCAAACACCCAGCAAATGGAAAGCTGCTCTTCTTGTCCTCTGCCAGGCAGCAGTAGGGAAACTGCTGGAAATGCCAACGTTGTTTAGTTTTTTTCCTTCCAGGCAGTTTTTCTACAAAAAATAAGGTTTGCACCTGCTTTAATATAGGTTATTAGAAATGCGAATGAGGCAAATGAATTCTCTTGTGTCAAATAATTCAGCAACCAAGGAGAAAAATATACAGTTTTCAAATGCAATACCTTTTGGTGAATTGGTGGAAAAGTACATATTCATTGGCTCCATCAAACCAATAATCTGAATCTAGTTTCAACAAATGTTTTCCCATCTGCAAAAAAGCCCCAGATAAATTTATTGAATACATACTATTTATGAAGCTTTTTCTTCCCGTAAAAAAAAAAAAAAAGCCCAGATGGATCATATAAAGTGGCTGCAGTTTTGCTCCTAAAAGCAATGTGACCCATTATGGATGTTAGAAGAGTTAGGAGAGGGTACCTGGTTCGTGAACATGCCCAGGAGACAGGAATTAAATTGCTCTCCATACTAGATTTCATGAATGTTTCCTTGATATAACTATTCCTCTGTTCTTCGCCCATAAAGATAACACTCTTTTTCCTTCTGGGATGTTTTCAAGGATAAATATATTAAACATGTTTAGGTGCTATGGCACAGATAAGGGATTTATAAAAGTGTCTAACAAGGACAGTCTATTCTCCATTGCACCATACACAGCTCTTTACTCCCACAAGCACTTCCACCTTGGGCCAGTGATTCATATGTGGCAGAAGAAGGGAGCAGAGCCATCAGGCTGAACCCCCTCCGGAATGTGGTCTGTAACACATTGCAAAGTATTCATCAATGCAATGCTTTTCTGCCCACCTTACACTTCATGTGTAATCTTAACAAAAGTTTGGTGCTGATGGATTTATCTGAAAGTATGCAATGCATTAGATACTGCACTGGCATAAACCATTATAGCTTTAGTGAAAGTACTCTGAATTACATAACACCTCAAGATCTGGTCTAAAGTCTAACTGAATTAATGTGTATTTCATATCTAAACAGTTAAGAGAGGTACTATCTCTGGCTATATAATCTTATAGGAAAGTGAAATATTTCTCCTGAAGCATGAACTCTGGATGACTTAAATATATGCATTTCCCCAGTTTTGGTATAGGTACATTAGGGTTATTAACATATTTTAGCCAGATTATTAACAGAAAGAAAGAAGGAAAACAAAGAACAAGCAGTTACATGATTTGGTTTACTAAACTCTTCTTTTCTGAAGTTGATATTCTGGTTTAGATCAGTGACTTTTGCAGTGTAATCAGCCCAAAGCAGGAAGTGGGCTTAAACATATATGTCTATGTACTTTTTCTGATTAATTCATATTTTCTATTTCTTGGCTTGTTCAAGTAGTCTTGTTCAAGTAGTCTTCCTGACTTTTGTTGCTATGGCATGACAGTTTTCTCCAGCTGTGTGAGGGCTGCATTACTGCACTGTGTGCCTCAGAGTTCAGAGGCAAATGCATAGATCAAACATGTGGCTGGTTCCACTTCTCTCTCACAACCTCTGACAAGGCAACAGAGATGGAAGGGCTAAGGATGGCACAATGGTCTGTATCACCTGCTCTGTGCCAGAATAAACCCTCCACACAAGTGGACAAGAGGAAAGCAAGTGAAGAACTGTGACATGGACCACCTTGGAGAGATAATGCTTACTAAGCTATTTACATGTTATTTTATTCTTCTCGGCCCAAAGAAAGGGAACCACCATTTTTCCTTGTAAAGCAAATACTCCTTCAGAGCTAAAAAGGGGTCATCAAAAAGTGTCAGGAATTCAGTATTCTGAAAGGAGTATGCTTCCTCTCAAGGGTGAAACTGGGAACCTTACCCATCCAAACAAGGGGGTCCCCTAGAAGTATAGGTCCATAGAAGTGGGTCCCATCTAATTTTACTAAGGATGAACATATTAAAAGAATCTACAGTTGTAGATATTTTTAATGTACTGTGTCTTCCAAAAAGCTGCAACAGATGAATTGGCCTTGCTCCCTAGATGAAACCCTGAGTATTACAGATGCTCTGTTGAGGCACCTGAGGATCAGGAAATCTTTTATGTCAGAGGTCCGGGCTTCCAGAGTGAATGCAATGATGATGGTTCCTCTGGAATTATGAGCTGCCCTCCACAGAACAGGTTTGAAGGGGTTCCTTTCTACAGCCAGCTCTGGCTTCCCACCTCTGTATGCAATGCTTCATTAAGTACTTATGGCACCCTAATATGCTCTCAGCACACTCTTCATTGTGCAAGGGACACCCTCACAAGATATTATGAGCTGCTAAAGCTTTTGTGTAACCAGTTCCTGAAAACAGTCATCCCAAGATTTTGTTGACCTTAATGGCTAGATGGAGCCCAGAAATTCCCCATGAACAACTGAAGTCATGGGCAGAGACATTACCTGAAACGCAGATAAATGCAAGCTTTACACGGGACTGTGTCCTATTATCTATTTTGTTGACTACTAAAAATCATGTATAAGTAGAAGGAACATAGAGCAAACAGACTTAGCTCACTCAGTTTATTAAATACAAATGTTCACTGCTAATGAGCAAAGCAGTTTTCATAATCTCATGTCTTTCATTCAATACAAGTGTCCCACCAGCGGAGAAACAGCCAAGATCACTTGACAAAAGGATTATTTAGCAAAATATATACCCCACTTATTCACTATAAAAATCCTGAACTGCTCCCCGATTTCCATCTCCTATTTCATAAGCAGAAGGAAAGACAACCACTATAGTACCATGACAACAAATAGAAGAGGAATCTTTTTGAGTTTCCTTAAAGTAACAAGTAAATATATTAACTGGGAAAATACATACCAAAAATGGTTATTCATGGCATGTAACAAGAAAGCTTTAAGTCAGTGACACAGGAAATATGAAAAGGAGTTAACTAGGCTACAGGTCATGGGGAGTTCAGCTGACATAAATAGCAGACTTGCAGAAGTTTCCCTCAGAGTTTAGAGCAGCAATAGTAAACTTTAATAACAGTAAAGTGTTTAATACAAATACTGCCTTAACTAGATCTACAGTTACAGGCCTGAGCTATTGATCTCATAGCATTATATTGATGCATTATAGCTGCAGGGGACAGGAACACCTTATTCCAGAGAACAGCCAGCATGCTGCCATGTTGATTTAGTCTCTTTCTAACTGCTCTGCTTTCCATATGTGTAGTTCAAAATGCAGAGAGTACATATTCTCCATCTATTCCTTTTCTAAACTATGATACTATAGCTGAGTTTGCAGTGTCAGCAACCATACACACACAATATTTGATGATAAATTTTGGGCTGTGTAGCTCTTGTTCTGTTTTTCAAACATTTTTTGCCGACTTCACTTCTAGCACAAACAGTGGCCTAATACAGATTAATTAGGAGCTTGAAAAGAAAGAACTTTTCTTGTATCAATGGGTACAGAAAAATAAAAGCACAAAGACAATTTCTGTGTCTCACAGCTTCACTAGTTCCCTCACCTTTGATGTGACATGAAGCCTGACTATTCCCAAGCAATATTTTCCTTTCTTCCCAAGCTGTTTTAAAGGACTTTAAATAAGTTCACAATCACCCATCCTGTTCCTCTGTACCTCAGCATACTGCACACACGGTGTTAATGCAAAAGAGCTGCAAATTAAGTGTTTGAGGCAAAGATACTCAAATAACCAGGCTTTCTGCAGCACCTGGGGCTCTGAGATCAGGAGCACTATCTTCCCCAGGCACCCTGCCCTGTGGTTCGGCGCCTCTCCCGCCGTTGTGTGAGCCGGCCCTGGAATGCACAGGCGAATTCCTTGGACATGTCATCTCTTGAGTCCCCTTTCATCCGGCTGGGGTGGAGACAGGTGTTAAATCAGCGTTAGCACCCACCCTACCTCACCGCAGATGCTGGTAGGGGAAAATGAGAAGAAAAAGACAATGTCCCTCTTGTCCATGCTATAATTTCTGTTAAGACAGAACCTGTGTTGCTTCTTCATGTTCAGTCAAGTTCTTTGTCACAAACTCCTTACACTCCATCACCTGTATGGGATGCCTCAGGAGATTAGGATGAACCTTTCTTGCCACAGTGACCTGGAATAGATTTTTGGCAGCTGCACACTGTAATAAAAACAAATTAAAAAGATAAAATACACAATTCTGAGTATGGTTGAGAGGGATTTTACTCTAATAGGAGAGACATGTCCTTCTCCCATTATCCCCAACCTAAGAAGCAGAGTGCATCCCTGAGCATCATGCACAGATATAATTTTAACCTTGAAAGTGTTTGCTTTTCTATATTGTGTACCTTAAAAGAAAAGCAATCATTAAGAAACCTTTACTATACAGATGATAGTTTCCAACTTTCCCTGGTTACTTGTTTCTCATATTTACACAACACACATATAGTTTTGTTTATAGTTAAAACATATTTTAAAGCGTCTTTACAATTACAGTTCCACCTTATATGCAGTTCATTAAAACACCACCTTTTTGTGCAACAAAATCTGTGACAAAGCAAACAAAAATCCCTACATGAACTGCAATAAGTGCACTGCTAAACTCACATATAAAGAGGCCTTAGCACAGATTTAGGATTGGAGCCAAACCCAAAGGAATGTGCATAATTTTCAGTCATCCTCAGGTGTATTACAGCAGCACAACACATCCCCACCTGTATGCTCTGAGCATAGAGTAGCCTTTTGTGAAAGCCTCCTTTCTATTTGCTCAGCACCTCCTACAGCCTCCCTTCTTGGACACACAGGAAGTCTCACTCCTAGGCTTACAAAAGTTCTGCAGAGCAAACAAAACCATTGCAATGATTTCAGCTTCCTTTTGCTACCCATCAGAGTTATTATTAGACTCCTTAATCTGTCCTTCAGTCACTCAGGTACTCCTTGCTTCTATCCAAACAATCTGTGAGAGGTTTTCACCCAGACAGCAAACCAATTCTCTCTGAAAGGCTGAAGTAACAGCTGCTCTGGTAATGATTTATCAAGTCTCCAGGAAAGGATGGTCATGTGTGTCTGGCACTTGAAGTTTGTGGCAGTTGCTCAAACATTGTGGCCCTGAAGGTCAGCAAGAACATCCTGCCCCAAGAGCAGAATCTTGGCTCTGAAGATGGGGCTCCCAAAAAAAAAAAAAAAAAGCCAAAGGAACATATGCTTGATTTCAGGCATTGCCAGAGGCATCCTGAGCCATGAAATTGCAGCCTGGGGGAAGTTAAGCTAAGCCATGCCTGTCTGTATTCATCACCATGAGGAACCACAACACGCAACAATGTCTCTGCCATGCTGCCACCTGGAAAATGACGTTGTCTGTCTCACAAGTAGAGGTACAGTGGGATGAAACTGGGGGAATGCTGGGAGACAAATAGCTCAGTCCCGAGCTTGTGTTGTCTCCCAGCAGACCATCATGGAGCAGCAGGACAATGCACAGTGGGGTCCCTGACCAGATTTCCCTGTTGAAGTATGTTGAAGTATGGCAGTGTGGTGTGGCCACAGCTTAGTCAGCAGTGGCTAATGCTTGTGTGCACACTGCTGGTGCAACAGGGGCTCCAAATCAGCTAATGCAGGAACTGCAGAAACCACAATAAGTGCCAGGTGTGAACATGCCACAGCTGCATTGGCCCAGCCCTTTGCCTGCCCAGGCCCTTGGGTAGGTGTAAAGGATGGCTCTGGTTCCTTCCTCCCCCACAGATTCTCCCCAGGCAAGATCTGGCCTGGCACAGGGAAGCACAAACCTTTTGTTCAGAGACAAACTCTGAGATAAGAACTTGCAGGAAATGGGGAACTTGTACGTACTCCTGAATCCAAATTCCCTGGGTGTAGACCAAACCAAAAAAATAATGGAATTAACTAGAACCTTCTCTAATTTAGAGTGGGTAGAGTCCCAAAAGTTAGAGTTCAAATTCTGAACAGCTCAGATATTATTGCTAAGATACTCCTGCAGGTTGAGGTGACATGGATCCAGCTTGCCTGAGTGATGTGTCTGAGACTTGACATTTTGCCCTGGTCTGCTTTCTGTCTTGTAAAGACTATTCTCAGTTCCCTCCTCTTTCTCTCTCCTCCTTGTCTTCTTAAACTTATCACTAGCATGTTTTATATATTTTAAATAATTTTACATTAATTTTTTTTTTTAATTTCTAGCCTGATGGTATCCCATTGAATCTGTCATTTTCTATTACTCTGAGTGACATGACAGACACTGATATGGATATGATGTATTATGACATGACACATGACACCAGTTACCCAACATTGTACCTCATTAGAGGAAACTATAAAGGCATAAACCAGGGGTGAGCCCATCCTATTAATCTCTTGTTCCTTTTACCACCATCATTTGGTCTTCATGTGGTTGTATCAGGTTTTCCCCCCTTGGACAGTCTCATAATTGTTTTTGACTGCAGATAAAAAACAAAAAGGGAAAAAACACCCTGAAAGCTCAAAACACATCACATTCTTTTCTCTGTAAACATAGAAATAATATCTTTTGAAACAGTCCTAGTTAATCCCTTCTTAATATCTAGAAGGAAAAATAAGAATTTGTATATCCCTGAGAGCACATTCCAGATTTAATTATTTCCTGACCACAGAATGGGTTGATCAGAATTACTGCTAGCCAGACAGGAAAAAAATTGTCATGAAAGGTGCTGGGTTCACCTTTAGCCAGAGTTTGGCAAAAAAAATTGACCATTCCCAGATCACATTAACATGTTTTTTGTCAAAATCTGCTGGAGAGAAAAAATGCAAATGCTGATGCAGGAAAGAAAGATTATTGTTACTGTTCCTTCTAGTTTCTCCCCTGTGCTTGATAAATGACATCTCTGAATTTTGCTTTCTGATTTTACCTAACAAATATCATCAGAACAAACCTGCATCATTTTTATTCAAAGCTGTGTGTGGAAAGTAATCAAGGCCAGTTTCTCATCTGTTTCTGTGGAGCTCATATGTTCCAAGGACAGGAAGATGCTGTTACAAAGGTGGATATTTATTAGCCACAGTAGATTAGCCTCAGTCTGCATCTCAGTTATTGCAGCTGACACTGACTGTCTCTTTGTATATGTGGGCACTCTCTGGGTTGTACTAACATCCTGGACCTGGCTAACAAATTCCTGCTCGGTGTGTGGTGACTACAGCTCATGAGACACCAAGGCTGTTTCTCTATCCTTTTATAAAATTTTGGCAGCAGAGAGGATGAATGAGAAATGGACGTTTATAAAATTGTAGGAAGCAGTAAGAGGCAAATCAATCAATACCAACAGCAGATCAGACACCTGGAGACAAGCTGCTTGCTCCTGCAGTTAAGGTCTGGGGATACAGCTGCAAACTTCTTTTTGTGGTGTATTTCCCACTGGATAGACGAGTGTATGCATATAGCTCAGGTGACTGAAGAGATTTCTGAAAAATGTCATTTATGTTCCTTGACAACATCTGGCATCATGAGGAGACCCTGTGTGTTAAGAAAAGGGAAACATTCACCTGGAGTTCACTGCATTAATCCAGTTATCACTGTCAGTCACCAGCCACCTGATGAAGGCAGATGTTTACATGCTCAAAACACACATTTGGCTCAATTGGCATCTTTAATGTCCTTCCCATTGAACAAGCTAAAGATTAAGTAAAAATGGTAAAAGTTACCATACAAAGCTGGCTCATTCAGGCTGGAATGATCCTTGGCTGACTATACAGATGTGGGATGGAGCTGTCTTGGTGCCACACCTGAAGATGAATAAACGTTCTTGCTCTTTTACATTGGCATTCCATAACCTTTGGTTTAAAGAGCAGGATGGGGCGTTTTTAGGATTGGATTTACATTTTGGACCTTATGGTCCTGCTACCAAGCTTGCTATTTCTAGGCAAATATACTCTACAAAGCAGACAGTTCATTTTCTGTTTTTTAGTAGAGGAATGTCAGTAGAAGAAATCTGAGCCACTCACCTTGACTAACTGGTATAGCCAATTATGGGATGTCTTAATACAGAGGAAATTAGCAATATCCCTAAAATCTTCCATCAAAATTATTTCTGATCATTTGTTTGTGTATTTATGACTTATGCTGGAGCAAAATATAACGCCCTGTAGAAAAGCTACAATCTGCTGACCTTTTTCTCTTTATTGGGTGTGTTTGCCACTGAACTTCTGACAACTTTGGCTGTTCATTATAAAGTAAAGAACTTCCTCTAACTCTGTGGGTTTTTTTCATCTTTAAGTGCCCTAAATAACTGGTGACTGAGCTATGCATAAATGTTTTTTTTTTTCACTGCAGAATGCATATTCCCCATCTATAATGGCTTTATTTTGACACTGCAGGTGTTAAGAGCTGTCTAACACAGCAAACACTTCCACAGTGAGGTGCCAGTAAATTCTAGGTTACAGGAGACCTCATTCTGCAAAAAAAAAGATGTGTGCAAGGGCAGCCACCAGCTGCCAGACAGTCCATCTGTAGGATCTATTTCTTTGCATTTTGCTTCCACCTACCATAGGCTGTTTTAGAGAGGTAAACCTGCTGCTAGGTTTCTTTCTGCTGATTTGTACCCTTAATTACCAGCTATCCCTCTACAAAACATATCAGTTATTGAGCCCTAGTAAGCTTCAGCTCTAGTATGATAAATCCATTTGCTAGAAGGCCATATAAGGATTAGTTTTTGCAGTGATGTCTGAAGCACAATGCTCTTGATCAGACAAGTATTATAACTAGAGATTAATCCATGGCATACTGAAGTCATAGGAAATATTTCCACTAATAAAAATGGATTGAATTAGGACTTGCAAATCTTTGCAGCGAATATTGTTCTTCAAGCCCAGTTTCTTTGCTAATGATAATTATACATACCTTTAAAACAAAAAATCAAAAAAATTACTTGTTACTTGGAAGAGGAGACCACCTCCCACCTGGCTATGCACTCCTTTCAGGTTGTTAAGAGTGATAAGGTCTCATGTGCAGTTCTCTGGCAGAAGGCACCAGAATTGAGTCTGGGGGTGTTTTGGTGGTCGTTGGTGGTTAAACCTGGGGTGATCTTTGTTTGACCAGTGATATGTGTATGAGCAGTTCCTTCCTTTGCCATCCTGGGCTGCAGTGGGAACTTCCATCTGGATGCATCAACCAGGATTTGCTAACCAGATCTTACCTCTGCCAGCCCTGGAATTCGCACCTTCCTGTCACAAATTCCTCCTTTCTGTACTTAACTCAAGCACCCACTGCGGTGACTTTTCTTATGGCAAGTTCCTTCTGTGGCCTTGGCAGTGTTTGAACCAGACAACTGTGCTCTTTAAGTCCTCACAGCTGTGAAGAAGAAGGGATGTTTCAGCTGCATTTGATTCTTTGGTGGGGCTGGAGAACACAAAGTACAGCTGAGTTTCTGTCCAAAGGCCAATCTAAAGTTGTTACCTCTGTCCTGGACCCTCCCCAAAGCTTTTTCCTCACACCTGTCTCGATTGCAGCTCCTTTGCTTCCATCTGCTAGATGATGGGAGAGAAGAAGGTGAGAGGCAGCTGCACACCTGCAAGGGGAGTGGGTCTGTAAGATCCTGCCAGCTAAAACCACTCATTTTACTTTAAAAATCTCCTTTAGAGGAAAGATGATCTTTTTCTCTTTGGTTTCAATAATGGCTGGGCTGTGACACAGGTGCAAGGCAGCTCTGGTACCAGCTAAGTTCAAGAGCCCTAAAAGCATCTCCTGAGGGAGGGAGTCCTAGGAAGACAGCTGCAATCCTAGAAGCAGAAAGAGTGTATCCCAGGTCCTAAGTTACCTTCAACTTTTAGCTGGTTTTTCCACAGCAAAGGACTGCTGCAAGGTCTTAACTGCTGTTTTAGTCCTTACCTGAGCATCTACAAAATGTGGACAAGCCTGCACAGGGTCACATGGGTTACTACAGAGATGAAAAATTCATTGTTTGTAAAGGTGGTCTCTCTGCCAGCTTCATTTATCTACAAGGGTATCAAGGATGCTGAAAACAGCCTGGAGGGAGAAGATGAAACTGAAATTTAAAGGCATCTGACAATGTCTGTACAATCCCAACAGATTAGTCACTACTCCTACATATCACAGTGATTTCTGTTCCTGTGATTCCCTGTATGTCAGCCAGGTACCATATGTGGGCAAGGGAAGACCTCCAAAGAATAAGGGGGAGGTAGAAAAGACAAGCCCAGTCCCAGATTGTATGTGAGGATGTACAGCACAAAGCCACTTTGAGACAAGGGCCTGATACCATCTGTCAGAGCCACTTGCCTGGCATTATCCCTCCTTGTGTGTGCAGGCATGTTGCTAGAAAACTGCAGTATTCTTGGGCCTGGATTCAGCTGCTCCATGACCTGAGGGTGGCAGCAAGGGAAGCTGCACAGCTGGATGGTTGTCACAACTTCTGTGCCTGCCAGGGGCTGACAGAGAGGAGGGCTGTCCCATTAACCCCATCCTCTGTAAACCTCTGCTGATAGGTGGTGATCACACACCAAGACCTCACTACCTCCATGGAAATCCATGCTACTGGAAGGCTGTCACCACCAGCACTACCAGAAAATGCTTGCCTTGGTTTTTCCAGGAGGGGACAGGCAGATGGGAAGCAGTCACAGTGTACCCATCAGAGACCCCAGCTGGATCTCCAGGACAGGCAATCAGCAGGGCAGGACTGCAGCTAACCAGAATTGGGCTGAAACCTGAAACACCCTCTTGTCTTCCTGTTCTGACTTCAGCTCCAGTCTGGAACAGAAAAGCCTTTGGTACAGGATGCTGCCTACCTAAAATGGACCAAAGACTAGATAGGAGTTATCTTGCCAATCTTGCCTTGGGTGACACCCACAAAGTTTTCTTGAAAGTCCTTTGACCATACAATTTAATTGTTTCCTCATGCAAGCAAGACAGTGAAGACTCAATTAAGTGGATTTTTTTTCTGTTCATAAAAAAAAAAAAAGTCTTTTATTTCTAATTGTCTTTTTCTCTAGCTGTCTCTAGTTCTGCTGTAGCAAGGTCTCAAATGTACTTAAGAAAGTATACTGATGTAAAAATTTATGTCATCCTTGTTTTTCACAGAAAATCTTGGGAACGTATTTTATAAAAGCTTGTGCTCGCTTTACTTAAACTTTGGACCAAGGAAAGCCAACAAAATATTTTTAATACCAGCAGAGAGGCAGCTGGATACAAGTCAGAAAAAGGAAGAAAAGAGGAAGCCCTAAAGTTACTGCAGTGCTATAGTACTTGTAATGTAATAGGTTCCCTGTGACATCAATAGGGTTTAGGCATGCTTAGCTCTGTAGGCTTCTTCTAAAGTTTTTGAATATGTTAAGGCAGAATTTATTTTTGTTTCAATAGTTGTGCTTTATTAAGATGAAGTCTTAAGTTTTTAAGCATAAGTAGAAACAATAGAGTTGTTAAAGTACTGGGGAAAGAGTCTAACTGTAATCATGTCCAGAAGCATTTGAACTGAAGGATAAATTTAAAAAACTGTGCAAAACAATAGCCCATTACAATGGCAAAATCCATCAGCTGAAGAAAGCAGGGCAGACATGGTCAAGGCATTGTGCTTAAAGGATATCCATGAGATACACACATACAGTAACAGAGAGTGACATTCTTCATGTTGTATCAGTTTAAAAATCCAGATAGATCTAGATATAGATGTCAGCTACTAGGACAACCAGGCTTCATCGCCCATGGACATCAGCACAGCCAGCACCTGTCTGCTCAGCAGGTTGTGTGCCTCGTGGTGAAGGGATAAACATGATCTGCTCCTCCGAGCCCCCCCCCGCCCCCGTGCTCGGGCACCAGCAGCCCGCAGCCCGCGGTGCGCCTCCCACCAGGCTGTGCCAGCACATGGAGTGCAGTCAGGGGAGGCAACTTATAATTATTTGATGCAGATTGCAGATGGTCACTTCATTAGCATCGATGGAGAGGCACGCCTCACATGGTGTGGGGTCGCCTTTGTCCCTCTGCAGAGAGGGATGGCTGGCTTGTTCTCATCTTTGAATGCCTCTCCCAGGGCTTGATCTGGGGAGGTGCTGAGCAAGGTCTCTTACATTAAAGTAGAAAATATCAAATTAAAATCCCTTTGGGATAGGGGCTTGAAAAGGAAATTAGAGAATAGAATTTCTGCATCATAAAATATTAGGAACAGAGTGCACTAAATTACTCCTAAATGGTGACAAAGGAGATCTGTTTCAATGTCTGTTTTATAATTGTTTTAACTAAAGGATGTGTCGGTCTTGTGGGGTATTGACTGTTAATTCCAAAAGCACAAATATTGGTGGTGTGTTACAATTAGGCTACTACACTAATTTTTAATGAAATAACAGTCAAGTTGTGTGTGTTCTGCTTCTAATATTTATTTACTTGCTAAAACCAGACTTTTTATTGAGAGTGGTTTCATGCATTCTTTCACCAGTCAAGTCAACGTTACTGTCTTTTTAAAACAGCTGTAAATCTCTTTGATTGGGACTTGAGGCTGGAATCATTCGTGCTGTGTTAAACTAAACTGTCTTATCTCCTTGAGTGCTATGCAGCCTCTAGCATGTCCAGAGCTGCATCTGTCCATGGCCTAAGGAGGCCAATATTTGAAAGCTATTAATAAAGACATGTGGGGAGGAGATGGAGACACGCCTTTAACCCTCAGTGCAATGTGTTAGAAGAGATGACAGAGTAGGAGAGGCATGCTTTTTCATTTTCAAGGATAAGGGTTTTGTCTTTTTTTTTTTTTTTAATGGAGACAATCACTGCCTTACAAATAGCCCATTTTTTTCATAGGAATGCAGGCTGATGAACATCTGCACCACCAGACTGAAGGTTAGCCCAGATAAATGTTTCCAAAAAAAAACACAGGAGGAAAAAACAAAATTGCCATGAAGCTGACCACTCGCAAGACCACAGCAAGGAGACCCACACCTCTGA
The DNA here is from genome assembly GCF_031753505.1 of Anomalospiza imberbis. Classification (NCBI taxonomy): domain Eukaryota; kingdom Metazoa; phylum Chordata; class Aves; order Passeriformes; family Viduidae; genus Anomalospiza; species Anomalospiza imberbis. The sequence continues at coordinate 45,819,938 of NC_089681.1, forward strand.
AGTCTCCTTCTGCCCTTACTGCCCCAAGCTGCAGAACTTCAGACAGAGGGGAGAACCTTCCATGGGTCTGGAGCACCCTGGAAGTTTCCACAGGGCTTAGTTAAGTAGGAAAAGTATAAAGCTCCTTTACATGGGACCAGGACTTCCTTTGCATGGGGTATTCCTGTCTTCTGACCTGTGCTGTTTTACTGTTGAGGTGGCAGAAAGAGAGTTTCAAACTGGTCCCATCATATCTTAGTATTAGACAGGAAGTCAAGTACTATTGCATTTATTGCATTTACTGCACTTAGTGCATCTCAACATGCATGCTGAGGAGCAAGTCCTTGGTGAAAAACTTTTGTGGGAAGCAGTATTAAAACCTCCAGGCTGCTGGGGACAAGTGGCAGTAACTTCCTCAGCTATCCAAAAGTCAGGCATCTGACCCTCTGTATGGTCAACACTGAAAACCAGGGCATGTCCAGAGCAGAGTTATTGCATCCTTTGTGGGCACCTATCCAGAAGGCAGCTTAATTCCTTCCTGAGTGGCAAGTGGACAAGGCACTAGAGACACATGACATCGCTCTGACTTCAACCCCTACAGAGGTGGGTTTCACCCAGAGCAGCATCTGGGCTTTGTTGTGGCAAAGCTACTGGCACTGATTTATGATGTACCTCATAAAACCAGGGTGGACACAAGGAAGGGAAGCTGGGAGATTACTCCAGAAAGAATACTTGCTCCTGGTTTTCCTCACAGTCAACTCTGCTGGATATATTACCTTTCCAGTGCAGAAGGTGTTGGTGACATGGACCAAATGGTTGTATGCCCCACTCTATACTCCTCCTACCCCTACCTGTCTTCTTTCAGGAGCCACCTGTTTCTCACAACTCACTATGTTTACTACATGTTTCTCTTAGAGGTTATGTCCAGAGTTGTCTGCCATGCTGTCTCCCAGGATGGGCTACCAATATTTAACATTAGGCAGCCAGAAAGGGCCGTGCTTATGGGTAGGGGAAAGGCAAACAAATTCTTGCATTGCAAGACAGGGTATGCCTTTGCAGCTGTCATTGCTTATTACAGTAGAAGAGGGAAAAGTCCCTCTTTCTTTGGAATCAAGATTTAGTCTCAGCTTTCCTTCTTCTTGTGGTCTCCTCTGCAGCAGTGAAAACTCAACAACCTCAACTCCCACTGCTGCCACCACAGTCTTTTTATCTCCTCAACATCCACCAAAGTAAAAATAAAATCCAAGTACTACCTTTTACCAAAGTCCTCAGGAAGCACAGCACTGGTGAGATAGAAAAGCCCAGCCTTGCCCCTGAGAAGAGCAAGACTTATCTCGAAAGAGAAGTTCAAGCTTGGACTGTAAGTTCTTTCAGAGACAAATATGACAGTTTTCTCTCTGACAAAACTTTGCTTTACACCTGGTATTTGATGTCTACTTAAATCAGGAATTTCTGAGTTCCTGGATCATTTACCTATGTGACAAGAATGTAAAACACGTGATAAACTGAAGTCACACAAACCTCACAGTATTTACACAAACCTCACAGTATTTACTTCAAGATGTCAAAGTGTTGCTGTGCAAAAATCTCAGAGTGGTGAGACCTGCTTCTTCAATACCAAGTCCAGAAAGTCACAGTGAAATCATCATTCCCTGGATAGCACATAAATGGTTTCACTCAGCAGGACTTCAAATTTTGTCCTCACCCAAAAACCTCAGAAGGGTTATGCTGTAGTCCATTTTCCTGGCCTCCAAAATGCCTTTAGCTTTTTCTTCCATAACAGTCTCCTTTGTTGTTGTTTTTTTTTTGTTTGTTTGTTTTTTGGTTTTGGGGGGTTTTTTGGGGTGTTTGTTTGTTGAGTTTTTTTCAGCCACAGAAATCCTCATACAAAAAGATGAAAATGTCATGAATCAATGCTGCAATTATAATAGATCTAACAACACATTCAAAACAAATGTGTGACAATTAAAATTGTCATTATTTTATCCAGAATTCTGATGGTTTCATTCCAACACAAATATTTCTATTTGAATTGAAAAATTATGAAGAGAGGAAAGTGCAGTGGGAGGCTATAGAGTGTAGTCTCACAAATATGTATGCTATTCTCTGACTACCAGTTTCTCTTACTTCTAAAATTCCCATCACTGCAGTAGCTGAAGACCCTGAAGTCCAGATTATACTTAGTTTCTTTTCAGAAGTGCTAAAGAGATTAAACACCTTGCAGATTAGATGATATTGCATGATCTACCCTATACATAATCATACAAAAACTTGAGCTCAGCTAATTGTACATTGATTCATTTTAAACAGGCTCTACATACAGGTTGAGATGTATTAATAATATTTTATTGTATTTTAACTCACTTCTGTTCTTATTAACTTGTTAATTTGTTTTAATGAATTATTTAGTTTTTTTCATAAGATTTATTAATGTGACAGACCATACTTTGACCTGTAGTTTTATATAATATCTCTGGCTGAGAAGAAATAACAAGGAAAAAAAGCAGGAAGAATTTTTGTAGAGCATCTTTGTTCCAGTTGTACTATGTTTCATAATTTATTATTATAATTTTGTTGCCTTACTCTACACAAGTAAATTAACCAATGGGTGCCTAAGGACATATAGCACATGTTCGGGGTTTGTGGTGTAGGAGTGGATAAACAAAGATGGTAATATTGGCTAAAAGAACATCACATCCCACAGTGGGGGGGGGGGGGGGGGGGGGTAATTTATTTTCTTTGCAGAGTTCCAGTAAGAAATTCTAACCCTTTAGATGAAGAAAGACATTTGTCCCCATGAGCTTTAGGCTAGCAGGACATAGGCTGTCCAGTTGCAACCATTTTCTTCCCAATCAGATTTCAGCTGGGTGCAAAGTCGTGCTGTTCTGCAGTTCTCCTGTCTTCATGTGACCTTCAAGATCATCTGCAGTGTTATTTCTTCAGCATCAAAAATCACAACCGACTTGGGCAGAATTGGCACAGGAAACCTGTGCTAGAAACCCACCATCTCAAAGGAGCATAAGGAAATTGGTGAAGCAGAGATTATCTCCCTGCAACTGAAAGTGATCTTTCCCTCCAATAGAAATATTTCAGTGCCCCACATTTAGTAGAACTGAAGAGAAATGTGCAAGCATTAAAAGTTTCAGCAGCATTACCTTTGAAATGAAAAATCTGCCATTGCCATTACACTCAGATCAGAATATTTTAATTACTGCTAGTCTTATGACTCTTGGGCTTTGATCATGTTGTATCCCATATCCTTTAACTATCCTATATCCTTTTTCCCATTACCAAATCGAAATGTCTCTGTGAATCTACTAGGGGCAAAACAGACCTATCTGAACCCTAGATACACTGCCTTTCCAATAAGCACAAACCAGCACATTCCCTTATGCTCACAAGCTGTGGTGACTCTTCTAGGATCAAAGATGCATCATACTTCAGGAAAAAAAAATATATTCAAGAAATTTATTACCTGATTTATGTTGATTTAAAGATACTGAGAAACAAAACCCCATCAATTCCCTGGCCCCTTTGCTTCACATTTACTCAGCCTCTGTATTGAGAATTGCACTTTACTTCCTGTATAAATTTCTGTGGTTTCAACTTCCAGCCATCAGTTCTAATTTAAAGCCCTTCAGTAGCCAGTATTTTTTTTTCCATCTCACACTCATACACCACAGCACAACTATCGCTGTGACTCACTTCACTGCTCTTTTCTATTCTTCCAACCTTCCCTTTACCATGTGAGCACAAGGTCTGCAGGTAGCACACCAGTATTGGTCTCACAAGGCTTTCACAAAAGACAATTCCTTCTCTTTGTAGACCTACTGAATACCACAGGATGTTCATTTTCAGCTCCTTTTCTGAGCACTCTCCCTCCTCTGCCATACCCCACAGACAACTTCCCTAAACTTGTATTTTTAGCATGGAATTTTTTTTTTAATGGTCCTCTTCTTCCAAATATTTAATCACTATGTAATTGTCCCCACTTTTATAATTTACAGTTGTCTGCAAATTTTGCCAAGTGATGTTGCAATTCCAGAGCCCTGAAGAAAATGTTTAATATCATCTCTAATGTCCTCTCGTTTTCTCTCCCCTGTTCAAAACCCACTGAATTTCTGTGTTTAGAGCCTCCTCTTTTGTGTTGTTTGTAGTACAGTTTTTTTTTGAGAGACATGACCTGCAATTTTTATTTCAAGTCGTGCTTCTTCATCTTCTCCTGGATCGTAGCCTTCAGGCTGCTGTGGTCTAGGAATCTTCTCTGTCCTTTGGCAAAAATAACACTTCTACAGCAGGATCAGAAGTTGTTCCTTCTGCTAACACACCAATTCCTTTCACCTAGGTGGAAAAATCAGCTCTAAATTCCCTCTCAGAATTTCTGCTCACTCATACAGTGTCAGTGACGAGGTCTCCTTACACAGCTGTACCACCAAGAGAGGATTGATCTGCTAGAGGTATCAAATCTTGGGTTGATCAAGGGTTCAAGGCCTGGATTCAAGCCTTATGTTCTTCAGATGAAGCCACATAGCTGGAGGCAGACAAGACAGGCAGCAAGGTAACGCTTGTGTGCAGTTTTTGGTTGAAGCAAGCCCATATCTGCCTGCTGGAGGCCAAGCAGACATATTCCCAGGGCTCAGTCAGCAGGGCTGTCTCTGAGTCTCTGTGCCTCCCCCATCCCTCCAGCATACACTGGGACAGTCAAGGAATTTATGCACTTAAGCAAATGGGGAGAAAATATGAAGCAGTGATGTGCCTGGCAGACCTTTAACTGCAGCAAAGGTCTATATGGAAGCATTTTTCTGTAAGGAGTGAAAAGGGCAGGGACAGCAAGGAGGAATGTCCTGACTCCAGCTCCCATGTGGGAGCTGCAGCATTCCAGCCAACATAGGCAATTCCTGAGATGAAATAGAGTTGCATCCCAGGAACTGTAGCACCATTTCATACTGTTCCTGTACCTCACAGCCCTGTGCAGCAGCCAGCTGTTTGGCTGAAGTAGCTGGAAAGCTGCTTCCTTCTCCTCTACCCCTTCCCTTCTACCCTTATTAAAGTCAAGGAGGAATTCGTAGTGCTGATTTTTAAGCAGACTGAAAGAAAAAAGTGCAGTTGGATGGCATTTACTTACCCTTGGCTAAATTTGAGATGGAAGTTTGTGTGTTCAAAGAAATATAGATAGCAATCTTGACTTTGTTGTTTGGATTGCAAAAGTATCAGGAATCAAAGGTATTCTGGAAGTAATTTCTATTGTATTCTCCAGATAGCTTGCTCAGTAGCATAAATCCTATTAATAGACAACCTCAAGATGTTGCCTTTTGAGCAGTGGTGCACTTTTGAGGAGCAGGAACAATGTTTGTCCATGTCTCTATAATTTCCCTACCGAATAAACAATGCTCTTTCCTCCCTTTCCTCCAGGTGTGACTGCTTCATCAGCACTTCCCTGGCTGTGCATGAAACATGGGCATGCTAAACAATAAACCCTCTGTTTTCCACAGCTGTACTCACACCAGTAAGACTCTTCGTAGCATTCTGAGGCTGAAAGCACTCACCCATCTCCCCATTTCTCCTTGTGGGGACAGAAGATCCTAGAGAAAAATCCAGGTTGTTTAGCTACAGGGAGATTTATTACATTAGCCCTTTTATCGATGAGAAGAAAGGCACTGGACTATGTGCCATAGCTGCCATCCTGGAGTGTTGTCAAGCACAGCTTCCAAAAGAGGCACCTAAATCCGGAAATACTATGTGATGTTACTCTGAACACTCAAAAGAGGACTTGTCACCTGCTGAGAAAAAGTCCCTTGCAGCCTCATTAACTGCAGCCAATGCAGTGGAAACTCCTGCACGTACCTCTCTTTGAAAGATGCTGATCAAGAGATAAGAAAAATATCTCTGATCTTATTTTTTCCCTCCCTCTGTCTTTCTGTCCTTTTCAAGTTCATGGATATCAGACTTGCTAAGGGTGAAGGATCCACTCAAAATGAAGATACTATAAAAGAGGAGAGCTGAAGATCAACTCTTCAGCTTATAAGAGATCTTAACACAATCAGATGAAAAATTCAATGCTAAAACCATCTTCCATTTTGTTTAGTTTACCCAGTTTGTTTACCCAAAGCAGGCTCTAACCAAAATCTCTTTTGCATGATTTCCCAAACTATGACAAAATCAGGACTCACCTCTGGGAAGAATGGCCAGAAGGGAATGGAAAAATTACTGCTAAGCTTTCCCCAGCAGGCCTCTATGCATATGAAAGGTGTTGTGCCTTCAATTTTCAAGTCCTACTATGAAAGACACATGCACTCTGTCAACTTCCAGGTCTCCAGCTCATTCGCCCTGAAGAGCCATGGGGCTGAGCCAGCCCTGTTGGGCTGTGAGCTGCACACGGGTTTAACACCTACGTTAGTGCTCTCCATCTGTCACTATGTGTAATTGTACTTCCCTACCGCTGTTTGCAGAGTGGGGGACGACCATACAGAGCTACAGCTCTCTTCTAATTAAAGTGCTTGGATTTAATCAAGGTTACAGCAGCTTGAGGACGACAGACTGCCCACAGAACAGACAGCATCCTGAACCATCTTAGCTGAGTGTATAGATAAAGAGGAGAGAAATGAAGCAGTGCTTTTGTTCCCTTCGCTTTGCACTTCTGCATTCCAGCTGCCAGGGCTGAAGGCCAGCACTTGCTTTTGCAGGCAGCCAGAACTGCAGGCTGTGTGTGTGCTTTCTTCAGTATCAGAGGTGTGGAGCTCTGCTCCTGGACAGACCAAACTGGATGACATCATGGGGAGTGGATCCCTTGGATCACCCCTCCATCTGATCCTGCCGCTGGGGGACCCTGGAAGGCAGAAGTGGGGAGAGACTGGAGGAGGAAGATGCGAGGCAGGAGTCCTGCAACCCTGTGTCTGCCAGAGTACTGTGTGCCAAATCCTCTAATGCCTCTAGTGCCAGATTTTCCCCATCTGTAAATATTGTTTGCCATTGTCTAGCTAATTTTCAAGTGACACTTGAAGTCTTGATACTAGGTCATGGATTCTACAAACAGCTGTGCCTGTCAAAGACTATCATTCCTAACTGGGGGTTTCCATGCCCCTACCAGAAAGCGTTGTCACCTCAGCCCTGCCAAGAAAGGGGCACACAAGCCCTTCCTTATCTGCTGCAAGCCAGACAATTAGAAAAATTGCCTTCCTCATCTGTGTAACCTCAGCCAGCTGCCTTGCTCAGGAACTCTCACTGCATCATGTCTTCTAGCAGGAGTAATAACTTCCAGCAACTGGGACAGAAACACCGTCATCCAGGGCTGTTGAGTACATGAAGAACACACCCCTAGAGCTTCACTCTGCAGCACCAGCAGCATGTAAAAGACAATTCTTGCACGTGTATTCAGTCCTTCCTGTGGATGTCTCAGAAATTCTGTAGCTGCAGCAAGAATGGAGATGTCTAGATTTGGCATTCGCTTCTGTTGGTTTTAGTTTTATGGCTCTGGAACAAGGACACCAAGCCCTTGATGCAGACAGTCTTAAAAGCCATGCAACCATTTGCTCTCATAATGTTTGGGATTCAGACTTTGCCATTCTTGCCAGCTAATACTGATCACTTGAACCCCCCACTGAAATGACAGAGTCATCAGTGGGCCAGACATGGTTTCCTACTGGAAGTCACTTGCCTGAAAGCCATGTTTGTGTTACTGCAGCATCATGCCTGAGCTTGCAGACACATCAGGTACCACACTTCTCTGTCAATGCTGAACCAATTTCTTAACGCAGACTTATGGGCTGCTTCAAATTTCACATCTTAAATGCACAAAAATTACCTAGAATTTCTCTGGGCAGGGTCATGCCACTTGCTATTGGCTAACTTTTGAGTGTCTGGTCACTACAAAAGGTTCTGTCAAAAGACACTACAGAGCGCTTGACAAAAGATAGAAACCATCACATAACAGAGGCCAAAACACAGACGCAACATGACATGAAACTGTGGGAAAACAGGTACATCTTCAGTTTTGCCTGTTTCAGGGGCTGAGGTATTTAATCTCTTATAAGACACAATTAACATATGTTTAGGGCTCACTGCCTAGAACCCTGTTCCAAGTGGATCATGGGACTCCTTTCCTAGAAGTTGTCAGAAAAGGAGCTGGTCCTTTCAACAGCTGGAACTGACCTTGTATGAAGGACTCAGCAAGTAGGGAGGGACAACCCGAAAACCCTTATCCTTTGGGCTCCCTCGAGCCGGGAATGAGAGAGAAGGTTGAATTTCCTTGGACAGAGGAGAGCAAAGAACTGGAAACTTCATGGCACATGTTGCATGGCATTGTCACTTGGCCGCATCTGTCCTGGGCAGGGCAGGAATTAGATTTGTGTGCCAGCTGAAGCAAAAACTTGCTTTAGATCTGGCTGTGGGTAATTGCATAGCATTGAAACCATCACTGCAAATGCTCCCTGAAAAAGTAAAGCTCCCTGAATGATCCCTGCATAATTGTAAGCTAAATAAACCTTTTTTTTTTTTTTTTTAATATGGAAGTCCAAGCTATTTGTGCCTTTCCTCACTTATCCAGAGCTTGCTAGGACACCAAGCCTGAGGCATTTAAAGCACTGCTGCAAAGTATTGTTCCTCATTAAATTCTGTCCTTCCACACCCTCATCCCCTCGCCTCACAGTATTAGGTGACACTGCTACCTTGCAGCAGAAAGCCATCAGCTCCGAGAAGTGATGATAGCCTATTTCAGGACTGCAGCATGCTGTGAACAAGGTGCTCAAGTATGATACATTATCCCTCCAAGGCTGAAAATATCACCTCTGCGAGGCTCCTAAACTCTGAGCTAGGTGAGGTTAACACCACAGCCTAGGTTTATCATGTGATAGAACATTATGCTCCTAACCAAAAAATCAAGACTGTTTATACACACCGGACACTGGGGCTCAATACCTTTTGTACTGCCCTGTGCCCAATTTATATATCCCTTGTGGACAGAAGAGCTTGTTGCTCAGAATACATTCCAATAACTTTTACACATATGGCCAAATTAGCAATAGCTAGGGGAAGCCCCACTATGGAATACTGATTTTTGTAAACTAATAGCTATGTGACTAAAGACTATCATACAAACCAGCAAAGGATACTTCCTCAGACATTAGATTTATTTCCTTGACAGTTGTAATATATTTTTATACAACAGTGTGGTAATATGGTGGATTACTATAACATAGTACAGTACTACATACTGTAGTACAATTTTATACTACCATGTATTTACAGTAGTTGTTCTGGTAAAGTCTGGTGTAAATTTTAAATAGTTTAATATATTTGTAATGACAAAGCAACCTGTAAAAAAAACCCAAGCAGGTTCACCAAAATGGAGCTCTGCTACTGCAGTTTTCAAAAGAGCCAGATTACAAAATAAAGGGATGCCTGACATCTGGGCAATAAAGGACAGCTTTATTTTCAACCAGTTTTTTTTGCCATGTCACGTTAATGACCTGTACCATAGCTCATGCCATTCAGATGTTTAAATAAAGGGGTAAGTAGGTACTTCTCTGGCAGCAACCACTTCTCTACGAACCTGTGTTTATAAACTTGTAGGCACCTGAAATATGATTCTTCTAAGGCTTCACTTGAACTCAAAATTCCCACACACTCAGCCAAGATGAATCTTCCTCCAAGCAGAATACACTTGCCAGTCCTATCATAGAGCAACACTGCACAAAACTGCTGGGAACAAACTGAAGAGTGTTTTATCCAATTGCAACTGCCTGAGGTCAATGAAGAAGGCATTAGTTTTATTTTTAGCTTGCTTTTACAGCCTGATTGCATTTTTCATAAGATAATCCAGTAGAGGTTCTCCTCTCTGTTGCTTTGGGTTTCTTTTTAGTCATCAAGTTTGCCACATTACTAATTAACAAGCTCTTAATAAATCACTGATTGTTTAATATGAATCAGAAGAAAACACTGGCATCCCATGACTAAATTTTTTCATTGTTTGTTAATAGAAACTCCAGGATATTTGTCACTGAAGCATCCCAGCACCTCTCAAAAAATGAAGGATTTGGTCTCGTAGCAGCAATGGGAAAGTGCAAGAGTGGTGTAAAGAGGCTGACAAGTAGGAAGCAGAGCAAAGATCAGTTTAAAAACTTGCTTTCAGTCCTAAAAGAAATAGGTAACACCAATGTCAAGGCAGAGTAGGCTGTTTATCAGTTTGTCCTATCTAATGATTTTGCAGTCCAGGGGTTAGTTTTTAGTTTAGATTGGAAGACTATAGAAAGAAAACCAGGCTACAGATGAAAGTCAATGGGCAAACCTGCTTGTAGTTTGGTTTTTGATATCAGATATCAAAGATATATTTGCATTTGTGTAAAGCTGGAGTCTTTGGAAAAATCTGTGCCATGGAATTTTATTAACGGTCAGAGGTAAATTTTAGTAATCACAAATTAGATTTTGAGAAATCATAAGATTAGTGTAAAAATTATACAAATGTTTTCAAAGAAATGCTCTTTTTTATTTTCATATTTGTCCTTTTTTTCTCTTTAACAGCATTGAGCTATTTGCTTTGCCTGACCAACTGTCCAAGCACTGTGCAAATTGCAAGGAGAAAATCCTCACCAGAAAATACTGTACCTTCTTGTAAAAATATTTCAGCCATGTATTTACTTGTCTTTTCAGTGTGTAAAATACACTCTGTCTTGGTCTTAAAATGGTAGTCTTGTCTCTGTTAATTTCCTCTCAGATAGGACTTTGTGGCTGGGAATTTTTATTCCTTTCTTCAGCCACTTTTTTACTATTATAATAAATCTTTTGATCAGAAGCTAGAGTACTGGAGCTGGATGAGAGTGTATGCAAATTCAGTCAAAGCCTTTGCCCAGTTGATTCAATCTTCCTTTTAATCCCCATGATGATCTGCAGTAATGGATAAAAATTATGAGCAGGAGAAAGAAGGAAAAAAACAAACCCACCCTCAGGAAGCAATTTTGATTGCTGTGAGGAAGTACTGGAGGCTCTTAGCCCCAGGGAACTCTCCCCAGTTCACTGGAGGCTTTCAGATACCATGGTGATGGGGGACTTTATGAATAACTAGGTAGATAAATGGTAAGTGCTTTTGATCTCTGCTAGCCTGCATTTCATTCTGTCAGCTGGAGAAGAGGCTATTCAAATCTGTCGACTGTAGGAGGTCAGCCAGGAGAGAGAAAATGTCTTCATTACAGCCTTCTGTTCAGCCAGGCCTCCCAGCTGACCTCGGTGCCCAGGCTTGTCAGTCAGATGAGGCAAATTTTCCAACCGAGGGAAGATGTTGCTGCGCCAGATTTTTAGCCCTGGTTTAAGAGCACGAGCTCAGAGGCAGCAGCATAAAGCCAAAGAGGAGTTACCTTGCATTTTGACATCTCCCCCAAAACTGCCATGGGATTCATGGGAATCTTCCCCTGGCAGGTGCATGTGGGGAACCTGAACTCGTTTTCCTCAGCACTTTTGCAGTGCCACTGGGGTAGGAGGCTCTGAAGGCAGGTGCGAACAGAACCACTAGAGAAGACAGAGTAACTCTGTCATTAGAAATGCCAAAATATTGATTACATTTTCTGCCTTGAATCTTCTCATTCGGTGAGTCTCCTCTCACAGGTCTCATATAAATTTCAGGCAAAGGAGCTGGAGTTCTCTTTAGCTTCCATTCCAGGCTGAAAGTGAATTTCTCATTTTAAAGATCCCACCAATTTTTGTGGCAATACCCAGGAAGGAAGCCAGGTGCAGAGCCCTGTCTAATGGAGAAGGAAGATCTCAGCTATTCAGGATGGAGAAGGAGGTCACATTTTTGCAAAAGGATGCATACAAATTGAAATAGGAATTCCAATCCCATTATTTGGTAATGAGATTTGTAAACCTCATGTTCACAGGCTGAGATAAACAATATATGCTTCCCGAATCCCTCTTGGAAGAAGAACTCCTTGCAGCATAGCTAAATTACACAGTAAGTTATCGTTTACAAAGAACAAAAATAGGAAAAGGAGCCAGTAAAATTAATTTATGTCTAAAGGATTTTTCACTTTTTGGATTGAAGGGCAGAGAAACAGAGTCTCCTCTAAAACCACACTTGTAATGGAGATGATTTTACTGCGTTAGATCATTTCCAGAAAACATTATAAAAATGTTCCTTTTACTCAAGCCAGCCAGGTTTTAATAGTATCAAAGCAAAATATAGTCTGCTATTAGCATGAAATAACATTAGCATAAATAGAAAAGAGTAAGGACACTTGAAAAAAGTTCCACATAAATGGCCTGCTCATTTCACTAGACACCACTGTAGCTGAGAAACTGTGAAATTTCCATAATAATCGAGTGCAGAGAAAAACAAACAACAATTTTATTGATAGGGAAATTACATCCTGTTGCTGAATATAAAACTACACTTTGTTCAATGGCCCTTTAACAGCATTGAAAGTATATATTAATTTATAAGTGTAAATGAAATGTAAACAAAATATTCAGTTCAGTATGGCCACAGAAACCTCCTGATAGTATTTCAGGGCAGGAACTCAGGAGACATATATTTGGATTCCATATCCTAGACCCCGAGCTAGTGGCATCTGATACCTTTGTGGAAAAGACTTAGGCAGCTGCTGTGTGGTGATATACTTGTGACAAAAAGCACCACACTTAACTGGCCCATGAGACATTACTGGCTTTGGGGGAGAAGAGCTCCTTTGAGTTTTTTGCTTGCTTTGTTTTAAAAAGAGGATCCTTCAATACTTTGCAGCAATAATCCCAGACACTGCAGTTAGAAGTTACATTGCAGCAGCGCTTAGGACTGCTAAAGCAGAGCCTTCCTGTGCAACAGGACTGTATTTCAAAGGGAATCAAAATGCTTCTATTATGTGAAGAGCAGTAAGGAAAGCAGCTATGGAAAGTGAGTCTAGCTGGGAGGGGCCACACCAGTTGTCACTACACAGACACAGAGCTGGCAGCCAGGGGATGGGGCTCTGGCTGCCCCAGCAGCCCCTGACTCCTTCAGGGCTGTGTGGTGAAGGCAGCAGAGCTGCCTGGTTTTCTTAATGAGCACCTTCCCAGATGAACTTCAGCAGCTGTCACCATGAAACTTGGAAACCCACAGGGAGTCTGGGCTTTGCGGCACACAAGCTCGCTGGAGCCCCAGAGCTGCTGTGGTCCCAGACCCTAGGTTGCTGTGGTTCTAGCCAGGAACCTGCTGTGGAGGCTGTGGCAGATGGGACCCCACCATCCATCACAAGGGCTGGTAGCAGCAGATTCCTTCCTTCTGCCTGTACACGTGCCTAGGTACCGAACACCTCTCTCCCCATTACCTCCTACACCCAAAAACACTGCTGCAAAGTAGGTCTGAAGAGCTACCCAGTCAGCACAAGGGTGCTTTACATGCTCTGCGTGCTCTGCATGGCAGTGAGTGATTTCCCCCGGGGCAGTACAATGAAAGGAAAGGCCCTAAAATGATGCCTTTAGCTGCACTCCTGTCAGGCAGCCCCCACTGAGCCCAGCCTGGATGCCTTGTCCTCAAAACAGTGTTGGGGGAGAAAGGTTTGGGGGGGATGGGAGTGATTGTGTGGCTGCACAAAGCCCGTTGAACAGTTAATGCTTTAACCTTGCGTATAATTTATACAATAAACAAAGTCACATGTTTCTCTAATAATTTAGATGTAAGCAAATGTTGATTTATTCAGGAAGGCTACTGCCAGCAGCAAAGCCTGCAGCACTGAAATTTGAATTAAACTAGGACAGAAGCAGGCTAGTCTATAATAACATTTGTATAATTTTATTTTTGCCCTTGGCTCAGTTCATTTCCTTCTACAGTAGATGCATGAAATTGGTTCTTCAGCCACCTTTAGCTGATGTTCATTGATATCAGGGGTAGGCAGAGAAGCAAGAGAATGTAACCTTTTTAGACTTTGTGTTTGCAATCATAAGGCCATGAATTCTTAGGTCATTTACAAAAATAATTTTCTTCTATGCCTTTCCTTTCCTCAGTACTCTCTGACAGCTCCATGTCACCTGAAATGATGGGCCTTTTTCCCCCATTTTTTGTCCTGCATGGAGACTTCTAGAACAGAGCTTGCTAAACAGATGCAAATGCTGTGTTGTTTTTATTCTTTCTTTCAGGCCCGAGGGCATGAAATTGGAGTTCTTTTACTCTGCTTTCAACATGAAGGAAGGGGACTGTATGATACTTCAAAAATGATGGTGAAAAAAATATACACTAGTACAGATCTCTGCAATGGATCCCTTGGTTTCTTTTCCAACTTTGTGTTTGAGGAGGAGAAAATCAGCTGGATAAGGGGGAAGATGCAGACCAGCATAGGGCAGTGGTTCTGTTAGGGGTTCCTGGTGGCAGTGAAAGTCCTGCTCCCAAGGCTCAGAAGCGCAAGAACACAAAGATAGTGTTTCACTTTTGTCCAGCGAACCCACAATAGTGAAGTTGGAGGATCCCTCTCTGCAAGTGAGCTCTCGTGTTCCCTTTCTGGGCACTAAGTGGGCACTGTCCCACTGCAAAGGGAAGCCCAGTGTTATCTGCCTGCATGCCCACAAGTCCTCTGCAGTGCTGGGCTGATATGCCCTGGAGACCCTGCTTGAAATCCTTCTAAAGTCACTGTTTCCAGCTGTGCTGAGTCAGGAAAGACACTCCTAGGCTGAAAGGACTTTATGGGCAAAGGAATGAAAGAGGAGAGAGTGGAGAAAGGGGAGATGAGGGGCAGGAGACAGGAGCTAAGAACAGCACTGGCAAAAGGATGATAACTTCTCTGTCTGGCAATGCCACAAAATCATCTTTTAACTGTAGCCAGGATGAGCAAGAATGTTGCATGGAATTTACTTTTTTTTTCCAGATGTACACCTGGCCAGGTGCAAAAGCTCATGTGCCCATCACAAACTGAGGTGGTAGTGCTCTTATGCATAACACCCATGTATATGGTGATTTCACAGCTGTAGTTTTTGATAAGGAGTGACTTTCATTTTTCCAGTCCTCTCGGCTGCAAATAAAAGCTTCTTAACAGGAGTCAAGATTAAACCAAGTCCTGTGAATCCAGGGCAGTTTCTGGGACTCATGACCTGTCCATGTCCCCAGCACACACAGACCCTGAGACCTGTCAGTGGCACTTTCAAGACCGGTCCAATAAAAGTTAGAACTGAAACAGCCACCTGATGTGTTTCAGTAGAGGGCTGTGGCTGACTGCCAGGATGGGAAATGCCAGCCTCAAGCTCCTCCACCGTAAAAGTAATATACTCCTTTTCTCACCACACAGTGACCACAAAAATGGTACCAGTCCATGCCCTGCTGAACGACCTATTGCCTCAGGAGTGCAAACACTGAAACAAGACAGTTTTCCAATCCTAAAGCCTAGGAGTTTGTGACCTATGGATGTCTTGAATCTTATGGCCCCACATGACCCATCTTGCACTGTCTCGCCTAAAAGGTAAGGGCCAGGCCACATTCCCCTTCAAGCAACTTTCCCTAGCTGTGGGCCATAATGAAGGGAGCAGAGCCACCTCTGTGTGACTGCTGTGTCCATTCAGTTCTGTCCATGGCAAAACTCACAGACCTTTGTTCCAGACCCCACTCCTCTTCCTCTCCCCACCCGCTGGTTACTGTAAGGAAGGGAAGGGCAAGCTGGGGGTATTTCCTTTGCCAAAGCATGTGGGGCAGCAGACTGCAACACCTCCAGCCATAGCCTCCCAGGCTGTTCTTTGGATACCACAGTCATGTGCCCCTGACCTGGGGCAAAGTCAAGTTTGAGCCCTTATTTCCCTTATTATTAATTAAAACATTGGAGGAGATCCTCAGCTGGAGTAAATATTCATTGCTCCTGGCTCTTGCCCACTGGTTTCTGAAAGCACACAGAAGTAGTCACATTTATGCTGTTAACACTGATCTTGGCTCACACTTCTGCGGTCAAATAAATAAATATCACTTCATCCCATTTAGCTCTGTTAATGCCACATTAAGAATGGCATGTGTTTTGACATAACCACCCCTTCCCACATTTTTTTAAACATCATAAATGAAGCATTAAAACTCCCAATCCATCACAGTGACATCAGATCAGTGGACTGTGGCTTTTATGACATCAGAACAATTGATTATATGACTCTTTTATGTGTAGCTTGCTATGCGAAGATTGCTCTTCTCACCATCTATTACATCCTAACATCTCAGAAAAATCTCAAGAGATAAAAAAGAATCACTGTGAAGCAATGAAGTACAGTAGTAACAGAATTGCCATAAAACTGTCATAAAAATTGTAGAAACAAAAATGCCTTTAAAGATGGCAATGTTCCATTATGGGTCCCTAGCTAATGGTCTGGAGTTGCCCTATGCATACCTTACCATATTTACTGCTTCTGGATATTTCTGTACCTTTCTCCCAGAAGATTATATGGTTATCAAGACATGCTGGTTTTCCTGCACACTTAAAGTCTCTTTACCCCATTATATCACCTCTAACAAGTCAAGTGATGCTTGTACCAGGCAAAATTCAGGGTTTCTTTTCAAATAGCCCAAAAAAGGAATGAAAAAGAAGAAGAAGAAAAAATCTGACAAGGAAAGGGAGGTATAAGCTGTTTGTTGTTACAAGATTGCTGAAAGAAAATATATTCTGTAGTGCTTAAATAGAAAGGTATTGTTAAAATTAGAATCCAGGTACAGAATAAGCAGCTCTCTCCTGCTGAGAGGTGACATGGAAAGCTCTGCCCAGAAGAAAGACCTCCAACTGGATTTTTTACTGTAAATCCACATGTGCCTGGGCCCATGTGCTGTGCCACGTAGCTGTATGTTTTCTTGTGCTCTCCAGACTATCCACAAAAAGCTGCTACCGGGAGCAATGAGCAAGAGAGTGCTTCTCTTTTTCGGATACAGATGTGGCTTCTGTTGCTCTGTGGGACAATAAGGCCCAATGGGCAAAAGCTAAATTATTTTTTTTTTAATTTTATCTTTTGTTGTAATTTCAAGGCAATTCAATGTAAACAGAAGGGTGCTACAGTCATAAGGACGGTGTAAGTCATAGCAGAAGTTAATGCCTTGGGGTCCTGAATGATGAGCTCTGGCAACCTCCATCCCTGCTGCTGCAGATGTGCATGCTCCTGTCCCTCCTTTGAGCAGGTTCAGAGAAAGCATCAAGTACCCGTGCCCTCCCTGATCCATCTCCCTGTGCTTTCCTGGGGGACCAGGATGGATGTCCACCATTGCTCCAGCACCCATAGGAGCCACAGACACATGGACAAGCGTCTGTCTCACTCCCTCTGCTCCTGCAAGGGGTGACTTCTGGCAGAGGAGACAGGCAGCCACTGAGCAAGGTCTGCTGTCCCTTGAGCAGCTGCAGCTGTTGTTGCTCCACGTGTGAGTGGGCACCCATAGCTCCTTCCCAGGGTGTCTGCCTCACTAGAACAATACAGCAGCTTCAAGAAGCACCTTAACATCTTGCAAATACTTTGGTATCCTTACACAGAAGACACTAGACAAAATATATATTCGTAAAGTTTAATGGGTGGACAGGTGTGCCAACACCCTCTAGTCACCCTCAGAAATGATGCAGTGGAAGAAAAGCAGGGCCTCTCCAGCTGTTTTTTTTCCAGCCCCTCCAGCACACACACACACACTCAGAGATATACACACACCTGGGAGCTCCAAACCACAGCTGGACAGGAGACTTGCTACAGGGAGTAAACACAACTGTTGGCCCTCCAGTCAAAGGAAAGCTGCAGAGAGTTCAGCAGCCTAAAAACCAACCTCCAGGTATGGTGGCACCTCTGGGAAAACCCTGGTACTGTAGTGGGAGGGGAGCTTCACCAGACAATCCCAGCCTTGCTTGGTACTCACATGAAACAGGGACCTGGATAAATTTACTCTTGGATAAATTGCACCTTTTCTTCTTCTTCTTCCTCCATCCCTCCCAAACCAGCATATTCTGCATATTTGGTTTGGGATGGATGGAGGAAGAAGAAGAAGAAAAGGTGCAATTTATCCAAGAGTAAATTTATCCAGGTCCCTGTTAATTAACAGGGATTAAGAGAAAAGAGAAAAATCTAAGAGAGAAAATCTAAGCTATCTAAGATGATTAATGATTACTACTTATCCCTCTTTCAAGGATCTGCACTCTCTTTTATTGGGGTGAGAGAGGAAGAGATGTGTGGCTGGAACCTTTACAGGTTCCCTTTGCAGACTTCAGGGTGATTTCAAGGGCATCTTATGGCAGAGGATATTGACAACAACAGAGCCCATCTTGAACACACACCCTTAACATATTCTTAATTTATATGCAGACCAAGCAGCAACATTATTGTTCAGCTGGGGGCATATTTAATTGCTGAATGTTCTGCAGATGTCTTGCAGGCTGTATAGATAAAGGCATTTTAAGTTGCTGACTTATAACAGCACATCTTTCTTCTTTTAACATAAAAATTCCTACCTTCTTTGATGGATATGGAATTTTTAAGACTGAAATCCTGTGCTAGTCCTTGAGAATATTTTAGCGGATGTTAAACTCCCTGACGTTGCGTGGGAGCAGCTAAACCCTGATGCCTTTTCATTGGGGAAAAAAATTAGCTTCATTACTGTAAAAGCAGTGTTTTCCCATGACATGAAATTGAGGCAGGCCCATTATTGTTTCTTAAAATCCAGCAGTGTGACTCACCAGGCTCTAGCCAGACAGTGATGTGATGGCAGTTTACTTAAGTGCAAGCAGCCTGCTCAGTGCTGAATAAGACATCCAAGGAGTCCAGAGCCTTGCCCTACGGTGACTGTAACCCAAGGGCAGCTCTGCAAAGCATTGCTGGTGCCAAGGGTCCAGCACAGCTTCCCTTCTCTGCAACACTGCAAGGTGCCAAGCAATTCAGGGTCAGCCCCATGAACTTAAAGCTCTTGTCGATTGCGAGTTCCTATCTTATACTTAAGGACTGAATACTTCATATCTTGTCTGGGTTTTGGGGTGTTTTTAAATCTCTCCCAATCTTCAAGACTAATCACACTTGCAAATGGTTGTCCCATATAAATATTTTAATGACACCTACAATGTCCTTTATGGCTTGTGCTGCACCAGGACACCTCCATCCCAGTGACATAGGTGTCTGACAATTTGTCAAGGAGATAGCCATAAATTCGGCAGATAACCGGACTCCATTTAAAAAAAAGAAAAAAACCCATAAAAGCTGGGAGGAGGCAACTTGATGTGGCATGGCTCCTGGCAATGAGGAAGCATGAGTGCATACTGAAGCTTAGAAATAGAAAATGATGTCCTCATAAAAATATGGCTCTAGGCTGGTGTGCCACTAGAAATTCTTCTGTCAGTTTAGAATATTTAGCTCTAAGGGATCTCTACTTTCAAATGGATCTTTTGATGCAAAATAGGCTGCAGAGACGGAGATAGTGTTGAAGAAGGAAGAGTTGCATTCGCTCCTAGTCATGCTTGGTAAACTGGAGATTTTTAGATAGGCTTTTTGATCCCAAAGCATTGAGAGGGCAGGTGGGTTACCTTAGCAGTGCATTAGGTCTCTGTGTTCTTCTAACTGAAAACTATTACTGACACCAGGACAGCTAAATAATACTGAAAGCTTCAACACTGCTGGTTATCAGGGGAACCTCTTTAGTCTAATTTGAAAGCTCAAAGCTTCAGGCAACTGATTTTTTTTTCGTTACAGGCTCTTTTGTGTGATGTTCCAATGCAGTATATCCAATCAATGATGCCATATCACGCATGGTACCGTCATGTGGATGTTTATTCCCCCTGTGTTTTGTATTTGACTTGTTAAACTGCAAGAAGAGTTCAGGGAACAAACAGGGGAAAAAATGAAAAGCAAACTCCTTGGCTGCCCTACTACAGAAATTTTAAACTAGTGAATACGCAAGCCTCAGCGCTCCAAGAGAAATGAAAAGAAGCGGAAAGTGAAAATATATACATATGTATACACATGAACAAAACATGAGCCATAGTCATGGCAATCTGGGCTCCAATGTGCCAAACAAAAGGGGTCATTCCTTCAAGCAATCTTTGTGTCGTAAAATTTAGGACACAGTAAGGCTGGTTTGTGATCACACTGTAGATTCCACTATAAAACTACAGAGTTTCTGTACAGTAAATTCCACTGGATAATTAGAACAGGCTGCTTTGGAAGATTTTAATATTGCATCTTCTGAAAAAGAGATGTTAAGGATAGTCTGACTGGAGAGAAGGGGACAAGACTAATTATCAAGATACTCATTCTTCCTTTCTTCTGTACTTCTTTTCATGACACACACTTCATTATTTAGGTTCATTTGGGGAAATGACAAGAATTGTGAGGATTCTTTCTACACAGAATTTTTAACGTAAATAATAATGGTCCAGATCTTCAGATGAAATAAATCAAACTATTTCATTTACAGTGTGTCTGTGTAAATAATATTAAATTGAATTTATTTATTGGGATGCAAAAATAAAAGTAAAAGCAGGCTCCATGATGAATGATTCATTTACAGAGGGTGCTGATGCCTTCTGAGGTTTTGGCCCAGAAGAACAGGAGCAGCTGAAGGAAACTCCATTATTTCATAACCCTTTTGATTTAATTTCTTGTGAACTACTTCACTTTGGAAGAAAGATCTCAGCTCCACTAAAACCAGTGCTTATATTAATTGCATTTTTTATATTTACAAGATTTTACTTTCAATCTGGTTTCTCTTGCCCCTCGGTTCTGAAGCAAGCCACAAATCTGCATTTCTGTTGCTGTAGTCCCTGCTCAGTGAGATAACTATGAGACAGTCATTTTCTCATTGTATTTTCACACAATCACTCTCAATTAAATACTAATATTTGTATCTTAATACCAGCAACAATGGGGCAAACAGGCAATCAAAGCATCAGGCACCCGGCAGAGATACACTGAGCTGTTTTCTTAGACCAGGAGAAGAATCCCTTCTTTTTTTGGCTTGATAGTGCTTAGTGATAGAGCTGATGGTGTTGATAACCTTGTGCTGTCATTGACAAGAGCCAGGCATGAGGCTGTTCTGTCCTGCAGGGCTGTATCCTGCATTTGCCATTACCCTGAAGCACTTACCAGGTAGCTGGATCTTACTTTATTTTTTTTTAATCCTAAAATATAAAATAATCTAACCACTATTTATACATTTCCAGGAAAGCAAAGTGTCTGTGAACACACACTGGCCTGGAGTTCAACCAGGGCTGCTGTCCCTTTCCTGCATTAGCTCCCTGCCATGTGAATCCTCATGGTAAGTCCAAGATGATTTTGTTGATTCCTGGAAGATGTCATCAATGCAGTTGTGACAGTGAGGGATGAAGCAACATTTACACATTCACACTGGGTGTATTCATCTCATTCACAAGGGAGGTGTTATCCTAATTTAAAGGTATTGTCAGCTTAGTAAACAAATCACTGCTGGAGTCAGCTGGGTGTAATCAGATGAGACCTCTTTTCTCCCTTAAAGGCTTTGGTGTCAGAATAACAAATCAAACAGTAAATTGATCAAATTCATGCAAGAAGAGCAAAATTTTACTTCTTACACCTACCTGTCTTACTCTGTATCCACACAGTTCAGATCTGTTTGTCCACCTTTCGGATATTTTGAGCTCATGTCATTTATAAGCAGGAGTTAAGAACGTAAACCTAAGGAGACAATGACTGCCACTCAGGATACTCTGTTAAATAGTGAAAAAACAGCACTCTCCAGCTAGGCAGCACAGCAGAAAAGCAAAGAAATGCATGATTAGGAAGCAAGGTGAGCCAGCTAAGCTCTCAACCCAGTGAGGCAGAAACAATGGAAAGGCCCGCCCATGCCTGCAGGGGAACTGCAGTCCCCAGGAGTCCTGGAAATTGTGCCAGCACCTGCCAAAATGTGCCTGGGGTGGCACAACATCACCTACCTTTCAGAGTCCTCTCAAATCTGCGATGAAGCTCAGCAAACCAAAACTAAATACAACTGTAGGGTTTAGGCATTTACCCTGTGAATCCACAGGGTATAACCAGGCATTAAGAAATTGAAAAAAAAAAATCAAAACAAACTCCCAAAAAACCAAACAAAAACATAAAAAAAACCCCAAACATGTAGGTACTGTGTTTATTTAAACATCATAGCTAAGAGATGTATGAATCCAGGCGTGTTACAAACATTATGCTCAAATGATGTAGCAAGTGACATTAGGAGGAATGCTTTTCGTACAGGCAAAGGCAACCTGGTACAGAATTACCTGCAGAATTCAGCATGGCAAGGACAGCGACTATTTTACCTACTGCTAGCTTATTTTATATGATTGGCTGGGAGCAGCATTTTTCTGAGATATCATGACCTAGACAGTCTAGAAGCACCAGCATCCCCACAAGCAAGGGGTTTCCCTTTTGCTGCTGTTTATTTTCACTTTGTGCTGGAGGAACAAAACATGCATTGCTGTCAAGTCATACGGTAGTAAGTATGCTCAAATTAATGTCTGTCCTAACAATAATGCCAAAAATAACTCATTTTTCCAAACAGCAAATTTTAATTGCCACTTTAATCAGTGTAATAATCAGTGCAGTGTGGAGGGTTTAGGCCCCAGCTCATCAAAGCGTTTAAACATGTGCTAAGTATCATTGCACTTGTGCAAAGAGTGCAAAACAATAAGCAGGGCTGAAGGGCAAAAGAAAACTCTTAAAAGCAGTGAATGAACTTGTTGCTATTAGAGAATCATGGAATAGAATATTTTTGGTTGGAAAAGATCTTTAAGATCATTGAATCCAACAAATTATCCAAGTTCACCACTAAACCCTAAGTGCCACGTCTACACATCTCTTAAATACCTCCAGGGATGGTGACTCAACTGCTTCCCTGGACAAGCTGTTCCAGTGTTTGGCAACCCTTTTGGTGAAGAAATTTTTCCTAATATCCAATCTAGTCCTCCCCTGGTGCAACTTGAGATAAGGTCTCCCTTTTTGAATCTCCTTTTCTCCAGACACCCCAGTTCCCTCAGCTGGTCCTCATCGGAGTGGTGCTGTAAACTCTCCACCAGCTCCATTGCCCTTCTCTGGACACACTCCAGCACCTCAATATCTTGTAGTGAGGAGCCCAACACTGAGCACAATATTCAGGTATTGTGAGGAGCCTCTCTAAGGAGGATCCTATTGGCATTTCCACACTAAAAAGAATCAGTAAAAAGCAATCAAATTTTGTACCCTTCAGAATCCAGCAAGTCAAAATTAGAAAACACCCCTTGAAAAGATGAGATCAACTCCAAATAGTGATCAGGAAATGTGTCACCTCCCATCACTGGCGATCCCACTGTGTGCAGGGGTGGCTGCCATCTGCAGTCACCCAGGAGCACCCAGTGGCTGGGCTGGGAAATGAGCACCTGGACCTCAAGAGAGCTTCCAGGCAGTCTGTGATCCAACTCAGCAATTTAAGACTATGGTGTTTACACATCTTCCTGCAACTCTCTCCACAGTCTGCCGAGTAGTCTTTCTGATTGTCCCATCTTTCTTTAAAAATAGTTTTTCAGAACTGAGTTGAAGAAAGCCATTCTGAATAAAGCATTGATTGTATAGCTCATAATTTTAAAATTAGGAAATGAAGGGGTTTGTGCACAGCTTTGACTCTGCTGCTCACAGATAGTTATATATGTGTTTGTACACACATACAGATATACACAGAAGAGTATTCAGTATTACTACTCCTCTAAAGGAGTTCTTACAAGCCAAGAAATTCTTAAAACCTGGAAAAAAGGTAACACAACATATTTGTTGCCAGTACTAAAGGTAATATGAAATTGCAGTATGCTTGTTTCCACAAGCTTACACTTGGGAACTGTGGTATGATCCCCACAGTAAAATTCATTTGAGATCAAGATAGAAATGAGAAGTACAAACCTGGGGTATTTAAATCTACAGGAACTTTACTAAGGACTCCAGTTTGACAAGGAGTACAGTTGACATGAAAATTATTTTTTCTCGGGAAATACAAGCCCCTGAAGTACCAAGTAACTGTCAAAAAAATCCAGAAGGGTGGTATGTGGTATACATCTATTTGTAGGTTCCTCATTCCCAGAAGTGCTGTGATTCCCAGCATTCATTACAAGGAAGTTCACAACTTAAATCTTTCACTTAGTAAAGTTTTGCAGCTAGGTTAGTTAAGAAGACTGAAAACACATACATAAAAACAAATCCCGCAGCTGTATAGCTTAGACCATAGAGGAAAGTTGTTGTATTAACTTTACTTGAGAAATAGATTGTGCCTTTGTGATCTTACAACATCATTTCTCACTGAAATCCGGCAAGCACGTAAATTCCTTTCACAAACAGAAGTCATCCACACCAACATAGTATGGTTAAGATGATTTATTTGGATTGGATTTCCTTCAAGCTTTTGACAAGATCCTTTACAAAAAAAAAATCCTGTAAAAACTACAAGTAGAAAAGTAGTGTTTTTCTCTGTTGTCAAAAGCAAACTGGGAGACAGGAACTCCTGAGTGCTCATTGTATTGCCTTTGATCTATATGCCCTGTTCATAATACCCCTGACACTTATTCCTTCTGTAGCTTTGGGCAAGTCATATAATCTCTCTGCCTCATTTTCCTGTCTCGAGGGGTACTGCATGGATTAGTTAGTCAATGTTTGCAAAGCAGCTGAAAGAGTATTCACTGGATTCTCTCAGGGAAGCAGGGACACTTAGCTTCTTGGGAAGTCATGACTAATCAACACTAAGGCATGCTACAGAAAATGAAAACCAGAAGAAAAATGAACCCAGTTTTGACACAGACTCCACCTAGTTAGTTCAACTTGTTCCTGAAAAAAGCTGCACACACCAACTCCCTTTCCACAGCTATTAAAAGACCCCAGGACCTGCCCAGGCCCTTCAGGTTTTGGGTGTGACTGCTGTTGAGAAAGAAGGACAATGAAGTGCTTCCAAAGGGGACACCAAAACTTCCCTCAAAGAGTGTTTGCACTACAAAGCTGGCAGAGGAAAATAAACAGTGAGTGAGTGACACTTGCTGGTACTCATTGTCTCATGCCATTGAAGAGGACTATGAGAAGCCTGAGAGGAACTGAAAAGCATTTGTATCCTCAATTTGGGGACGACTGATGATCAAATGAAATTTATCTTGGATGACTATAAGGGAATAAACATTGGCAGGGTTTTCTCTGTGACCTCACAGCTTTTACTTTGATTTAAGATTGGATTGATTTGGTTCACAGTCACAACCAGTACATTTTCATGTCTGTCTGTATGATAGAATAGAGAAATAACTGAGGATCACTCCTAGGCATCTGTGTGGGTTTAGCTGACTACTGAGTTTAAAAGGCAAATTGAAAACAACAGCTAAGAGAGAAATCAAAAGGACAACACCACAGCCAAGCCATTGATAAGTGGCAGCAAATCACCAGGCAAAGCCAAAGGAATATTTTCTCAGCATTTGTAATCCTTCCTGATCATTTTGGGATATGCTTTTCTCTGTTGGCTGATGTCATTAGAGCGAAGGTGGCTGCTGCATTAGCAACATTTTCTCCTGCAGAAGAGAAGTTCAGAACACAAAGGGATAAGCCACCTTCGGCAGTGAGGGTGCATCTGCAGTAAGTTGTTTTCACTTTGGAGTAGCTCTCAGTGCACACAGGTAGTGTAATTGCAGGGAGTGGAGAAGGCAATCAGCTGCCTTGGCACAAGCCCTTCTCCTTTCCTTGCACCAGCAACTATGCCAACTACATCAAGCCACTGACTCCTTGCCAGCACTGTTTGCTTTTATATCTGTCAGGGGAGTGTTCCTAGCATAGATGTCACCTTGGCAGCAATGCTTTCCTGCTGATGTGCTCTTATTTTTGAGATGCCTCTTTTGTGCCACCTTCCTTGAATTGTCTCTGGGTTTATATTTGGTGATTATCATGTCCTTTCTCTTTTAGGAGCTCCCCTTTCCTGTGTACTCTCCATGGTTCATGGTTCTGTTGCTCACCAGAAGGCTGAAGACTAGAAGAAATACCACAAAAAAAACCCCCAAAAAAACCCCAAACCATACCAAAAAAAAAAAAACAACAAACCCAGAGCAGTCTAGCAGGGACTTCTCTCAACATCTGTCTTCTGCTGGTCTTGATGGAGAAAGGTTGCCTGGAGGTATGTATGGCAGTATTGCCTTTGCATGAACTAGCACAGCAATTTTCATTGACTGTGGCATGAGAGGAAGAGTTTTGCCAGATGGACATTTTTCCCTGGCAGACATTTTCAGCCTCTGCCTTAGGAAATGTGACTGCATTTATTTTCACAGGCAGTCAACTAAAATCCTCTTTAACTTGTAGGTCTCTTCATGTCCCTCTAGCAGCTGTGATAGGACCAGCAGGGCATGGATTAAAATATCGACGAGCTTCTGGTAAAGCCACTGGTTTTGACCAAGAAATTAACAAATATGGATTGTGATGAGGCCACAAGGCTCATATCCCTGACTGCTATCATTACCCAAAAAAATACTGCTGTCTATCACCACCTACTATATACATTTTTCTTATATAAAAATAGGTACTGAGACATTAATAAAACATGAAAATTACCCTTATAACTGCAGCTGGGATATACACATTATATATGGAACCAAGAAGGAGACACACATACCTTAACATCTAAGCAACTTCTCTCCTTTGCATAACTCATCCATCAAATATGGCCAGAGTAGCCTAGGTCCTGTAATTCACTGCAAACCCAGAAAATTACAGTGATATAAAATCAGTATGTGAAAAACTGTTGCTTGTCAGGAAGTGGCTGGGAGAAAAACATTATTGATTTAAAAGTGGATTTCTCCAAATTATTCGAAACATAAAAGTCCACTGCTTTCCACAGATTCCTGTTTCTACAAAGAAAGGAGATGCTAGTAACATCAGTTTTTCAAAGCTCATGTATAATGTTGAAGGCATAACATAATGTCTGCCACACATAAATATAATACAAATAATAACATGTTTTTGTTTTGGAAAGGGATTGTTTCAGACACTTGCTGCTTCTTTAGCAGAAGGGTAGTGAGTATCTCCTTCAAATATCCTTTTGACAAATACACTTACTCTACAATGATTCTAGAAAACTAGCCTGGTTCCAAAATCTGCAGGTCACTCCTTAGGAGAAGTATTTCTAAGTCTAAAGACTTGGAATACACTGTTCTGGAAAGGTGGATGAAGCAACAGCCCTGTTCACATTCTGTGATCTGCCCTTTTCTTTATCCAGATCCTTGAAAACCCCATATCATAATACCCACTCCTGGACTTTGGGCTATTCAAAACATAGGCACAAATCCAGATTTCACCACCTGAGTTTCTCTTGCAGCTGTATTGTGTATCACTCTGAAATATTTCTTCAGTTCAATAGGATGGTATCTTGGGTAGAAATTCATATTTCACATAATGGTCTCAATGTATTTCCATATTATGCTGAATCGCATGTTTTCTGAAGGAGAGTGTTTAGAAACATATCTCTGTTGAAAGAGAATGCTGTAATATCAATGTCAATTTCCTTTCTGAAATCTCAAGGTACACTTGAGTAACACTTCTGAGAATGGTAGTTTTAATGTGAAAAATCCACAAGGGAAGGTTGTTGGTGTGTTTTATTATTTAACAACACCAAATACCTCTGCTCATTGTGTCTGTGTATATAGGTGTGCTCAGGGAATCATTTTTATAGGTAGGAATGCGGAGAGATTCTGACACCCAAAGGATGCACAAAGAGATACACTAACATAAATTCCTATGGTGCCCTGAAGGTACTTCCATTGTATTATAGGGCTTCTCAAGAGCAGTTCTGGCCCAGGCAATAGGACCACAAAGTAAAACTGAGTGTTTCTGGACTAGATGAACTGAGAATGAGGCAGATTATATTACGTGTAGAAACCATGTTTTCTGTTATAGGCTATTGAAATATGAAAAAGCAAAATAAGATAATCAAATGCTTATTTTTCTCCTTACCGATTTCCCTTCTCCCCCAACATACACACACATACCCACAAAAGCACATTTTACCCACTTTTCCTCAGTGTAGTCTTTAATTAGAATGAGTTGAGCAGTTAAATTGGAACGATCTTAGAGCAATTTGTACAATCTCATGAGATACATTATCAGTTATGCCCTGAATTCTGCACAGTCTCTCTGAACAGTGAGACCATCTGAAGCTCCTTCTATATTCAACCCTGCTGTATTTCACATGATCCAGCCCAGAAAAGCTTAGAGTAAGTGTAAGAGTGCATTAATCCTTTTGCAAAGGGTATTGACTAATCTGAAAGAAACATCTGGCTTGCAGTGAGGGGTAGAGGTTTCTAATGTGCATTGGGGAAATACAGTCAGAGTAAAAGAGAGCAGGAGCAGAGGTGAACTCTGACTTGCCTCTGCCCTCACAAGTTCTTTAGAATGGGTCCTTCGTCACCTATTTTGCAGCAGAGACAGGTTTTCTGTACAGAAACGTCCGAAGGCAGGAAACAAAGCATGGTGCTATCCTCTTGTGCCCCCCAGAAAGCCTCTGCAATCACCAAGCAAGCAGAGGAGCTCCTTCTCAGGGAAAAGAATAACTGGGGAGCGAAGAGAAATGCAGAGAACATGAGAGAAATGCAGAGAATTTCCCAAAGTTAATTATAAATGCATATGCACATAGGAGGCAATGACACCAGGGTTCACATTTTCAAACCTACATGCTCAAAGGCAATACTCTAACCTTTTTAGCCTATCCACAAGTGTCGTAATTTGCTAGAGGTTTTAGCACCTCTAGCCTCCATTGCTGGCAGAGGGATTTAGAAGTGCTGAAGGCTTCCAAAAGACACTCACAGAAAAGCCCCCAAAACCTGAAGAGAGGCTTTCTGTGAAACTACTCTGTGATCCCTTGATTATCCATCCAGGCTGTAAGATTATCCATAGCTTCATAAGGGAGCAAGAAGCTCCCAGGAGAGTTCTGTACACTCCTTCTGCAAAAATTTATGTTTCTGGAGAAGGGAGTTCACTCTGGGAGTTTTCATACCAATGATAAAATGACAAAAAATGAGCTTCATGTCCCATTCTAGTCATGCTATTTCACCTTAAAACAGAGACTCAATAAGTCTGGTATTACCCTCTGAAGCAGACAACTGAAGGAGCTTGCAGTACAAGAGATTTTGGTGCTGGGATGCAGAGAGAGACATCAGCCCCTCTTACGGTGACTGGCAGGCAGAACTGTCATATCTGGTCATGACATGAGGCCAGAGCTAAGGGATCCACAAGGAAATCCACCACTCCTTCTGTTTCTGTATGGATTTACATTGCCTAACACAGGGACAACCACATAACCAGGAAGTGTAATGGGATGTAGAAGTAGTTTTGTTCAACTTCATCTTGTTTAACCAGCAGCAAAAGGACCTAAGTACAAGCGGTACACAAGGACTATGTAGAAATGTGGTAGAAGCACTTGCTGCTGCTCAAATTCAGAACCCTTCCTATAGAAGATCCAACACCCTGTTATTCTCATAAATGCAGAAGGGATGTTGTCACTTAGGCTACTTCGCTGCTTGGTAGGGTTCACACTGTTCAATCCATTTCATTGCTAAATAACAAAATCTATTTCTTCAAATACTGCATCAAAATATTGCTGGTAATAAAGAAAAAGATACATTATTTTTAACACTCCTTGGGGAAAACCAATCTGGAAAAACTGTGTTTATAAATTTCCCCCATTCAAATGCAATGTAAAATCCTTTCAATTTTTCTCAAAGCAAAAAAGAGCCACTAACAAAATATCTAGTGCAGGCAACTGTTGCTAGCTTTATATTTCCACACTAAGCTGCTCTTCTCAGTATTTTTGAAACAAGACTGCAGTAAACATGAAGTCCATGAACTGTAGGAGGGAACTTTTAAGAGGTCAAGCTGACAAGAGGGCCTTCCTGAGAAGAGCCAATGTACTTGTTTCCAGAGAGGATTACAGCTAAATCAGAAATAATGCCCTTTAGCAAGTGGACACATATGATCTTCAGCCGTTGGAAAACCTGCCTGTTCAAAAGCTGCTATTTTCCAAACTGTTAACATTGACAATGATATGGATTTCCAGAGGCTAATTATGAGCAGGTGATGATTTGAGGAAAAATTCAGAAGTCAAACATTGAGCTCAGTTTGAGCTCATTAAGGTTGCTATTCAGCATCAGTAAAATATTCATAATGCACAAACATGTTGTAGTTTTTATAAATCTGTTTAAAAATAGATAACTCGAAGTAAAATGGAACAGAATTTGCTTTAATGTGTTCTCCTTTGTATGCAAATTACCTCCCAGCAGTTAATAAAGGTAAACACTGCTATCTTATTTAGATATATGTGGCAGCCTGTATGGGTTATATTTACATCTCGTGAACATTACCAGTGTCAAAATACATTCCTAGATCAGAGTTCGGCCCCATCAGTAGTAAACTCAGGCCTGAGTGTAGACAGTGAAGGCTGAAGATACTGCAAACTGTGAGAAGAAAGAATAACCAGCGCCAGGGTCTCTCTCCTCTTCTGGGGACTTACTATGGAAACATTTAATTTGCATGTGAAAAGAGATACAGATAGTACTTCAGTGGAGCAGTTAATGTCGACTTCTTTGAGTAAATCTCCATTTTATTCATGTGCCTTTATATTTTGTATCCCCGTGTAGAGGGAAGAACCAGGCTGTAGTCCCATCTTGATGTGATAGTGGACAAACTGAGGCAGCAATATCTACCCGAAAGGGCTTGCAGCTGCCCCTGTGGACATTTACCCTATCCCACTTCAGCCCATGATTTTCTGTCTTGGAGAATAAAGTTTTACCAAATGAGCCTCCTTAAGGTAAAAAATAATATGATTTTTTACTTCATGAGAAAATATACCTTTTCTTATCTCATGCTGACATCATTTGATAAACTTCTTGCTGCAGGTAAAATAACTGTACAAGGATATTTTTCATATTTTTAAAGGATACTATATTACTATTTTTCTTCCCCTTTCACCATAACAGCCATTTGCAAGCTTGAAATTAAAGTTTGTTCCTTTACTGATGATTTTTCTCTGTAATATGCAGGTCGCTAATGAGTGCCAGGATGCTGGCATGACTTTATTTATTTATTAGAAAGAGAAGAGCAGTGAAGCATTTAAAAGCCACACACACAGGCCATAAAAATTATTTTGTGTTGACACATTGTAATACAGAAATAAAGTTAGGTCACAACACAGGTGTACTAGACTTTATGTAAGGTTTTATTTCATCCAGATGGAAAACTGAATTTTTTTCTTTACTGTGAACTGACAAACCATGAGAACCTTTAAATTGTTGAACCAGCTTTAAGTACTTTAAAATCACTGTGCTCAAGCTGCATAACATTAGTAAGGGTTGCAATGATCCTGTTTCATACAAACCCAGTTGGGGAAGGCGCATATGGCTGAGGGGAGTTTTTCCTCTTGTGCGCTACCAGTTTTTGGAAGAATATTAAAAATAGAGTTTGAAGATGAAGCCACGTTTCTTGGGGCATGTAAGTGTGTGATTACTCTAGCTTTTCCTTTTAATTTCGGTCAGCCATTCCTGGTTAATTAACCTATTTGTTCTTGTTACAACAGAATGACAAAGCATTCGCAAATGGTGCGAGATTCCTACATGGGAAGTCCTTCCATGTTATTAGGCTTATCACTTAAAGAGAAGAGGAAAATCCAAAAGAATGCGTTGGATGTGTTTTTAAGCAAGAGAATTAGTCATTCCTGAGGCTGCAGCAGCAGCCGTAAGAGAAAAGGCGATTGTTATATTTTGCATTTTTTTCTCTAAAATACGAAAAACATATCGTAAAAAGCTAATTGCAGATATTCTCTGGGCAAGTCTGGTTCTACTCAGAGGCTTTACTGGGCAGTTTTGGCCTCGTAGCCTGGTCTTTCTCCTAAGAAATGTCAGTAAAGTCCCTGAATTAATGGACTGTGAAGTGCTTAGAAACATACCGTTTCACAAAAGTATACAGTGAGGATGTGACACTAATGGGAGGTGACCCGTGGGTTTATGACAAAATAGTCCACTCTAACAGGAACAACAACAAATTAATACAGCTTCTGTGCACAGAAGCTTTGAACAAAGCAATACCCAGTGGCGTGGGAGGTGAAGAAAGGTAGAATAAGGGAAAAGTGACCAAGAAAAAGATTTTTAAATTATTTGTCTATTCACCGTTTTGTTATCTTCAGGAGAAGGCAGCTGCAAACTGCAGGGTAAAGAAAATTAAAAAGGCAAGGCTCCATTGTAATTGGGTAATTGGAGAAGGAAAGTTAGTAGCATTTGGAAAGATGTCACATGAACCGAAGTGGTAAATTCCGGGATTTGCTTACACGAATTTGTTATATTTTAATTTTGCTGCTTAAAAAAAATTATATAGATAGATAGATAGATAGATAGACACATATAGAAAAATTTTAAAAATGCAGTGCAACTCCTTCAATCTTTTTGCAATTCTGCATGGTTGAACATTTGAAATGAGTTTGTGTATCACCCCCAGGCATTGATTCAGACTTGACTGGGGCAAAGCAGACTCCATGTGCTTATTTTTATACACGTCATTTGGGAAGTTATATAGCCAAGGGAACAGAAAATGTGTTGCTCCACTGCCAAATTATCCCATATCCCTCGATCAAAACGGGAGGTGATCCTAATCAACAAGTTGTGCGACCTTAGTGCAGTGGCAATGTCAGGTCAACTCGGGAAAGTGAAGAGACAGAGCTAAATACAAATAAAAAGAAAGAGAGAGACAGAAAGGAAGAAAGAAACAACCAACAATCCTTATAATTATCATCATCTGCTGCTTTTCCCTCTTCTGGCAAAGAAACACTCCATCCATTTGCAGAAATCGCCCGCGGAAACGTTACATCAAAACTAATCACAACGATTAAAATCAGCTTTTCTGTGCAAGAGGAGAGTAAAAAGCAAGTTGTAGGCTGGAATGAGACTGTTTTTTCCACCAAAAAAAAAAATCCGAAAAAATATACACGCGATATATATATATGTCTTTCTATATGCACGTTTCGAAGGAGATCAATTTTATGCCCGTGTGATCAGTTAATTTAATTTAACTTTTATTTCGGAGATTGATTCAGACTCGAGGTAGAGACATGAGCTAATTGTATCCTGATCCTTGCCTTGAGGGGTTTCAAAGCCCTGGAGCAACTATTCTCTGTATTTTGCTCTGTCTACCTTAGCCAAGCTATTGCATTTCTCTCTGGTGTAGCGAGGAGAGCAGACCGCTGCCGGGAGAGAGAAATATCGGAAGTGTGAGTTGGGGGGGAAAGGGGAGAAAGAAGGGGGGAAGGAGAAAAAAAAAAAAAAAAAAAAAAAAAAGGAAGGGGGAAAAAAAAAAAAAAAAAAAAAAAGAGGGGACACTTTGGCCGCTCGGATGTTCCAGGTAAGGGCTGCTCGGGATTGTTGTTGTTTGCAGCGGAGGGTGCGGAGGGACTCGGGCGCCTCTCGCTTCCACGCATGTGCCGGGCGCTCGTACCCCGCGCGGGGACGCGGCGCGGCCGCCTCGCCCGCCGCGCTCCCCCGCGCAACCCGCGCCCCCGCGCAGCGCCGCGGGGAGGCGGGCGGGGAGCGGCGGCGAGCGGCAGCGGGGGAAGGAGGGAAGGAGGGAAGGAGGGAGGGGGCCGCGCGGCGGGCGGGCGGGCGGACAAGCGAGGGGCGCCTCCTTTCCCCGCCGCTGCGATGGGGGGACTCGGGCGGCGGTGTGTGCGGGGCGGGCGGGGGGGGGATGTGTTTAATTTAAACGTGAGTGTTTACGCGCTGGGGCTGCGCGCCTGGCATTGTTCTCCGCCGGGCTGCAGGAGGGGGCCGCCATTGTGTGTGTGTGTGTCTGTGCGAGAGCGGGAGGCACCTTCCCCCATGCCCGCGCCCCCTCCGGAGCCCCCCGCGGCGCCCTTTGTTGCCGGGGTGGCGGAGGGAAGGGCGGCCCCGCGGTTCTCCCCCCGCGCTCCGCCCGCGGGGCAGCGGCGGCCGCTCTGCCTCCGCGCCAAGACCGCGGCTGCCCCGTCCCCTGTGTCCGACGCCGGCCTGGATGAGGGAGCCGGGTACGCCGGCTTAAAAAAAAAAAAAAAAATAGAAAAAGGAAGAAGAAAGCAAGCCACCCGCCGCCTGTTTCCAATCAACGCGGTACAAGTTTATGTGAGCGTGCCCCCGCGGGCACCGAGCGTGCTCGGACTGTTCGGGAGAATTAAAGATGGGCGAAACGCTTCCCTCTCCTGGGCGGCGGGGGCTGCCGAGGAGCGCGGCTGCTTCCCGGCCGGCAGGGAAGGGAAGGGAAAGGAAAGGAGGAAAGGGCAGGGGCCGCACCACTCGGTGCCCGCAGGCAGCGCCCGGTGCGCGGGGGGGGGCGAGGTGCGGCTGGGGCTCCCGTAATTGCTGTTCCCGGTCACGAGCCCGGAGGAAAGGCTGGGCCTGGAACGCAACTTTCCAGCTTCAGCCGCCCCCGAGCTCCCGGGGGCGGCCGAGAGCCGGGGGCCGTGGAAGGGGGCTGAGCGCTGCGGGCGTGGGGAGTGGGGAAACTCCGGGGTGACCGGGGGAAGTTGGTTCCTTGCGCACGCCGAGTCCGGCAGGTAAAAAAAAAAAAAAAATTTAAAAAAAAAGTGTCACTTTAATAGTTGCGGGTGGGGCTCTGCAGCGCCCGCGGAAGGATGCTCGGCCCGCGGAAGGATGCAGGCCCCGCGGGTCGGAGGCACTTGGCGAAACTTCCCTTTGCCTATTCAAAATGACTGCGGTGATTTTGGTGTATTAATTGCGCCCGAAGCGCAACACAAAATGTTCTAGCACACGCTAGAGGTCCCTCTCAGAGCTGTCAGACGTTAGGGTGTTTTCAGGTTGGGTTGTTCTTCATTATTTATTTTTCCCCGCTTTAACTGTTTGAACAAAACCGGCTGTCCCTTCAAATGCCAGCGCAGCGAGCGTTGTTCAAATAAGGGTGAAGAAAGATTTGTGACTTTCTTGTTTGTGCCCTGGTGGTTTGGGCATCAGTTAATAAACTGCGCTCTTGAAAAAAATTAATGTAGACGGTATTAATTTCATGCACCGATTTATGAGTTTTGTTTGAAATAGTCTCATCGTTTGTTGTTGGGGCCAATTCCAAATTTTGTGCTCGGTTTTCTGTTTTCTCATGTGATTCCTGCCATGGAAGTAAACAGCGTAAAACTTGAATAAGGATGCCAGGCAATGGCTTGTGGTTTTTAAAAAGAGAAACATGCAAGCAAGCAAAAAGCCAAGTATTAAAATTATAAAGAGTCAATAAAAATTATGGAGGTAACTAAAAATCATTGATCCCAAGAAATTTCCATATCCAGACTGTTTTAGAGAACTAATTAGTTCCCCCAGTCTTCATGTATTACAACAATATTATCACCATTTTACGGATGGAGAAACTGAGAAATAAAAAGAAGGTCACTGACTTGCCTGAAGCCATATAGCAAATAAAAGATAGATCTGGAATCAGCTAGGACAGATTTAGATCTCTTGCTGATTTGCACTGCTGTAGCCATTGATTTCAGTGGAGTTCTTCTGGATTTAAGTCAAGTTTGGACCTGATGTGTTCCTCTGTCCCTAAGAAACACTGACTTAATGTAATTTCCATTTTGATCATGAGTGAATTAGATGCAAGATTTTAGGGAGAGTATTTGGTGTACATCCACTCTTTGAAAGACAAATTACTGTGAAACTTTAGGACTCAGCTGGCTCTTGATTATTCTTAATTTTTTTTTCCCCATTACAATTTCATTTGTAACCTCAGCATAGTTCCCTAGTTGGGTTTTGATATTGCAGGGTTTTTTAATGAATTATTTCCTATGTCCGGTGCAGGTTTCTTACTGGATTCTGAGAAGCATATCTTACTAGATATCTCCGAATGAAACCAGTTTTATGTTGGAACACCCTAAGATTTTGCGTGAGGAAAACTTCCATTTGTTGCAGATCTCTGGCAGAAATGAAAAACTGCATGAATATTGTATGTGAAAACAGCCAGGCTTTCCCCTGCATAGTGGAAAGGCTGCATGTAGACTTGCACACATAGGCTCTTTATTGGATTATGCTAAGTTTATGTATGGAGAAAATGCGATGTGAAGGGAAATATTCACTGATCATAACAAATGTTTGTACATTATTCAAAGTGGGGTCTTTCACAATTAACAAAATACCAAATCTGCCAGTCACAGTCAGATAGCATTTCACATGAGTCTAGCTGGGAAGGAATGATAATTTCTGCTTTCTGTTTTCCAACTACTTTAGAAATATTTTCAGGATACCATAAAACAGACACAGATGTACAGATTCTGGTTGTGGTGCTTTACTCTTCATTTTTTAATGTGTGCTGGTATATACAAACTGCCTCCACTAAAGCGCAATATAAAGTTCCTGCTTTCATGTCATCAGATGAATTTAGGAAGATGCTGGTACTTCAGGGACCTGACATTTCCTCAGTGTTGCTGACATCGCTGCAGTGAGTGTCTGACCTGACATCCTCCTGTGTGTGGAAGCAGGCATAGATTTTGGATGTAATTAAGACTATTCCACCCCATCCTCCTGCTCCAATTTGAGCTTATACGTCTGAAATAGACAGTATTTAGTTGGGAATTAGCTCCACAGAGTGCATATGGTTTGTTTAAGAACTTGTACTGGCTCCCTGGCTGGGCAGAGTTTTAAATGCCAGAGCTTCAGCCTCCTTTCTCATGTTCTGTGCAGTAAACTACTGTGCCTCACTTGCAGTACATGTGCAACTCTTCTCTTGTACCAGAGGAAAAATAATGTTGATCAGAAGCAAATTTTAGCGGAGATGCCTGCTGTTACTTATTTTGGATCCTTTTACGCTGTTGCAGCGGAGCCAAGTTGGATCTCCTTCCAGGAAATAAATTTAGTTAGTTGTTGGGTTTTTTTCTGACAGAAACATAATTCTTACTCTAAATGGAATTTTTTTCTGTTGGTCTGTGTTGCATTTATGTTTTCTTTTTACAGCCAGGATAGAATTAATCTCTGGTATAGTGCCATTGACTTCTGTGTTGTTTCACAAAGCATTAATTTGTTTTTCTGTGTTAAAATAGAGATTTCTGTTGTCCTGCTTTCCACAGAATACATTTTTTTAAGAAAGAAGTTTGATTTTAGAAGGAGACAAATATAAAACATACATCTTCATTTTTATTTTGCCCACCTTTACTACTTGAGCATGCAGAGATCTCTTCTTTTTCTACTTCTATGGTAAATTAGGTTGAGTATGTATGTTTAGAGAATGTCTAGGCAGGAGAAGGGAGTAGCTACTATCTTCCTAGCTGATAATACCTGAAAAAAATCTAGAAGTGAAAGCAATTAGCACATTCCATACTGATGATGTATGCTGTAGCTCTAATAATCTTGGATTTTCTAATGTGCATTTTAATCATGCTCTTAATCCAGAAATCAAATGAACAACATCCCATATCCAAATGAGCCGAAGCTGATGCTGTAGAAAGTTCATTTGTAATCCCGTGTTTATGAAGTGAATGGCTCACCCGATAACCTCTTCCTGATAGCTCCTCATCTGGCTGCCTTCCCCCACTGGCGGTGGAAGTCATGGTTTGATGTGGTTGGCAGGTTTGTGCAGATGCGGCTTTGCAGGTGTTTTGTACGCAGCCGAAGTCTCTGGGTGAGGGATACAAAGTTTAGGAGTGCTTGCTGGGGCAAGGGACAACTCATACTGACAGGTTATTTAGTGGCTTTTACTCAACTGGTCTTTGCCCGGTGCACTCATGGATAAGGAACAGCCTTTTAAAAAACCCAAAACTGGAAAAAAAAAAAAAAAAAAAAAAAAAAACCTGAACAGCAGGATTGCTTGAAGATTATAGGAAAAGGAGTTCTGTCTCACACAGGCTAATGGCTCTTTCTGCTTTACATCTGTGGTTCCCCCTCAGCTAGCATTTATGACTCAGTTCTGCCTCAAACCTCAGGTTCAGGATAGGCATCTATGGGTTTTCCCTTATTTTCCCTGGCAGAGTTCAGGATGATTTGCAGGACAGAGCCACAGGCATGTGCATCCCACTTCTGACTCTGTGATAATGGTTGCCTCTATCTAACAGGCTGCTGGTGTGGGAACAAAACTGCTGTACTAGGCTTTGTCAGACCTCACCTGTCAGCTTTCAGTTCTCACAGGTGATCTCTGAAGCCACATGAAGATTGGATCAGGCAGAAATGATGGGAGGTTGTCTCAGGCAAAATATCTCCAGCAGACATGAGGAAGTGTTAGTATTTCTACATAAGTCACGGGTGAAACTTAATCTGTAACACAGTGTGCATCTCCAGGCATTCATCTTTGAGTCTTTGAGGAAGGTGAGCTTAAGCTGGAGCTAGAAGGCTGACGGGGGAATGGACAGTCTGGCTTTTGAAAGGAGATTAGAAGAGGCTTGAATGTCCTTTTTAGCAATGTGTAGTCTGCAGAGTGATATGAAAATTCTGTCAAGTCACACAGGTAGTGAATCCCAGAGAGGAGAGAAGTAGCTATTCAAGCTAAATGACAATAAACGTGGATATAAACTGGGCCTGCTTAGGCAATAGTTTCCCAGAACATTTCCAGATGCATTATCTAGAAGATGCAGCATTTAAAGTGAGACCTTAAATTTGGTAATACTCTGTTTTGTGCATGCCTTTAAAACCTGGGCTACTTGGAGAATATTTCCAAAAAGGTACCACTGTGACCTTTGTTGTGACCAATAGGCTATGATTGACTAAGTTTTTTTTCATCAACATTTCTGTCAGTGGACAAAATAGCTTTTTTAAAGAATATACACATTTATATATATGCGTGTATGTATATGTAGATATATGTGTCAACAATCAATTTCCATACCCGAAAGCCACTATTTATTTTGAATGTTCCTTAGATAGAAATTTGAAAAACACCAACTGACAGAAACAGTTTTTAAAACACAGAATTTTTCACGGAAAAAAAAATTCAGTATCTATTTTTATTATCAGTGAAAATTTTGCAGAAGTTTTGCCAATGGGAGGAATTTCTGATTTGCTCTTCACATAGCATCCTTAGTTTATTTTCATTCCAGCTGCAAAACTATATCTCTTTCTATAGTTCTTCATTTTTCCCAAGTTAGACCTTTAATGCTTACAGTTTTCCTATGATCTCTTTAGAGGCATTCATTTTATTTTCAACACATTCTATAAGAAGGAGAGGGGAGATTCAGCAAAGAAACATGAGCAAAAAGCCCTTTTTTCTTTTCCTCACTTTCTTACAAACTTAACTCCAAAACACCCTCTCGATCATCCAGTCACCCAGTCAACCTTCAGCACGCTAATTTGCTTTCATGCCCAGTCTGTAAATCCTGGTGGGGCAGTACCATCTCCCCTCCTGCAGCAGAGCTCTGCAGGTATTCAACAATTAATCATATCTCCTGCCATCAGTGTTGCCAGGAGAGCAGGGAGAAGAGAGGGGAGGAGAGGCAGGCGTTCAGTATAACTCTGAATAACTGTTGGAAGCCAAAGAATCCAGGGGCTGCCGAAGCAGCTGAAATTTCACTTCCCAGGAGCAATTTGCCTTAAAACAGCTTTATTTCCCTCCGTGAACTGATCTTGGCGGCGGCATTAGGTGGAAGAGATGCGTAGCGCAGCTTCCAAAGGGAGTACAGGTCTATCAGCATGATCACAGAGCTGTCAAGGGAAGGAGGGAGGAGCGCCCTGTTCACCAGGACCTAGAGAATGGAATGGAATGAAATGGGGGTCTCTACCTAAAATACCGATGTGAATCTCCCCAAGATGCTTTCTAAACAAGCCAAGACTCACCTACAGGTTTAGTTAAGTTGCCCTGAGAGGTTGATGGGCCATCCGTTCAGCACAGGGGACCGTGCTGAATAATTCACAGATCGTTATCATTTCTGTAGCCCATTATGTACCCATTACACCGAATCTTTTCTAAACACCTAAGAGAGCTAATCGATGCGCTAAGGACCACTCACACAAGGTAAACAGACATTCCTGGCTTGCCAGTAACAGGCGGGTTTGACACCATTTATTTACAGCAGCCTGTTCTGCTCTGAGTGGGACGGCAGGAAAGGGGCTTTACGGGCTTAACATCTGTACAGGAGAGGGCTTATAGCGATGTCAGGGCAGCTGCCCCAGCTGGTGGCTGTAGGTGAAGGCATGGAGACCATTACAGGAGAAAATGAGAAAAAGGCTGACTAAATGGGCAGAGGACAGTTTACACCCTGGTTATCAAAGGGGGCTCACAGGTGCAAGGGAGTTAGGGAGAGCCTTGAAGACTGGTGAAAGTCCAACGGAGGAATTCAAACACAGTCAAAAGGGAGAGCTGGGGCAAGTAGGACTCCAGCCTGTGTTGACAAACAAAAAGCCAATGGCTTCATTCTAGGCATTCAAGAGATGGTCACTGACGAGATCCAGGTGAAATCTTACATGGATTTGGAGCTTGGCTCTGGAGGAGGGGGAAAGAAGCGGTGGAGTTCAAGATGGCTGCAGATGTGAGCTAAGAGACAAAATGAGAAAGTGCAACCTTCCGTATCCTCCAGCTTTTCCTTACAGTAGCCTCTGTGGTACAAAAATACCTTGGGATTCCTGGAGGCAAAATGAGGCCATGATTTTTGCTATTAGCAGAAAACTGAATTTCTAAGGCTGGTAATGCTTTTTCAAGGAAGAGACTTCCTGAGAAACCAGGAGGCAGGAGCATTCCTATTTGGGAAGAACTCTGGTCAGGAATAAAACTGTTAGCTCTTTCTCAGGGAGAGAAGTGGTTCTTTCAGGGAAAACTGTGGCTTTGAATAAGCATTTTCTTTAACTCAAAAATTAGTGTTCATTACTGGCTGCGTACAGTCTTTCATTTTTCCCTTAGTTTTCCTCAAGTATTTGCATCAATGTCCTACAACTGGGAGTTCCACAGGTTGCTGAGAGATAAGCTGTAGAGTGATATCCTTATTCATTTATAGGCTAATGCCTTTTTTAATTCCATTAGGTGCCCTCTTGTTTTATCAAGGGCATCTGATTTCTCCTTCACACCATTCATTATTTTATATACCTCAATTCCATCATCTTTTACTGTTTTCCTTTCTAAATGAAATAGTTCTGGTTTTAATCTTTTTGTTTAGAAATACCCCCACATGTCTCTAATCTTTTTTGTTGCCTTTGGCTATCTAGTGTAGCTATCTATCACTCCCATCTTGCTTCTCACTGGATCTTTTAAAGCTAGTTCCAAAGTCATCAGCGTGAAAGAGACTGAAGGATGGTATTGGGGTCAAAGTATATTACCGAGACTCCTAAGTTCTTCCTCCAGATCTCCTGCCCTATGAACTTAGACTAATCACTTGGCTGCAGAATTTCACAGTTTCCCTTTTAGTTCCAGAGAATACAACGGGGAAGTCTCAAGCAAAATATGTTAAGTGTTTCTCCATGTCTAGATGGAAATTATTCTAGATGCATAGCTGTATTAAATGGAGTGGTTTTGATTGTTTTTCCACAAGGCAGCTGCATGTGTATTGAAATTTGTAACTTCTCCCTAACTAACTCTTTGATTGTATGGTGCTTGACTGTTTCCTATTTGTTACACTCCTCTGATATTAGGTTCCAAACATATTCAATTAAGCAATTTCTTTTTTGTTATTTTATAGTGAGCTTCATATGGAAAGTATGAGTTGCTAGTAATTTGGGTCAAACAGACATATGACTTTCATGTATCCTTGGGGATTTGGAAAGTCAGCACAGTCCTGATGAAAGTGAAAAACAGGATCAAATTCTGACTTTTTACATGTAGGACACAGCCTGTTCCTGGGAGACACAAGGTACCCCTAACTCCCACTCATACTTCCCACATGTGGGATATAGACCAAGGTATTGCTGGCTTGCCTCCAGTCTACACAAACTAATTATCCACAACCTGTCAAGGCTCTTACAAGGAGCATAAGACTCACCCATCTGGTTCCCTCCTCTGACGTTTACAGCAGAGCTTGGCTGTTACATATTTTTAGCACCTCTATCACTCTCCAAAAGCCCACGTCAGGTCTGGGGCACCTTACTGCCTGGGTGTGTCATTTGGTGCCTGATTTCTGGCACACAGGAGCCAGGAGCACTCTGGATGGGTGTACATTGCTGTCACAGCCCCACACTCCAAGGAATCTCCTAAGCACACACCTTCCCAAGTGTCATCGCTTGCTGCAAAAAGGTCATGTGTCAAGCAGTGGGAGATCTATGAGGTGTCTGAACTATAAAACCTTTATTTTAAAATCTTCTTGTGCCACAAAAAATGCTGGAAAAACACACTTTGATAGGATGCTATTCCAGCAGAATGACAAAAGCAAGTTGATTTGGTATTTGTAGCATAAAGCTAGGGAAAATGGCATTGCTCTTTACACTGCTTTTTTTTTTTTTTTTTTTTTTTTTTTTTTTTTTTTTTGGTCTGCTTGTTTTTCCCCCTAGCCTCATAGCTCCGTTTTTTTGGTTTTTTTTGTTGTTTTTTTTTTCCCCTTGATGTCTGTACTTCCCTCTCTAAACAGATAGTCAGCTCCTACTTTCATGACCCCCCAGACGGCACTATCTGCTCCTTCCACTGGAGCTCAAGCCTCTGTACATATTCCTGTGCAAGCCCCAGGAAATTTGGTGCTCTTGTGGTCTCTGTGAAAAGAGGCCAATCCTGGAAGACTCTTGATACCCCCATTCAGGTCAATAGGCTTGTTTGTGTGATTAAGGATAACACATAAGGATGCTCAGGGGTGTTGAGACATCAAGAATATTTCCAGCTTTAAAAAAGAAAAAGGGTGGTTTGGATTTTGGTGGGGTTTGGAGTGCTTTGTTTCCCTTACACCTTATAGCTGGAATTTTGTCATAGCCTTCTGCTCAGTAGCATTCCCATGATACATGAACATGCTCAAAAAAAAAAAAAAAAAAACTTCCTGTGAGAAGTCAGTGAGCTTCATTAAATTTTCAAAGTTTAGAGCTGTGATCCTCTTTGCCTCTCTCCACGGGCAGCTGGCCCTGCCAGATTCTGATTGCTTATGTGAGCATTTGATAAATCTCACTGTGGACTACATTTGCTCTTTCACCCAAACAGTCACCACACACATTTTCCTAACACTGTAAAATTATGCCTGCCAAACATTTTCTGATGTAAAGTTAAAAGCCATCTATTACTGAAGTGATTTTTCAGCCCTTGTGGGCATGTTTTCCTTCTTTTTTTTTTTTCTTCTTGTATAGTTCAGATAGTTTCAAGCACTTTTAAACAGGCTGCCAAGGGTCAGTTTCAAAAAAAAAAATTCTTCATTCATTTTCTCCTAAAAAGTATGGTGATGCTGTTGTTTTCTTTTATGCAACTCTTTCCTTTCAGAGCTGAATTCCATTGAATGTAATGTTGTCTTACTGCCATGGCCATAGAGAACTTAATATAAAGCTGGAGATTGCTGCTTATTCTCTGTAAAGGTGTCAGTCTTGCACTTACATCAGGAAGGAGACTTCCCATTGGCTTCAGTTAGCCACAGCCAAATAGGCCCCATCCCACCATGCAGAAGTCGATGACACTCTCTGCAGTGGCCTCCACCGTGTGCAGTGACATTTATGCCCTGCTCTGCTCCTGAGACACCCAAACTGGCGATGTGGCTTGAAGGGTGCACAGCTCCCGCTGGCTGCCGTGCTCACCCGCAGGGAAGGGAACTGGGATGGACCTGGATCCAACTCATCCAGACTTGGAGCACTCCCAGGTTCCCCAGTCTAAGCTGGACCTGTGTGGATTTGGTTGCGTCTTTGCAGTCCAGTGATCTGGTGTCATTCATAGCCACGCTCTACATGCAAACTATTTGTTCATATGCAGAGCTTTGCCTGACCATTCCCTAATTTTTACTTCCTGTACAGATCATATTCCTCCTGTTAGTGTGGGAGCAGAAGGCAAGATGTCACTTCTTTCCTCCCTTTCCTCCCCTTCTCAATGCTCTGGGCATTTTCGTTTAAATGCCTCTATTTTTCCTCTGGGTTCCAGAGCTGTGCATGGTTTTTGAAACTGATTAAAGCAGTTTGTCCTACCATGGCAGAGAGATGCTAAAACAAAGCATGTGTGTCTCTTGGTCTTAAACCAGGATTTTTCTTACTCTTTTTTCCCAGTTGCTTGTTTAGCAAACATAGTTAAACAGAATAATGGTAAAAAAAAAAAAAAAGCAAAGCAACTCTTACATTTCCAGAGACCACCAGCCTGATAACACACCCATCTTTTTTCCAAAACCCTGCTAGTGCCCTTGAACTCACTAAAGACTGCTCTAGCATAAAGTGGCCTGACCAATCTGAATTTATCATTTCCCTTCAAAGCACCTTGGCAGGACCTTTATTTGAAATCGTATTTGTTGCTTGTTTGTGTCACAACTGCACTTCATGCAGTTTCTAGGAGTGTAGAGACTTGGGTCTGGGCCAGTCCTAAATACAGAAGCTAATACACAATTACTCCCTCATCCTGGGGAAACACAAGAAATACAAAACATTGTATAAAGCCTCCTGGGGTGTAGATAGAAGCCTAATAACAATATAACACCTAAACTGAACTGCAATTAAAATATAATCCTTTAAATTTCTTGCATTTGGAGGGAAGAGAGAGTTGGACAGAAGTGCAGAGAAGGAGTCAGAAGTGGAGGCATTACAATCTTTACCCTCAACATGGAACTACTTAAGCTTACCATAATTGCATCACAGAAGGTATGCATACCCTGAAACCAAAAAGGAAGCAGGAAGGCTAGAAAAAACAAACACAGCATGATGAACCAAACAGGTAACCTTCAGGAAAAGGAAATCTAGCCCTGGCTAACCCAAAAGACAGGAACGTAAACTGGCAAGGGAAAATGAAACAGGAGTACTGAGAGGGTATTTCAAATGCAAAGAGACACATTTCTACAAAGAATGGAGAAATTAAAATATCTAAAACAGAATTAGTGAATTTGCTGGATCAAAGGGGCAGTTAAAAATGACAAGATACAATTATAGACACTACATTATATCCTCCCATCAGTCTTTACCAATTGAAAATGCAGTCAGTCTCT
This sequence comes from Anomalospiza imberbis, assembly GCF_031753505.1. Taxonomy (NCBI): domain Eukaryota; kingdom Metazoa; phylum Chordata; class Aves; order Passeriformes; family Viduidae; genus Anomalospiza; species Anomalospiza imberbis. The sequence continues at coordinate 45,864,831 of NC_089681.1, forward strand.
AGATAGTCTATTTAATTACTGTAGATGGGTGCCTGTCAAACACTGAGGTATCAGAAAAGAAACTGCAGGATTGACATGCTAAAGTAACAAACCTCCCAGAGCAGATGGCATCAATCAAGACTGATAGCTGTTAACAAAAGCCTGCAAGTTCCCCTTAAAAATAGGCTATTCTGCTATACCAAAGCAATGGAATATTGCATGTATTTTACTTTAAAATCAAGATCATCTCAACCAAATGAAAAAGAAAGAAATTTTGAAATATAAGTTAGCAAACTAAAAAAATCTGCTTAATGCTAAGCATGGCTGATCCAGTAACAGTGAAACATACCTTTTATAATTTCCTAAAAAAATCTTGAAGATCTCAGTGATTATGCAGAACGATTTAATATAAAGTTTTAAGAAAATTTCAGAAAGTCTTTGATAATTTATCTCAGAAGATATTGCTAAGAAAATCTAAATCATGAAGTGAGATGCGAAATTCTGCCCTAGATCTGTTTTACAAAACAAAGGAAGTGTTGCAGGAATGAAAAATGAAGGGTTGGCAAAGAAGGCAGTAGAATACTTTGATGAATTTTCAGAACAATAAGGTGGGACATATAAACAAAACAACATTGGGAAAATTATGTGACCCCTTGGTCATCCAGGGTGAGATGACTCGGAAAAATTTGGGGACCCAAATAAATTGAGTTGAAGAGGAAAGTGACATTAATTGTATTGCTTTGCCAACACGGAAAATGCCAAATACGAGAGGAAATATTTTGTGTTCTCTGAAAACACTCTCAGGTTATGAAAAACCTGTTAAACTCTCTTATTTTCTTTGTCATGTTAAAGCAGAGCAGCAGTGGAAGGGGCAGACTGGTGCTCAGTCACCTGAAGGCAAAGCTGGAGAGGCTCCAGGCATCACCAGAACCTGGAGAGCAGTGAGAGGAGCTCCCTTAATGCAGCCAGGCTCCTCGCCCAAGTGAACTGGTCTGGTCACCCTGTTGAACAAGAGTTAAACACAGAACGGACCCAAAATGCACCAAAAGAGCTGGTTTGCTAAGAGAGGAGACGGAGCATATCATAAAAGTAAATTATATAATCAATACAGTTGGGAAAATAAATTCAACCTTTCATTTTGCTCTGCCACAATATTAGGAAATTTTTTGTGTAGCAGTGTTAGTTTGTAAAAAAAACCCCAGTGTTATTCCTGGAAGACTGAGCTTTTCCAAATTCTTGGCTAGAACTGGCTGCAGCATCACTCCTGCCTATTTCCATGTTTATTTCCTTGCTTTTGCATACTGAACCAGCCAGGGCAATGATCTCACAAAGATCAGAAATGCAAAAGGAAACATAAAGCCAGAAAGTCTAAAGCTAATAAGAGGAATTATATTTTGATATTAAATGGAAATTCCCTGGTGCACGATGGACTAGATGACCTTTAATGGTCCCTTCCAACTCAAACTGTTCTATGATTTGAAGATTCTATAACTGACAGCAAATATCATTCAACTCAGCATGGACTGGCACAGTGAGGTTCACCTGGGGTTGGTCCTTAGGAGAGAGACAGAAGAGAAGACTGTACAAAAATGGGACTTAGTGCCTTACAACAAAGCTGTGATCCAGTTTTAAAGAGAACTGTACTGGAGCCTTCACATTTTTTTCCTATAAAAATTACTAAATTTTGTAATCTAAAGGTTCCTTTCACTGCTCTTATGCATTTTCCATCCCTTACTCCTGCAGTGATCATGTTCTGCTGCAAAAAGTGTTCAGTTCGTTATGAGTTATTTGAAATTTTGCCAGTCCTGGAGTGGGCAAGAAAGAAATGGAGAGATGCTTGAATAAAGAGAAATCTTCATTTATAGTCATGAATAGGACATGATTAAAGCAGTGAATAAGTTCCTTTCATCTCACACCAAATACAGTATTTGTGGGATGTCAGGATTATGAATTTCTTGAGAATGACTGAAGTTCAAAATACTCCTATGTGTAATTTTGCAGCTAGTGGCACTTCAGGGTCCAGGAGTCACCAGGGGAAATTACAGAGAGGGAAATAATGTAGAGAAGAAACTTATGACTCAAATCGCAGTAGAGAAATGGAATTTAGTTCCAACATACAGTACATGCTTTAGTCTGCAAGCTAAGAAATAATAATATGAAACCTCTCTGCCTAACCTGATCTACAAATAAAACCTGTTTAATTCCTCCACCTTTCCCTGGCAAAGAGTAACATTGCTTTGGTAATGGTAAAGATAGGTAAAATGGTAGATACCTTCAGGGTGATATTACAACACTGAATTTTCTTATTATCTAAAACAAAACAAAACATACAAACAAACCAAACCAAAACAAAACAAAAAGAAGATTGCATTTTGTTCTTCTTAATCGGTGTCCCCAGTGGATGCTTCTGATGTTCTCTAATAGTATTTTAGAAGAAACTACATTTGAAAGCCCAGGATTTTACTTTTGTTTTTTATGACAGGACTGATAATCTTAGGTGCAAAAGAGACTCCTAGGCTAACACCTCTTGCTGTGTGTAGAGGAGAAAGGGAAGGAGGAAAGTGAAAAGCCACATCACACAGTTTTCCGTTCACAAGCACAGACTGTGTCATCTCCACAGCTTGGTGCACATCTTTATGTATATTCTGGGATTAATGGATATGGCATTCATATCTGCCAGTCACAAAATAGCAATTTGCAAGCTGCTCTGAGCATCCTGCCTGTGCCAGGGTTTCTTGGAGGTGGTCAGAACCTCACAGGATTAGACACGCTGGACAAAAATTACTATATTTAGCTATGCATAGGGAGTTCCCCTGTTTCCTTGGTTATCTAGTACCTTTGCAACTAGATGTTCTACTGAAGGCATTTTCAAGTGTTATCAATAACTTCTTCAATCCATAAACTGATCACAGAGCAGGGTAAAACTCATTGCTTAATAGAAAGCACATCTACGTCCCAGTAGACTGGCAAACAGAACAGCAGGAGTCACTGTCCAAAGGCAAAGAAATGCATACCAAGGTCTGTCCAGAAGTTAAAAGAGAGCAGGTGGAACATTTCCTTGTCACTCACAGGGGAGGACATGGTTGCTTGGTGCACCATGCATTTGTGAATGGTGGGAAGATTATGAGCAGACAGTTAAACAAGGAGATGTATTTTAGTGCTCTGTTCTGAGTGAAATGAGAGAAACAAGTTCCCAAAAGACACAGAGAGTCAGCCATATAAGTTGTGGATTTGTTTTCACTGTGCTCAGATCCTTGCTTTTGCTATGAGCAGATGACAGCAAAGTTATCGTAAAAATGATGATTATTTGAATAGAAAAACCACAAATTAATAGAATGGTAGTATAGATATTGGCCACCTATACTGTTACATTTTTTAATCAGCAGATTTCAAGGTCTGTAAAAAAGAAGTGTTTTATTTTGGATGCATTTTCTAGAGAGGGAAACTGCTGCACAAAAAATGGAGTGACCTATCCAAATTCAGCCAGGAGGCAATTGGCTGAGTCAGGAATAGCAACCAGAGTGCTGGCCCAATGAGGAAGGCATTTTAAAACAAATGGAACCGAGCAGAAATGGGATCAATGTCCCCACATTTCAGCAGTGAGAAGTGCCAGCTGCCTTTAATATTTTTTAAAATATTAGCACACACCTTTTTTTTTTTTTTTTAAGATGAGTATTTAATTAATTACTGAACTGGCTCTGCCGTTCCTCTACAGAATGAAAACAAGCACTTAAGTCTCTCCTGTCAACCCCACCCAACATTTACTCAGTTACAACAGATGGATGAGTGCCACAGACCAGATGTCAAAATGATCCCAAATTTGATGCTGCACAAGAAACTGTAGCATGCTGCAGAAAATAACTGCTCCCACAGTAATATCATTGAAATGCCAGGTTGCACTGATCCTTGTTAGAGGTGATGTGCACAGAACCCAGACAGCAAAGGCTGTAGTTGCTGCCACAGCCTCCTGAAATCTTTCCATCTCTTTTAGTAGTCTTGCCTAAATTTTATTGTCTTCTAAAAGTGGGAAGGTTTGCTGGAAAAGGATATAGAAATACCTGGCTGAAGTCCAAGAGGGATGAGATGAGTGTCTCTTCTCCTTGGAACAGCTTTGATTACACCTGCTTTTGTAGTGCCTAGTAAATAAGGATGCTCCTTGCTGCCCTTTGACATCAGCCTTGAAGGACAGGTGATCTCTCTTCTGAGACACTTAAAGTCTTCTCCTTGAAGATGAAGAGATTCAGATGTGGTGTTGTCAGGGATGTATGTATGTATGTGAAGAAGGTATTAAGCTTTGACATTTACATAGGTGCTAGCTTCATTCAAATGGTTTATATAATGTTGTATCCATTGACTACTTTAAGCCTGAAGCAGTGTAGCCTTCTGGGAAAACCTGAGGGCCTTGAGGTTGGATGGATGGCCCAGAGTTACTGGACTTACCAAGGAAATTGGTCACCCTCTGTGTCTGTAGCATGGCATGATGACCTGGGCCATGAGAGCTCCCCTGGAATTGTGGAGCATCTGTAGCTGTTACAGAATAGTTCAGATGAACTCCAGACATGCCTTTGCAAGCCTAGTTTGACTTCTCCCAGAGCAACAACTCTTGCAAACAAAAACTTGTACAGTGGGACTGGCACACTCATCCCAGAGCTCTGCCGTAGTCTCAGCAATTCAGACAGGAAATATGTACAAAACAGCTGTCTTACAAGAAAAGATCTGTCAAAACTGAAGTGTTTTTTTGAAATTTTTCAGTTTTGAATAAATCCTGAAGGGCAAAGCCTTTTTGGTTAAACTGACTGGACAAATGATTAGAAGTACCAAAAGTCTGCTGATTTGAGCAACTACATAGGAGAGCCTAAACACCTGGAACCTGTATGAGACAGAGGTCCACCCTTCAGACCTGAGAATGGTTTTCCTTTTGTCCTAATGGGGATTTGAAACCTCTAAATTGCCATTTCCCAGATATGTACTTGTTTTTGTCACACTGTCCCTATGCTGGAAGAAGTATTTTGGATACAGGAAAGGGAGTCCAGGGAGATCATTGATGACACTGTCTTACTAATTTTAATTTTCAACCTCTGAGTGTTTCTCTTTTTCAGAGTATTTAGCATTTTGCAGCATTCTGCCCCAGTTGCATGTAATGAGCACTTAGCTCTTTCACAAATGAGATCTCAAGTCATTACAGTCAGACACCCACAGCAAAAAAAGAAGAGGGTTTTCATGCCCACTTTGTTCGGTTTGAGTTACTAGTCCAGTACTCAAACACAGAAACTTTGCAGCAGAGCCAGGGATATAATCAAAGGATGTATCTTCAGCTCCAGGCAAATCTGAGACAAACTGTCGGACTACAGATGCCTATTCAATGAGTCGCATCCATCCTGGGCACTGAATGAGGCAAAGGCCCTGTAGAAAAAGGAGGATGTGATTAGATCATTAAGTGCAAAAGAAAATGTGGCAGTAGGAGAAGCAACATAGCTATGCTGGCTTTAAGCCAATTAGTGGGGAAACAGGTTTATTTTTGCTGTGGCTGTATGGAAGGCTCTAGTGTTGGGTAACTTGTATAAATGTCACACCTCTAGTTTGCTGAGCAAACTTACCATATTCTCTTTGGTGTCCACAAACTCTCAGCAGCATAAGAGAGTCAGGATCCCTTTTCAGATCAAAGCTTAATCATGTTTCTGCTGCCTTATCACATTCCCTTTATTTTCAGCACATGCGTGGGATCACACAAGGCAGGCATGGCCTGAAATACCAAGGCACTACATGTAAAATGGTGGCTGATTCTTGGCAGCAGAGTCAGGCATTCAATGCGTTTTTAATATTCTGTAAGATCTTTGACTTCCAACACTAAAGAATAGACTCTATTCCAAAATCCCTACAGTGTGTCTGTGTGTCCCTACATTTTTGAGAAACCCTGATGCTATGTCCGTAAGGCACAAGGAGCTAATACATGTTAATCATTAACCGACTCCAGAACAATAACATGTGCAAGTTCTTTGAGCTTGAGTGCAAGTTCTTTGTGGATATTGGACCTCATTACTGTGTTCCTATTGGAGCAGTGACCTCACCATTTTGGCTTGTGTTGCATCAACACCATCTAACACTGTAGCAATGGAGGCACCAGAGGGTTATATACATGGTTATTGAATTCTGTGTGCTTTAGTAGAGGTTTTTTATGTCACATAATTTTGTAAGACAAAATTTTGCAGCTCTGATTCTCAAGATGGAAAGCAGTTTCTGTGATCTAACCAAGATCAAGGAGGTGATGCCCACTTGTATCTTCACATCAGTGCAACTGTACTAATAGTGATGAGACTCTATTAGTACAATTGTTGGTCAAAATAAAATGAAAACTTCCCCATTAATCAGTCACGTTATTAAAACTATCAACAGAGAAGTCCTGATATAGTAAAAGAAGGCTAGTAACAGAGGACAGGAAGGGACATGGGAGATCTTTTAGAGTTTTCTAGTTGAATATTTTGTACTAGTTGATTAGCAGATCACTAAAACTTCTTGGAATAAATATTTTCTTTGTGACAATTATGTTTGATAAAGTATTGAAGAGAACAAGGAATAGTAAAGAAGAGCACCAAGCAATGCATATCAACTCTCTAGGTAATGATGATACACGTTGAAAGAGGAGTCAGAGAAGAAGGGATGGTCTGAAAAAGAAAGGAGAAAGAAAAGACAGTGAAAATGTGAGGCGTAAGAGAGCAATTGAGAGAGTTACTTGACAGCTGAAAAGTGCCAAATATATGTCTGGACTGCTCTGAATTCCTAGTGAAGCCCCCAAGTAAGGGTGCAAATCAGAGTTTGAAATGTTTTCCGTGAATGCACTTCCCACCCCATAGTCTGTTGCCACAGCCAGTTATCTACCCCTAATCATCCAACAGCCCTTCAGGAGCCCTTGCTAAAGGCAAAGGGAAGGAGCATCTGAGGCCATGGTTTCTGTGGCTCAGAAGACTGATTTCCCTTCATTTAAGGATTAATGTTTTTCACAGTTCTAAGGATGACTGCTCAAATGTTCTTAATCGTGTGTGTGCTTGCCTGATGGGAAATGTGCAAGAGCATTTGGGGACTGTGGCATTGGTACATAGCAAATGGCCAATAACAGAACAAACTGCCTCTGGCAGATTAACTATGCCCAGAATTCTAGAGGGGTTTCTGTATTGGTGGTGGTGGTGGTAGTGGGTTTATTTTAAAGTGAATATATTTGATGAAATAAAGGAAGTTGAGGTTATTGTTTCAAATGTTTTGTGATGATGGAGTCCTTCTTCCCTGACACGTGCACTTATTTTTCAGTTCTGCTTTCCCACTTCTGTTTGCCTAGGCATTGGCCTGCATCCTTTCATGTGTATTGCCTCTGATGTCTGACTCATTATGGCAACAGAAATGTTGATGCCAGACCCAGAAGCAGTACTTAAAAGCCTGCTATTTTCTCTCCTTCAAGCTCAAAGCTAACCCAGTTTGTGGCAAATAAATGAAATGCAATCATTTGGCACCTTGTCCATGCATCAGTTTGGAAACATAGGACCTTTCTCCTCTGCCCTTCTGTGTCTTTTTCTATTTGACCAGGCTGCTATAAAGACCAGTAACTCTAGGGTGTGGACTTTAATGATTGGAAAATAAATAACTAGTTTAGTGCCTTCTCTCTTGTGTTGCCAAGCCTCTCCTCTCACCTCCTAGTATGTGTTCCATTGTCTCACATCCAGGATTAAAGAGATTCCTGGATTTAAAAGGGGAAAAACAATCATCCTTTATGTTTGGGATGAAGGTTTCTTAGCCTTTATGTTTGAGGTGGAGGATAAACGGATAAGGCAGTAAGAGAAGGGAAAGGTAGAACAGGACTTGAAAATTATTGCAGTCTGAAAACTCAAACCCAGAAGTTAAGTGACTACTCCCAAACACACTGTTAATAAAATAATCCAGGTTTCATCTCTTTCTTCATGCTTTGTTTTGGAAGATCATGTCATCATGAATACTAGAGATTAGCAAGAGCTGGGCACTGTTTTACCCAAACACCAGCAAGGACACATGGCTGAAAGCAGAGAGATTCTCCCACCCATGGCTAGGGACACCAGTCCTGGCAGGACTGCAGTGCTTGATGCCACCTTGAGTAGAGCATCACAACTGTTGGGCACCGTGTGCCAAGGTGAGGAGCTGGAACCTCCTAAGGAGGCAGGCAGGGTTATAGAAAAATGAAGAAACTTGGAGAAAGGGGTAGAATCATCCTGTCTTTCCCACAGATATTACTGCTGTTTGTTCAGCTGTTTGTGTGGGCCCATAGGAACAAGAGAGCAGCCAGGGATTCTCTCAGAGAAGTGTGGGAAGTCATCTATCATGAGATGTAATCACAGTGTAATCACTCAGAGAGGAAGGGGTTTTTCTTTTCTCCTGCTTTGAACCTGACAGCCATGCAGTGTTTTTTTTTTCCTCCTGTTTTCCACAGGATTGCAAAGGAGAAGAGATAAAGCAGAAGGAGGAGACTGTATGTTCAGTGTAGCTTCACGTATCAGTTCAATGTATTTTCTGCACCACTTTTCCCTGTCTTTCATCTTTCCAATCTCTCCTAGCAGAAGTGTAGGAGACAGTTAAGGCAGATGGATATGTAATTCTGCTCATTCCCAAAGGAAGAACAGGTGGTGAAGGAAAGGGCATGGGAGAAAGTATGACATGATCTGGAGAGAGTAGAGGATGAATGAGGAGGGGAAACACTGTCCAAGCTGGGACTGATGTGTAGCATTTCAGTTACCTGGGTATGATGCACAAGGAAGAGGGGGAAAACTGAGGAGTTTATCTTAGAAGAATAAGAAAGAAGAGTCCCAGGTCAAGGATAATTATCAGCCAGATTTACCAGCTCAAGACTGGACTGTTGACAGTGGCATCAAAATTAAATTTCTAGTTTCTTTCAAATGGAGAGAACAAAAAGAAACTATTACATTTTGTACCCCTTTGAGAGTTGTGAAAATGGCAAATGAGAGAACCCTTGGTGTAGCTTAAAACACAACTTTTTGTTCATTTTCAGCCACCTTTGGGGCAAAGTGGTCCTGTCTGATGAAAGTAACTACAAGATATGTGCTGCTTGGCACCAGTGTTTGGAGTCTTTAACAGGTGTCCCAGGAGAAATCCTCTCTTGCCTCTGCAGGCACAGCAAATTTACTTCGGCTTCACCTGTAACTGCAGGAATTTGTCTTCAGAGAAGGTTGCTGGAGGTTTTGACAGAGCTGACCTGAGGTTCTAGCAACATAGAACCTGCTGAGGGCAGATTGCCTTGAGGAACAAATCAGCTCTGGTCCCAAGTCTACGTCATCTGTGACAGAGCCCTAGAAAATGAGACTTGCTCCTGCTGCTGCCTTCACCAAGGCAGAGTCACTGCTGGGAGGGAAAAGAGGCAAATCCCACCTCTTGTCAGCTGTGTGATGAAGGAAATATGGTTCTGAAGCATCTTTTTATGTCTCTGTTACATGTGTCCCCTCCCTTTTCTGTGTCAAATATGCTCTTGCCCTGAACCTTGTCCACTACTGCCCTTTTCTAGGACAAGAGCTCAAATTTAGTTGTGTTGCTGAGAATAATTCACCTGTTTTGGATAAAGAGCTCATGAATATGCCTGCATGTGCCAAAGGAACATAAATGGATCAGGGCTACAGGAATGCTCCTACAGTGACTCTTTCTATCCACCGGGTCTGCTGATGGGAAGAACTGCAGGCAACAAGACCACATCTTCCTCTGTTAAATGCTCCTCTCAGCGAAATTTCGGAGAATTGTAGACAGTTTGACTGTAGGATGGCTTTAGGGCTCTAAAGGTTTGGCTAACTGCCAACAAACTTAGAGGGCACACAGGGATTGTTAGAGAAGAGCACAACCTGAGTAGGATTAATTTCAGAGCTATTTAATGTCCTTTTGTAGTACAACTCCAGCCCCCCACCTTTTCCTGTTGTTGACTGTAGTTCCATCTTGCTTAACCCAGCCCAAGTATATCCCTGTATCAAATCTGGGATATACTTGGGCTGGGTATATGATATCCCAGTATCAAATCTTCTCTGATACAGCAGTAATAGTGGTTCAAAAAGAGAAAGACAGGATGCTAATGGAGAAAAGAGCCATCTGTTTGGTCTGGATTTATGTGGGGTTTGATTGTTTGTTTTGGTTTTTTTTTGGCAAGGGAAGGTCTTTACTCAAGAGCAATGTCCATGGTGAAATTTTACCTCTCTCTGTTACGACTTTTAAGTTATAATGGGTCAGACTGGTTATCATGAGTCCAAGAAGAGCTCCCCTCAACACTACTAATTTTGCTAATGTGGTAGTAGATTTTCTAGAGTTCTTGCTTTCTCTTAGAAAATCCTCATGATCCTGAGCTCTGTATCAACATTAAGGTCTCACATACATCATTAGGGCACAACAGCAGTCTTGGCATCCTTGCAGTTTACTGAGAATGTCCTTTAAAAATATAATAGTTAGTTGAATGATGGTTGATTTCACAGAGCAAGGGGACTTTCTATTTCTTCCATGAGGAAACCAAGCCGAATATGTGATTCAGATTATTCTACCGGAAAGTTTTTAGCTCTTGTGCCCAGATTACTAATATTTTCCCCCAAGGTGTATGCATTTTGCAGCGAGCACAAACAGAGTGGCATGGATCACCAGAAGCTCTCAGATGACTGCAAACAGCTGAGACAGAATTCTCCTTTCCCCAGTCTATTTGCTAAGCCTTATCCTGTTGGCAGATTCAACAGAGTCAACCCAGGGAGTGTCAGCCCAGAACAGAAAAATGTTCTTCATGGCTGGATGCAAAGAGACAGGTGCAACCAGTGGTCGTAGATTCTCTTTTCTTGCTTTTGGAGTGTTTCTTGAAGTACTTTCCAGGGTTAGGTAATAGGTGCTTTACAGCAATAGGTAATTTTCACATGATAAAAGTTTGGTCTTCATTATCCAGCCAAGTGTCTTCAAACTGGTTATGCCAATACAATAAAATCCCTGCCTGTTTCTGCATACTATTCTGTGATTTGGCAACATTTTACACACATTTGAGAGATACACTCTTTTAGCACTGTGTAAAACAGTTGTGTCATCAAAGCCAGAAGTTTTATTAACTGTTTTTGATTGTTTCCTTATTTATATTAGTCGGTTTTCAGCTGAAGTGTTTTTTTTGCTTTGGTTTAATTTTTTTTTTATTCCAGTTGAAGTTGTAGAACATTCACAACATTTCCTCTTTGTTTCATGGCCTTTCTGCAAAGCAGAATAAATTGAGAGGAATTATTCTCTCTCTGAGGTTAAAATGAAGGATAAATTTTCATACAGGCAAGTGATAGCTTGCCTACTGCCTATTAAAATAATAATTTATGCATAGAACTTTGAGAAACTACTACTGTAGTTTCCCACCAATATTTGCCACCTTTCATGAAAAAATGTATTATTACTGATGTAATGTGTGGAGGAGTTTTACCTAATACAGATAGCACAATGCTTATGTTCAAATTATGCTGGAAAATATTGCTTTACCTCTCTGAAGCTTTTAAATCATGAAAACTTTTCTTAATTTCAAAATTGTTCTGTTGAACAGCAGATAAAACACTATAAACTTTCAGATATTACTCCACTAATTTAACCAAAAATACTGAAAAAGTATTGGACTTATGTGTATTTGTTGTTTTATCAGCAGTCACCCAGCTCTAGAGAAAGCTTAAGAGATGGAGCAGTCCTTCAGAGAGCATGAACAAAACCAGAATTCAGCAGCCTATACCTCAGATGGGCTTTTGAGCAGCACAGAGAAGGAAGGTAGTGGCATTTGTCTATGGTACTAGGGAGAAACTTCATGAAACCTCAGAGTTCGTGGACAGAAAGTATAAAGAAATTAAGATCTGGCAAAATTCCCCAACATGGAGGCAGTTTGTAGCTTCTCTGTGTGTGTCTGGTACTACTACAGAGAGCTGGAATTCTCAGCATGATTTCCTAGAATAGTACCAGGCTTCTTGGACTTCATAGAGCTTAAGAGCCAGGCAAACAGGTAGCCCTGCAAGGGTCAAACTCATTCTGTTGAGCAGCCAAAAGGCCTAGATTAGAGGCCAAGATTTCCTAGAATAGTACCAGGCTTCTTGGACTTCATAGAGCTTAAGAGCCAGGCAAACAGGTAGCCCTGCAAGGGTCAAACTCATTCTGTTGAGCAGCCAAAAGGCCTCTGGGTTTGTGTCCTCCATACAACAAAATTTCAGCAACCCCAGTAAGTGAGAATGATTATAAAAGTCCTGGGTGGACAGGCTGGCCCATGAGCATCCCACCACATGCTTGTGGCATGATATAGCTTCAGAAGCATTTTCCTATATGAGTTTGGATGTGATCAAAGACAGGAAGCAAAGCAGGCAGGTTCAAACAGATTTCCTGTCTGTGGATGCTAATTAGTACTGCTGACCTCAGTAGGACATCAGGATTTTTCTAGGTTTTTTTTTTTTTTTTCTAGTGTCTACATTAATTTTTCAGCTGCATGTGGGGTTCTCTCAACCCATCCTTAATTAGCCTAGGTGGTGAAACTAGTGGCCAAACTGGAATTCAGTAGCCAAAATCCTATTTGGGATCTGACAAACTCATTTGAAGCAATGGGTTAACAAAATTAATCTACAACTTCCTTTGAAATACAGTGCCTGCCCCCAAAAAATTAAAAATTGTTCCAGATACTTTGATCCATTTAGCTTTACAAACAAAGCTCCTATAATTCTGCCTCTACACTTTAGATATGACTGACATTCCTAAGTACTTAAACTCCACTACTTTCTGATTGAATAAAACTAGTTCTTAGAGAATATTATGAAACATTTTAGTGTAAGCCAAGCCCAATATATCTTGCTGGACAAAATAAAAGCTTAAAAATTTGGGAACTCCAGTGAAAATAGAGAAACTAAGATGATTAGATGCTCTGTCTGGAGTTGTGCAGAGCAATCCAAGGGTAACAGGTGAAAATAGAGTGAAATACTAGGAGATTTTGGTAAAGTATCCAGAAAGTCACACCTAGGAAGTCTTAGGGAAAAGAAAAATGTGGTACAGAAAATGTAAACCATAGAAAGAATGTATTTCCCTTCACTCTACTACCGTGTGCCAGAAACATGGAAGGTCAGCTGTTCAGAAGAACACTGTGTTCACTAACTCTAATTTAATTATCTACATAAGCAGCCATGTTTGCAAATGGCTAAGGACCAAGCAGGTCCCATGGAAACCATATCAGGTGCAAGCCTGTTTAAGAGTACAGCTGGCTTAAATACCTATACAACCATTTTTGAGTGCAGAGACCTCCTGATAATCAGAACAAAAAAGTTCTTGGTTCTGAGAACTCAAAGAAATCTGGGTATGAATTTCTTGAAATAGTTCTTTGTGATTTTCTGACTTTTCTACACATATTGCCAAAGAGATAGCAAAAATGGCTTGTGTGTAGGATTTGGATGGTGTTTTTTTGATTAAGAAATTATGTGAGGCAAAGAAGTCAGTAATTTAGAGACTTGTCCAGAAAACCAATTCAAGTTATCAGCTCAGTTCTCAGAGGTAATTTTATCTGGGAAATCCCAGGAGTTCCAACCACCAGCGTTCAGAATAAAATCTTAATCATATCTTAAAATTACAGGGATTTCTTCTTCCTAAAATTGCAAAACTGTGGCTTGCCTCCTGATTTCCAAGTATTTACAGAGAAGTAATTCAAGCTTTCATTGTGTCTGCCAAAGAATCATTTTAAACCTCTCAGTCCCAGCATATGGAGGAGGAAACTCCAACCAAGTATCGTGAGGCTCTGAGATTTGGCAACCCTGTCATCAAGATGCTACTGTTGAGGCCAAATCCATAGTAATGGCCTTGAAAGAAAGACACTATTATCTCTCACCAGCTCTTCAAACTCTCCATCCTCCAAAAAACTCTCAGTTGGAATAGGATGCTGGGCTGTTTGCAAAGAGATTAAATTGTTCACAGCTGCTTGGGAATTAAGAAACTTCCTCCTCTTTATGGTGGAACACAGCATATTTCTGAGCCAAGGTGGAGGATACCGTGTGAGGTTCTTGTAAGACCTGGAGTTGGCACAAAGAACAACGTTTTCAAGTCTGCACATATATCTGAGTTACCAGGGCTCAATAATAATTTTCTGGCAGATTAATCCTGCCCTACAGCAGGTTTCTATGATCACTAAAGCCAGAATGAAAGCAATGGGTCTGGATTTCACACTTTATATCCTTCCACACTGAAGCTTTGATTTTAAACACTGCTTTATTTCTTTTTCTTTTGACACTGATCTGCAAGAACAAGTGTGACAATTCACAGGTAAACAGCAGAGTAAACTGAAGGAACAGGTCCATAACAGACCAAGTGACACACTCATAACTTGAAGAAAATTACTCAGAATAACTTGATAAACCTTTGCCAAGATTGCTAAGGGAGAGATCAAGCACTGCAAATTGCAAATGTGACCTTGTTTTGTCCAAGGCAAAGGAGGAGCTTGTAATTTTTCTCTTGCTTATTTTAACAATGCTTATTTCTTCTAAAAACAGGATATTTACTAGCAAATAAACTACCTGCTTGTAGTTGTATAATTCATGAATGTGCAAAGTCTCAGCTCTAGGATTTTTTAGATTATTTTCATTTACTTGATGATACCTTTTGTTCTATAAAAAGAAATCGAGTTTTAGCCTTGATCTTCAAATAAGAAAACTTTGATTCAAGCCCAGCTTAACATTTCATAGATAGAAAAAGCAAGGCTATTCAAAGCACAGTACAATTCAGGGCCGAACAAAAAATCTTTGCAGTTAAGCATTCTCAACAGTTGCAGAAGTGGTTTGTTGGGGTGTTTTTAATGCCAAACTCTTACAAAATACTGATGCTTACCAGATGCTAGAAGGTATTTTTCATCTCTTTTATTACCTGATGCTGGAAAAAGAGAGGTGCATCCAATATATCCAGCCTTTTTCACTAAATTTATCAATTTTCTTTTTGTTTTCTCTGAATCATTTCAGGTTTTCTACTTTTCCAGGCTTTACTCTCTATAACTTAAAATGCAGCAAAATGCAGGTGCAAACTGCAAAGAGACCTGAAAGGTCCTTTATGGCCTCTAGCTTTAAACCTCAAATGAAAGTCCTGACAGTATCCTGAGGCTTTTCCCCCAGTTTCATTTGAAGACAGATATAGTAGGAGCATTTAGTTCATGAAAGTGGTTTTGCATAAAGGACTTCCCTTATTTTTTAATATTCTGCCACATTTTCTACCATTTTTTTCTTGGTATGAATTAAACCACGCTGATAAAGGAGGTGATGGGATCTGGCAGTAAACATTGCAATACTTTTTTTATCCCAGCACTCTTCTTTCATATGACCTATGAATTTATTCCCTTCTACTTGAATGCTGCTTTACAAGTTAGTGTAACTTAAAATTCAACAGCAACAGAAAGGTGGGTCCGGGTGACAGCCTGACACTGTTTAACAGTGTGTTTACACCCTCTGTGGGCTTCCTTTGAACTCACACAATTCTAAAGTTGCTTAAATTGGGTTTGTGTCAACCCAGCTGAGATAACTCAATTGAGAAGAGAAAATCCAAGAAGACAGACCATTGGTACTTGGGTTTTTGCTACATAAATACCTGAAAGGGAATTTCCAAATTCATGATGACACAGACACAATACTGGTGGAAAAGGGGAATAATCAGTTTAATTCAGTCACTAAAACAAAACAAAAGTATATTGACAGTGAATTCATGGTACAAAGAGGCTTTAAAGCCATCAGTCGACAGTCAAAAGAAGATTCCCTTTTCCATGCTGGGCTGTAGGCCAGCTGTCCTGTCTCTTGAGGATCCTATGCTCTGAGAAAAGCCTGGTATGAATAAGTTGCATGGGGTGTAAAGCTCTACCTCTGGCCCTGTGCGGGAATCAGTGCTCAGCACACCTCATGGCAACACAGAAACTTTGGCTCATGCAATGGGGATGGTAAAAGGAACCACAATAAAATCCATATGGTAAAGAAACAAGCTGGAAAATGCACTTCTTCAGAGTCTCATGTTATTACATTCTTGTTTGGATTCAGGCTTTGTTTTGTTTTGTTTTTTTTTTTTTCCTTTTTTCTTGAAGGAATGTTTAAGGAGTTTTCTTAGCCAGACCTTGATATCATACAACCAGTTGTCCCTTGCCACTGTGCTCTCTCTGAAGCCCCCTGGCTTCGCCTGCCCGGCAGAGGCACGGTCAGCAGTGAGGGACACTCCCCTGTTTCTCGTGGCAGATTCGGGGAGCAGCTAAGACAGAGCGCTTCGCTGTCTGCCTTGTATGGAGGAGAGGCGGCATCTGAGAAGGTAATGAGGGAGTCGACTCACGGCCAGGGAAAAGTTTCAGGTTTATTGTAGGCTCTGAGGAGCTCTGAATTCCATGTCCCGGTGGCTGAAAGTGACTCACATGGCTTTTGTAATCACCTTAAGTACCGGGGCGGAGACAAGGGGGAAGGACGCCCACCCCCAATGGGGGAGTTCGGGGCAGTGGAAGGCAGGAGGACAGACAGAAACACAAACCAATGGGGGAAGGTTAAGGGAGGGACCCCTGGCCTTTGTCCACTCACTCGATGCCCAAGGTGGAAAAATTTGGGAGGGTGGGATTAGGAGCTACGTGATGGACAAGGCACCAGGGAGGGGTGGCATTGGAGGGGCAGGAGAGCTCAGAGTGGAACCATTGGGAGAAAATGGGGGGTGAAGGGGCAAACCATTACAGAACTGCTACAAAGATATAAAAACACAATACAACAGTCCCTCCCTGCATTTCTAGACTTTATCCAGCCCAGTGTAACTTCCAGCCAGAACTCATGGTTCAAAATAAACTTTTATTGGAGGATTATGATCACAAAATAGGATTTCAAGAACTCCATATCCAATACAGCATAAAGTTATGCTCTATTACATAGTGCTTAAAACACTGTATGAAGTAAAAACTTGTACTTAGACCTACAACACATGCAAGCTTTCTAGTTTCACAGGGATCTCTCTCTTTGGAGCTCCCTTTCTTGAGTTACTGGCTTGATCCTTCTAAATTTCCCTCACCTTCACGTAGAATGTATGGACTCAGTTGAGAAGGAATAAAAACTAACCAATTATCAGCTTGGATAGAAAGGGCTCTTTCTGCCTCCATGGAGAGCAAACTTTGTGCCACTAACACACCAGGTTGCTTGGTGTCAGTAGTTCATAGAAATGATCAGACAACCACGAGAGCAACTTTAACCAGCTACCACTGTGCCACACAGACTGGCCAATTTGTTTCACGTGCCCTCAACACCAGAGAAGCAAAGACAAACACAAACTGAAATACAGCTAAATAAAAGCATTAATATATCTCCTGGAAACTTACCTCCAGCACATTTTAAAAGACCCTTAAAACCTTTATGCAGCACAATGCAATTTATTACCTGTCTCTCTCCAAGCTGTCTGACAACATAGCTCTTCCATATTTTTGGAAGCAGAAGTGCTCCAGCTTCTTGACACTGAAAATAAAGGTGATATGCAAAGTCTTGCCTTTTAGTTTGCCAAGCACTGAATATATGCATTCTTACAAAGATAATGGCTTGGGTTTTCTCTGGTTTATTTTGAAAACAAAGCAATTGGGAAACAAATTGTGGCCTCAGTAGCAGAAATATTGCTTTTGTAAAAGGATTAAAAAAAAAAAAGCAGCGAGAGGGTAAAGGCAAATATCTGCAGGGGGAAAAAATAAAATAGGAGCATACTGGGGAAAGAGGCTTTCAGTTGGCATCGGGGAGCTTCACAAGGGGGCTGGCTTGATGCTGCCTTCACGTTTCACAAGGTTTGGCTGGTAGCTGGTGCTTTGATATGCGTAACTACTACTAACATTTCATAATATGACAATCTAAGAGGTGAAATAGCTTTTGTATTTTAAAATCCATTAAGAACAGCTGCAACTTAGTGCTGATGGATACATCCTTACTTTACTAAATCAATGTCTCCTTTATTGAGTTATATGAAGCTGTTTCATTGCCAGGCAGATGGGAAATGCTAAAAAAAAAGAAAAAAATTAAAATAAAGGAGATTTAAAGTCTGTTACAGCACACTACATGTTAACATTAGCTGTCCGTAGTATGAAGAAGTAATGAAACAACTAGAAATATCACATACAAAAATAAAAAAGTAAAATAAAAACGGAATTAGCATTTGAAGTGACAGTTCTGAAATGCTAAAAAAGCTTATCTCAAAACTGCATGTTTCTGGGTGGGAGAAGGATTTCTAGGACATGCTTTTTCCCTAAGTGAATTTTCCAAGAGTCCCAAGTGTTATTTGCCTTCTAGTTCTGTAGTGTCAATATGGATTTCTCATACCAATTTCCACTTAGCCTGCCCCTACAGTGAAAACATCTTGTGTTTAGAAAACATATTACGACATTTAAAGAAAATGTTTATTGTATTTAAACTAACAGTAAAAGTCTATGTGGAGAAAAAGTTATTTTCTTTAAAAAATGCCTGGTGGCCAGCATTAAGGTTAACCCACAAGCTTATTTTAAGCAGCGTTTTTAAAATAAATTTTTCTAGATGCCTAGACAGGATCCTAAGAAACAAACAGATGCAATGTTTTTTCTTTGCTTGTTGGCTTTTGGGGTATTCCAGTTTAGTTCCTCGTAAAGTCTCGTGATGAAACACCTACCAAGACTCACCAAAGCATGAAGGTTTAGGTAGCTGTAATGAAATAACCACTTACAGAGGCTACAGGAGAAGCAGATTTTGTTAGTCTGAAGGAGAATTGGTCTGTGGAAAGCTTCAGCACAATAGCCGATTGTCAAAGAACACAGCTCTAGCAAGCTCTCTGCTTGCCAGGAGCGCAGCCAGGGGCAAGAGTAGCTTAAAAAAGAAGTGAAGAAAGACCTGAAACTATTTGCTAATGTGGTAACAAGCACTACCTTTATTATAAACCAACTGACTCACGGAGGAGGTTGTTTTGGTTTTTAAACTGGCATGCTCATTCTGTGGTGTATGAACTGATCTCCAAGTACTCCGAAGGATAATCCTCCGTGAGGCCAGTCCATTATTAGTGTTCTGTGGGTATCACATCTTCTTTACTGACAGCAGTAATAAAATGTATTCTCCGAGTGTGGACAGGACCTATTTGATAATCAGCCTCAAACCCTGAGTCCTAGGGGAGAATGTAGAATGCTGTCTCTGCCTGCACAGAGCTCTCAGCAGGATAAACCTCTGATTAGTGACGTGGAGGGTGGAGTGGATGTAAGTTTAATGTTATATGCCAGCTCACATTAGACAACCTTGTGCAATCTGTCAGTTTTGGAATGCAGTTCGATTACCTTATCTAACTGGAGAGCTTGAACAATAGGATTTAAACTTCTGGAATACATCTGACTAGGCTAAATGCTATTTTTAGGAACATAGACAGATAGGTAAATTAACATATATGTATATTATTAACTTACCTATATGCATATAGATTATACAGGTATATAACTTCTGCATGTGTCTTCCCAGTTATGGGCACTTGCAGCACTCTGAACACCTCTCTTGCTACTCTCTAAATCCCCCCTGGCTGCTGAGGTGTTTCCAGTTGATGTGTGTAATACGGAAGCTCCATATACATTTTTCCCCTCCAACCTCACTGCAAGTTCTTTATGTCCTTTATACTTACTATTCGTATACTGGGCTGCATATTCATCTGCAAGTCTGTCAACATAGTTCACCTCCTGTAATCAGAAAATGGTGATTAAATGAACATCCAAGTGCAGAAGCTGTCAACCTGGTGTTCATCTTTTTTAAAGTTAAAAAAATATGCAATTACCTTTTGCACTCATTTGGCTCTGAAAAGGTCTTTAAAAAAAAGTGGCTTCCACGATCATAAGACAGAATCAAAGGACAATGCCGATCATGTAAATTTTTAGCATTTACAGGAACAATAAAGAAAAATAATCTAAAAAAAGTTTATGCTGCAAACCTTGCAGTTCTCTGTGTTCTAGGGTGGGTAGTAATAGCCCCTAAAAGGAGCTTGTCTGCGGCATTTAGCTTTTAAACACAACAAGGTATTGTTTCTTTTAGCTATCTGTTTCAGCATTTGGTCCATCTCATGGGACGGTCTTTGAGACTTTGTTTTAGGATTAGGTTACAGATAAAATATGACAAGGCAAAAAAAAAAATCCCCTTATTTATATCCTTCTACGTGCAAAGGAAAAAAAAAAGCAGAATTTTCTATATGTGCACTCGACCTAAGAGGGAACGTAATCCGCTCTCAAACTACAGAATGAGCACAACTTCTGTAGCGCGTGCAACAACTTTGACCTCCGTGTAATTACTCCAGGCTTACATCAATATAACAGTGCCGGGTTTCTCTTCAATTATTTCCCGGGAGTGGCAGGCTCTCTTCCCGCAGTGCTTATTTATTTCGAATTGGCCTAATTTGCTCAACAATTTGCACATCCCTTCTTTGGCATCCCACGTTTCCCCGGACGGCGGGAGCTGGGGCTGTCCGGGCCGCCCTGTCCGTGGCCGTCGGTCTCTGCCCCAGGGGAGCGGCCACGGAGCTCGGCACCGCCCAGCACCCGCGGGCACCGAGCCCCCCCAAAGCGAACCGCCACGGTTGGGGCCCGGCGCTGAGCAATTCTTACGGATGAGTAAGCAGCAAATGTGGTAACTCAGGCCAACAGCTCTGCAATTAGGGCTATAATTTCAGGTGTAGCCAGCAGTCGTAATGAATATTTATTTCATCGTACCGAATAAAAGAAATGGTTCGGCTAAGTAGCACGGGGGGTTCTGTGGGGTAGTTTGGTTTGGAGAGTGGGGGTGCTTCCAGCGGGGATCCACTTCGTCCCCTCCCGTCCCGAGTGGGACAGGCTCCCTCTCCCCGCGGTGCGCGGCCGTGGGCTTATGCCCTCGTTCGTGCCCGAGCCCAGCCCGGCCAAGGACCCTTCCCGGGAAGGAAGGGTAAGGAAGGCAGCGTGCAGCCAGCCGCCTTCCCGGGGCAGAGCCGGGCGGGGGACGGAGCGCCCCGCGGGCGCGTACGGGGCGGGGGGCGCGGGCCGGCGGGGGCAGGGCTGAGCCGGGGCTCCGCGCCCCCCGCCCGCGCTGCGCCGCTCCGGGGCTCCCCTCTGCGAAAACACCCGCAAAGTGGCCTTATTGGGTCTGGTCTTATTGGGTCCGGCGGCTCCGCACCCCGGCGCGGTTGCGGGAGTCCCCTCGGGTTTTGCTCCGTCGCGGAAGAGGGTAGCAGAGGAAGAACGCGGGCGCGATGGGAGGCAGCGGCGGCACGGGGGGGCCGAGGCCCCTCCGGCTGCCCTGAGGTCTGCAGCCCCAGCGAGCAAGAGGGCGGCCCGGAGCGCCCGTCAGCCCCCGAGCCCTTATTGCTCCCTCTCCGCAGCCAGCCTCGCCGGGGCTCCCGCAAGCCAAGCGAGCGCCGCGGCTACCAACTGGCTGTTCCCGGGCGGACTCCAAGCCGCACGGATGCAATGCCCCGAGCGTCCGTCTCCTCCCGAGCCCCTCGACCGAAATCCGGGCGCCCGATTAAAGGTGCGAGGTCGGCGGCAGGCGATGTCGCGGCAGCACGGCAGGCGGGGAACGGGGCCGGGTCCTCCGCCCGCTCCCCGGCAGCATCCTATCGAGGTCTGAGCCGTGCTGCGGACAAGCACAGCCCGAGTCTTTTGTGTGGGGGGCTTTGGGGTGTTTTTTGGGTTTTTGTTTGGTTTTTCTTTTCTTCGCTTTGCGGGTTTTTTGTTTTTTGTTTTTTTTTTTTTCCTTTTGGTCTGTGTTTAAGTTACTGTGGAATGAGGAGGTGCGAGGCGTCGTAGCAGCTCGGTGGCGGTCCGTCCCTACCGAAAGAGCCGCTCCACACGCGGAGTGCTTTCTTTTTCGGGGATGGGGAGGTGGGACGGGCGCCGGGGGTGGCGGGGGAGCCTCCGGGCCGGGGCGCACCTGCCCGGCGGTTCCCCCCCGCGCCCGGCGCCCATCAGCGTTGCTCGACGGGACGGACCCGAGGTGAGCGGCGGGCGCGGTAAGTACCGCTCCCTTCCCCGCGGTACCCCCTCAGCGCGACTCAGCCTCCTCCCCATCCATCCCAACCTCTCCCGCCCCTTCCCCGCCGCCGCCAGTGGGAGCGCGGCCCCTTTAAGAGCCCGGCTTTGCCTCCCGGTAGCTGAAGGTCATTAAAACACAAAAGCGCTCCAGCGCTGCGGTCCAATATAGCGCATGCGCCCTGCCCGAGGACTGGCAGGGAGACGGCAATATGGCGAGAATGCCTGGCAGCGGCGGCGGCGGCGGAGAGTGGAGCGGCGGCGGCGGAGGGGGCGGCGGAGGCGGCGGGAACAATGCGGGGGACCGGCCGTCCGGCCGCGGCGTCGCCCCCCGCCCGCACCGCTACTGCAGCGCCGGCGAGGAGGAGGAGGGCGAGGAGGAGGATGAGATCCAGGAGGTGCAGATAACGGGGGACGAGGAGGAGGAGGACGGAGCCGATGGGGGGCTGCTGCTGGACGAGAAGGAGGAGGAAGAGGAGATGGGTCTGGAGTGGGACGGCGAGGAGGAGACGGAGCCGCTGCCGCCCGCCCCGGGCTGTACGCCGGGCGGCGGCAGCAGCGGCGTCGGGGCTGCCCCGGGGGGCGGCGGCGGCGGCGGCCCCGGGGGGGCGGCGGAGGACGCGGAGCTGGAGGCGGCCCTGCTGCTGCAGCGGCCGGAGCGGGCGCGGCTGAGCGAGAACACGCGGCTGGCCACCCGCTACGCCGTGCGCATCTTCCGCGAGTACCTGAGCGAGAAGGCGCAGAGCCCCGACTTCGAGACCATGGACAAGGGGGCGCTCTGCCGGGTCCTGCGCTCCTTCTACGCCGAGGCGCGCTCCAAGAGCGGGCAGCTCTACTCCAAGTCCTCCCTCATCAGCATCCGCAGCTCCCTCAACCGCTACCTCAACGAGCCGCCCTACTGCCGCACCCTCGACCTCACCAAGGACCCCGAGCTCCGCGCCGCCAACCTCACCCTGGCCGCTGTCATCCGCAAGCTGGAGGAGCAGGGCGCCGGGCCGGTGGTGCAGAAGCAGGCCATTACCCGCGCCGACCTCCGCAAGCTCTACACGTGCAGCGTGTTCAGCACCCAGAGCCCCTTCGGGCTCCTCAACAAGGTCTGGTTTGAGACCTGCATGTACTTCTGCACCCGGGGCCGGGAGAACCAGCGGGAGCTGGAGGAGGACTCATTCGGGCTGGCTGTGGATGAGGATGGACGCAAGTTCGTCTACTTCAAGGCGCTGGGGCCCTACCACAAGTCACGCTCGTCCTCTTGGAGCAAGAAGCGGGCGGAGAGCAGCGACGAGGAGAACCTGCCTCGTATGTATGAGACTGGCACTGAGTTCTGCCCCTATGCCAGCTTTGTCAAGTACCTCTCCAAGCGCAACCCCCTCTGCAAGGCCTTCTTCCAGCGCCCGCGGGACCACTGCAGCGAGGGTGACATTACCTGGTACGAGAACAAGGCCATCGGGAAGAACCTCCTGGGTACCCGCATGCAGATGCTCTCCAAGGCGGCCAAGCTCTCCAAGACCTACACCAACCACTGCATTGGTGCCGTCTCCATTGCCACCCTCAACAGTATCGCTGGCATTGGCACCAAGCTGGGAGGACTGCAGCCACCCCACCACCACCACCCCCCTCCCCACCACCACCACCTCCTCCACCACCTCCCTGGCGGGGGCTGCTACACCCCTGCTGCCCTCAATGGTGGACCTCGGCCGCGGCCACCCGCTGCCAACCCCTATGTGCTGCCCAAAGACGGCGACGCCGCGCCAGTGAAAGCAGAAGCGGCCGCAGTGGCCCCGGCCAAGCGGGCGCTCTACGAGGCAGTGTTCCCGGCAGGGGCTGCGGCTGGCGGCGATGCATGTGGGCCCTCTGCCTCCCCCAAAAGACTCTGCCGCCGCCCCGCTGAGCCCCTGGATGCCGCTGCGCCCGCCGTGGTGGTGGTCTCAGTGAAACATGACCCCTTGCCTCACCTCCTCCCCGAAGCAAATGGGCACAGAAGCACCACCTCACCCACAGTAGTTTCACCTGCTATTGTTTCCCCCACACAGGTAACCGGAAAAAGAAAAAGGAAAAAAAAAAAGTGGCAACCCTTCACCCTGCCCCACATAGTCTGCACTGCCCCCCTCCTTTCTTCCCCCAAGGCTGGGCACTGAGGCACACAGCCAGCATTGGGGTGGCTCTTGGGTCACGCTCACTCTTCAGGCACCCAAAGAGCCCGGATGCAAGTTATCCAACTTACTTGCCCCACCAGTCTCTTCAGGCCCTGCTACAGGTCCAGTGGCCACTCACTGTGTGCCTGAATGTTGGACTTGAATGTTGCCTGGGTGCTGCCATGCTCCCCCTCAGCACTGAGGGCAGCACTGACAGCTCAGCCCTATGGGCTCCCCTTTTCCTCCTTTTTATTTCTTTTTCCCCTCTTCTATTTCTCTTTTTGCTGCAGATGTGACTTACGGAAGTCAGGCCAGAATAGTAGATAGGGGCATCAGGTATCATTACTGTGTGTGGTGTTCTTGATGTGCTAATGAACTATTTGAATAACCTCAAATGCAAGAAACAGCCGGGAGAATACTCAATTACACACTAGTAATGAGGGTGTAATTTTAAACTTCAGAAGTTAACAAGAGGGTTAATATGGCAATTGCATTCATCTTGTATTTGTTTATTTAAAATAGCTCTGTTTCCTGGCAGTGATCCTTTTTTCCTTTTTTTTTTTTTTTAAGGCAAATTGGCTTTAGTTGCATTAGTTACCATAGTGGCGAAATAGACAGTAAGAGCACAATTAAACGGGTTTAGGTGCAGCTTAGCTGTGGAATGAGCCCAAATTCATTAGATGTGTTTCGTTAAGGTAAAACGGTGTTGTCGAAAACGCTGTTGAGCTGTGCCTTAATGCGTGCCTTGCAGAGCCCCCTCTGCTGTGTGCCAGCGTGTGCTGGTGCGTGCTCCCCATCCCCTCCAAGAGTACTTTCCTCTCGGGTGTTTGAGTGCCGGAGCTAAATTACTTCAATTAAAGACTCACTGCACCTCTGCAATTGGTTTGAAGTTTGGAAGCCATTCTAACTAAATCTGTAAAGCGTATGCAGTTACGTTGTGCCCCATAAAATACCGCGTTTCAGGCAAGAACTTTACTGCTGGCTGCCCTACATGATTACAAAACCCCTCTGACATTCTTGTGTCAAGTAATAACAGGGATCGCAGCCGTCAGCCAGGGAGCGCGGCGCTGGGCAGGCACAGGTATATGACATGCCTGAGCTGTTTCCCGAGTGGAAATACCAGTTCTGGACAGACTGACCCTTTCAAAGAGTTTGCCAACTAATCAACCAGCCTGAAGGCTAATTGGGGTGGGGAGGGGGAGGGCAGGGCTCCCAGTGAATGCCTGCATAAGCATCTATGTTTAAAATACCTGTGACCTCTCCTTTCTTTCAGGGAGGCTTTTTTTGGACCACTTCAGTGGAGTACTGTAGCTTGATCCCCTGCTGTGTGTATCTGGTGTCTCTGAATGGCTTAGAGGCTTGATTATGTGCAGATAATGTTTTTGTTCTAGCTCATTATTTCAGGTAAAAGATAATGCTCCTCGCTGTATTTAACCCTAGATTCCTCTTCCCCTTGATCTTTAATGATCTTGAAAGTAATTCTGAAACTTCGGGCACAGTTCAGCTTTTTAAGAGGAGCACTGCACATTCGTCTGGGAAGGGGAAGAGGGAACTGGGCAGAGCAGTCAGTGGCCAGGGAGTGTGTATGTCTTTAACCTGTTAAATGAGGTGTCTTGGTACTTCCAGTTGTCAGACTATAGAACTCTGTCTCTACCCTGGCCCACAGATCCCTTCACACTTGCATGAAGCTTAGGTGAGGAGAAATCCAGCTGCCGTAGTGTTTGTTGCGAAGCTGAGCTTCTTACGGGAAGCGTTTGGAGCTGTAATTCTCATTAACTGAGAAAGAAAGGCTGTGGGGAGAAAAGGAAGAAAGAGCTAAAATAGAGTACACAGGCATCTGCTGTCTTCGTAAGTGTGTCAAGAAGGAAAATGAGCAATCACCAAGGGTACTATAACTAGACAGTGTGATTTTTTAAAATGGAAAAATTATATGGAAATGTTCACCTCCATTCATAATTTCATGAGTTAAACAAGGTGCCCACTTGCTTTTGTAGCTGAGTCTTGCCTTTGCTGCAAACCTCATTAATTTAAATCTTTAAAAGAAAAAAAGTGTCTCTCTTTTTTTTTTTTTCCATTTTCATCACCAATTTTTCTTGTGTCAGTTTTAACTTATGCAGTTCTGGGATGTGACAAAATGAAAAAATACTGGCTGTGGAATGGATTTCCTTGGGAAACCGTTAATGCTAAACTTTTTCTCTCTAGCTACCTTTTATGATACTTACACTAATCGAGGTCCAGGGCATTTCCTGGGGAAATTAATGACTGGCTGAGGTTAATGGCCCAAGGCATTGCCTCAAGCCATTGGCTCTCCCATCCCTGTCATTAATCCCCAGGAAATGCCCTGGCCCTCAATCGTTATTGCTTAATTATAAACAAAGAGTTTCTAAGCCTTTTTACTGAATATATCTCATCAAGTACCATGACACTAAATTCCACTGTTGACAAATATTACTGATTCCTTGAAAACATGAAGGTCATAAGTTTGTGGTTTATTGGTTGTCTTTGTAATTAGTCTTCCAGGGGACAGATTGTGCAGAACTCATGGATTTGTGCAATACTCTGGTGAAAAAGTGGTGGCATAATGTGTGGGTTTCTTAGTATTTATTCTTTATACTGTGAGTTTTGGTTTTCTTTTTTTTAACAGCATTTAGCAAAGTGTGGAAAATGAAAGTACTAAATGGGGTGTCTTCAATTTGCATTGACTGTCTAAGCAAGAATGTTAAATTTATGCTTTTGTGTTGTAGCTCCCATTTTTCGTTTAGCCCCAAATTCTTTTCAACAATGAGTTTATAGGAGCCTCCTCCTGAGCTCAGGAAAGGTACATTAAATGTTCTTGATCCAACTACTGCTTTAGGTTTTAGCCTTAAGAGCAGCATTTATAGTGTATTTTAAGCATACAGCATTGCCATCATGGCACAACTTTCTTTTCAGTCCATATTTGCTCTAAAGTGTAGCAATTTTCCTGCCACTGACAGCAGTACTTCAGTTCAAGTTGATGACAGAGTGATGTAATTTGGCTGTTGTTCATCTCCCATGTTGCTGAAAGATGAACAATAGCTAAAGCTTGAACTTTTGATATTAAAATGTGGTGGTAGCTTTTGGGTTTTATAGATCTGGTTCATGCTGAACTTCCTACAGTAGTAATACCCGAAAAGAGGTGTAGGAAAATAGTTTGGCTTCTGCCATGGGGGAGGAGAGTTGCCTGTCACTTGCAAATGCTTTGGTGATGTTTTTTCTGTAACTCGGTTGTGTTTCTTTGGGCTGTTTGTGAAGAATTTATTAGCTATTAAGATATCTACCAAAAGCTTGATTAGATTAAAAACTTGAGCCATGTGCATTTGTGAAAGCTGTTTTGGGCAATCTTGAAATGCCTTTTTTTTTTTTCCTGCTTTAAATTCAGAGTTGCCCTTTTTGATGTCTTTTGATGTGGCACATGACTTTTCATTGCCTTACATTCTCTTTAAAGGGCTTACTTTGACCCGAACCAGAAATCTAGTTCTGGCTGCAGGTTTTGCAAAAGAAGACAGAACAATAGCACATGAGGAATATGAGTAGGCAGTAGGCACAACCAGGAGCAAATCAAAAGTAGCTAACAAGTCTAACCCTTTTTAGTCTTGGATTTAGGAGGAAGTGGATAAGAATCTGATCTGGGAACATCCTGCATATTCCTTAAATGGCCACAAAAAAGACTTGTATTTTGTACAAGTATCTCTAGTACCCTGACCAGAATCGTTGGTAGGTGCTTTCCCAGTATGCAGGGCAGGAGAACTCATCAGGTAGTTTCAGGGAAGGATGCTTAGGATAGTGGTGTAAAGATGCTAGGCTTTATTTCTACCAGAGTAATAGATGCAGCAATATCCCTATCTTAAGGGCTTGAAGCACAGTGGCTATTAAGGCTGATGACTGCTAAATACCTTGTTAATTCTTGTGACAGTACTACTATTGATCAGGTTTCAGAGGTTAGTGCTGGCTGCCCTACTGCGCGGTTAGTGCTCTTCTCTTTGATTACTGGATTATCCCAGGATGCAAGAAAATCCACAATTTGCTAGGTGTGTTTTTTAAGAGAAGCACTGAGGTTAAAATCGTAGAAGGTAAGGGTTAAAGAAAGCTTAATCTATTGTATAAGAAACTGTGTCTACCTTTGAGGGTACTGTTTGTTACTTTGTTACTTACACGTTTTTTAATGAGTAAGATTTTTTGTTTTCTGGTAAGTTACAGATGTGGAAAGTAGATCTGTAGAAGGGACTACTATACCTGATAATCATCAAAATTGCTCTGAAATCCTTGGAGGGCAGGGGGATAAGGTAGTAGTGGTGTCAAGTATGGTCCCCAAAGCTTTCTTATCAGTCTCCATAGTGAAATGCAGGAATCCTGGCTATTGCTCTTCTGGGTGGAAGTCAGTGTTGTTTGTAACTGAGTGCTCCTAAATATTGTTGTAGATAGGTTTTTCTTTTTAAGAAAGTAGGATATCCGAGGCTACATTCCATACAATGAACATGAAGCTTGGTAGGCATGTGAGTTTCCCAAGATGAGTACAAGACAAGCAGAACAGAGATTAGGCGTAGTAATCTTGTATACAGCTTTGGGGGCAGTGCATGCACTGAAAGGAATGAAGGGAACTGGTTTTTCTTTC
The DNA here is from genome assembly GCF_031753505.1 of Anomalospiza imberbis. Lineage (NCBI taxonomy): Eukaryota > Metazoa > Chordata > Aves > Passeriformes > Viduidae > Anomalospiza > Anomalospiza imberbis. The sequence continues at coordinate 45,893,569 of NC_089681.1, forward strand.
CTTGGCTAAGGTTGGTCCATGTTGAATCAGCTTTTAGGGAGTTGATTTAAGGTGACTTGGGAGAGTATTTCAGAGCAGATCCAAGAATGCTGCTTTGATATATGCATTTAGAATGGTGGCTGTGCAGCTAAAGGTCCAGTACTGTCTTTGTAGGTCCTCTTGGTTGCATTAGCATGATATGTTGGAGGTATTAAATTGTGCAACTATTTCAGAGGGTGATTTCTACTATCACTTAATTTTTCAAAATATTTTCCCTTTTAGAAGTTAGACTAATTTTATTTAGTTGCATCACATGAGCTGGTCGGAGGACTTGCTTTGTCCAGCCTTCACTGATGGCAGGAATGCAAGAGGTGACCAGTTCCTTATAGCTCAAATGAATATGACTTTTGTAATACAATCAGGAGGAAAAAAATAACATCACTGAAGGTGCTGCCGAAGATTTTGACACTCTTTTACATCCTATAGAATCTGAAATTACTATGTTGGTACTCTGCACATCAAAGATAAAATGCACAAGCTTAAAGGCAGCAGAGAGCTGATTTTTTTTTTAAATAAAAAGTATTCTGTGATTATCCTGTAAAAGATTTCCTTTGCCCACTGCTCTGTTTCTAGAGAGCAAGAGATCAGAAACTGCTCAGTCTAATTGGTGAGTCTGTGTGACAGGGAGTTGCCTTATTTCATGTATGGTGTAGAAATAAATGAGTGCTTAAACCCTTTGAAACACACAACTACTGCAAAAGCCATAGGCTGTAATTAAATTGAATGTGGGGTTGTTTTGTCTTGTGCCCTTGGCTATAAACTTGATAACAGGCCATGGTACCCCCACTATTGTGTTCGAAGCTGGAACCTAATTAGAGATGTTGTAGATTTTCAGTCACTTTTGAAACCCTTCTGTTCATCTTTTTCCCTGTGTCCTTTCTTATTATTTTGCTTTTCTGCTTCTGAAGCAACAAATGCACCCTTCTTTTCAGAAGGAAATTTTTAAGGGCATGTAGCCAAATATGTATGTGAAGATAATTTTTTTATCATATTTTGGATTCAAGGGACAAGTGTTGGTAACTGCATTTTATCTGATGTTGAAGAGATTTATTAGTGTTGAGACAGTAAAAATATGTAATCATGTTTCCGGGGAATGCTTTCAGATTCTTCTGGGCATTAGAATAGGGAATAAGGAAGGGATTGGAACTTCTTGTAATACCTTGATCTAAAAGTAACATTGGACGATGTACAATTGAATTCTGTTCTGGTTGTTTTTTGGGGATTATCAACAAGGAAAAATCGCTTTTCTGGGCTTTTAGAAATTTACATGTTTTGCATTCAGCCAGTTTTAGTTGATCTGAAAATCTTCAAACTTGCTGAGGACTTAATCCCTGATGAGAACAAGTGTCTTTGATGTGTTCTTAATGCAACTTCTAGTTTCAAAAATAATCAAAATTGTAGTGCAGAAATGTATTATAAACATTTCCAATAAATTCTTATTTAATTGATAAACTTACCTATTGTATGCACCAGTACACTTCTGTAGCTAGGACAGATCATTTTAATGAAATGGAAATTGAATGACATTTTAAAGCCCCATTCACTTTACCAATGTATGGATTTTTTTTCCACTGTATGTTTAGGACATATCTGCTCCATATTGCACAGTTCTGAGCTAGCACCTCCTTGGGACTTCTGACTTGCTTCAAATCCTAGCCTGAGTGTTCTGATGTGGTTTGCAGTGTTCTTGGTACTTAAAATAGGTCATGTAGTCTGGATATAATGCATTAGTGTGTGACTACTGGAAAGAGGTAATCACTTCTCTTCAAACAGTGTCACCAGCTGTAGGAAACCAATCTTTCCTCAAGGTGAGCATAGGAGATGAAGGCTGAGTGGAGCATTTTTGGTAGTGGCGGTAGCTCGTGGTGGAAGGGAGGTTGTTTGGTAGGTGCTGTTCAGGTAACACAGGCTGGAGCACTTGTCTGTGTAAAGGCAAGAGAGTGGAAAGCTCTTTACAGGAGGCAAGATGTGAAGCTGAATTTTGGCTTTCCTTTCCAAAGGAATTTTGGTATTCCTTTTCCTGTTTCCTTATCCAAAAAGTCTTGTGGAGGTGCTGGGGTGATTTCTGAGCTGAGCTTAACTCTACCACAGTCCTTCACTTATCGCTCTCCTCCTCAAAGTGCCCAGGGACAGGTCTGATGATGCTGTTGTTTGTTTTACTTTGGTTTTTGATATCAGGAATGAGAGGAAGAGGAGCCTGTGTAGTTGACTCTTCTGCTTGGTGGCTCTAATGAAGGAGCCACAGCTCTCAGGCTCCTCTGCAAATTGGCACCTATGTGTACTCTGTGAATACTTCTGTGTCAGCCTGTCAGAAATGTAATGTATAAATGCACAACTTCCCTAAAACACCTTCTTTTAAGCCTTTCTGTGTGTGTGTGTGTCCGCTTATGTTTATTCAAAATTAGAGATTGCTGGAAAAATTTCAAGAGTGATTTCTCAACACCCTTCAGCTAAATCCTGAGCTTTTACTCACCACAGCAGTATTTTTATCTGCTTGTTTTGCTGCTGTTGATTTTTCTCTCTAGGTTCTAGTAGGCTTCAAAAGTGGCAGAGGGAGGTTGGTCTGCAGTAAGGGCAGCATCCTGTGTCTGATGCCTTGGCTTTGAGTCATTCAAGTCCAGTGTAGTCATACTGAGCTCTTGCTCTGATGCAGGGTGACCAGATGGGGAGCTTGTCCTCACCTTGCTGGTGAGAGCTCTTGTTTCATGGGTGAGGTGTCTGCAGTGCACACCAAGGGACAGCATTGAAACTCTTGGGCTCAGTGGCACCAGTGTTTAATTATTGAGCATCCTCTCGTTGAAAGCTGCCCTGGAGAAGTCGCAGCAGAAGTGCGTGGTGTGTCTGGCCAATGTGGGGAGTGGGAGCATGGGTGTGTGGCTTTGGCATGTAAGAGAAGGGGAAATCCACTCATGTTGCCCTCCTCACTTCATTTCTATTTGGGATGGCTTGAGACTGTTTTTGACCTTTTGTCTGAAATGTGGGGAAGAGGAGAAGCAAGGAAGATGAACTCGACTTAAATAGCTTCCTTCCTTCCTTCTTAACAAGGGCTGGCTGTTTCACCTGTGACATGCCTGATAAATTCCTTCCCTTGTATTGAAATCGCCCCATTCAGAAGAATTCGAGTCATCTGAAGTGCTGTAATTAACCCGTCTAGTTTTGATGCCAAATTGGGAGGACCTAGCTGAGAGTTGGGTTGACAAGTTGGAAAGTGTAAATGGGAGCACAGATGTCCTAACAGAATCCTATGGCTGTAGTATAAACTGTTGGAAATTCAGATAGAGGGAGCCTGCTTCCACTGATTGCCTTTTTGAGCGTTTTCCTGTGTTTCTAATGATTTTATAACTAGCAGCACTGGCTAGTCATAAAAAAAGCTTTCGTGCTACTCCTCCTTATCTCAGATACGACAGTGATACTGGCTGTTTGTGGTGATGCTTTTTGTAGGCTTTTATCAAGTTGATCAGTACTAGTTTCCAGCTTGGGTTTAGAAAATGCCATGTCTTTCTTGTCATGATACAGTAGTTTCTAGAAGCTCTCCCTAGACTGTTGCAAGACCAGGTTCACATTTTTCTCAAGTTTTTAAAATGCTTTTAAAGGTATAGGGGAAATAATAAGATGCTCTAAGCTTGCACAGTTTGACTAATCAGCAGTTTAGAATGATCTGTTGAGCTTTCTGGTTTATTTTCTCTTGTCTCTTAATTTAGTAATGCTGAAGTATGTATCTTGCTGATTATCTCTTGGAAAATACAGTTTCCTGGGAAAAAAAAAAAAAAAACAAAACAACCACTTTCTCTGAAAACACACACTGGTCAGTAACTGACAGACTTGGGAGGGGGAAAATAATTGTTCTTTGAGTAAGAGCAGATAAGGCAAAGCTATCTGGTCCATGAAACCATCTGAGGAAAACTTAAGTTCTCTAGAACTGACTGAATCTGTTAAGAATATGATTTTTTTCCCCAGCACAAACACTTGAAAAAGTTATATTCCTTAGCAGGGATGGCAATGCAAAATTCCTCAGCCTTTGAATCTGCTTTTTTTCCCCCTCAAGTACCGTTTGAAAATAAAATAGGCAGAATGGGACTAACGTGGTTTCGGTGTCAGCCTCAAACTGCTGCAAAATCGGCTTTCTGAAGCTGCTGCCAATCCAAAGCAGTATGTGTAACACAGTTCCAGTTTGATTTTTGAAAAGCAGAAATAACTTTAATGTCCTTTCAGAACTTTGTAGTTTTGCCTTTCTTTTGGGGCATTTGACACACTTTCAAAGTAACCTTATTACTGGTTTTATCTCTTAGAAGTCTCTGTAAGTTACCTTTTTTGGGAGACTTTTAGTGTGTTACTTTTGAGATGCATTTGAATTTTTTTTTTTTATTTCCACTGAAAGTATTCTAGATACAAGCTGTTCTGTTCAAGTTTAGGCAATGGGAAAGTATCAAAAGTAAGGAATTAAAAAAAAAGCTAAGGAAAATGAGATTTTTTTCTAACTAGGAAGTACTAATGTGTCAAAATGGGCATTGCATGTAGAATGTACAGTGACTCAATACTAAATATAGTATTAATTGAGTTGCTAATGCATTGTATGGATTTATGGAAGTGTAGCACTACACTACTGTGTAACTGGCAAAATTATCCCCATGGTACAGAGGAGGATAATTCAAGACTTCAGAGTTTATTGTGGTAATTCATTAAGAAAAGATGTCTTCTTCTTGTGCTAAAGTAGAATTTTAACCACTTCAGTTTTTCTCAGTCTCCGTATATTTGCTTCCAAACTGCCAGTGGATATAATCAGGATTGTGAATATAATAGTAGGCTAGATTTGCAGTACAGGATAATGATATGGTAGTAACTGTGATTGTCATGTAAAATATTCAGAAGCTTGTGTATGTTGTTTTAATTGTTGAGAGATACAAAGGCATCGGGTCAAATCTCTATCTTTCCAGGAAAAAAATATAATAGATGAGAATGACTTTTTTTTTTTTTTAATATAGAAGGCCCATGTCCAAATTTTTGCTAAAACAGCAAAACACACTTCTCCTCCTCCTGCTTGGTAACTCAGCTGACTATTCTAACTTATTAAGGCATTTTTATTTCTGTAAAGTGCTGGGCTCATTTGACTGGACACTTCTTTTGCTACAGGGTTATGATCTTACCAACTTAGTTGCTGTGAAATGCTCTGGTGTCATGGTGTTGTGGCATTGTTCTGTGTAGATTACCAGCAGCAGAGCTGCCAGAGCTAGCCAGCTACCCTAACCCTGTCAGCAGCTGGCACAGGGGGTGGCAGTGCCCTCCATGGCCCCTGCCTCCTGCAGGGAGCTGGTTCAGGCTCCAGCTGCAGGAGCACTGACACTGGAGCAGTGGCCATGCAGCCCCGCCTGCGGCTCAGGGTTCTGTGGGTCTTCTCAGGCTCTCCTCCCAAAAAGGGAACTAATGCTAGAAGGAAAAATTAAAATGTCTTCCCCCTCACCCCAATCTTTATAAAATCAAAAAGCTCCAAAAAAGCCCCACCCTGAAAAGCTTTAATTTTATTTAATGATAATGGTCTGAAATAGCTGTTACTTACTTTATCTGAAGGGACTAGATTTTTAGGAGGGGAAAGGAGCAGATGGGAGCTTTCCAACCTCTCTGGAGGCCAGAAAGGTTAAAATAACTGAGCTAGCAGGATTTTGAAGGCAGAGCATGATTACTTCGTGAGAAGAAAGAGATGGAAGTAATAAGTTGAAATGGAAAATAAGAAGGAGAGGAAACACAGGGTGAGAATACCTTATCAGCTATCTTGTTGCAGCATATCAGTTGGGGAACTGGATTAACTTCTGTATGCCAGTGTGCTTCTGCTGGATTAATTTAATGGATTCAAGGAGCAAAAAATAATGTCTCTGTTTGGAGAGGAGCTGAAATTGGAGAAAGAAATTAGGGGGAAAAACATCCTTCTTTCTTAATGCTTAATAACAAGTGTAGTAGGTGCACTGAAAATCTGAACAAGGAAAAGATAGACCCAGAGGGGTGGCAAAGAAGAATTCTGCATATTTTTCTTTAAAGTAGAAAAGCTAGAGGAAAATATAAAAGAACAGTTAAGGGACAGAGAGTGAAGTCTGGGTTTTCTTCAACTTTAGAGTGAGTTAAAAAAGTGAGTGGGACTTAAATTAAGTGCATTGTATTATTGCTTCTTAGGGGAACTAAAATCTAAAGGGCTTTTTTCCCTAATCTTCAAAAAAGTAAAATTTAAAACAGTGGTTTCCTGTAGAGTTTTGTGTTGGAGTAAGTGTTGGTTCTTGGATATGTATTCTGAAAGAAATCTGCTATCAGCACGGTGGTAAAATGGCCTGTAAGCATTGTGTTTGGTTTTATGCCTAATGGACAATAAAGTAGCTTCCTCAAGCTACTTGAAATACTCCTTGTAAACTAAAGTGTCCAGATCAATTTCTTCTTTGCATCTTATTAAAGCTCACTGAGGAAGTTGGGAAAACATGTTTTTGATCAAAGTGCTGCAGAAGCTAGTCATATACTCTCTTAATCCTTAAGCTACTTCATAAAATTCCCGAGAAGAACTCTGGTGGGTTCCTGCTTTCAAAGACAGCTTCATCTCATCCCACTTGCATGCCAAACAGGGAGAGCAGCTCCACTCTATGGTGGGAGGGCACGTGGGAATGTATGGGTCAAGGGGAGACAGTTGGAGTGTCCTTTTTCCCCATGTTTATCTGACTCAGAGTTTCCTAGTAGAATACTAGGATTGTTGAATTATTTGCATGAATAGCTGTCTGCATCCAAAATGACTTGTGCACGCTAGTCTATTCTGTGTATGTTAATGCCTGAATTTCTCTTGTGTAGTCAGTTCATGTTACATGACAACCTTAAATGCCTCGGTGGTGTGCTTGATCAAAACACTTTTTTTTTTTTTCCCCTAAGGAAACACATGGTGTCACAGCTCTGAGAAGTCAGGAATTTCTTGCTGGTAGGTAGATGGCTGGGTGCTAGCTTTCAGCAACCCATTCTTGAGAAGAGGTTAAGCTGCTATCATACTGTACTCTGCTTTTTTCATAAATATATTTTAAACTTTTATGATCGCTTCTGTCAATTTTCTGCCTATGCATCTGCATGAGTAGGAGGCTCAAATCAATATTTACAGGGTCTGCTTTCATGCTTTATTTATGTAGCTATATCAAGGTACATGGTTGTGCATTTATAAGAAACTTATTCAAGGGGAAGTGTTCATCTGATCAGCAATATTTGCTTTTTTAACAACAAGAGGAGGATGCTTTGAGCTCAGTTGTATAAAGAATGTGCTTTGCAGAAACTGTCAAATATGCTGGCCATTTTGTGACTTGAAAATTGTGTTTAACTATAGAGAAAAGTGGCCACCACAATCTTTGAGCTTCCCTGGAGCAGCAAATGTGCTGCCTACATGCCAGTGGGACAGTGCCACAAAAGTAAGTTGTGTTTCAAGACATAGGAGATGACAGTGTTGGAGATGCTGTACCAGCTAATGGAAGGCTGTAAGCAGGACACAAAATACATAAAATGTTATTCTGGCTGCACTAGTGAAAGTCAAAAAAAAAAAAAGGGGGTGGGGAAAAAGGTCCCCATCTGTGAAAATGGAAAGCATGTTAGCTGTTCCTAAAGGGTATTTTTTGCTGACTTGTGAGAAAATTAGCAGTCTCAGTCTGGGTCTTAGTGGGCAAGTATCCTTGCAGTGGAAGCTACTGAACTCATGCTGGTTGTCCCTGCTGTTGGCAGCCTGGGTGGTGAAGAGTTGCTCTTGCCCCAGAGGTGAGCTCCAGACCAGCTCACCAAGACAGGGTGACAGCCACAAGAGAAAGCTTGCTCTGCCAGTGGTGCACTTGCTGCCTAGATGGTCTGCTAGGCTGTTGGTGTGATGTTACTTCAAAGCAGCAGACTCCTGTACCAATTTAAGTGGAAAAACAAGACTAATGGCCAAATTTCTACACTCTGTGTCTTTCACTAATTGTGAAAAATAGCAGTTTGCTTCTCCATCCTCCTGGCTTCACCATCTTTTTCATATAACTCACTTTTACTTATGGCTTCTTGTGTCTAATAATTTCTTAATGAAGCAGACAATTATATTTTATTTTATCCTGTGTGAGCTGCTTCTCATCATTTATTCTTGTTTTCCTCCACTCACTTTCCACTCCAGGCAAAAATTATTTCCAGAGAAGAAGGGCTGGATGTGTGTCATTCCAGTGCTATTGTAAATGACCCTACAGATTTGCTTGCATACCCCATTTTCTCACCTAGAATGCATGCAAGGGAGGTCATATGGGGCCTGTCCCCACACCCCATCCCCACATCAGTGGCTGAGAGCAGATGTCTTTAGAAGAGAACACAGATAGTTGATGCTTTTCATGTGGGTGTTATAAAGATGTTTGCCGCTTCTCCTTCTGTGGTGTGACATGTCAAAAGCACATGAATCATTAAAAAGCAGATATTAACAGAGACACTTTGGGCCTATGGGATGTATGGACCCCTTTACATTTTCCTCTCAAACTGTTTTGATGGGAACGTTGATTACAGACAAGGTAAACTTGTTTGTACTTCATTCATTAATAACAAACTATAAACTGCCCTGCCTCCCCTCCCCACAGGCAAGGCACTTGAGGAGATGCCAGGCAATTAAAGTACTTAAGACAGTAATTACAGTCAAATATACAACAAAAATAAAATCACTGCACATGATTTTTTTTATGCTTGGTTTTGTTCTATGCTTTTATTAAACCACAATTCTTGCCTCACGATTGAACGGGAATCTCTCAACTGGTAATACCAAAGTGTTTGACAAGCTTTCTTTGGTTCAGCTGGGTATTTAGCAAACTCTTTGATCATCTTCCTACTGAATTCATCACAGCTCAGATTCCTGCTTTTTAGATGTATCTTGCTATATCAAGCTGGTGTACCTCTGAGCCTTAGCACCCATCGGTAGGGAGGTGAAACCAATGCTATCTTGAAACTCTTCCTTTCTTACTTTTCTTGCTGGTTTTCTTACTGTACAAGGAGTAGCATCTCTAGTTGTAGTATGCTTAGCAGGGGAAGGCTGAATTAGGCTGAGGTGTTCAGTTGGCTTCAGATATTTGAACTGAACCTGATGCATTTTAAACTCCAGAAATAAGTGTCCACAAGTTTGATTTGTGAACCTGTTTACTGAGTTAGCATCCTGCAGTAGAGAGTTGTGTGTATGTCAGCTCAGTATTTTTAAGTGAAATTCTAAGGGACTTCAATATTCCAGATAAAGTACACTTTAAAAAGACAGAAACTTAGCTGTAATGAGATCCAGGTGGTGTGCATAAACCTTTCACATTGTGTTACATAGTTAAGTTGGTAAGTAATGTATGGGGAAAAGTTCTGGTGGCTTATTCTTTTCTACTGGAGTTTTACGAGGCTGTATAAATGCTGTAAGTATTTAATGGGGGAAATGCAGGATTAAAAGCAAACAGCTGATGATATACGGTACAGAAATGTCATAGAGCAAATGTGTAGTAGTATTCTTTCAGTAAATATTAAATGACTGAAACTTGGCAGTGTTGACTTATGTTAAAATAGCTCTCATAAGAACAATTTCCAATTGATTGGTTTGATTAATGTGACTGTTGCAGATGTAGGTAGTTTTATGCTGGATGGCATCAGAGTGTAGATTCTCTCTGAGTAATGTTTTAACTGGTCTCTTTATTCAGTAAAATCTACATTGCTGTGGTATTCAAAGCAGAGGACAGGCTCATGGGCTCCTTACCATAACTTAACAACCTGTTCTCCTTTTTACAAACTGTAATTACAGAAACATAAACTACATCTTCATTTACTTCAACAGTAAGAGCATGGGAGAAGAATGTGGGAAGGCATTCTTTGTGCTGCCATCAATTTACTTGCCTACCCTGCAGTTGTTTCATAAACATCCTAGAAAGCTCCTGAAAATACCGAATGTGGAATGTGCCAAAAGTGGTTAAAATGCAAAACTTTGTCCTCTGACAGACAAGCCTTGGCAAATCTTAGCTTGATGTTACTGCCCTCGGCTGCCCTCCTCCTTTGTGGAAGGCTTTTGCTCCCTTGTGGAGTCAGCAAAAGGAGCCGTGTGCCTGCACTTCAGCAGCTACGACAAACCTCGGTCGAGGGATTAGTATTTTTTTGGGTACTGTCACTGGTAAATTGGGTTGCCATGTTTATTCTGTGAACTGGAACAGAGGAGGCAGGGGCATGTAGTCTGTTTTGCCAGCTCTGCTATGGGGGTGGTAGCCCTGGGGAGAGGAGTGGTTAAAAAAGAGTTGTCCGAAATTGCACAGCTATTTGCTGCATGATGATGTCTGAGCCCTCAGCTATCCTCATTTAAAGGGAATGGTCAGGGAGGTATCATAACATATTTAAAGCTTAGGTAGCTGCTCTTACGAAGAGTATAATTTACAATAATTGCCACTTTTAATAATGAACTGATCTATTTGAGATGGCTCAATGCCCACTAAACAGTTAAAATGACAACCTAATTTCAAGATGCTGTTACCAATGTAAGTATATTGACCTCGGCTGTTCAGAGGGATATTGTGAGGTGATTTTTCCATTGCAAAGGTATATTATGCTTAGGCACCATTCTACAAAAGGGAAGCTGAATTTCAAACTAGAAATAAATCTTCACTTTCTCAAGATTTATTCAATGAAAGGTGAAAGGAACATTCAGAACATGAGTGAATAATAAAAATCTTCTGGTTATGTGGGTTTGTATGTTCTTGTAAATCAGTCAGCAAGTTCCCAGTCATGACAACCACGTCCCACACTCTGTCATTGCAGCCACCGCAAAACTCAAGAGAGGGATGTAATCAACCCCTAATAAAAGTGGTGAACCAAATGAGCAGCATGAAAAAAACCAAGGTGCTGTCTTTCTGATTTCTGACTTAATTTTTTGTAGGCTGTCAGTATGCTGACAGACTCTTTAAACCTTCGCTCCTTTCCTCTGTGGGTCTCCACCTTGCCTCCTTTCTTCTTGGTAAAGAAGCAAGCAAAAATCACATATGGGACTTTGTGCAGGGAAAATGGGCTGAAGATCTTTAACAGCTTATACATAAGGACTTGACATGCCTCACTGTTTTGTGATCCTTGTTTTTAAGTAAATGCTCATGTAAAATATGGAAAAGAAATAGGTTAAAAGTCAAAGCAGTGATAATGAGTGCTTCTCTGTTTTTCTCACTGCTTTGGGGGCTGAAGTCTCACTGCTCCTGGTGAAGCCAGCTGCCCTGCTGGGCATCAGCCCTGACTCAGGATTTCCAGCAAGGGTGAGCTCTGGGCATACTGCACCATGTCACCCATGGTTAAAAAATGGGTGGGTTAAAAAATGAGAATAAAAGAAGCATTGCTGCTCAGCAGCCCTGGATCACTTGGCAGGGCTGTGCTTCTTGCCAGTTTCTCAGTGTGTGCAGGACCTGTGAATAGCCAGCAGACCTGCTGAAGCATTGGGAGCAGTGGCTGAAGGTGCTGCTAGGGATGACTGCATACCCAACACCTTGTGTGCTTCTCCTGTGTGAACTGGCCTCACTGGAAGAGACATGAGAGAGAGACTTGCTTCAACCTCGGAATGGCTGATTCCAGTGCTCTGCCAGCTTCTAGCCCAAAGCTGGCCTGAACTGCTTGGCTTGAGATCTGGTGGGTTCACAGTGCAGTGGGAATAAGAGGCACTTTGTTCTCCATCGTAGATATACTGTGATTAAACTTGGTAGTCATGAGGCCAGATTTACTGCTGTGCTCTCCCTATTCTGTGTTGCATAACAGCACAAACACCCAGAGAGCAAGAAAATTTGATCATGTTTCCTAAGGATTGTGAAACTCTCCTTCTGTACAAATTTGCTGGCTGAATTTAAAGCGTGATTTATAAAAAGGGCCTTTCCTCTTAGAGTAAATGTGATTGCCCTTTCTGTAGGGCTGCAAGATAAATGTTCTTAGTCTTCAAGGGAACTTTCTTGGCATGCTATCCTTAACATGGTTTTGGCTCATCTTCCCTGCTGCACACTTTACTAACTTAAAGCTATTTAACTGAGATGCAAAAGAAAAATATTGTTTCTTCAGCATTTGGACTTGATTATGGTATACAAGAAACGCAGTGTAAGGCAGGCATTTGTTTTTGACTGTTCAGAGGCTTTTTAAAATCCTCCAAAGTCTGCTGTGGTTCTTAATTTTGGGTCAGTTTCCTATGATTGCCATTGCAAGTAGACTCTCTCTTGCTAATCTTCTGCCTGAAATACTCTTTGTTCAGGAAAGCAAGTCTCTTTCTGTTGTAATCAGGGCTAGGAATTCAGCTGCAGGGTCACTCTTTGTGCTGTAGAGTTCACTGACCATGTTTTGCTTCTGGCAGTCCTTGCTTTGGCCCCTTTACACAGATCAATGCCAGGCTAACCCCATTTATTGCTACTACTGAATCAAAACTCTGCTTCTCTTATTTAATTTAGCTCAAAATAGATGTAATGCAAACAAGCATCAGCACAGAAAAAGGGGGAGAAGAAAAAACCATACTCAGGTTTTTTTAATTAGATATACACTAAATGATGCCAGGCTGCAAGTGGGGAGAATTATTTGGCATTGTATCATTAGAACCTTTCTAAAAATCAATCATCATCATTGATTCTAATTTGCATATGAGTATTAGAGTTTGTCTGCTTATCTTTCATTCCTTTGTTGTGTTTAAAACCATTTATAATGTAACTGCTACTGCTTAAGCTCAGCCATGCATTCACATTTCTCCTGGGTTTCTTAGTCCTAGTTGAACCTCCTGGCTTGCTTCACTGGGCCCTCACGAGGTGAACCTCCATCCGTATTACTGGATTCCACAGTGTCAGCATCATAGAAACTTCCAGACTTGCTTCTGGTCAAATGAGGCTGCTGTTGCCAGGAGTGTGTTATTCTCGGTGAAGCTACTCGATGCTGAGCACTTCGTAAGACTCATCACTGTGAGATGGGTTAAGAGGTTTTGATGAAGCAAGCGTGTGGCAGGCAAGACTCCTGTGGCTATCAAACCCCGTGAATCTGATATAATTTTTTTTCTGTGTCTGTGGCACACCTCAGTGGGAGAAAGTGTTGAGCACCTCAGGACTTAGTTGAATTTTAGATGACAAGACCTTCATGGCATGGTTAGCATCCAGCCATGTTTCCTGGCCAGAGCTGGAGTTAGGAATTCCACTTGCCACACCTCATTCCATGCTGCTTTTCAAATATGTGGAATAAGGCACACACAAACCCTCACCCCTTGTTGATTTCTGGGTTGAAGTTCTGTTCGTTGTGCAAGGCAGTGTGGGGTGGAAATCATGAGCTGTTTTTTCTGCTGAAAAACAAAATCTAGCCATTCATCCTTCCACTCTAGCCTCTTTCCCCACAGATAAACCTCTCCCCAAGCTATTCCCTTTTGGTTCTTCAACTCGAAGATGGTGTTCATCAGAAACCAAGTGTCTAGTTCACTGTGTTTGTAATGGGATGGAAGATAGCTGAGACAATCTACAACTTTAGGATTGTTACTGAAGTTACGCTGTACTGGGTGATCACTGCAAGACTCCTGAAAAAACTCCTGCTTGTTTCAAATGCTTCTTTATTTCTGACATTATAAATCTTCTGTTCTTGAAGCCAGGCTTCTCAAATACTTTTTCTGGAGGAGAGACCTATGAACTGAAATGTTTGACATTTGGGGGGAGTTTGCTTTAGTTTTGTTTTTTTTTTCCCTCCACTCTTAGCAATTTAATTCCTTCTTCTTCTTCTATCTTTCCTTTTCCTTGCAGGGGTTTATTGTTTCGAAAGGGGATTCTTTGCTGTCTCTGTTGCACTCTGTGCTTGCCCTTTTCAGGAAAGCTAGTGCTTCAGCCTCTGCTGTCCTCCTTTTCCACACTAGGGAGAGAGCTGATGGCTTCCTCCACTGCTCCTGAGTGGGAGGCAAGCATGAAGTGAGACCTAAGCTGTAAGGCCTTCTTGATGTTTCCCTCAAATTTACCTGGTTCCAGACAAAATCCTTTGCCGTTATCTTCCATTCTTTATCTGAGATTGTTTTTTTTAAAGACTCCGGATGTGTTGCCATATACAATTGTCCCTTTACCTGTCAACCTTTCTTCTTGTGAATGTTTTTTCCATTTTTCAGGTCCCTATTGGAATGTGGTGGATTTCTTGCATATGGTTTAAAAATTTATTTCATCATAGTTGATGGTTTTCTGCACCTGTCCCCTTTAGTACTTTTGATACTCAAACTGTTCTTTTAATTATTTTTTTTTTTTGGTCCCCAATCTTGTAGTCTTTATTCTTCTTTAAAGTTGCTTTTTCTGTATTGCAGAAGATAGGTTCAAAACTCTGTTTGGGCCTAGAGAGGACCCTGAGCAGCATGGTCTTTCTGGTTATTACCAGTCAAGATATTCAGTGAGTTTGTTTCCTTTAGCTTTGGTTAAATGAAGTCTTCCCCTGCTTCCTTACAAACCCAACAAAAGATTTCTTCAAGTATTATTCTGAATGAGGGTAAGTTCATGTAAAGCTTACTGCCTCAACAGCAGTTGAAGTGAGCTGAGCTGAGCTGAGCCTTCTGGCCACTGCCAGCTTCTCCAAGAGCCCTATTACAGGGCAGCCTGATAGGAGAGACATTTATTTCATAGCCAAATGCCTGCATACATACACCAAATGCCTGTTGCCTCTTGGTGGCTGGTCCAGCTGTGGCAAATAACAGCCTGTGTCCAGGGTTGTCTCACTTCTGTGTGTTTTGAAAATAATGTACCTTTATTATGTTTATCTTTTATTTTCTTGATGAAGCTGCTGTTTGCTGGTTTAAGTTTGAGCTGTCCCTTGGAATCATCTAAGGATGTGATTCTTCTCTGTTCAATGACATAGGGTGACTGTTGGTGTATGCCAGTGTGTTTTTACTTTCAGTTTTATTGACATGTCTTGTACATTAGAGGCAATAAAAGCTAGTAGCTAGAGAAAGTGAGATGGGCATTTATCTTTGATTGACAGGCATGGCTTTTGCTGCTTCTTTAAACATTTTCGGGTCCTTTTGTTGCCCAACCACTCGTGTTTCGTGTTTTAGTAATGACCAGAAAAATATTACCACAGACTTAGAAGCAGGCTATCCCATCCAAAGGAGTGCATATTGTATATAATGTAGATTTCATCCACTCTTCTGAGGTTGTATGCATGGTCTGATTTGGTGTTGGATCAAGTAAAAGACTTTTAATATAAAAATAAGAGTTTGCTGAGCTATTTCACAGAGACTGTTTGTCCACAACTAAATAGTGGATTGCTGCTTCATGAGGTTGGCAGAGGCAGTGATGGCTGCTGTTAGCATATAGCACAGGGTTGTACAGATTCAGGGTTAATCACTCCTCTGGGTAAAAAATCCTAAAATTAGCTGCCAAATGGATGTTTTTATCATATAAGCTACAAGCACTACTTGGGGAAATCCCTACAGGTCTGAAAACAATAACCAAAATTGTATTTCTTAGCCACGGATCTTAGAGTATCTTTTACATATAATGGAATCAAATGAACCAAATCTAAAATATGCTTTGTTCATGTGCCATATGGTCGTTGTCTTGCCAAGCACTCTTTTTGCCTGCCAGAGCAGACTCCTGTGTTCTCCTTTCCTTGAATCCTGCCCTTCACACTAGCAAAACAGAATTGCTGCTTGACCCGCATAGGGAATGGTGGGCATATGACTTTCTTCGTTCCTCCCTGAATACATTTCCAGCATTTTAGAAAACTCCAAACACATGAAAAGAGGCAAACTGAAATAAAAAACCTTCATGTGGTACTGCATTGAAGAAGCCTTTTGAATATACTCACAGTTGTATTTAGCTTAGTTTGGGACTTCGGCATCTTCCTACCAGCCACTCAAAAACATACCTGCTTCTCTAAGGGCTTTAAAATCCAAAGGTGGACAGACTTTGGAGTGGGGTGGGGGTAGGGAAGTATCTGGGTCACCGATGGGTTTGAGTGCAGGTTTCATGTGCCACATGCATAGCCCACTACCAGAGCTCTGGGGAGAGGCTCCCATTGCTGTGTGCTGCCTGGTGCGTATTTTTAGCAGGGGGCTGTTTCCTGTCCCCATACAGTGACACCTTTGTGGTGTTCTGCTGCCTGTCCCAAGGTATTAAGTAACCCACAGGCATTTTGAAATAGTTAATCATAATACGATTTCTCTCACGATAATGCTTGGGTTTTCTCATTCTCCTGCTTGTTATGAAATCTGTAGGCTGATAATTTTAATGGGAGTTACAAGAGGAGAGGAAAAATTCCCAGCTAGCCCTGGAAATGCATGGGAGAGGTGGGTAAATGCTCCCTATTGCAGTCCATCTTGACAAGAACTTCCAAAAAGCCTGTCATCTCAGTAAGTGCAACTCTTACCCTTTCCTTGCACTCTTCTCCCTCTTGGCAGTCTCTGTCCCTCTAGTGGGGTTTTGATAGATTATCATTTTGGTGAGACTGGGATGTTGCTTTGCTAAGTTCGACTCCAGAGACTTGTTGGAAGGGGAATAGATGAGAAAGAAAGAAAGAAAGAAAACTGAGTGACACAGGGGTCCTGAAGGTCAGGGTTTTTTGTTCATGGTGTTTCATTGATCCCAGAGTGAGGAATGTATAATTTAATATTACAATTTCATGCCTTCTTTCTAATTCTCTACAAGACTGAGCTGTGACTTTCAAAATTGTGGTTCTGTTTACATCTTTAACATTAATTAGATATTTATACATGTGTGGCTTCAAAGCACTTTCATGCCTTTTTCCTGCAGTCAGGTTATAGATGAAGCTGTCTGTTTTACTGGCTACTGCCATAATTACCAAATGGACTCAATGTCTTCAAAATTGCAATTCCAGCTGGGAATATTTTATTACTGGTTGCTTCAAGAAACATCTGGAGATTGCTTAGAGCTCTTCTGTCTTACAACATTTCAAAGAAGTGGTTTTATCAGATCCTTCTGTTTTGTCCCTTACCTTTTTCCTCTTCATATGGCCAGGAGACCTAATAAAGACTTTCTTGTATTTTTCTTAAGCGTGGTAAAGGTGATTCTAGATACAAAATTCTTCAGATGGTCCACAAGTGGGGCTGTTTTATTGTTTTCATGTTCAGTCTGAAGTAGATATCTTCTCTAGATGGCTCAGTGTTATTTCTTTCTGCTCTTAGGCAAATTAATAAACCAAATTTAAAAGTGCAAAGGAAAGCAGGCGGCTGGCTGATTCAAAGGGAGAGGCTATGTTTTTCATCACCACCCTTTCAAAGCCTCTCTGAATCAAAAGAACCATTGGATTGCGAAGGCAAGACCTATGCCACACCAGAAGCTCCCAGTTCAGCAATTTTCCCAGGGTAAAATTATAACTCATGTTTCCTCAGCACAGGCTGTAACTGGCAGCGTTCCTTCTACTTCTAAGGGTGAAATTGCTGGGGGGAGAACAGACATCTAATGTGCCTCTGGAAGTTTTACAATGGGTGTTAGCCTCCCTTTGTGGAAAGGTAGATGTTCTTCTGGAACATACCCAAGGGCAGGTGCTATTCAAACTAGAGTGTAAACTGACTTCAAATAAGGCAGTACAGGCTTTTTGTTCAGTTTGTGAGTCAAATCTAAAGAATAGAAACCCATTACTCAAATTCTGACAATTCATGACAATCTTCCAGTTATCCCACTGAATTCTACAATTTATGGGTCTTTGAAATCTTCAGATACAACTGCAATTCAAGACATTAATCTTTATTCAGGTACTGCTGATAGGATCTTACCTTGCAAACAAAACAGATTTTAACAATGCTTGTTTTTTTAGTGTTACTTCTCACCAGAAGATTATTGGACAGATTGCAAATTTGATCCAAGAAGAACGTAACCACTTGGTTTCTTTCCCACTCAAATCTTGACACCATTTGTAAGGATTTGTTTGACTTTGCATTCAAATATACCAGCATGGTTCTGGCAAAGAGAAGTCCTTTCCTTCTAAACCCAGGAGGGAGTGTTTGTTGTTGTTTTTCCCTTATCCGTTTGTGAAAACTCTTGCAAAATATGTGTAGAGTACCTGCTAGAAGTGAATAAAAGGCAACAACACTTGAGTGAAAAGTCTGACTAAAAATTACATTTTTAATAAATCTTAACCTACAAGTAGTCTGCTTGGGAACAATTGAAAGATGGATTCCAGTGTTCAGAGTTCCCCTGTCCTTCCCATAGCTGTTTCTGGCCAAACCCCATGTATGTGTGGTGAAGGTGGCTGTCACATTCCTGCCTTCACTGGTGCAGGAGATGAGCTGGCAGATGCTGCATCCCTCGCAGAGGCAGTGGGAGCTGTTGACTGCTCTGTGCTGGGCTATTCCCTGGGAATGGGGAGAGCTGACTGAGTGGCTGCCTCTTTCAGGGAGGAGGTGTAGACTCTGAATGGAGCCCCAGAGAATTTAGGTATGCTATCTGCAAAGTAGCTGGCATGCAAAACCTCTTGCAGCAGGGATGAAGTGGTCCAAGATATTTGGATCTATGCTTTGCACTGGAATGAGGGAAGCCTTGTATGGTGGGGAAGTAATCTGTCATCTCTGCCCTTTGCAAAAGGTGAAACTCCCTTTGTGTGTGCTTGCTTTCCTATGAAGTACAAGTAAATTCACATTTTCTCTGCTACCTGAGGTTTGATAGAGGTACGAGAAGAAGAGCAACCTATTTTCCAGGTTTAAAGGAAAGTAAATGAAACTGTCCTCAGGGCAGTAGAAGCAAAGACTTTAGTATCAAGCTGTAGTGTTGTGGGCAGGGCTGCCAGGCTGCTGAAGGCTCTTCAGACCTGGAAGCCTTTCCCAGGGACTGCTCATCTTTTAATACTGTTTCCTTTTTTTTTTCTTTTTTTTTTTTTAAGTGTCCACAGTGACTGCAGTTGCTCTGTGCTCAGGCAAGGGAGCTCTTTGTACTTACTGGCTTGTTTCTACAGCATCTGATGGGATACTTGTCTCCTCTTGTAAGTGAGAATAAAGAAGTTTGAGTGAAGGTGACTGAAGAACTGCATTGTGTACCTTATAAAATATTTTCAACTGGTCATGTCCAGCTCAGGCTGGGGAGTTCCCGCTTTCATTTGGTCACTGCTACCTCAGTTTCATTGCTGATTTGAGTAGATGCTGGTGCAGAACAGACAAGCCCTTGGTGGAGCAAGTGGCCTGAAATGCCAGCTGTCCAGTCTGCCCATATCACAGGACACCCTTAGCAGTGTCACGGCAAGTCTGTTACCTTTGGTCCCATGTCCTCCTGCATCTGTGTCCTCCAGCATGGTTAGGGGATGTTTTTGCCTGCTGCATCCTGGGGTGAACACCCTGTTATTACAGTGTCAGGTGGGCAGTGGTGTGCTGTGCACTAACTGGGAGCAGCTTTCAAATCCGGTTTTGCTTGTAAATTAAATGGACACTTTTGCTGAGTGATAATTGAATCGGCACCTCTAAAGGCTATAGAAGTTCTCCTTCCATCGTGAAAGCCAAAGTGTTTGTGTTTGGGGGTAGTGAATCTGGGCTGGACCTCCAAGTTTCATTTGGTTTTTTTAATAATACAGTGGGTTGGATGTATTCCAAAGATCCTGCTTGTGTTAGGGGCTTCAGTCAGATTGTGTGCTGGCTATGTTTGCCACTTGCTTGACCCAAGCACAGCAAGTGTGCACATCAGCCACCTCCAGCAGAAGAGTTATGCTTGACCCAAGGAAGAAATGGATAGGCAGTGCAGAAGAACAGGGATGTAATAAATGACAACATTTGGGCTGACCTCAGCACTACTCACCCAAACAAGCAAGGGGCTGAGTTAATCTTCCATAAAGAGTGCAAACTTATAAAATATTTTGAGGGAGGTATTAAACTTTTGTCTGCAGTTTCAAGGCTTAGGGAGGTTTTCAGAGAACTTTATAAGCACTTGAGAAGATACCTCCTGTCTCTGTAAACTTTGCCAGGTTTTTGGACTCGCCTTTACTGATGTATTGGTGTGAGCACAGGCCTTCATTTGACTTCTGCCATTATCCATTAATTCTTTTTCTCCACTTAAAGATTTTTCTTAAGGGCTCAATGACAAGTTTCTGATGAAAGTGTGGTTAGAGCTGTTCTGCTCAAGCTAGTTGTGTGCTATAGACTTGGCTCCTGGGCTCTGGAATTATCAAGGTGCCTCCAAGCTCTTGCACAAGGGTGGTTTTTAACTGTCCTACGTCTCCAGGTAGACAGCTTTCTCCACTCAGCACAAATACCTCGCTTCCTTCAGCCCCTTGCCTTGCATTTGGTTCTCTGCACATGTGTCATTTATTCTAGGTCCTGGTCAGCTCTGAAATCCCAGCAAGGCTCATTTTACCAAGGAAATGCCACCACATCTCTCCAGCGCTTGCAGCATTTAGCATGTGCATGTGCTCTGCAGTGCCAGCATCTCAAGGAGGAGAAGGCTGAAAGCAGCCAGAATTTGGGATGTGCTGCAAGGAACCCCTGTCTTGAGGGGCCAGATCAGCGCTCCACTCCAGGGCCAGTGACTCTGGGACAAGGAGAATGTACCAGTTAAAATTGTCCCCTCAGGTAAGTGCTCCAGTCACCACTGCTATAGCCACTCTGGTGTGACCAGAGGTGCGGTTATCCCCTTTGTAGGCTTGATCTGTGTTTGGACTATTTCAGGATACACACAGGACAGCCCAGTACTGTTCCTGACACCTTCAGGAAAGAGTTTTGGCCACGGTTTTTGTTTCACGATGAACTATACCCTACACTCTGGCTATGAGGGACCCTTCTGGGTATCTCTGTCCCCTCTCTCAGGTGGCCTTGTGACACCCACCTTTCTAAAATGCATTGCTGCATGTATTTCTGCAAATAATACTGAGTGCCCCAAGCATGGCACTTGTGGTGTGAGGAGTGAGCAGCTGCTTGGCATAGTAGATCTTCTGCAGTTTGGTGGCTCAGCATATCCAGAAAACCTTCCTGCTTCTCAAGCTCTCCATTGTATTTGACAGTCTTGCACAGGATAATTTGACCTTCTGTTGTATATTGACAGACATTCAGGGTTTAAAATGAAGCTTTAGAGATTTAGAATAATAAATCTAGTACTACTATTGAGTCTCAGAGGACCTGGTGTCTTAGCTTACTGTGGCATTGAATTGCAGCTGATTGTGTTTTGGGCCTGTTTTTCATGTGATGCTCAGACACAATTGTTCTGGAGTTTTGCCTTATAAACATAATTCCTAATGTTCAGAGTCAGCAATCCTAAACCTTGCAGCTGTGAGAGCAAGGGCAGTTGTATTATATTGATGAAAGGCAAAACATGACAGTGCAATTGGCATATTTTTGCTGGGGAAAACAATGGGCTGTTTCTTTGTTTTGCAGACCCAGTGGCAGCAGTAAAGCCCAACCATGTCCTCAGGGAGCTACCGACCATTGGTGTCAGGGTGAAGAAGCAGAAGAAAAGGATGGATGTGCTTACATGTAAAGACTTTTTGACAAAGTTCTGAGCAATTTCTTTGTGCTTCTGGGCTCTTCAGAATGAAGGTGAAGAAAAAGCACCATGATGGCATGCACACCTTGAGATCAAAATGCAGTTTGCATGCTCTGTGTGGTGCACATGGTCATCTTTGACCACCTTACAGGGCTCTGTCTGAGGGGCCAGCACAGTTTGGTGTCATCTGTGGATGCTGAGTACCAGAGCTACAGCTAGAGAATTCGGTGTGAGGACATCACCAGCTCATGGAGGTACCCATGGGGGGATTTTCCCCTTCCAGCAGGATAAGCTCCTGGGTTTCTTGGACATGTAGCTTTGTATCTCTGCCTGCTTGCTACACCTTCCAGAAGTGCTGTTTGTACCATACTGATATTGTTTATGTTGAATAAATGCTTTCTCCAGCCTCTTTGTTGTGGCAACTCTTTTTGCTGAATTCAAAAAGTGGGGGGGTACTTGTCTAAGCATTGTGGTGATCAGGATTTTTTTTTTTTAATCTTTAATGAAATGTTTGTTTTAAAAAAAAGTGCATCTTCAAAGTGGGGACACTTGAGCAGGAGCCAAATCCAAGAGCAGTCCTAATGTTCCTGGTTTGGATGAGGTTCTTGAGCTGCACTTTCCCCCATCTCACCCCGGAGCATCAGCCTGTTGTTTATTTTAGAGTGCAGGCACACAGATGTCCCTGACGCTTGAGTGATTTCTGCTCTGTACTGGAGGAGAAGGGATTTGATGCCAGCTTCTGAAGTTTGTTTGCTTTTGGATTCATTCCCCGTACAGTGGGATATATGTGTTCAGACTCTGCTGCTGGAGGTGGCTGATGTGGATGTGTTAACTACTGTTTCCAGTTGTTCCTGAGTACCAAGCTTTTGTGAGGAGAAGCATCTGTCTCATGTCTCTCTTTTGTGAAAAAAGGATAATGAACACAGACGGATTCGATACTTTAGAACAAACTACTGCATGATTATTCGTTCTAATGTCTAGAACAGATAAGCTTGCCCTCACTTCCCCCAAAAAATCCAAGGGAATTAGAAATGTGTAACTTCGAGTTTCTCAGCAGTAATAATTGCTGGGGCTTTGACAGGGAATATATATGCTACTGAGTAGCATATACACTTCTGGTTGACCTGGGCTGGCTTACAGGAAAGACACTGGCTAAAATAATTCCAGCCAGCAGTGTCTTGACCTGCAAACTAAAATGATCCTCACAGTCCAGTGAGTCAAGCTGACGGTTTGTACTTGAATGCCGGTCCTTCTGTGCCTGAGCTTAGGTTGTCTTGTAGTGGCACGGTTTTTGTCAAGGTTTCTGTCTTAAGAAGGGAACCAGGATGACTCTACTCAAGACCACAGAGTGTAAATAACACTTAGGACACCTGTGCTAATATTTTGAGAGGAGGATTAAGCCTCCCATCTCTTTGATTTTTGTACACTAAGCACATTGTAATGACTCATGTTCTTCAGATATCTCCTATTCCTTCCACTTGCTACCAGAACACTGACATGGTTCCTATGTTATTGTCGTTTGGTAGACCAGTTGCACGAGTGCACATCTCAGCCCTGCAGCTACTGTGTTTTTTTTTAACCCAGGTATAAAGGCTTATTCTTTAGCAATGTTTTTGAGTGGAGTTGGGGAGAAGACGGTATAGAAGAAAAGGCAGGGACGGGAGAAGGGATTTGTAAACTCTTCTCCATGATCCTTGGCCCCCTTTGGTAGGAAGGCTTCTAAATTATACGGATTTTTGTAAATCCCAGGAGGAGCAGTTAAGGCAGGGCTGCTTTTGCTTTTGATGAGTCTACAGGAGGGCTTGCTTAGAGCAGAAAATGTGAGGTTCAGATTTACTCTAAAAGGTTCAGATTTACTCTAAAAACTGTGCCTATGAGCTGCTTGTTGTGGAAAGACTCCTTCAAATATCAACAAGGAAGTGGAGGAGCCCCAAACTGCTCTAAGAGCAGTGCTTTTGTGTGCTAAACCAAAACTGAAAAGTTTTAGACAATCTAATTGCCTTTAGCCTGCCTAGCACATAGATTTTGGCACTTTTCATTACATCATTTCAGTCATATACTCATTCTGAGTGAAAGCAGGAACTAATTTTTATGAAAAGTTGTTGGAGGCAGGGGGGAATCATCTGGATATTAATAATGATAAATGCTTTACAGGGTATTTGAAGTATTTTGGTTCATGGAACTGTTATAAAAGTGTATTTTCTGTTATTAATTTTTTTTTGTAGGATAAATAATAAAATGTTTGAGGAGGAAAGCTATGAGAGGTCAGACTGTTGACAGGTCAGGAGGGTCACTGCCCATCCAGCCAGTGCAGGTGGTGGCCATGCTTTGTGCCCCACTCATGAGCAAAGCTGATGCAGTTCCCAAGGCAGACAACAACCTCTGTGATCTCCTGTGTGAGAACAACCGTGGCTGAGCTCTGAACCCATTCCTGGGTTCATGTCTCACCTGCCTGACACCAAGAAAGGCTTCTGAAGAGCTTTTTGATTCTTTTTGTTGTCAGCTGTTCCAGATAGCTTGCTGGAGCCCGTTTAGTTTCTTTCTCTCCCTTCTCCACCTGTAATTCTTGCTAAGGAATTGTGTTTGTAATCACATTAGCTGGTAGAAGCTTAGGTCACCAGCACTGCCTTGTTTTAATCACTTTTTACCAAAACTTGTTCACTTCCACGTTTGCAATAATCCAATGCAACCCATGTATTTCTTCAGAAACTGTTTGCCCCTGTGTTATCCTTTCCGTAGCTGAACAATACAGTGATTTAACTAATGCAGTTATATAATTCTGATCTGTTAAATGCTGTATGCACTGAATGGTGATCTATGCTCTGACAGTGCTATTGAGTTGTGCCACATTAAAAAAAAAAAAAAGGGATTTTTAAAGGACCTGCTTCTCTGAATCCCATTTTTGCTTTAGTTTCGCTGGGGCAACTGCAGTAGAGATATAATTGCCTAATTTCAAAGTGTCTCCAAAATGGTACCGAACTGTTTTTATGCAGGGAAATGTGCTTTGTGGGCTCAGACTGGAGCAAGGTTGGCATTATTGTGCTTAATATCAGCCACTGAGAAGAAGGACTTTGTTTCATGAGACACATAAACACAGGTAACTTGAAGAGGAAATGTTGAAAAGGAGGGTGAAATAAAATAGTAAAAGGTTTTACTGTAAAGCATTTTTATTTCTTGGGAGTTTTAGTAGGTAAACTGTGTAAATGGCAGCTTGGTTATGACTTGGGTTTGGAAACTGGTTCCCTTTTCTTAAGCTTTGTGGGTTCTTTTGCCTTTTAAAATGCCCACGGTCCTCCAACCTATCTCCCATCCTGGCAGTGATGTTTATACCACACATTCTTCTCCTATTTTGTGCAGCTAGTGCTATCACAGCTATGCTGAATGAGGTTCCTGCCTAACTACAATATTAACCCTGCAAATCTGTTCATTTTCTCTTGAGCAGCCCCAGGCAGGGTATACAGGAGAGAATGTGTCCAATTGAAAAACTGTGACAGACTCGGTGGTGCTGCACTGTACTAAATTGCAAGAGAGCTGTTTTTTCTGCCAGAGAGGATCCTGTGAAGGGACGTGCTGGTGTCCGTCTTGTACAAGTTACAGAATTTATTTTTCGTTTTAGTCTCAACTTTCATTGATAATTTTATCTTTATTTTTGCCAAACTGTCTGCTTTTAAGCACTGAAATGTGTTCCTCAGACCTGCTGCTTTCGGCCTGCTGATCGTCCAACGCATGCTCCCCCCACCCTTAGTTTGTATCAGTCCTTGATTCCTTACTTTCACCTTTGTAGTTGTTGTTTTTAATTTTTTTCTTTATTATTTTGCTAAATACCGCTCTGCAGATCAGTAGCATCTTGGGTGGTGGTTGTACCACATAGCATTTGTAGCAGACATTAGCTTTGCATAGCGTGTGTACCTTATTTTGTCTGGACTTGTCTTCTTTGCGCTGCAGGCACCTCCTCCAGCAGTTGTAGTGATTAAGCCTGGTATTTCTGCAGATTTATATTAACTTCTGCTTATAAAGAAAGAGAAGAAACCCAACCCTTCCCTCCTCCCCGCCCCAACATCTAAACTAGATGATTTTCTCCATTCCCTTAGTTTTTATCAGTATTAGAACGAAGCTTGCTTTTGTGTATGAAGGAAAATTAGTTAAGTACCTTGTGGTTTATAGATGCCTTTTGTGACATACTACTCGGATTTATTGTGCAACGTTGGCCTGTAAATCATTTCAGCCAGACGATTACCTGGCTCATGTTGCCTTTATGACTTGAGTCCTTTGACAGCCATGAAAAATGGAGAAACGCTGGTTCTGGCGGCGGCGGACTTTGCTGGCCCGAACGGCCCGTAACTCTCTGTGATGGCCGCGCTCGCTTTGCTGAGGTTTGCTGCCTGGCTCCGAGGAGATGTTTACAAGGAATCCATTACTTTGTGCAGCTGAAAGACGGTGTTGAAAGAACAAAGGGAGTTTTGTGATGAAGTGTATCTGACTTCTCGCTGCTTTGCTTACCTTTTAAATGTAAAACTCGGTCATTTGCAAGGGCTTTTAGTTCTCAGGGCATCCCTATAAGATTCCACCCCGTGTGGAGCTGTCCTTCAGTCGAAAGCGGGGTTGTCCCAAAACCGCTCTCGAACGCATTTCTATTTTAATCCCCAACTTTGCCTGCCGCCTGCCTTCCTGGCTCCAGCTCACCGCCCTGCCCTGCCCCACCCGCAGCGCGCAGGCGGCCGCTGCTCCCCCGGCGCTGCTGCAGCGCTCCCGCCGTGACTAAAAGTTGCTTTCATCAGCCGAGCATCGGCTCCGGCTCCGGCTCCGCGCTCGCAGCCCGCCGGCCCCGGGGAGCCGCTCACACCTGCAGCCTATGTGCGGCACGCGGGGGCAGCTGTCGCCATACGTATAACTTTTAAATGGAAAATGTCTTTCTCAAAGGCTGTCGATGTCCAGTGGTCTGCAGTCCATGAGCAGTTGACTAGTCCAGGTGTTTCTGCTTCTGTTCCTGTGCTATGTGAATTGGGAATTCAAGAGAAGCGTGTGCAGGATGGAGGAGTTGAGGGTTTGTATTCCTGTTCTGGTGGTACGGCAGTGACGGAGGGCTTGGGAAGGAACAGAAACTCTACCTGGGGTCGTCTCAGTTAAGGAAAATATTGTTCTCGGTCTTTTTGTCTGTATCGATTTCTGTCAGTGCTTTCATCAGCTCTTAAAAATGAGAATGACCCTTTTTGTTGGTATGGATTGATTGTCGTGCATAGTGTTCAGGAAGAACTTGGTTTTGAATGTGATTTCTTCTTTGTGGATTTTATCAGTGCCTTTTGCCCCACTGATTTAAAATGTGGCCATTTCAAACTCTCGGAGCTGGATTCGTTTTAAAAACTGCCGAATATTTGTCTGTGCTTTACTAAGATAAAAGTAATAATCTGAGGCGATGAGACAGTCCTATTGAGTCAAGACTGGGGGTTTCTGTAAGGTTTTAAAGGAGATCATTAACCCAGGTCTATCTTTTCACAGGACAGTCGGCCCAATATGTCAAGACCTCTGATCACTAGATCCCCTGCATCTCCATTGAACAATCAAGGCATCCCCACTCCAGCACAACTCACAAAATCCAACGCACCAGTTCACATTGATGTGGGTGGGCACATGTATACCAGCAGCTTGGCCACGCTTACAAAATATCCCGATTCCAGGTAACTTTAAAAAGCTTCTTCTGCATGTCTTTGGCAAACTCCTTTTCTTCCTTTTCGTGCTTGGACGTCCTGGGGCTGTCTCAGAATGATGAATTTAGCTCCTTTTGTTTCAAAATTAAATTAGCTTTCTTTGTTAGTAGGCAGTTAGAGACTTACTTTTCTTTCCCTGCTCCACTGTGTTTCTGACAAATGGCGCTTCTGCAAATCCTGATGCGTGTGTACTAAAACAAAGCTGAGAGAAAAGAGCACTTATTTTCTACTACCTAGGATTCTGGGTTTATGCCAGGGCACCCATGCTGTGGTTAGTTACATTCAAAAACTGTAGTGATACTGCGTTTAATCCCAAATGTGGGGGTGTTGGAGTATTTGTTTTGTTTCTTTTGGAACAGTAACTGCTCTCCTGTGCTGTCAACACGCCATCTCATATGTGTCACTTGAGGCAAAGGCAAAGTTGAATGAAATAAACTATAGGACAGTATTAACTGAATACTTTTTATAGAATCTTAGGACTTTTTAAATAATTAGGCTCTTAACTCTCATGTACCTTTTGAATGAAGTATTTGTGACTCTGGTAGCTCACTGGTATTAAGCAGTCAGAGAACTGCTGCACGTGTGAGCAAATGTGCCTGTAGAGTAGCTAAAACAAGAGTGCATCTCTAAGAAATCTAGAGTGCATTTAGCAGTGTGTGTGGGCATTACCTGGCGGTGCAGGCAGACAAGCAGTGTGGTGGTACTGTAACTCTAAGGGTTGGTTATGAGACAGCAGGAAGTCATTGTGTCCACAGTACAAATCTATACCTTGCCCTTCACTGCGCAATCCTGCTCTAGAGAGCAGGCAGTGTGCCCATTGTGTTCTCTCCAATCTGAGGGGGGAGATATTCAGTTTCTTGATCCCACAGCTCTGACTTGCCGTTTCAAAGGGCACAAAGCCCACTTCATGGGACGTGACTTCATTCAAAGCCTGGGTTTCACTTGATGCTGCTGCCTCTGCATCATCAGCTCACAGTGTTAGGTGGGCTGAAGTAGTGCTCCCAACAGGGCTGGAGGAAGAGAGTCGTACACACAGCGAGGCACATGGCCTTTCTTGTCACAGCCTCCTCAAGGAAGGTCCAGCGGAGGGGAGCAAAAGAAGCCATGCCAAAGCCTGGGTCTGCCAGGAGAGATTGAAGTAATGTCTGGGAAAACTTGAACTGTTCTTCGAAAACCAAATCTGTTCTTTTGGTTGTTTTTTTTTTTTTTAGAAGCTTCTCATGTTCAGCTCCTAGTAGTTGTGAATGCTTCATGGGTTTTTTGGTAGTTGGAGCAGTGATGGTGTCTGACACTGTTGTGTATGCAGAATAAGAGGCTGCTGCTTCTGTTTTCATGTCAGATTTGCAGAGAGAGTATATTACTTCAAGTGAAGAAACACTAAAATGTCATTCAAAAATGTGTCTGTTGGCAGTGGAATTTAAGCTTAATGTATTCTATGCTCAATTGAGCCATTGTAGCACTTGAAAGTGAAAGCTATGCCTGTAGTATCAAAGCCAGTTTAATAAATTAAGCATTTTAAAAGCTCTTCAAACATAATTTAAAGAAAACCCAAACTCTGAGTTACAGTCATTCTGTTTCAAGTCGTTCTGACATGTGTTTGTGTTTCAGTTCTGACAGTGTCTTTTGAACCTCTTGATGAGTATTTCCAGCGTAGCTGTTAGAACCTGGAATTCCCAGCCACTTCCAGAACTTGAGAGATATTTTTTTTTTAACATTAGCAGCTTCAAAAGAGTAATTATTATACTAGTTTGAATGTCAAGACAATGGCATGAAGCAGTATGCCAGTAATCATGATACAGTTGTTTGGGTTTTGTCTGAGATTTTGCCATGAGGTTTTTTTCCAGTGGAGAGTTGGGATGTATATATATGTGTATATGTATCTGTACATTTCTATATAGAGTGAGTGCTAGGTAAAAATTATCCAGTAATATCTGGACATTAATACAAATAGTTTCTTGAAGCCTGACATTGTCAGTTTCCTATCTGGCTAGACTATAACTTCATTACTCAAATTTAGCACAAGGTTTTTGTCAACACTGCTTATGTGTTTCTTTTTCTGTCAATACCGTATGTGTGAATGACATCAAAACTAAGGAAGGTGTCACAGATATTTTTGGGCCAGTTGAAACCTCCTGAGACTGTTATATGAAGTATTGTCTATGAAAAATAAGGTCTTGATTATCTTGCCTGAAAGAGCACTGCTCCAGGGATGAGTCAAGGCATTGGTTGCAGGCTCCAGCATGTAACAGGTTGAAACACGAAAGTCATTAGGTTTCTGACTCGTATTACATGCAGTCTAAGGGCCAGAAGCCTAAAATGAACCTTTAATCTGTGGGCCAGGTACCAGAGTCATCTTTCTTTGTGAGATTGAAAGGGTGATATTCAAACCAGTAGCTCTGGAGTCACTCTGACTTGCTGGTGTGAGGGAGACCTATTCTGATAGAGCAGTCTCTGCTTTGGAGCAAGTGTACTCTTCTCCTTTTGGAGTCAATAGCACCTCATCTTGTACCTCGCTGTTTTCTTCTTCCTGGACAGTGGAGTACGAATTGGAAAGAGTGCTTTAAAAAATAGTTCCTTAAATGATATCAGGTAAAGACTTGTAGCTTGAAGGGTTCATTTTCCATAATTCTTCTGTTAGATTCCCCAACCTGGTTTGTGCCTTGACATGTAAAATGCCTCCTGACAGATACCTATTCATTCCTCCAAAGAAACCTTGGTGTGACTGTAAAAGTGTCTTGCTACTGTTGCTGGATCCCTGCCCTTTGCGTTGGAAAGACAATTGTGGGTTTCTCTCAAATGCTCTTATGCTTGAAGAAGCCAAAGAATCAGAACCGATCTGTGTTTTGGGCAAAAGCTGTCCTGGTGAAGCAATCCGACAGACAAGCAGCTTATCTAATAGATGGTTTGAATTGAGTAATACTAGAATTATAAATTCTGAAGCTAAAATAATGCTTTAAAAAGCCCTCAAAGTTGATTTTAAAATCAAGTATCATATAATTTCAAAGAGCTCAGTTATAATCCAGACTAGGGAGAATCTATTGTTTTCACACGGAAAATCCCCTATGAATACTTCAGCTCATCAACAGGCTTCAGGTTCTCCCAAGAAACCAGTGAGACAATGCCTCAAACATGGTCTCATAAAGCTCAATAACACAATTTGCCAGACTTAGGCTTCGGGAAGAAGCCTAAGTTTGAATCAGCCTGTCTACCAAGAAGACCTAATGTGAGGTCTCTCTGCTGAAATAAATAGCAATTTTCTATTAAAATCTGAGGAGGGAGCAGGTGTCCTTCTATGTAGCTGTCTCCACTGAGACCTCTCCACTGTAGACCTTGGTGCACTCAGCCCTGCACAGATTGTACAACCTTTAGTTTACTTGAAGTTACTATATCTTTAGGTGGATACCTGGCAACAGTGAGCTATCTGTTAAAGACTTGGGTGTACAAAATTTTTTTAATTGCTTGGTTTTTGAAAATAAAGATTTTTTTTTTAATAGTTTTTTTTTCCACTGCACAGGAAAAAAAAATTCCAGGAAAGGAGGATCCAAGATGAGGGTCTGCTAAAGGAGCCTTTCTCCCCCAAGAGCTCAGGCACATGCGTGCAGTGCCATTGTTCCCCGTGGTCACCAAAAAGTTTGAGGATAATGGGTTGAGGTGTTAGGATTTATGCTTGTCCGGAGAGGAAGCACTGGCTGGTTAGCTCTGATACTTTAACCCAAGCAGCCTACTCTCCTTCCAGTGCATTGTCATCTTGCAGCACGATCGATTTGGAATCGGCATTCCTACATCTCTCAGCCTTAATGCTGTCTGCATGGCATCTACCAAAAGTTATTGTGTACCAGGCTAAGACAACCTCAACTGAATATCGGAGCTGAATGGGAAGATGTAGAACTTTGATCATACAAGCATCAGCTGTCTGGTATCTCTGATATCAGCAATATCAGCAGTGTTGTCTATCTCGTATGTTCAAAGCATCTGAACTTTTAATTAGTTCTATCCAAGTCATCTGGTACAAATACTTGTGTAATACCATGGCATTGGATTGCCACATCCTATATTCCCACCACAGAATGGGAAAAAAATCACTTAAAACCTTGTATATAACTTTGTAGAACCTTTTAGAGTATCTGTTTGTGTTGCTACATTTCCCATCTTGAGTTACTCCCTGCATATGAAGATGGATTCTTCTTATACAGTATTTCACAATGCTTCCATATTTCTGCCCTGGGCTATTTCAGGTTTTCATATGAACCAATCCATTTGTGTCCCAGTTTTCTTACCCAATCTTCACTCTCAGCCCTCAGGGAAATTAAATTTCACACACTTGGATCCAGTTAGGACACTGACTTTTTTTTTTTTTTTTTTTATTGGTAAGGGTTTATTTTGCATCAAGAGCACAGAATTACTTAGGAGAATGCCCAGACTGTCCTTGGCCTTTTTTGACAGTTTGGAAGAAAGACTTATCCTTCACAAGTTGTGTAGGTAGACTTCCAAGGACATGCTGTGAGTCAGGCAGCAATGCTTGCCTGTATCAGAGCTCTGTCAGTTTCTATCATCAGTCCCCATGTCTAAAACAAACTGACATGGCCCTTAGTTCAAGCTTCTGCAAATTGAAGCACCATACTGGAGACTTCTGTCTTGGTGGGAGACCTGCTGAGGTGAGGGTGGTCTGCACTTTGCATAGGCCTCTCTCTGTAACACCTGCACGAAAGCAGCCCTGTCACAACTTTCCTACTCACCTTGGAAAGCACCTCTCAGTCTGCTCTAAGTTGTGCTAAACTTGAAGAAATACAAAATTTTCTAACTAATGAGCATTTGGTGATTTGGGTTTTTTAAGGAAATATTGAGAGAGTGGGTGTTACTGCATCTTCATTTCCACTCTCCTTATTTGGATTTGTCTTCCTGAGAGGTCCATCTCTTTCTGTATCTTTTCTAGAACAGCAACATCAAAGGCAAGCTTCTGTGAAAGAGCAAGCTTCTGTGAAAGTTTTCAGTATTGCTGTAACCACCTTTGTCTGCTGTATTAGCATGAATGGTCCAGGTCACAGCTTTTTAACGTTTTGTAACATTCCTGGCAGGAGGGAAATAGGCAGGAGAAGTTGGCAGAGGGTCAGTTCAATCTTTGTTATCTATCCTCTCTTAGTCATCTCGTTATTCACCTTTTATATTTCATCATTTGATTGCTGCATGGTCTTGTGGCAAGGAAAAGTGAGGGCTTGAGATAGGGAAATACATTGACTCTCACTGACCTGTTCTGTGACCCAAGATAACTGATTTAACTTTGAGCTTCACTTGCTTCCTACCAAGGTTAACAAAAAACCAATTTGTAGAGTGCTTTGGGATGATGACTGAAAGTGTAAAAGATTACTATCTCTAAGCATAAATATTTATAGATCCAGTAACTGAGATAGAGGTTGATGATGTTGGTATCATCAGTAACATGTATTAATAAAAAATCAACTGTTGATTCATGAGGACCAGACTCAACGGAGTCAGGCAGTACAGTTATGTTGGTTAGAGTAACCACATATACAGATTTGGAAAGAAAATGGAAACAGAACTGTGAATGATACTATACTTTATGCCTATTTAAAGAAATTCAGAGAATTTACACAACTAATATTTTAAAGAGATCTCTCTTTAACACATCAGTCAATAAAGAGCTCTGAGAGGTATTTTCTGGTCCTGGCTGAACCAAGATTAATTGTAGCTCTAGGTATGTATATTGAACTTAGGGTATATATTGACCTCGTTTTGCCTCAATTAATGATCACCACAGGTCAGTCATCACTGTTGCCTCAGTAGAAGTAAATATTTTTCAAATTGTAGACCTGTAATATGTTTAACTTGCAAGGTCAGCAAGTTGCTGCTGTAGCTTGTGGCTGGTGACTGGTGAAAGAAATAGCATCATCAGATTAGCAGGTTCTCACATCATGTGGTCAGTAACTGGTGGTGAATCATCACTGAAAGGGGCCACAAAATTGATGTCTGTCTTCCTGTTCTAAATGTCAGTAAAAGTGGGCTTATGTATATTTACTTGGAGGGTAAAAAGCAGTGTCCTGTATTTGTTCAGTGCTTTTGCACTCAGATCTGTAAAATGACAGTAAAATCAAGATAGTGGATTGTTGGAGAGCTCTTTGCACATATGCAGAGCCAGGGAAAGTAGATGTGCAGACTTGATGCTACAGGGGCTCATTACATGCTTGTTCTGGCTGCCCAGCTATGACAGTGTGTAAGGAAGTATGTTCAGAGGAATAAGTGTCTACATTCAGGAGTGTTAGAAAGCTAAAGACTTCAGCTCCTTATTTCTGAAGCTAGTAATCCTCAGAAGTAACAATCATTTTTTCTTGGGGGCAAAGAAGAAAATCCATAGCCATATAATCAGTGTTGGGATTCCTTTGCCAGTTGGCTTTTGTGGGTTTGTAGGGGTCCAGCAGGGGGGAGGTTGTCAATAACTAGTTTAAGGGTCTGTGCTTTGAGAAATCATTTGACTGCAAAGGCTTCTTGGAATCCTTGGAATCCTTGGATGGAAATTTGTGGATGGGAACCTTACAACTTTTGTATTTTTCTGCCCAATAACATGGTTTCATAAGCTAGACTGAAGGCACCCAAGCAGTATTTCTCACTCTTCCTGACCTGGGAAGATAAAACAATATTCTGAGTCTCTAGGTCTCGCTGACCTAATAAGAAAAAATCCCATTAGAAACTGAAGTGGCACTGAAGTATTCTGCTTATTGGTCACTTCTGATAGGGCCCAGGTTTGAATCATAGTCGTGAGGTTCAGTGACTTGTTTTGCCTTTTGCTGTACTTACAGAGGTTCCTGATGGCAAGGAGTGTGTTAGCACAAGGTTCTCATTCTGCTCCCACATAAACTGTTCATAATTCATGGGCCTTTCATAAATTGCAATGTAGTTGCTAAGCAAATTGGCATCTAGTACATACATAATTGCAGAAGCAAACATATTTGGCTTCCAGTTTTGCCGTCAACACCCGGCCACCTCTTGGGTGTGTTTAAAGCTTTAGGATATAGATTCCAACTTCTGGCTTACTTCTTTCTGGTGATGATCAACCTTCTGGCTGGGTTTCATGTATGCTTGCCATTTGGGGATGTATTTGCAGAGGTTACATAGGAAATGGTGAAAACTGCTCAGGACTCAATGGTTATCTGCAGTCATTTTGATGCAAATAAGGCACAAATGCTGTGTTGGCTAAGGGAATGTCACTAGTTCCTGTTATGTGAACTTTTCCTCTAACTTAACCAGTCTGCAGTTTATTCAAATATCATAACCAGACAAGTGTCATCTGGCAAGCTTTATTCTCCTTTTGTCTTTTGTTCTCAATCTTTTTTTTTTTTGCCTTTGTCTACACCATGCAAGATGTTGATTTCTCTTTGACTCTTGCCTTTCAGTATCTTTTTTTCTGTCCCTATTCTGCTCTGAGCATTGACCCTACTTCTGTCAACTAAAGTCCCTCGTTGCTTTGTCTTCATTTCTTTTTCATACACACTTTCCTATCTCTGTTGGAAGGAGTCGGAGCTCACAGAGGTCACAAGTGATCTTTACCTGACCAGATCAAAGCACATTGTTTGCTTTCTTGTCCTTTTCCCCCCACACATGTATGGTTTTCTGGCTATTGTTAATGGTGAGCTGTCTTACAGTAGGTAAGCAGACAGCATATTTTAAGGATATCTCAGATACTGCTTTTGCTCTTAGTGACATCAGTTCGGGGATGCCTCTGAGACTCATTCACATTGATTTCTTTCATTGAGTCTTTAAATCAGTTATCAAATAAATTGTTTCTAGCCCTGATGTGTACATTAGCTTGGGTCTGAAGGACTCTTCCAGCACAGTTGCAGCTCTCTGCAGCAAATGTGGGCACTTTTCTAGGCACTTTCAAGGCACTTTCTGCCTGCTTCTGAGAACCATCGGGCTTCTGCAACTGTTTGAAAGCATTTAAGCTGAGCTTGTAGCTGCTACTTGTGGATTGCTTTGTAGGGATGTGCTTTCAGGAAAGCAGTGGGCTCACAGTCACTTTCCTATCCAGTCCTTCCACTGTGCAGCACTGTGTGTGTAGACACTTGGGTAGCTCAAGTGCTCAAAGCAATATAGCACGACGCTCCACCTGGACTCGTTTTTCCTGCTTCCAGCAAACTCAGCAGTGCCATGTCTGGTACCCAAGCTAATTACTGAATACCTATCTTTGCAATTTCTTCACACTGCTGCATTTTGCAGAACAGGCATTCGGTGATGGAGAGCAACTCTGGCAATTCAGTTTCTGTGAATCAAAACCTTTCTGTTTGCAAAGGATTAAAAGAGATAAAGGGGGAGAGTGACAGGAAGATGAAAGGGTTTTGTTCAGAAGATGAGATAGTTGCAAAAAGCAATGTTAAATGCAATGGGGTACCTTTCTGCAGTTCAGCAATTTAGAAAGGTAAATTCTACCTCCTAGACTGCAATGGGGTTTTCTTGATAAAATGTGAGAAGCCTGTCAATCAAATGGTAGACATAATTGTTCTTTAAATGACCTATTAACATCCCATTTCTTTTAATTAAAAATTGTATTTTAGTTCTCGTTCAGGCCATATTTGAACGATAAACACTCTTTCCACTTGAGGCGTGTTGCAGGTGAAAGCTGTGACTAGCTGTGAGACACATGTAAAACAGGAGTGATTGAAGTCCCAGTGCAGCAACATGTGGCTTGCCTTTGGCTCCCTGCTGACACAGAGGGAGATGGAGGGATAAGCAGTATCT
The DNA here is from genome assembly GCF_031753505.1 of Anomalospiza imberbis. Lineage (NCBI taxonomy): Eukaryota > Metazoa > Chordata > Aves > Passeriformes > Viduidae > Anomalospiza > Anomalospiza imberbis. The sequence goes on from NC_089681.1 coordinate 45,929,450, forward strand.
CACAGAACCACACCCAAACCCGTTGCATTCCTTGCCTAAGAAATTGCTTGTAGTTACTTATTGTGGCATAGAAAGTTATAATATACAGCATTTGCCATAAGTGTGTCACTTCAGAGCAAGTGATGGATTATGTCCTTCCACACCCCAAAAGTTGTTCTTTGTTCTGTAATTAAAAAATAAATGTTGCAATGTTGAATTGGAAATATTGTGTGCCATAAAATAAATTTGTTTTGTTAGGTTGCCTGGGTGTAATTGCAACAATGTCACTGCATTAAACCCATGTCGTGGGGCAATGGTTTCCTGCCCCTACACCAGTGCCAAGCACTGCTTTGCTTAGCAGCTCGATTGCTGTTTATCTCCGTCAGCCCCTGTGATTATTTTGCTTCTGTGAAACTTTTTTTCGTATTTTGTTCCATGCAGACTAGAAATTATAGTTCTGTTCGAGTGCTAACCACAAATCCCAAACAGTGGGAAGCTCTGCCATGCTGGAGTGGCTCAGCTGGGAGCTGGTTTTCGGTTCGCCCGAACTTGTCGGTGATCCGAGGGGAAGAAGGCACTCCAAACCGTGACGGTCTGCTGGGCCCCTTCTACCCATCTGAAAATTGATCCCTCTTAAACAGTTTAGAGGACCCTCGGGGTCTTGCAGCTTACATAAAAAATGAAAGCCCTTCCTGTCTTAGAGCAGTGCAAGCAGTCAATACAAAAGAGAAAAATGATCTTTTAAGTGTATCCCATTGAATCCATTATCTCGAGGGCCCGTGCTTGATGCTTCATCAAAACATCATCTTCTTGGTGATACGGGGCATTCGGGGGATTTTAGAGAAAATGCTGCAGTACTCTCAGTGCCACAGGACAGGCTAAATATGATACAAGCCAGAAAATGAGAGCTGCAGAAAAACAGATATGTTTCTCCTTATAACATATTGAATTTTGCATGTTTGAAAGAAGCAAATCTTTCAGGAAGAGTTTTGAGCGTTTCTTTTGTGGTATGAAAGTCGTGTTGGTCAGCTTGTACAGTAATTGCTTTGCTCTCAATGAGAATGTAAATTGGCAGGGTGTTTTTTTTTTCATTGCAATGATTAAGAAAATAAAAGAGCAAATAAAGCTCAGTGTTTGTACCATCAGTACATTCTACCCTTGTTGTGGGAAGTAGAGATAGGGTTGAACTGCTCTATCATAACCTGAATTGGTGTTGAATTTCTGGTTCTTGTGAGCAAGAGTCAAGATTCTTAGTTTTTAAATGCTGAAGTGTTAAAAATCTTTTGCATGCCTGTACTAATGATTCATATGTTTTTCTTAGACTAGCATGAAAGGAAAAGCATTGATTTCTGTTGTTCTGAGTTTGAAGTATTTATAGCAGCACAGTGGAGTTTTTTACCAGATTACTGGGGTAGAAGCTTATCTTTTGCTGTCAGTGTTTCCTTACTGGAAATAGTAAGAATATTGCTTTTTTGTTAGATTATAAGCTGTAAAGCAGAAGAACTGGAATTTGTTTTCAATAACCAGTAGCATCAGTAATTCAGAAACGCTACTGAAAAAAGGTGTATTTTTGGAAGACAGAACAACGAAGAAGCACTATTTCTGAATGTAGCTGAGTTGTCAAACACACATCCTTTGGGGTGTCCTCCATTTCCTTTGGTGAAAGCCTAGCTTAAATAAACTGAGCAGTAGGCAGTGGGTGTGTGCCTTTGCACAACAACATACACCCAGGTGCTTCGTTGGCCAGGGTGATCCCAAAGGCAGAGTGCTGTCAACATTCCTAATTGGTTATTACCCAATAACACACACCCTCCAGTGTCTTGGGACTACAAAACACTTTTTACCTAGCCTTCCTACATGAATAATGAAGCACTTCAAATATTCATCCAATTATAGTCAGCCTCTCTCTTGGCTAAGGATTGCCAAATGCAATTGGACATACTTCTGACATAGAATTTCAGGCTGTATCTGTGTTGGAAGGGTTTAGTCATAATTCTTGACTTCTGGGGAGAGATTAGATATCACCATGATGGTAATTTCTCCAGCCTCAAAAGTTATTGTTTATTCACTTTTGCTATGAAATTCTAGTTTACTAGCAGTATAATGTGGGAGTTTTAGGAATATTTTTTTCATTTTATGCTTGGAGTTTGTCACATCAAACTGCTCATGTTTGTTTGAAACAATGAGATGTTTTGCTTTTTCTCAAAGTGCTGTGGCTACAGCTGCACAGGACTGAAGTTGCCATAAAGCATGTGAAAAGCAGTTAATGTTTACTTTCAAACATGTAAGCTATATTTATATTTATCTTATATTTTTTCTGAATATTTTGCTGCCCAGCACAATTGACTCCTGATGTGTCAGTGGCTGACTTTTAAATATGTTTTTCTTGTGCCTTGCTGACATTTTCAAAAACAATGTCCTTATTCTTTGCAGAATATTAAGGTTTAATTTTTCTTTACTGGCTTCTCCTGTGTATGAGCTCCCCTGAGTGATAATCTTCCCTCTGGCCTTTCAAAACCTGATGAGGGTGGTGCTCTGCTCATGGCAACTTCCAGCTCTGCTGCAGTAATGCCACAGGGAACCACTCTGGCTCCATTGTGCTGCCACAGAGAAAAGCCCAGTGTCCATAGTTGGAGATGCAAAGGAGATGCATGAGTGGGGAAGTGGTGGCAAATGTTATTCTAGGGAGATACAAATTGGCAAAACAGTGGCAGCTAGGATACCTGCCTGCTTATTTCCCCTTTGGAAGACCTTATGGGAAAGGGAAGGGAGAAAAAATGCTGCTTCTCTGTAGCTAAAGCGTATTTGGAGTTCCCACTTTTCATCAAGCATTCTCATTTTCCCAGTTTCTAATATTGCAATCTCATAAAGCTGGGCCTTGGGCCATGCCTCTCATACTGGCCTGCCCTTGCTTAGTAGCTAACCTCGATAAACTCATCAGCAGAGCTACAATTGCACTTTCCCACTTCCACTTTGGATTAATGGTGTAGCTCTCTGAAACTGAATGGATGCTGCTCTCCAGACCACAGAGGTCTGATTCTAGGTGAGCATTTAATTCCCCTCTTGGGAAGTAGAAATAAAAGTCCTAATCAGGTATGTTTCATGCTTCTCTCTTGGGTAGGCTCAACAAAATGAAGGATGAAAAAGATGCTATTGGAAGTCACTGCTGTTTGCTCTCATTACAAGGCATAAAACACTGGTTTGAAAATAGAAACAGCTAGTATGGGTACAACTTTCAATTGTGTTTAGATTCCACAGGGGTCAGTTTATTATTTCCTGTTAAAATGCAAAGTAGTTCAATCAGAGGCATAAGCCTGTCTTCCTTTTGTTTATTAATGAAATCCTAGAAACATGATAAACATGAATGGCCCTGGGAGTGATGAAGAGCATATAACAGGTTTGCTACCATGTAAAAACGTAAAGCTGGCAGTACAGTTCCTATTCAGAGAATAAAAATGAGTCATGTTGTTCTGCAAACCTGAGCCTGAGCTGCAGAAACTCTGCTGGGCTCTGCCAGGCTGTTTCACATGGAACAACTCATCTGCAGCTCTTCTGGGAGTATTTATTCCAATACCCTTTTCTGTTGCTGTGAAGGACCAGAGAAAGGGTTCTGTCCCTTGGCCTTGCATGCCAGAATATTGTTCTTTGCAGTGTGCTTCCACTGGGAAAGGTGATGAAAGTTTCATCAGTTGGAAATTGCAGAGGCTGTAGACAGAACAAAATAAATGGGGTGAGGTTCCAAAAAAGTAGTCAGTGAAATCTAGTCCTGATAAAGGTCAAGTTTCTTGTAGCACGTTGCTGACTAAATGCACATCCATCATAACAGAGAGTTTATTTTCCTCACTGATGTCCTAATATTATTCCACCGTAGTAACAAAATACTGGCAATGGTAGGGCAGGTAGTGTGGAGGGAGTTGATGCCCCTGCTCTGAAGTGATTCCACATGCTTCAGCCAGCAAGAATCTGTTGCTGTCAGCTTTCCCCACTTCAGAGTTGAGGTGAAGCTCCTTCTTTGTCATGTCTGTCTGTTTCTAATAAATAATAAGCCAGTAATGTGCTCCCAAAATTAGACGTGGAATTTAATTTTGCCTGTGTTCACAGACCCTGAGGAGCAAACATGCTTTGTCTATCTTCAGTCCTGCAAAGTAGCCTGAGCTACTGTCCACAGTCATATGCTGGCTGTTTCTGTACCCCTCAGTATTTGTTTAGCAGAGGATTTTCCTCGAAGATCAACCAACCCTTGAAGCACAGTGGAAGAAATACCCCTGCCTTTTGTCATCTGTTGTGAGGCTCAGTTCTTCATAAACACTTCTCAGAGATCCCTGCAAAGCTGTCTGCCTTTGTGTTACCAGTGTGAATACGGCAGACTCATTCTTTACTGCGGTGTAAATCCCTGGGGCAGATCTCTGCCAGAGGTCTTCTAACATCAAAGCACATGGATAGTGGTTGGTGGCAATTAGAGGCAGCAAAAATGGATTATGTGTCTGCACCCACTGTGGCTGGAGCTCTGGGTGGGCTGCAGGATTCGAGGATTGAGTGGGCACAGCTGCTGAGCAGGAGGGCTTGGGGAAAGCATCTGTTCTGAGGGACAGCTGCAAGCAAATGAGACCTGTGGTCTTGCATCTCTTGTTAACTGCACTGCTGCAGTATCAGTGGTGATATGACAGAGCCCAGTCTGACCTCAGGTGCCCTCTCCCTCCTGTTAAAAACCTATCATGATGCTCAGCAGCAGGTTCTGCCTTCTGCTGGACAGGTGGGCAGCCCAGGTCCGTTTCGCCTCCTGTCATTACTTGTGGGTAGTCATCTTGTGGTATACACTGGGGGAAGAAAAGCTGTGCAAAAATGAGGGGCCAAGAACTGCACTATCAGCTTCCATCACAGGACTTTGAGGTTAAACCAAATAAATACAGACTCTTGTGCATAGGGGGGTTAGCAATATTTAATTTGATGGTCTGACTTCCTAGTCAAAGTTGGTTGTGTTCACACATTATCTTTCTCCACACTTCTTCCTTTCATGGTGCTAATTGTCTTCTGCCTGCCACGAAAAGAGGAGGTTTTTAGGAAGGTAATGGAAAATTATCAAAATCAAGCTATAGCCCCAAACTGTTTTCTGCAAAACCAGTGGCTTTTGGAGAGATGGGGCTTTGATGAAACAGTGCAGCTCTTGATTACCCTAAACTATTTTCAGTCTTCTGCAACTTTTGATAATGTGTTTCTGTAGATCTCCTGTAAAGATAGCAGAAAACAATTTATATCTATGCCTTGGGGTGAAGAAAGAAAAAAAAAATCAGAAATCTACCAAGACACCTGGATTTTTGCGAAATTAAAATTTTATTACATTCACATACAGAGCAAAAAGCATTGGTATTAACTAAGTACACAATTGAAGGGAATAATGCAAGGTGGTTGTAATGTGTTTGATTTTCAACAGAGTGGAGGACAACTTTCTGGAACAGTTTTCTCTCCCCAAAAATGCCTGTATCAGAACTTGCATTGTTCTAAAAAACTGTAGGTTTGAAATTCAGTATTTTTCTCAATAAATTCTTAGCTGTTTTTTCTTCTTGTTGTTAAGGAAATCCTTGTCTTTAGGTGTCTGTACTCCTGTTGGTTCTTGATCAGTTTTTTTGGTTTTTTTTTTTTTTTTTTAGTATTAGTGCAAGCTGCAACTTAATTTATTGATATGAGGATTGTCTGGTGTTACCAGCATCTGGGGAAAAGGGCAGATGCAGTATGGAGATACCCTTAGGAAATGGTGCTTTTTTCACTTCTATTGTTCCAAGTGTAGTTATATTTTGCTCTTTTTAAAGAAAAGCTTCACAGTTAAGTGAGTGAAATTATGAAAACCTACAAACTCAAGCAGTAGTCTGCTTCATCAACAGCATATTTCTACTAGTTTAAAAGCAGTGTTCAGCTTAATAGGTATCTTCTTGTTTATTAGCATCCTGGAACCACCCCAGGAAGATTTTCACTGTTGGGTTGTGCTGGTTTCCACCAGGAGGATCACAACAGATGTAGGACCTATATCCTCATTGCTGTAAATCCTCCAGACTGATGAGGTTAAGCTTGTTTGAGTGTTTCTCCACAGATCATTTCCTATCTGCGTTCAGCATTTATTAGTTGCTACGTGACGGAGCTGTTGCAATCTTTGGGGTACACGATCTCTGCTGCGGTAGTGCACAAGGAGTGCGTGGAGTGAGACCCAGCCCTGTGTGGGTGGGCTGCCCTCCACGGGAGTCTCTGTCTATCCATGGGCTGTAGCTTGATTCTAGAGTCAGCTCACCTCAATACCCTGCTAAATACTTGAGGCTGACTGCCTGCATTTAAGAAGTGGGGTTCGTAACACACTTCGCAGTGTAATATGGCTTTGGATGTCACTCTTCTGTATTCCTGTAGTGAAGCTGTGGCTCAGGAAGAAGCTAGGACCAGCCAGCTTCTCTGTGTGAGAGTAACCTGAGCTGCCAGGTAAAAGAATTCTTAAATTAAAAAGATTACAAATTCCTATACAACTTAGGAGCACTACAGACTTTTGCTCTGAAATTAATATAATATAAATTTGTAATTTTTTATTTAATAGAGCCCAACTTTTTAAAACTTGAAATGAGTGTCCAGGAAGAATGTTAGATTTTGTCTAATACATGAATTTGGTATAGTTAGTTTCTGGTCATTTTTGTGAGTGGGATGCACTCACCTTGACATGGGAAGCTAATGCCTGTGCACAGTTTCTGCTTGGACTCTGTGGCCGCTCTAGCAGTGCACAAGCCTGCAGTAGTGTCCTTGTGCCATCACCCAGCACTCTGGGATGCCCTAGAGTATCTCAAGTGGCAACAGGCAGCTGAATCACATCCTGGATATTGTTTATTAAAGGAACCATGTTGTAACATTTACTTGTGTCATTTGGTATTTTTGCAGATTTTGCTTTCTACAGTTACAGCATCTGTTTTCACATCCGTGGATTAATTATTCCTTGCACCACTAGTTTATGGGGCTGTATTGCTTCTCTGCTGTGTCTCACTTCTCTTCCTTTCTCCTCTCTCTGCCTCCTCCACAGGACTGCGTCTGACCTGCTGTTGGGTTTGGTATGGCTGCAGGGATGATTACACCATGGCAGCATCTAATTTAATAAACAATAAAGCCACTGTTTTGTATATGTAAAGTTTGTCAATGGAAATAATGTTATCTGTGTGTTTTTTTATCACCCCACCACCACCAAAATGTTCAGGTGTGGCTTTGGCACTTCCAACCTGTGCAATAAGCATTATTTATTGCTCAGAGCCACTGTCTACATGTTTCAGGTGGACTTTCCTGTCCTCTTAACTGATTAGCACACAGGTTCTGTATGAACTGATTTGGTTAATGGTGTGATTTTTCTAGTTACTGAAGTGCATAAATCACTTTAACCTCTAGCATGGAAGCGATTAAACATGTAAATGTATGGGAATCACAGCAATGTGATTGTACTGTGTGTGAGTTAATCAAGAGAAGAGCAGTGTACGGTCCTGTGTTTCTCATATTACATTCTGTGCTCATAACACCCACCTCTTCCTTGCCTCTGTTGTGTATACTTTTATGCTATATGGATTGCCCTTCTAGAAGATTTTGTAATCTAGGGTGTTAGTCTGAAAGTACTGCTTTCAGTCCAGGTAGAGGAATTTCTGAGCAGGTGGGCTAAGTAAGTAAGGGAAAATACTAATTTTTCAAGTATAATAAATGTGATATTGGGTAGCTGTCCTTGCAGCTTCTCTCATTGCAATTAAAGTAAGCTTTATAGGAGAAGAACATTATTTGGACAGCCAGGGTGACCTTTGTAGTTTTCATAGTATATGTGTAATAATACTATCTCCAATACATTTGCCTGCCTCTGTGCAGAGAGATGTGTTGCTTATTTACTAAACATGTCATCAGCATCTCCTGTTCCTCCTCAGTTCAGTATGTGGCCCTTGGGCTGTATTTTCTGCATATTATTTGAGTCCTGTTCTGAAGAGTCATTCTTGCATGCTTTCTTCACAACGTTCCTTAGTCTGGTACCTTCTTGCTTCACTCAAAGGGGGTAGAAAAAATTAAGGCAGGTGTGCTTAGTGGTAGCATCACAGAGGAAATCTGGCACATGCTTGGACAGAGTCCATTTTTCCAGGTCAGCCCTCATCTACCTTATCCATTTTCCCTTCCTGCAGTCCCTTCCTCATCCATTAGAGCTCCAGCATATGAAGCAGGTGTCCCGTGAGCAACAGCCTGCTAGGCTGTACAAACCTGGTTTATACCTGGCTTGGGTACCAAGTTCAGGGTGCTGTGAGATAAGAGTGGATCATTAAAATCTAAAGTCTAAAATCTTTCACACAAAGGGAGGTTTGCAAATGTGACTTGCAGGAGCATCTCTAATATCTGACATATCTTAACTTGTGAAGCTTGTTTTGACTACCTTAATAGTGTTCTTTGTACAAGTATTTTTTTCTCCTTTGTCTATTTTGTGTCGAGATTTTAAAAAGCAGACTGAACATCTTTTCCACCTTCCCTGGCAAATTTGTCTTCTGACAGTCCAAGCCCTAGTTCAGCAGCAGGGTTGGGACCTGGTAATCTGTTTTATAGGCTTCTGCTGCACAAGCTAACAGCAGCAAATTGTTGTCTTCTGAGTGAACCGCACTTAAGAAGAATGTTACAAAGTTTGTGTGTGACTTTCATGGGTATTTATTGAAAGCAGAGGAGGGAGGATGTTTGGGAATACTTCATTCCTTCATTCTGGGCTCTGGAGGGTGGTGTTTTCTGGGGACACAGGCAGAGACATAGTTAAGACACAGTCATCTAAAAGTTTTAGAAGCGCTTTGTCTCTCTGAATTTTATTCATTAATGGGAAGCTTTTACTTAGGCTTTAATGCAGTAGTGGCCTCTTCTTGTCTCTCAGGAAGCAGTTCCTGTAGAATCCCCCACAGAGCACACAGAGGTTAATTGTGCAGTCTCCTGCTTTTATGGGCTGCAATGAAGAAGGAGCTTGTGCAATTCTTGCAAAGGGAAAGGCAAGTGTGTTCTTGTCCTGTCTATGGAAACGTGTTGTCCTTTCTCTTAGAGAAGGCCACACTTAGCAAAACAACATAGATGTGATTTCTGGCTGAGTAGTCAAAGTTGTGAAGATCTTGGAAAGCTTAATTCATTATGGTTTCCTTGCCATGTTTGTAATTTATACGGAAAGTGGTTCCAGGCATGTGAGAGTGATGCCAGGTTCTCAAAGCAACATCCTGGAAAGGGGCAGAATTAGCAACACCTTACAGATTCTACAAAGCATATACATGGTGTAGTGGGGTCTCTAATGGATTTGGATCCAGAACTTGTTTTGCCACTACTTTTCTAAGGCATTTCATGGTGTTTCCTGATTTCCAGTGATTCATATGTGGAATTTTGATGCTGAGTCTTCTCAAGGATACAGAGGAAATACTGAGAGCTAATAGTGGTTTGAATGAAATTCATGAAAGCTGAGGGGCAAACTTGATGTACAAAGGAACACATCAAAGGATTTCCCCTATTCTGAGAAGGTTTTTTTGTTGGTTGTTTGGTTTTTCTTGATCATGAGTTTTGAAAGGGAAATGGCCTTGGTAGTTTTTTCCAAGCTGCTTTAACAGTGTCCTCTGTTTGTGGAATCTGCATGAACAGGTTTATCAACACGGATTTGAGGATGGGTATTGTTAACAATCTTTTTATTAAAAAAAAAAAAAAAAAGTTGACAGGCTCAAAGGAGGCTGAGTTGTAACTGATATATTTTTGCTTTTTACTTAAATGTGATCCTAAGACACAAGTCCCACTTTTTACATTGCTGCCTATGAAGGAGTTCAGTGTTCTGAATATATAGATTATCATGGCCTTTGGGCTGTTGTGCATCCACCGGTTTACCTACTTTCTGGCTTTTGGTATTGAATGATAAACACTCCTGTTCTGCTCCTATCCTCCATTATCTGTACTCACAGCCAACCTGACCATCTTAAACATGATTAAAATATAATTTAAAAGTTATTAGCTAATTATGACGCAAAGTACTTAATTTGCCATTGCACCCTAATAACTTAAAGGTACTCCTGGTAGCTCAGTAATAACCATATCATAAGCAAAAGGACACGGTTGCTACTAACTTAATAGGCAGCTTCCCTCAAGATAAAACAAATAACATACCTCAATGAAATCGGATTCAAGCTTAGTAAAATCATCTTGGCAAGCAAAGAGAATATTTGTTAATTTTTCTGTGAAATGTTATCATTGCCAAGAAAACTTGGTTACAAAAAACAGAGATGGCAAAAGTATTTGCATGAATAATTGATTTAACATTTCATTGGTTTAAGTGATTTTAGGAAAAGTGGTTTTGCTATGCTCTGGAAAACTAGAAAGTTTTTAAGGACTCATTTGCAAGATTCCTAACACTGTAGGAGATGTGGGGTTTAAAGGCTTGTAGATTGTTCTTCGGTATATCCAGTGTGTGCACAAACCTGAAAAGAAAGAAGAGTAGAGATGGCATTTTAAAAGGCTAAAATCCTGGTGGTCAAGCTGTGGCTATGGTCCCTGGGTGTTCAGGGAAGGCCATGTGTGTAGCTTCTTTTTGCCTGATGTCCTCACAAATACCTCGAGCAAATTGCCCTCTGTGATGAGAGGGATGATGGCAGATATCTGCAGCCTCCTGCCCTGCTCTGAGTTACCAAGATTTGGTAGGTGGGTCACTCAGGGTGCTGGCTGGTCCCAGAGGTGTCTGAAAGTTCTAGAGGAAGAGAGGCTGTGGCACCAGTCTGTAGACAGTGGTTTGGCTGAAGAAACACGTGTTTGGGGATTGCAAGGCTTCAGTTTTCTGGCAACATATCTGTATGGTAGCAAAAGGACTTGAAGGTATGTTTGGTATCTGAAGACAAGCAAAAATGTGAGGATCAAGGGTGTATTCAATCAGAGGATATTCTGAATTGGAATGGATCCACAAGGATCATCAAGTCCAGCTCATAGTGAATGGCCCATACATGTCTTGGGAAATGTCAATGACTTCAGTGTCTGTCAGATGGAGGAACCTCACTTTCTGAAAAGTGATGGGGTTTGTGGGGTAAAGATCCTGGTTTGGGGTGGGAGAACAACTGGTGAGCAGAGGATAGACCCCTCTCAGCCATATCTGAAGCCTGTAATGCAACCTAAAGATCCAGGAGGCTTGGCTGACACGGTATTGAAATTACTTTTAAAACAATTACCTGCCCAGCCTTGTGTGAAAAAATGCAGATTAGGGTTTCAGCCCGTTCCTCTTATCAGTCTGCATCTCCCTGGTATACCAGAGCAGAGAGAGAAGGAATATGGTAAACAGAAAATCCCTGGCCCATCCACGGTCAGGGGAATGCTTTCCTGGCCTCACCCTTGTTGCCGTCTTGCAATGAGGGAGATTTGATTGTGGCAATGTGGTTTCCATCTACCTGCATATACTGTTCTCTGGTCATGAGTCAACAGCTCTCAACATCCCATCCCAACGATTTATTCCTTTCTATTCTAAAATGTCAGCATTTCTATGAGTGCCAGTGGTGTCTGGGTACATGATGGTCCTGAGTTTGGGAATGAGGGTTTGAACATCCTGGGAGAAGGCTGTGACAGAGACTACATTTTTGAACTGGCTTCTGTTGAACATTCAGGCACGCTACACCCACCAGGGTGACTGACTATCAACCAATATGTTCTGTACACCAGGGGAGTTGCTGTATTAGCTCTATTTCATGGTGTAATCATTAGTTCTGGTGTGAAACTCCTAGGTAGCTAGGTCGCCTCTTTAGCAGGGAAAATACCGCTTTTATTTTATTTTGGAAAAACTTCCTTTTTGGGAAAACAGAGGTTAGGGTGTTTCTACTGACTTGTGGAGCCTTGGCCGTCCATTTTTTAATTTACCCCTGTGTTTGCTGTGACCCATGTGTCCACGTTTGTTCTGCTGTCATTTCAATATATGTCTCTCATTCTCCACGCTCATCTGTGGTGTAGAAAGACATCGTTTGCTCTCGTGTCAGTAGCATTCCTGCAGCATGACTACACCATGTTGTGCAATTCATACTTTTCCAGTTAAAGTGCCGGTTTGTCCATCTGGATTAGATCCAGCGGCTATTAGTTCATTTTGTAATATGTCTGATTGGCTTTCATCTCTGCTCCTGATGCTGTCTCTGATCAGGCAGGTTGTAGCAAATCCCATGTTTCTCTCTTTTTTCTTAGTTTGGTTTTTTTTTGTCTCTAGTGTGTTCCTTGATGATACCATGTCACTCATCATTTCAGATCCTTCCCATCTGCTCCTCGTATGCTTTGCTCAGCCTTTAAGATTATTCACCACTTTTTGTCTATCTCACTTCTTTCTAAATGCCTTATGAACCCTCTGAGCTTGCCCCTACCTTTTCTTTTACTGTCATGCTGAAGTAACAATCTTAAGATGTTTGAAATCTTCTCCATGTAAATGATTCAGTTCCTTAATCTTTAGCAAATATTTCTACAAAGGTTTGACATCCTTTTACTCAGTATTTGGCATTTATCTGTTCTTTAAAATGCCATGTAACTTTTTTTTTTTAAATCTCATAAGAACTGGTGTTTAAATACCTCTTCCTGTACATTCTTATCTGTAATTTTGGCTCCTATATAAATACTTTTTCTATAGAAAGTTTAATGAGCTTTTAGGTTTTAATACATTTTTCCCTGTTACCTTTGCTTTATAATTATTTGTATTCATGCATCTTCTCATAATGTAGGAACTGTATGTGCCAAGAAATTCCTGAGACTCATGGACATGAAACCTTAAATTAAATGTAAGAAGAAAAAGATAAGAACAAATTATAATAGCACTGAGAGCAAGAGATTACAACAGGGTATTTGCTTAAAATGCGGTTTTCATAATACATGTTCCTGAAAATTGCAAATGTATTCTGTTATGTTTATGAGCCAACTTTTGTTATGCAGAATTATAAAGGTTGCTATGTATTCAGTCTCTATGGATCCAAATGATGTGAATTACTCAAAAAAGAAAAGCAGGTTGATACTAAGTGGTTCTCTGAAAAAAAAGAATAGAAACCTTATCATTCTCCACTTGGGTAGGATAACATTTCTCACTGGCGTGGACACCACTTCAACTGTACTAGCTGCTAGGGGACGGTGCAAAATTATGTAATTTAGACATATGAGGAAGTAAAATTAAATAGCCATGAGATGAGCATACCATTAAACAGATCTAATTTATAATGGACTCTTATGCAAATTGCCTTTGAGCACTCAGTAAAAGAAAGTGAAAAGAAATTAATAAGGACAGCTCGGACTAAAAAGTTGCAGAGGGAAAAAAAAAGTAAAAGCCTGTTACAGCTCACTCTCCGCACACTCCAGAGTGTTAAATAAGCATTCCCATTAGCCACATAAATACAATGATGTGATAATAAAACTTGCACTTAACTTTTAAGGACCAAACTCCTAATCACTTTGCTGCAGTGGCTCCAACCAGATGAGTAAGATTTCAAATAAAATGCATTTACTTTGTCATGTGATTCATTATTGGAGGGAGAGGGCTGTGTTTTCATGAGTATTTTGCTCTTTGCTAAGCTGCTGAATATCCGCCCTGGGTGAAAGCCAGGCAGTTACTTGCCTTGCCATTAGTGTGGGATTGCAGGTTCCAAGGCATCACTGTTGCTCCTCCTGCTGCACAGCCCCCTCTGATGGGTTAAGAAGAGGACTTCTCACCAGTTTTCCTCCCTTTTTGTTGTTCTGTGAAAGACGTGGGGAGCACAGAACTCTGGCAGATCAGAACTGTTGAAAGTAGTTTATTGCAAAAGATTTTCAGTTAGTTTGGAGTCTGTAGTGTCCATCGATAAAGATGTTAATATACTGAGAAATTATATACTGAATATATTCAATTATAAGAAACCTGTATTTTCTCGGAGGAGAAATGTTTATTTCTACCTTAGTTTGCAAGTGATGTAATATTCTTCATGTTTGCAAACATCAAGGCTTGCAGCTTTTCCAAGTTCCCTGGATCCTTTTGATTACAGAAAGGAAGAATTTTAGCTCTGTCCAGTGAAGCCATTAAAACAATCTGTAGAACTCTGTCATTTTTTCTTGGCATTAAGAGAGTTTTGCAATAGTTGACTTGTTTAATTACTGCTGGCCATCCTGTTCCTAATTATTGCTGCTTTCCCACATTTCCAGCTAAGGCAGAATATACTAAAGTGAAGTCTTTTCTCTTTATGTGTATAATAATAATATATTTAAATATATATACAACGTGAGAACAAGGCTATAAACACACTGTGTATACAGTTTTGCTGCAGACAGTATATTTTTATACTTGACAAGCAGGACTTTTTTCTGAAGAATTTGAGAAATCCTGCAAGCAATGTCATCTTCCTGTGCTAGCTTTTTGGTATAGAAATTCTGTTACAGGAGTGCTGATCTGTGGGAAGAAAGATCCATCCCTGTGGTATTTTATGGAATTAAAGCAATGATCTTTTCCATTCCCTGTTGTTTTTTCTCCAGTAAACAAGGGCTTGTAGCTATACCTAGTTTGTGTCCTTTAAGTAAAACCAAATTCTCTGATGGAAACAGGGTTTTCCACTGGTTATATTTTCAACCCTTGAAGCATTTGATTTCTCACAGTGGAATATGATATTTAATGCCACAGACATTAATTATTACCCATTGGAGGTCGCACTTTCAGCCCATGGGACATTAATTTTCCTGACATATGGAAAATTCCAGCCTGTTAGTTTTAATTAAATATTTCAGAAGCACATTTTCTTGTAAATGGACTACAGTTTCTTATCCTTTACCCTTGATATTTGGCTAATTCTGCATATAATTATCATCTTATTTTGCAAGCCTCCTTCAAAGTGCTCTCCTGGCTCGAAACTCCATTCAGCTGTTACGTATTTGTCATTTAAAAAAGAAAGGTGTCTTTCCAATCATCAGCCAACATTGTCAAGAAGGAGATGGGGAAAAACATCTTTCAGGTTTTCTTGTGAAGTGAAATTATAATGGCTTACCAGTCCCTTCTTGTGCTAGCAAACTGGTGTCTCTTAAGCATGTATAATCCCAGTGTGTGGCCAAGCAGGAGTGCAGGGAGGATGGTTATCAAATTGTATTGTGCAGAGGAGGTGACAAGTGAGGCATGAGAAAGTGCTTCCCACTGTGCCCCTGGGAACACAAGAGTTCCTGCTGAGGATGCTGAAAGCTGAGGATGCTGGTTGTTCCCAGATCCTGGCATAGCCCAGTCTCCTCTCCTGATGGGTGTAGCAAATGCAAATTAGGAGCAGGACCATGTCACCAGATTTGGATCCCATAGTAGTACCTCAGGTTTTTCCCTGAAGGCCATATGAAGGAAGCTGGAATCTACATTTTTCCATCTGAAAAGGAAAAAAGTTTTAATTTTCTTTACAGAAGTCTCTCTGCTGAGGGTCTACCCTTCCAATGCTGTTTTAATATGTGAAAGGGTATTGCAGAGTGATCCTGGGAGAGGAGTCAGGAGAGATTTGGGACTTTGCAGTTCCTAGGATTTTGCTGCTGTTGCTGTTGCAGAGCAGCAGAGCACTAATGCAGCGCTTTCTGTTAACGCTTCCAGTCCATTCCCAAAGCCATTCAGGTCCTAGGTAGCACTCCCAGTGGCTGAGCACTCTCCTCAGCATTATGGTTTTGTCTGAAGGCTCCATCCTCTGATACTATCTTGCTCTTCTCTAAACAATTAATAAAATGGAGACAAAAAGCCTAGAGGTTTAAAATATGTAATTATATAAGTAATTTAGAACTAGGAAAATGTTGCAGAAACCAATTACAATTATTCATTTCAGTAATGACTGACTTGGCCAAATACATGTTTTGTGTGTGAATTCCGTGATAAATTTGAAGATGACATGCTTGAGTATAAGGGAAAATTAATTCTAAATGCTGAGTACTTCCATATTAGACATAAAATGTGGCTCATACACCACGTGAACAGAAGCCTATGTTATATGGGCTGTCACAGCTTAAATTTTGAGCAGCAGGGCAGGCAGTAACAAGTCTTTGAGGAAGAAAGCTTGAACAGTTCAAGGGATGGCTTTGAAAAAAAAGTGCTCTGTACCTGCTCATGATGCAAAATATACTGAATTCCTTATATGTTACAGATTTCATGCAACTTGAATTGATTCATGCATTTATTACAGAATTGTAAATGGCCAGCTGGGGTTAATGGAGTTTTATTTCTTTTCTGGTCTCCTCCCAGCTGGTGAGAAACTATAGATGAGATTTGTATTCTGTTCACAACTTACATATATACCTGCTCCAGGCACAGACATCGTTCCAAACTCTGTTTGGGTTGTCTGTGCCATTTTCAAAGGGAGGATATTTGGCTGTTGATGCAACACAGTATATGGGCGCCTGGAGCCCTGCCCCTCTGCAATTCCCTGAGACCCTGCTGCAAGCCCTGCTGCCTCCTCCTCTTTGGGAGACACTTCTGTCTTTTGCCTCTTAAATGTCGTCTGGACGTTCTGTTGGCCAGTAGATGGGGCATCTCTCAGCCTGGAGGGCCGATCACCTCTGAGTATTTGGTGTTTTTTTTTTTTTTATTGCTGGTGGTGGGGGTTAATTGTTTATTCACTGTTTTTAAAACAAAACAAAAACAGTGTGCTGTGACAGTTTGTTATCAAAAAGTACTTCCACGTTGCATGTAGAGACATATGAACAGGCACACAAAATCAGACCTGCCAGTGACTCCTGCTCATTTCATTGGGAAACCACGAATGACTCAGGAGTGTTTTGCAAATGCCCCAGTACAGTAACAAAACATTTATTTGGTGTTACTCTGAGGGTTTTGTTTGGCTTTTTCAACTCTTCCAATTGCTCTAACTAAAGCTGGTTTGGGAAACCTGCATCCAGAAATGTATATGTACCCAGTGGTTGATGTTGCAAGACCTCTTGTTGCCAAGCAGAGGCTTTCTAGGTGGCTGTGTGGTTCTGGTGGTCAGTGGATAGCGTCTAAAAGCTGAGACATTTTTCTGTATTATTTGAGTGCTTTGATTGATACCTGCCACAAGCACTTAACTGTTACATTAGAGCATTACCTCACATTGAAATGTTATCAGCTCTGTACTGTCATCTTTATATTACCACATTGCCCCCCACCTTAGCTGTGCCTGCCCTAATGTTGGCTGCGGTAAATAGTGTCCAAAAAGTGACCTGGGTTTAAAAAACAAGTGAAAACCAAGCAAAGAACTTAACCAAGCTATTCCCCAAGTACAGTTTCCAAACTAAATCAAGTTCCCTATGCAGTGCTCTGTAAAGCAGAATGAGTCAGTCCAGGCGTTGGAGCATTCAGAGGGGATGGGCTGTGCTGAAGGCGACTGTCCAAAGAGGTGTCCAGAATTACTGAGGGGTTGTCATCTTATGAGGTACAGACTGGGGCAGTGAGGTAGATGGAGGAGGCTGCTGGCCTGGCTTCTTCCCTTCAACCTCCCCAGCTGTGCTGCTTGGAACTCAATGAGGCCATGCTGGAAAATATGTGGCTTACACACTGGTTTGAAACCAGCCCTTTTCTAATGAAAGAAAGCCACAGAGCAGCTTCAGTGAAGTTTGCATGGGAGGGTTTTGTAGTGCTGGGCTATTTGAGCAGCTCTTGAGCTGAGCTTAGTCTGACTGTGCTCCTTGTCTCTTGTTTCCTCTCCAGAATTGGCCGGCTTTTCGATGGCACGGAGCCCATTGTCCTCGACAGTCTCAAGCAGCATTATTTCATCGACAGAGATGGGCAGATGTTCAGATATATCTTGAATTTCTTAAGGACATCAAAACTCCTCATTCCTGATGATTTCAAGGTGAGATTTCAAGGGACTTGGGTGTTTTGCATGTACCTTGGTAAGGCAAGTATCTGGTGTGTAGTCAAAACAGAGCCCTGGATAGAGAAGGTGGACTTGCAGGGTGTGGTGTTTGATTTCAGGTACATGGCAAAAGTAAGAATGGGGTTGCTAAAGTGGTGTCTTCCTTTCCTAGAGTGGCACCAATATTAAATTTCCTCCTCCTGGCTACAGTGGTAATAAAGCATCCTTGCCAGATTTGACATAGAGAAATTAAATGTTGTACCATACTTATGGAAACAGAAGCAATGTTACAATCTGCAACTGACTATTCGTGATTACTTGTCCTCTTATCCTTTTTTATGCTTCCCCAGTGATTGCAGCAGCTTCAGTTTCCACTCCCACACTGAAATTCAGAAAATGGTGTGTGAATCACAATATTGACAAAATAAACTGCACACATGGTAATATTTGGGCATTAAGTCAGAGAATCTTTTCTCCCTCAGACTCTTGAATGCATACTGCAATTTTAATTTTGGATTTTTAGAGAAGTCAGGAATGAATAGTTCTATGTTTATTATTTAAACTTTAATAAAGAGCCTGCTTTTTTTTTATTTTTTTGGTAATAAAATTAATTAATGGTAATTCAATGTCAGACAAAGCCTACAGAGGCAGAGCTTCAGAATCCATGTGATGTTTATCTGCCAGCAGTTATGAGGGTGAATATGTGGTGTCTTCAATCAGAACAGATCCTTACCTTCACTTAATGATCACACATCAGGGCACATGGTTCACTGCAGGAAATGCAGCAATTGTGATTGAACAGGAGAGGTGATGGGTGGTGAGGCAGGGATGGAGCAGTTCACACCGGTATGCAGTCCTTTTCCCCTTGCACCTGAGAGACTTTTTCAGGCATTTGGGCATAAGAGATGTGAGGCTGAGTTCAAGAGCTGTATTTCAGCAACCTTTGAATCATCTGCTGTAGACACATCCTTGCTGCTCCCATAGTGACAGGGGCAGGTCTCCCTGTACAAAGTGGGAGTTTGGAGTGAACAGATAAGGATCATTTCCTTCTTTTGAAGCCTCAGCATGGCTGCTCTTGGCACTTCTGCAGGTAATCAGAAACACAGAAAAAGGAAAAGCCACCTTTCATGCATTATTAAGAAATTACTTATGTAGAGCTTTTTAAACACATAAATATACTGTGGCTGTGTTGAAATTAAAAATGTAATTCCTGGCAAGTTCACCCAACTGTGATGTTCAAAGGGATGTCCTCCCCAGTTATGCTTTAAGGTGTACAAAAAAAAGTGATTAAGATGAATAATGTTTTTTGTTTCTTAGAAATACATAGGTTACATTACTTTTTTGTTACACAATAAATGTAAGCAGTATTTTTACCATGATTTAGGTGTTCTCATCAAGTATTTGGTTTCTAGTTCAAATTCAGGACCATATTAACTGTTTGCAGGCTTCTCTTGTTGTCATTCTGTTTCTCTCTCATTCCTAATTCTCACGTATCTCTTTCCTCAGTATAAATATTTTCCAAATGGTTTTATGCTCTTATACCTAGAAAAACACGATTTTTAAAAAAATGTTTTTTAAATTTAAAAAATGGCAGTAGGCAGACTCCACATCATCAGTTCTAAATTACTTCTGCAGTGGCTATGCCTAGAAATGCATTCCCTCTGCTCTGGCATTTGAGATGATGTAGTAAACAATACTAGTGGCAAAATATGGAAGTATTAAAAAATACTTAATTTTTAAAATGCACTAATATGTGCAAACATTATGCAAATATCTGAATCATTTTACACTAACAAACATTGCAGGCTTCCTCATTTACATTCTTATACCTGTTATAATGCCTGCTAGTATTGCTGTAAGACACAATGGATCCTAGTGATGAATTTTCTAAATCCTGATTGAATTCTGTTCCATCTGTTCAATGAGATCATTATTATATGACATCTCTGTGGGGATGAAATATGGGGAAAAGTGGGATTTTTTTTTTCAGAAGGGAGTTGAGCAAGCATAGCCTTTCCCTACTCTTGCAAGTGCTGCTATACTCATTGTATTTCAAGTGGCTGATGGTTGTTTTTTGCTTGCACTGTTACTTTATTATACCTTCCTACACAGTAATTAGGAGCTCTGTCCAAAGGGTTCCAGACCTAGAGCAGCGTTGGCCCTAATATCCGTATACCTTAAGCACCACATTTGCGATGCCTCTCTTAATTGTGCACAGTAATGTGTGTGTCTTTCAGGACTACAGCTTATTATATGAAGAAGCAAAGTATTTCCAGCTTCAGCCCATGCTAGGAGAGATGGAACGGTGGAAACAGGACCGGGAGAGTGGCCGCTTCTCAAAGTCTTGCGAGTGCCTGGTGGTGCGAGTTGCCCCAGATCTCGGCGAGAGGATTACACTGAGTGGAGATAAGTCATTGATAGAGGAGGTGTTCCCGGAGATCGGGGACGTGATGTGTAATTCCGTCAACGCCGGCTGGAACCACGACTCTACACACGTCATCCGATTCCCGCTGAATGGATACTGTCACCTCAACTCAGTTCAGGTAGGAAGTCACATGTGCATTTTTTGAAAGGGAGCTGCTGGCCAGCTACCAGTGGGCTGACCCTATTCCATGTCACTGGAGCGTTTTGGTGAGCAAATCAGCTGGAGGTTTTAAGCAAGTTATTTACTTCTGTGTGTTAAGTTGTCTTTCTCCATTTAATTCATGTATCACCAAATCTCTTTGCAAACAAACTACAGTAGTTTTAGAATTTTCTGTGGTCATAGGGAAAACCCTTCACTTTCACTTCCAGTGTTTTTTCCTGACTTTTTATAGCATAGTAGAGGCCTGTTGTGATTGGTAGGACAAGGGATAATGATTTAAACTAAAATCAGGTAGAATTTTACTAGATAAAAGGAGGAAAATTTTTCAGTGAGGGTGATGAAACACCGGAACAGGTTGCCCAGAGAGGTGGTGGATGCTCCATCCATGGAGATATTCAAGGGTCAGGCTGGACAGGGCTCTGAGCAGCCTGATTTAGTTAAAGATGTCCCTGCTCATTGCAGACGGGTTGAACTAGATGATCTTCAAAGGTTCTTTCAACGCAAAGTATTCTGTGATTAGGTGTAGCAATGTCTAAAATCAGTAGATGTTATGAAATGGATAAGAAAAAATCTGGGAGACAAATGCAGGTAATTCCTGGAATAATTATGATCAACTTCAGTGTTAATGTTATCTTTTTATCCTTTGTTGGTTAAAAGCAACCAACCTCAGACACCTGCCTGCCCCTAGTTAGCACATCCTGCATAGCCAGCACTTCCCATGTGAAGTCATCAATGGCACAATCAATGCTGTTTGGTTTAAACACACCTCCTAAATCCTGCAGGCTCATGGGTGAATTCTTTTACAGAACAGGCTTGCAAGCTGGGCTTGACATCTTTTCATCTGCCAGGTCCCACTGTCCAGGTAGAGAATCACAAAGTCATCAAGGTTAGAAAAAATCTCCAAGATCAGCAAGTTCAGCCTTTCATCAAACACCACCATGTCAACTAAACTACAGCACTAAGTGCCACATCCAGTCATTTCTTGAGCATTTCCAGGGATGGTGACTCCACCACTGCCCTGGGTAGTCCATTCCTATGCTGAACCACCCTCATTGTGAAGAAATTCTTTCTGATGTCCAACTCAACCTGAATGTCCCCTGATGCATATTGAGGCCATTTCCTCTTGACCTGTTGCTGTTCCTGGTAGAAGAGCCTGACACCCGCCTTGCAACAGCCACCTTTCAGGAAGTTTGAGAAGGTCACCCCTGAGCCTCTTTTTCTCCAAATGAAGCAAGCTGAGCACTGGGGCACGCTCTGAAGGCTGGCCAGGCACTGCACTCATGCTAGCACTTAACACAAGGGTCTAGATAGAATTATCTAGACCTATCTAACCCATGTTATGCTTGGACAGCTGTCTCTTACTGGCTTTAACTGTCATGTTAAAACATCAAAATTGTTTTGTCATAGAGATTAATGCAAATTTAGGACAGCCTTAGATGTCAGATTACAACTGAAAAGGAGTTTCAAGGATGGCTGCTTAGTTATATCATATGATAGTTTTCAAGGCAGTTGTATCCTTCAGCACTTTGTCACTTATTCTGATGCTTACATTTTTGTTGCACAAAAAAGAATTACAGAGCATATTTACTGATGTGAATAACCTGAGTCAGAGTAGCAAATTATGTACAAGCTTCAAGAGAGGTATTGATCCCACATTGATAGCAGGAGGATGTAAGCATCTCCCAGTACTAATAAAAACGGGAGACAGGACAAGGACTACCAAAAGACCTGAAGAGTGAGGTACAGACCAAATGGATTTTCCAGGGCTGAGTTAATTTCCAGAGTTGCTTCCACCATGTTTTTTTATCAAGATTCAAGTTCTCCTGTTCTGTTTTTTAATGGCTTGCACCGACACATTTGGATAGGGGCAGGGGATTTTGGCATATATTGTTAAAAGCTAAAGATTACATGTGTTTCAATTGCTGTTTTCAAGTCTCTTTTCCTATCCCTTCCTTTTTTATATGACTGCTGTGCAATTAGCCATGCTCAAGTACTTTGGAAAGTCATTTGCCAACCTGAAACATTTTATGTAAAGACATGGCATGTCTTCTTTGAAGCATTTTTAAACCTCAGCTTGCTTCTTCCCCTGTCCTAGTCCTTTGCAGTCTTCTGCCGTTCTGCTTGTCAGTGTTGTCCCAGCACGCATGCAAGCCAGTTTGACAACTCATGAAACAGCTGGGAAAGCCATGGTAGGCACCTGATTCCAGCACAACCCTTGTGAGGTCTGGTCATGCTGAATAGAGGGTCCCACATCCTCTGGGGTCCAGGAGCATCAGCCCCTTCCTTGGGTTTGGCGGCTGTCAGGCTGACCCTGGTAAATCCCAGCAAGTCTCCCTCACATGTGAGGCAAAGGAATCCCAGAACAGGTGAAGATGATGATAAAAGTAACAAAGAGTTGGTTTTTAAGTCTCTAGTAAATATCATGGTAGGTTTTCTTAAATTATGACCATTGCTATCTACACAGTCACCATTTCATTGTGGTGTTTGCTCAGCATCTGCTGTGCAATCATGCATTTGCCCTTTTGTATTGTAAATTCTGTGAAGCAAAGAATGTGTTTTTCTAGTCATGTTTCTGTGGCCAGAAGAAGACTAGATTTGTTGGCAGTACTAAAAAAAAAATAAATTTTTCTTCATTTTTTCTTTTTCACTGCTCAGTGGCCATAGTCAGCAGAAATCAATCCAATACAGTTAAGCTATGTAACCACTTTTTTTCCCCCTAGCTGAATCCATTTGAAAACAGCAATTATTATCATTGGACAGCAAATAGTCTGTTAATTTACTTATACATTGGTGTTTGTTTCCTCTTTTTTGCAGGTACTTGAGAGGTTACAGCAAAGAGGGTTTGAGATTGTTGGTTCATGTGGAGGTGGGGTGGACTCTTCCCAATTCAGTGAATACGTACTGAGACGAGAACTCAGAAGGACATCTCGTGCACCCTCCGTCATTCGAATAAAGCAAGAGCCTCTGGACTAAAATGGACATGTTTCTTTATGCAAAAAAAAAAAAAAAAAAAAAATAGAAAAAGAAAAAGAAAAACAAAGAGGAAAAACAAAAAGGGGGACATTTCATGTGCGGTTTGGACTCCAAACAAGTCCTGGAACTAAAATTGAATAAAAGACACATTTATATCAAATATAGAGACCACACCTGAATTCATATGGGAACACTTGGAATAGTAGTGATAATAATAATAACAACCTCAAGGTATAAAAGAAAACACACACACACGCATAAAAAATATGTATGTATATGTATGTCTGTACATATATATATGTATGTATATGTCAAAGGGTAGGAAATGCAATGACAAAATGTGGTAGATGAGGTTGGTGCTGTGATGGCCATTAAGTGTCCTAGGCCCTTCCCGGGCCCACTTAACGGTGAACAAGCCATTGCCGGGGGGGATTCATGGACTATTCTTCACCCATTTTCATTGCCAAACAGCCATCCACTTTTTAATGTGTACACACCTTGACTCAACTTTATTTGCATATGGAGGTTTATGTCTGTCTTTTTTAGAGGTGGATGGGCAGGTGTTCAGGAGACAACCATCCATTGCATTGGAAAGCTGAAATTTTAAATGTAGTTTGTACAGAAGTCGCACACTTTTTGTCAGCCCTCACAGATGTGAAAGGTTAACTTTTCTTTTGAATGAGTTTTTTTTTGTTGTTTTGTTTTGTGTTTTTCAAAGGGGGCCAGAATAATTAATATTTGGTAGAGATGCTCTGGTTTGAATCTGCTGCTTTCCTACAATTTTTCAAATTTTATAATGTATTAAATACAATAAACTCCTGTTTAAAATAACAAGGGTCTGGTTTAAGCCAACAGAAGCAGAGAGGTGGGATGACACTGCACTCCAGCATGTAGAGGGGCAAGACAGTGGGCAGGTGGAGCTGCCTGCACAGGATGGAGTGAGCTTAAGGCAGCAGAGGCTGTTGAGGGATTTTGTGGTGTGGTGCACATGGCTGCTGTTCCTTCAGCACTGCCCCAGTTGGAAGAGAAACTGTTGGTCAGACATGAAAATAACACCAGGTCAGCCCAAGGAAACCTATCCAAAAATGACACCTGGTTCTGTAACCTTCAGCGCCACAGTAAATCCTTGCATCATTCCCTCTTGATTAAGGAGTTGGCAGCTTTGACTCTCCAAGCCCTTGCCTTGCTGAGTGTTAGTCAGCCTGTTTGATTTTCAGGTTCCTCATTTCCCTCATTTCAAGCCGTTGTTCTTCTGTCTAGAGAGTGACGTGGCCAGCCCCTCGTGTTACCATCGGCTGCGCGTCCCTTGGTAGCAGGCAGTAATTCCACGTTCTGCGTTACATGTCCTGCGAGCTGCTCTCTTGCAGAGTCTCACTGAGGCCACCTCTGCAGGCACAGGCTCCAGGCCTGTGAGACTTTGCACAGGCACCACATCCCGATGCCACTGCACGGACCACTCACGGGTTGATGCACCAGCAACCACCACCTTTCCTCCAAAGTCTCTTTTTATGCACTGTTACAGAATATGACTGTGTGTTCATCCCAGTATGGAAATTTCTATCAACACAATGGTGCTGGCATTCCATTCATTTTGGTGACACTTTGCTATTTATTTAAGAAAAGAAAAAAAGAATCTGTTAGATACATGTAACATGATTTCCAATATAGTCTAACTAACTAAAAAAAAAAAAGTTCAATTTTTTCTGGTTTTTATTAAAATGTGTCTGAGGACATCTTTAAATAACTGGCAGCACATATCAATGGTTTGGAATTACTGAAATGTGAAAATGGGTGAGGGAGGGGCCTCTAAAAATTAAGATTCATTAGTGGGTTATTAGATCTTCAATGTGATGCTGATCTGTCTATTCACAGTACTGAAACAGCTGCCTCATTGAAAATGCTTGTTTTCAATTAGCAGAAAGAAGTCCTCTTACAAAATAAACAAATGCTTGCTCTTACTGCCCACAATTTGGTTGTTAGTCTGCATAGATGTTGGAAAGCTAAAACCCAGGGAAATAAATATTTTGAACAGATCTTCAAACCGTTGGAAATGATGAAATTTGTGATGTCCAAAAAAATGCTGGTCCCCATGGGTTTGAGAGTCCATGAGTGCCAATGCAAGGTGATGTGATTCTTCAGAGACTGCTGTGCAGGCTGGAGCTGGGGGGAGCGCAGCTCCTTTCTCTGCTCCTTGGCAAGCAGGCACCGCAAGCCTGCCTGGCCAGGAGCATTAGCAGCCCCAAAGGTGTCCCCCCCATGCTGGCAGGGCCCACACTGCCTGCAGCCTCTGCACAGGCAGGGACTGGAAGGCGAGGAGCTTTCCTCTGATGCTCTCCAACATGTGGCTCCCAAATCCAGCAGGTTGTGCTCTGCTGGTGGTTTTGCTTGCTCAGCATGTACCTGTCCAAGTCAATGACATTATAGATACCACTGTGCTCCTTCCAAATCCTCAATTGGCTGGGCACCCTCTCACCCAGCCTGCTTTTGTTGTTGATGGAGTCAAAAATCCCTCTGAGACCCTGAATGTAAATTTCTCTGCAGTTACAAATGTGGTCATGGAGTAAGAGGTCATGAATATTCAAAGTAATGGCTGATGAAAAATGTATACAGGAATAAACTGGCTGTAGATTTTCAGAGAGCAAATGAGATTCGTCCAATTGTTTGCAATTGAGGTTTATAACCATGTGTTTTTAAAATGTTCTTTAGAAAAACTGATCAACAAACAAATGGGCAATTTCTCCAGGAATGCGGGGGGATTGGGGGGAACCAGGAAGGACCAGATTACTGTCAGCTTGTCTCTGGAGGTTAGTAATTTTGACATCTAAATTTATCTAATTTTTATTAGAAAGTGTTGACTACATTTTATACCATCAGTGTATTTAATAACAAGAGGCAGAACTGCAGTGAGCAGTAGCTGCCAACATTGTACTTCAGCAAGTTGGTTAAGCAGCTGCCAGGAGAACTCCTGCAGACGTGCAGAGATTGCAGATGGCACCAACTCCCCTTCCCACAGTGAGACACAGGAAGAGGAATTTGGTCCTCACCTTTTCTTTGGGTAATGCGAATGCTGGATTTCTGCAACAACCATCGACCCAGGGTTTAGTTCTTCCCCTTAATGTACCAAAGAGCAGCGTAATGTAAGTATGGATCCTGGCACGCTTGGATGAACCTTAAAATTGAGTGTCCCATTGAAGACTGAGCTAATTTACTCTGTGCTGGAGAAAGTGAAGTCCTGCTTTGTCACTGGGTTAATCTCTCTTTCTAGAAGCAGTACTGGTAAATAGGTGCTGCTAGTTTATTCTGTCTTCAGGTAGGTACTAGCCAAGCAGTCTGGCCCAATGAATGTTTTTCTTCTCCGTTGCCACATGTCTATAGAAGGAAGTTGATAATCTCAGTGCTTGACTGGCACAAGCAAGTCGAGTTGATGCACTGTTTTATGATGCCCACTAAAATGCATCACGAAAACCAATGGGGTAAACTTAGCAAACTCAGAAAACATGGAAGTTGAACCACCCATTCAATTATTTTCCTTTATGCTGAACAGGCACTGAATTCAATTTGAAGTCAAACATTTTGTTCATAAGCATAATTTTTTGCAGCAAGCTTTAAAAATTGATTTCTTTACTAATTACAGGGTTTTTACTGCCATCCAAATGACTTGTCAAGTGAATTTTTCTTTAATGTTTCCATTGTATGAGTTGGGGAGGAGGTGGGGGGGAAGGGAGAAAAGCATTTTTATTGACTGATGGTCAGTTTTTCAGAGAAATAAAAACATTTATTTCCATCTGTCATTTCTTCACTGCAGAATTCTATATTATGAATTATTTCTATGGACAACTGGTATTTGTATGTTGGCATTCAAGCTGCCTGAGGTTTATTTACAGTGGAAGTGAAACCAAGATATCCTTAGGGCCTGTAGACCAGTTGCTTTTTCTCAGATTTCAGTTTGAATGGTTTATTTTTTCTTGAGGGTCTGGAGGGATCACCACCACCAAAAATCAATATGTTGCACCAGGTCCCAGTGTTGGCTTTGGCTGCTGCCCCATTGATCTGTTTTTTTGAAGACCCCAAAACTGACTTAGCATATGGGATCATCTATTTGAGGCTGAAACTGCTAAAATCATAAGCCTAACTCCTCTTAAAAATAAAAAATGCAGGCACATAGTACACAAGTTCATCCTCTTGTAAGCTGAGCTAGCTCTGCTAGATGGTAACCAGGATGTTAACACTGATGCTGTGGGGAAACCCTAGTGCTAGCCTGCTGAAGCATCTTCTATTTGCACAAGTAAGAGCTCCAGAAATGGAAATGTCCTCTGACAAATGGAGAAAACACCACTTCTCCTTGAATCTGTTTTGGGTTTTTTTGTTGTTGTTGTTTTTTTGGGGAGAGTGTTTGTTTGTTTGCTTTGGGGTCTTGTTTTGGTTTTGTTTTGCTTTTTGTTTGTTTGTTTCACATTTTTTGACTAGAGACTGAATAGGAGTCCTGTGCCCCTAAAACAATAGGGGTGTAATATTTGTCAGGTGATTTTGGAGATTATGGGCCAGATCCCATCTTTTGCCCTCCATACTCATGGTGAACTTGCCTCACACCCCAGTCAGAAGCCGAAGGAGTGCAGTGTGGTCGTGGGCTGTCAGTGTCATTGCATCCACAGCAATAGTATGTCATCTCTGTTGCTTCTAAAAATACAGTATTTTCCACTGCAGGTAAGACGAAGTATGGGTTGCTGAGACTCTTCTCTCTCAGTCTCATTAAAGCCCCATATACATGAGTTCTCTCTGGAGAGGCTGTTGCTAGTATGAGCAGGCTGGATTTGTGCTTCTTGGGGAGCACAGAGTGCTGGTGCCGTAGCCCAGCCCATTGATCCCTGTCCTGTGGTCCTCAGAGCACAGCTCTGGCTTGCTGGTCTGAGGAGAGATGGAGAGAGGGACATTTGTCTCTGTGCTCTGGAGTTTGGGCTGATAAATTATCTCATCTACAACCCTAAATGGTCTTGTGGCTTCTACTATGTAGCTTGTCAGTGTTGTTATTAATTTTCCTGAGGAAAATGCGAAGCATGGGATGGCTGGCCTTGCCTCCTTACCATTAGGATGCATTCTAAAAGACAGGGTGACATTGACTTAAAGCAAAAACTGCATGTGGCGAAGTCCCCTAAACTCATATACTGCATTCATTCTGACTTCAGATCAAACCAGAGGGCTCAGTGAGGCTCACCAGTGGATGTTTGATACTTCATTTGATTAACTGCCAAGAAATTGCAAAAACAAAAGGCAAAACAAGCAGAGCATGGATGCTTGTTCTGAAGATCTGGAGTCATAATTTCACTAATCCCTGCTGCTTCTGAATAAATATTTCAGTTCTGGGTGGCTTACATTAAAACCAAAAGCAGCTGTGCATTTCTTTCCCTTGCTTTCTCCAGTTCAGAAGGCTTGTTTTTCTTCTGCTGAGGGCTATGCCTGGGCAGCTCAAGAGTAATAACTTTGGCCCTAATGCACTGCTTGGTCTCTTCAAAGCATTGTACAGACCTTCAAATAAGCATCTCTCTACTTCTAGGGGAAGAAGGCAGCAATAAACTCACCTTACAGCTGGGAAGGCTGAAGAAGTTCAACTGTCCCTTGGGTCTCAAACTGCACATCTGGAGTCCCACTTTTCCACAAGCCCTCTTGCAGTATAGAAAGAGGTGGAAATCAAAGAGGAACTGTGACACATGTATTTTTTTAAGCTGAAAGTTAGAAGCTGTTCAAGCACATAGAAGGCATTGCTGGGATGTCTGAATGAGCTTAAAATGTTAGCATTACAACCATGTTAGGCTTGATGCACCTCCTGAGTTCTTTTTCTTATTCCTTCCAAAGTGAGAGAAAAATAACATATTTTTACATAAAAATTACATAAAATTTCCTTTACCTTACATGTTTTAAGTGAAGTCTACTGATGGTCTACTTAATTTCCTTTCTTTTCTTCAGCTCTTCAGTAGGGACTATCATTTTCTGTTTATGTTTATGTTCCTTAACACAGAACTCAGGCATTAAAATGGGAGAAGGAACCAGTGCAGTTTGTGAAAGAGCTTTGTTTGTTCATACAGTGGTCACAACAAAATCCTGCTGCATGCCAGGATGGCAGGAATGTTTTTCAGGTGTGGTTGTTGAGATGGGGCAAGGCACGGCTGGCTCCCAGCTTCAAATGCTCCACAATAAAAATTACAACAGTGGGAAACTAGGGCTCAAACCCTCACAGATTATCTTCCTCCTTAAGCTGCTCATCTTTCTCACAGTTGCAGCCTTTAGATGAGTAAACGCTTTGCTATCATCTCCGCTGTAACCAGTGCAGCTATTCCAGAAGAAATCTGCTTGGCTCAGGGACAGCTGTTCTGCAGAAAAATTCTCTTCTGATGCATTATTGATAGATGTAAGTTAAAGCCATAAAGCTTGCAGCTTTATCGGGCAATATCTACTAAATCCTGGAAGCATGTAAGATAACCTAAATGTAATCTACTGCATACCAGCTTCTTCAGTGATGGATTGCACAACAAAAGCAGGACTAATGAAAAATTAATGAAAACAGTTACTTCCATAAGAAAAATGATCTGTTTTCTCCCACCTTTGTATTGATTTTAACGGGCCCTGTAATTGGAAGTGTATAATTTTTTCCTCAGGTAAAGAGGATTGAGGGTGAGGGAGTGCGAGTGTTTAATTCTATTCATGTTTGTGACATACTTTCAGGCTACAAAAACAAAGCATTTTCCTTAGGATGTTGAAGCTGCCTGTGAATGCCGACTTCAAGCATATTTTCTCAGCTCAGGCAAACTGCCATGCTGGTTTGCCTGAAACCAGATATTGCATGAGCAGAGTACTTGGCATACTTTGAAGGCTAGCAAGGAAGTACAAAGAAACAATGTTTAAGGAAAACCAAATACAGTGCATGTAACTTGGTGGGTTTAACATGTTTCATGCATTTAAGTTCATTCCTGATTTATCTGCTCCTTGGTGAAAGGAAGAAATCATCCTCATTCTCTTTGGAGAAGGAAGGAATGTCAGGCTCTGAGGAAGGACCTTCTCTGTGAGACCAAACCAATTGTACCATGATGTTCATGTGCCAGCTTGGCAGAGAATTCACAGCCACAGTGAGTCTCAGCCTCTTCTCACTAACATACTTAAACACAGCTGTCTTTTCTCTAAATTTAATAGAGCATTTCTGGGTTTTTTTGCCATCTCACAGCAGAATTCAGTCTGATCTGCAGCTGCTGTAAACTCTATTTTAAATTATTCCTAAGTCTTTAACTGCTTAATGTTAATATATCCACTGAGCCTGAAGGGCAATGCTGAGATAATAAATCAATCAGAACAGCATATAGTTTGTTTTGCTGGGGTAAAAAAAGTGCACCTTTTTAAAGTGTTTAGGAAATGCAGCTTTCCTGTTCCCTTTTGTATATGCTATGGGTCTTTTTCTAATCTCTTCCATCAAAGACATGATTTGGGCCTGTAGTGTGGTGAGGACCAGGACATTCCTACACATTTGTAATAAATGTTACTCTTTATCTTCAGAAGGGGGGTTCAGCTAATATGCCTTCATTTTAAAAGTACTTTTTTTTTCAACTTGAGAGATTTAGACACGTCTTTGGTTTTTGCTTTTATTCCTTGATTTTTTATTGGCCTGATAACAGCTGCAATACAAGATGAACCACCCCTTTCAATGCATGTCTTAAAAAATTAGGGCATTTACTTGTCCTCAGTGTTTGGATTGGCTTTATTTTTGTCTCAGCAGCCTGCTCTGGTCCAGCCTCAGCTGGTGCTCCACACAGCAGATGTGGTGACTGCTTGGCACCGGTGACCACAGAGCCTTTGTGATGGTGTCCTCCCCAGCTCATGGGGCCTTGCTGCATGAGTGAAAGCTGCAAGAACAGCACCAGTGATGAGAAACCACCCAAAAAGTGTTACAGCTGTAACTGCAGCAGCAAGTGGGGTTGCAGCCCAGGGCTGGGTCCCTGGAGATCAAAAGGCATCTGGACACAGTCCTGGGCAATGGACTCAAGGTGGCCCTGCTTGTGCCAGGTGGGAGTGAACAGTATGATCTCTAGGGGCGCCTTTCAACCTCAACCATTCTATGTTTTCTGTCATTTCCAAGAAGAATGGACTGAGATGTGAAAGGTTCCTCAGGGAGTGTGAAATGTGGCCCCACCTCTTTACATGGTGCCATTGTCATATTTTCTGGAGTTTTAATTCTGTCCCCTCTTTATTTTCAATCAAGAGAGATCTTTTACATTTTTTTTTTCAGTAGAGAGCAGAATGGGGATTCTGTCTTAATGGGAATTGAAAGCCATTGGGTGCAAGTGCTGGACTTAATGTAATAAACTATATTTAAAGTATTACTCACAGAAATTCTGTGAACAGTGAACCTGTATCTCATAAATACATGTCGCTGTTGCTGAAGAGTGAACAAAAAACTCCAAGAAAGGCACATGAAGAGCTCCTTCACATCTTCCTAGTGGGGTCCTGATTTGGGGAGGCATTTCAGGGGGACCTTAGCTTTTGGTACAGTAGAAATTCAGTCTTCATTTCATGGGAACTTGCACTACTGAAATTGTGTTTGTATTTCCATAGCTCACCAAATGAAGACACAGAGGGGCAAGAACACACCAGAGAAAGCTTCCCCCAAGTTCTCTCTTCCTAATTTTTTGTTTGTTTTACTTATTGTAGGGCTAAATATTGATTTTTCAGCTCTGAAAAACTGAAGACATAGCATCTTCTTTTGCCATGTTCTCAATATGCTTAAAATGGAAAAAAGCACTCCATGACCACATTTTTCCCCTACAAAAATGTGAGCAATTAGCACAGCAGGTTCTCAGCTCAATATGTATAATTTATTGTAAAATGTATATAATTAGTCTGGCAGACAGCAAAAGCACCAGCACAAGCATAAACCTTTTTATGAATCCATATGTAATACTGGATGTTGATGGATTATTACTACAGCAAGATGTCATGTTAAATAACTGATGCAGATGTACAGTAGCAAATAGTTTGCCATTTTCATTAAAAAAGGAAACAAACAGAAAAAAAAATTCTTCACATCCTTATTATTTATTGAAGTTGGGCATTTTTTATACACTCACTGCTGGAGTATCTGGGTGTATTAAACAGCTGAATTCAATATCACATTAAGCTAAATTGCCCACAATGGACAGCTGCCTCATTTCACTCTTCTTAAAAGTCCAAAATGCGTTTTCTGAACCTGAGGCATTTGTCTTCTTGCCGATGTGGTGTGCCAGTTAGTATTTCACCAAAGGGAGAAGCAGTGGGGGACATGTCCTTCTGCTGCTAAGACCCTGGCCAAAACACTCTCAGTGCAGGAGAGAGGATAGAGATAGGAGGAGAGGACAAAACAGTGCTCCCAGCTTTGTCTGTGTGGATCTGGTTCAAAACCTGGTAGACAGGGAGCATCACATGCTGTCACTGTGGGGCTGGATCTGAGGGAAGAGCCATCCTCCTGGACAAGCTCAGAAGTCTCCTAAGTCCTCTGGCTCCCAAATATCTATGTGCCATGTAGGGGTGTAGAGCAGCACAGGCTGTAGCCCTTTGGCTTCCTACTCAGGTCTTGGGTAACTCCACAGTGCTGGACCGTGAGCTGGGAGCAGCAGGGTGGTGCAAGAGGGATGTGGGGGCGGGGTGTGTGTATGGCAGGTGGATGTGCTGGAGGAGCCACCTGGGTTTGCCTTGCTCACTGCTTGGACCACATCCATGACATAGGCTTCTCAGTCCTGCCAGAAACCCTGAAGCCCCTCAGGAAAAAGCAGGAGCTCCTGCAGCACCTGTCCAGGCTTGATCTCTGGGGCATGTCCAGTAGGGTGGGCCAGACAAGGGAACACCCTACATTCCTTCCCTGCTCCATTTTCCCCTATGTCTTTTTCCATAGAGACCACAAAGAGCTCAGATATTTTCCAGCCTCTCTGGAGGTGCTCACACTCCTCCAGGTGTTTCTTCCTGTCATCTATGAGGCTCAGACCCAGATGTCAAAGCCCCCGTGTCGGTGCCTGTACCCAGAACTACCTGTGTTTCACACCAACCTTCCTACACTTGTGTCCTCCTTCTACATCTTCTTTGGCCTCTCTCTCATCCCCAAGTGGATTTTCCAATTAATTTCCCACCTTTTATATCTTCCTCCTCCCTTAGCACATTTTTCATCATCTCTTTCCAGTTGTCTATTTTCTTTCTTCTCCTATAATCCTGTACATTTGGATAATTTTCATTTGGACTGCTTAACATAACCACTGGATTTGTGTTTTAGCCTTGTTTAGCAGGTTGGAGGCTCTTTTTTCTATCTTATGTTCTGCATTTTCTTCTCCCTCTTAATATGTCAGCATTAACAGACTGGGATCCAGCTTCACTTCAGTGGGAAGTTTCCCCAGCGATTTCCATAGAAGAAGAGGGAGAACATTCAAAATGTGAGAGGCTAAACCCAAGTGTCTGGGTTTGTCTATTGCTAGATTTCCCAAACTTCTCCATGCTTCCAGCATCTCCTAGCTCCAAAGAGACCTATAAGAACAATATTTCTGAAAAGCAAGCCACATTTCCTTAAGTTACAGAGATAGAGGCAGCATCCTACCTGGTTTGAGCCAATGTGTCAGAGCAGGAACCTTATCCCCAGCATGTCCCTGCTAGGCATGGTGCCCAGTCGTTCTGCCACATTTATACATATTAGTAGTATATTTCAAAGGAAGGAAGGAGAAAACCTTTTTTTGCCTTCCAACTTATTTCCAGAGGAAGCTTGTAGAGGTTCATATGTTCCAAACAAGCCAGAAATATCTGTCCAATCCCCCAGATTACCCAGTCACACGTTACCTGGCCATGGTGCTGCCCCACAGTAGTGTTCTGAGCACACGTATCCTGCAGACATGCTGTGGCCATCTCTAAATGACAGCTATGATGGGTGAAATCACTCATCCACATAGATAATCCAACAAAACCACCAGTAATGAACATTCAGTCATATGCTAGAAAATACAGTTTTGCTGGCAGGATTTATTCCATGACCCTGCTCTCTTCAAGTGAGCAAAGCAGAGATGTGAGGGATGCCCACAGGAAGCCTGCCCAACCTCTGCATAGCCTAGGATGGCTGTGCTGCCAAAGCACCTCTAATACAGCCCTAGGAATAGGCAACCCTGGTTGTTTTCAGCCTTGGCGTGTAGAAAGATTCCCTCATTGTGGTCTGATCACATTCAGGTGGGTTTTATTCTGCAGTTGCAAAACATCTCAGAAAAGGAATCCAAACTGACCTCAGGAGTGAAAGAAAAGTGGAAGGGCAACTGGTTTTGAGTGAGGCTCCTTTATCAAACGGTGTCTGTTCCAAGTCCTTCTGTTCAGGAACAGCCCCACTAGAAAAAGCCCCCCTTTCCAGCTTATCCTTTCTGCAGTTGTCACTGCACTGCTCTTTGTTCGTGAAGTTACTGGCACTGTGTCTCCCGATTCGATCTAGAGGCTCCCACTGTTTATTTCAATGTAAATATTTTTTTTGTTGAGAAACAAAAGGGACTGGAAAAAGGGAGGTTATGGGAATATTCAGGATGAGATAAGGAATCTGAGGCAGAAAAGAACACACCAATTACCTCAGCTCACATGCTCATTTGCCAGATGAAACCAGTTTTACCGGCTGTTGCCCAAAGGCAAAACACCACAGGGCTTCTGATGTCATGTTGGCCTTTGGTTATGAGCCCAGGTAAATGGGTACCTGGCAAAGAGAGAAAAAGGGCTGTGCTGCTTAATGCCAGGTTCATCTATTTATGTTCCTCTAGCATCAATTAAAAATATCTCTGTCTCATTCTGCCTGCCTGCCTGCTACTGTGGTATTTGTTTTCTTTCCATAGCACTGCAGATTGCCTTGCCTTACAGTTTACAACAGTGAGAGCTGGCACTTGCCTCTGGCAGAGCAGAGGATGAGAAACCATTTCACTTTTCCTCCACTCTGTCTTCATGTGGAGCCACAAAGGTGTTTGATGGGCTGGTTGTTGTGAAGGGGTGATGTACAAGGCCAGGGCTGCTGTTAATTTGCAGTGCCTCAATAGCATTAGCTTTTTCCTTAGGATTTAAATTGAATTGGTGGCATTGCTAGGACAATATAGTACTGTAGATCTGAAGTGTGTTCTGTGTACTCATCTGTATTTTTTACTTGATTATATTAACCTTCTTCCTCTTTTTTTTTTGCCTTTTTTATATCATCAAGACCCAGTGAAGCAGATTTTATGTTGCAATAATTCTGCGTGTTTTGGTTATAAATATCCCAAAGCAAAGTTAAGGGTTTTTTCATATAACTATCAAAGCAAGTGCCTGCTTCAGCCCAAATTGAAAGGGGCGTTTTACACATAAAAGTTCATCAGTGGGTGGTAAACAGCTTCTGTCCTAATACATATTGGAAATATTCTGCTGTGGCACAGACCAACACCTTTGGTGAAACTGGTAGTATCTGACCTACACATAACAGTTGCCTGTGCTAGTTGTTGTCCATGGAACTTAACCAGGGTCTGAGCATCCAAGAAATCCCAGGAAAATCTAGTCTTTTGCCCATAGCAATATAAAACATGCTTCCAGTCTCCAGTTTCTCCTTGCATTCCAAGCTGTCTTTTTGAAAGCAAATAATGCCGCAGAGCAATTTAAAAACAGAGGAGGTAAAAATCAGTAACTTCAGCAATAGTAGCACAGACAGCTTCCTCCATCACAATCTCCCATCTAGATTTTCCAAGCAGACTTGCAATTTCAGTGGTTGCCTTGGCAGGTGCCCAGCATGATACGCCTGAAAGCAGCCAGGCTGTCTGAGAGCAAATGCGCAATGATTTTGAAAAATCTGGGTTCTTCAAGAGTTCTCAAGTTGATTGTCAAATACTACTATATATTTCTCATTTTTCTTCTTCCTTAGAGTTGCACACCCTCAGAATGGCAAATGCTTCATGATCTGAAGCCAACACAACAGCACTGGTATCACTGGCTTGCAACAACATCTATTTGAAGGGACGTTTTAAAGCAGTCTGCAGTGCTGGAAGGCGGCTTTTTCTGTACTGCTTCTAGCTAGGATGTGCTGATCTGAGCACTCGGCAGCATAATTTATTTATTAGGACTTCATACAATTTTTTTTCCCCATTGACACAGGATTAAAATTAAACATTCCTAACTGCACAAGATGGAAGTATAGCTTAGCTCATTCAGATACGTCCTCATTAGACACGTGTGTAAGCAATTGCTCTCCGCTAGCTTGATCATGCTTTCGTGTACAGGCAAAACTTCCCCAAGACAACTCACCTGAGTCGGATGTTCAGCTGAACCCTGACTATGCCCAGAGGTGGCAGTGATTGGAACAGACCAGAGCAAACTTTTACAGACCTTGATTCTCCGACGACTCCAGCAACAGCTGCCATTGATACTAAGGGGGGCTGTCATTAGAGCTGAGATCCTTGGGAATGCATTGATTCCATGGCCCCATCATTTCACCTGCCGAACACCCACATGTGCTGAACCCATATGCAGTGAAGCTCAGTAAGTCACCTCTTCACGAGCTGCTGGAGAGAAGATGCATTCCCAAGCCATGCAGCTGCCTGGCTGCTAAGCACTGGAGGCACAAGACAACCACCATCAGCATGGCCTGTGGTCACTTGGGCTGACTCCACTTCACTTTAAGACTTTGCTCATACCAGTTACCAAGTCTGAGGCTAAGGGAAATGATGTTACTTTGCCATGGTCTCATCCCTTGATGCTGCCTCTCCAGAGACACTTCAGGCAGACAGAAAATGTCTGGCTTAGTGTCCTGCTGCTAGTGCACAGCAAAATCTCACAGGGTGGCACTATGGGGAGCCAAAATCCTAAGAGCAGCCCTTGAGACCCCCAGGACCCGGGAGAGGGAAAGGAAAAGCATCGCCCACCAAGGATCCATTGTCAGGGAGGCAGCACTAGCTGCTGTGGGTGCCTGGAAAAGATCAGGTGCCTGCAAAAACCCAGCTGGCAGGGAAGGCAGAATAAAAGGTCTCTCTGCACCCAGCCACTGCCATGGGGACCTAGTTGACCCAGCCCTGACAAACCCTGCTGGGTCCTGACAACCCTTGCTCCTGGAAGCAGGTTGTATTCTGCCTCTCAGTCAATAAAGGTTTTCCTGCTACATCAAGCACTTTTATCCCAGTGTCTGGGCTGACACACATGAGTTTGGGGTTCCAACATGACAGATGGGGAGAAAGAACTCCAGAAGATACCACCAGCTTTTCAGGGAAGAAGTTTGCCTGCACGTC
The DNA here is from genome assembly GCF_031753505.1 of Anomalospiza imberbis. Classification (NCBI taxonomy): domain Eukaryota; kingdom Metazoa; phylum Chordata; class Aves; order Passeriformes; family Viduidae; genus Anomalospiza; species Anomalospiza imberbis. The sequence continues at coordinate 45,967,039 of NC_089681.1, forward strand.
TTCCCTTGAGGTCTTTGCTGCCCTTGCACCTGGGAGAAGAGTGGTGGGAAGCGGCCAACCACCCTGGCCATAGGGCATATGGCCTGCTGGTCCTTTGCTGGTGGCTGTGGTAAAGAGAAGTCCAAGTCAGGCAGCTGATTTGGTAGTTTGTGGTATACTAGGAGCATGCACGGTGCAGACCTGCTTGAGCTGAGTGGACTCTGTAAAGGCCTTGTCAGAGATACAAAGGGTTTTTTCAGGAGAAGAGTGTTGCCTATGAGGGTCCCTAAGCTTTGCAAAGCATGGAAGTGAGCACAGTGCTCTGAGAGGAGTGGGATGGACTGTGGTGGACTACTATGCCAGAGCAAATGTGGGCTTCCAGGGAAAACAACCCCTAGTGTTATTTAAAAGGTGAATGTTTACCTGGGAAAGATCATGAAGGAGAGATAAAATATACCTGGAATATCACTGCTGGAAATATCATTGAATGCAGAACTTGTTGCCTTTTACACCACCTACTTTGAAACACAACCTCATCCTGCAAGGTTTGCTCTGTTCTTCAGAATCCTTCCTTTTGTGATAAGCAACACGTGTATTACTTTGTCCATTGCTCCCGGTGCATACATTATGTGGTGACATATGATGTGGTGATGATACTGAAACCACCTGTTGATTGCCCAAGGTTTGAAAAGGTGGCCTGGAATGGAAACTATTGTCACAAAGACCTTCACACATGGCTTGGTTGGTTGGTTGTTTGGTTGGTTGGTGATAACAGACTATGAAGGGACGAGCGAGTACAGCCTGGGCAATTTTGCTGCAAACACTGTGGTCCAAAGTTATGCTGTAGATGTTGGGGGTGTCCTCCTTCATGGAGATTAAAGCACTTGACAGGAGAAGCCACCATGTTACTAATGCTTGCAGAAGCATAAATTATATGAAAGTACTTCCAGTGCTTCCATCTCCCCAGAAGTAAACAGAAATTAAAATGTACTCTAAGTTTGCACACACAGAATCATTAACTTTGTATAGTTAGGGACTAGAGAGAGGGAGGAAAGGGGGATTTTTGGTAGAATTTTTTTTCTTTTGCCCTGGGCAAAATTTTCAACATTAACTAATTAATGTTTATAAAGCACTTTGCATATATAGTGCCTTTCATCAGGGGATCTCCAAGTATTAGATTATATTATCTTGAAGGCCCCAGGCCTGTGCATACTAGCCCTATAAAGTATTAGCCTTATAAACTTTAGTAATTCACTTCAGGCTTTTTCCTGGGGGTTTTTTTGGTTGTTTTTTGGTGGGGTTTTTTTTTTTTTTTTTTGGTGGGGGGGTGGTTTGGTTGGTTTTTTTTCGGTTGGGTTTTTAATCTTCTCTCTTCTGAAAATGTGCCGAGTATTTTGGCTGTGCATGTAAAAAGGTAGTAAAAAGTGTGGTGTCAGCCAGAATGACCATATGAAAACTTAGGGCTCCATAATGAACTTCTCAAATTCTCTAATTGCCAGAGTTGGGGAGTAGCAACTGTGCCAAACTAAAATTAAGTATAAACCCCACTCATCAAATAGGGTTGATGGGAAAGCATCATCACTGGTGAGGGAAGCAGCTCTGACATTTGCTCTGGTAATGACAGTGGGGATAGGGAGAAAAGGGAAAGAAAAGGATACCTCTGATCTCCATCATCAGGAGAAAAACCCCTTGCTCCAGCTTGGGTGCAGGATGGTGGCTCTTCTGTATTGCATTAAGTTTCTGTTACTGGTGGCTGGAGGCTGGGAAAGCAAAGATGGGCATGAAAAGGCCCATGTGGAGTGTGTTCATTGCTGCCATCCTCCTGGGCAGAGGCAGGAGGCAAGGTACCCCAAAGCCATGCCAACAGCAGTGAATCTCCCATGTTCTAAATCTGAAAAGCCTGCTTGGGTGTGGGCTCAGCAGATGACTCAAACAATTACTTAACAATAGCTGCTTGCGTGAGCTGGCAGGGATGAAGCCAGGTTCACAATGGAAAAAATGTGTGGGCATCTTGGCTTTAGCGAAACACGCGGGGAGCAGACTTGCTGCTGCATGCAGGAACTACCAACAGAGAAAGCAAGGCCTTGGGGAGCAGAAACTTGACAGGGACAAGGCAAAGGATGTCTTTGCCCTTACTTGCACATCTTACAGGTGGAATTCCCCCAGCTGAATTTAGCTGGATAAGGGCTGCTACTCTGAGGGAAAGGCTGAGCAGCAAATCCAGTCTTTTGAAGAGTCAGCAGTATTCAGAACTCCAGAATGGAGCCATCACTTGTGAGGCCATCTTGACCACACTGAAGTGCTCTTTCATGAGTGAAAGTTCACAGCAAGGATGGGAAATCCCTCCCTGTTCAAAGGAGAGGAGAATTCAGCAAAGTGATGGCACATGTAGCTACAACCAGACAGGTACTTTGTCACAGGAACAACCTGATAGCTCTTCAGAGCCTGCACACACTGAAGAACTTTATGGAAAGCTTGGAACAGGTAAAAGTGCTCAGTTGCTGCTTGTGGACTGACATTCCAAATCTCAAAATATCCACTCTACACGTGACTCCCAAGAGAGAGACAGTTGAGAGAAGTGTACAAGGGGGTTGTGGGGAATGGCTCTCTGGAAAGGTTGTGGCCAGCATCTAGAAATGGAAAGACATATCAGGAAACCTAGCAAATATGAATCACTCACCAGACTTGCAATGTGGATAAGAGCTTGGTATGCTAAGCTTTGCACCCTGCACTGTGCACTCCTGGTCCCAAGGAAGAGTGGGAACTCCACAAAGATCTGGAGGGTGATCACTGTGCGGACTTAGAGCAGCATTCAGATGGATATCCAACTGTAGCAGAGCTTCTGCTGGGTGGGAGCAGGCAGAGACATCCTTGTTGTGTCCACGTGCTTTATCCCTGGAGCCAGTGTTGTCGGAAAGCAGGAGGCTCAAGTCTTGTGTTGGCAGATGTCCTAGGAAGCATGGCCCACATAGGTTGCTCTGTTGTTGTGAAGAAGAGAGGATTGTGAGGGCCAGCTGTACATTCAGAGTGAGAGAGAGCGAATTTTTCCTGCTCTGGAGACACCACAATGCAGAGAGCTGGCCTGGGAGCAGCCGAAGGTCCCACCACTTTGTTCCAACCAACAGCGTGGGCTGATGTACTCTATGTGATTGCAGTGAGCATTGAGAGGGACTTTTGTTCTTTTTCTCTCCCCTTCTGGCAGCCGTGGCTATAGAGAGACTGGGGGAAGAGAAATCAAAGCAAGAACTATGCTGTGATATGGCTGGTTCTGTTCTCCTGGGCTCCAATGGCGCTCTTCTCCTGGCATTGCTGTGTATGCTGGACACATTCTGTGCTTCCAGTTTCTCCAGCACTTTATGCACTGTGTTTGACCCTTGCTGGCAAGTGTTTATTTATATTGGCAAATGAGTCCATCTATCAGATAAAGGGCCTCTAGTGAGGCAAGCAGGCATAGTTACAAAGGGTCGCTGCCATTAGCTGTCCATGTACATGTTAATCTTGTGTACTCTTTGATGCAAATGCTTCACTTATGGGTCAGGCTAATATGTCTGGTCCTTCAGGCCAGGATACTCCCACACTTAAAATACAGCAGGAGGAAGTGCTTGGTGCTCTTGGTATTACCTTCAACCTAGGGCAAGCAGGGATTAATCCACACTCATCAACAGGGAGCAAGGCACCTTTTCCCTTTCACTGAACTCAGGAAGCAGACATTGCTGCACCAGGCCCTGGGGAGCCGGGAGCCGGACATAAGGACTCACAGGTAATCACAGATGCGCTGTGAGTCATTCCTGCCCTGGAAACCGACCCGCTTCTGCACATCAGCTACCATTGCTAGAGCTGCAGCTCCTGTTAGATGTGAGTGGTTTCGCTGCCTGCTGGTTGCTGTCCATCCACTTGGAAGTCACTGGTACTCCTCTTTCACAGGTGGGTGGTACAAGTGCTTTGGAGCAAAATATGACGCTTGGCTTTGAAGGAGAAAGGCTGTGAGGTTTACCCATTGCACAGCTCCACCCCTCACCAAAGCAGGTGCACTGCCAACTGCAGTCTTCAGCCTCAGCAGATCTGGGAGAACTGGGGCTCTTTGGTTACTCTTCCCATTTGCATGCAATTCCCTCTAACTCCTGAATCCTCTCCCTGCAACAGGTGATTTGCCTAACCAACAGGAGCTCAGGAAGAGCCACGCAGCCTGGGATTTCCCCACATTTCACACCAACAAGTCCGGACTGGTACGAGTTGAGATGTAAGAGCAACAAGGAAGCAACACTGAAGGATGAGAGTGGCTTCTGCTGAAACAGAAGAGATGTTGGTCCAGCACAGAGAAGCAACACTACCATGCAGGGCTTGGGTAGACCATCTCATGGTGCTGTGTAGTCAATCACCTAGGGAATCCTCTCCCATGGAGGTCATGCTGCTCCTTCAGTGGGAACAGCTGTAGCCGAGCAGTTGTAGCATGACCAAAGAGCTTGCAAGGACCAACACTGTGGCGCTGACAGTAACTGAAGGACTCCAGAGGGAAACAAGAAAGGACTTGCAGCAAAGCTGACTCTCCAAGGCTGAGTTGGGCAACTGTAGTTTAGATCAGTTATAGATCTAGAGGCCCTCAAGTGAGGCAGGAGACAGAGGAAGCTTCCCCCTCCTGCCAGCACATCCATATTTGGAGGTGTGGGTGAAGGCTGCTCCCTGCCTGGGGGCTCAGGAACCAACAAATTGGGCCACTTGGTCTAGTACAGAGGAAGCTTGCCACAGCACTCTTCAAAAGTTTTTGGGAGTTTTGGATAGCGTTGGGGGAGGAAGTATTAACTTGTACCCCCAGATAAAAAAGTTTCAGCTTTGTCTTAAAGCAAGCTCCCGCATAGTATGGAAAAATAATTTATGTCCCTCCAGAACAGGTGTTGCAGGCAACTCTCCCTACCTCAGGCAGTGCTGAGCTGGTTTTATGGCCCTGGCTAAGTGCATCTTTGGACTATTCAAAGCTGCGTCTTTCTCCTATTAAAGTCTGAGGTCTAAATAAAGACGCCTCTTCCTCACCACCTACCCACAGGGAGAAGAATAACCCTGGTACAAGCCGCTGTTGTTCCCCACTGTGGCAAGGTGGGCACTGGGGCTGGGCTGTGCTTCCAGGCAGTACATCAGGGATATGAGGGAGCAGCAGCAATGCCCCACACCGGGGAGAGCACTGCAACGAGGTAGGCTTGGGGGATTTGGAGGGCATGACAACCATCTGAGGCTCCAGCAAAGGGAGGGTGGATTTATAAGGGTGTGTAAGCCTCAACCCCAGCCCACCAACACTCTCTCCCCAAGGGAGGGCATACAGCTTTCCCTAGAGCATTGAAAACATGGAGGGAAATACCCATAAGGAACTGCCCAGATTTCATACTTGGAATTCAGACCACCAGTCTTGTGATTCCTGGAGATCTGATTCATACTTTTTGAACGTGTGGGTTTGGCAATCCTGTGCTTACACTTACAGCCATTTCCCAACCTCTTATTTTCCCCAGAGGTGTTCTTACTTTTCCCTTTTTTTACTCTTGTACACATGAAATAAAATGCTTGGGGGTTAGGGGGGTTGTTACTGATAGCAAAATTCATCTATTAAATTCACAGTGAGTTGCTCACTAAATAACACCAAAAAAAATCCCCCACAATTTTATAGTCTAAACCAACCACAGCAGGTTCAAGCAACTCCTCACAGCTTTTGCTTTGCCTTGGGGCAGGATATACTGAGCAAGGGTTTTTCTCCCCAAGGAGCAGCAGGGAAATGCTGTCCCCCCACTGCAGCCATGCTGGGGGTGGCAGACAAGCCCTGTACCATTGTGGTGGATGTGACCTATCTGTCCCCACATGTTTTTGTGGGAAAGGTGAGCTCTTGTCCCCCCTAGCTGCTCTGGGGAGAGAGGTCTGGGTACATGCAGGCACATAAGCTCCTAGGAGAGCATCTAAGGGCCTTTCCTGGGGTCATGAAAATAGGATGGTTTTGTTCTGGGAGATTTGATGTGAGATTTTTGGGCCCGCATTAATTTGGATCAGAAAAAATTCCATTTTTTCCTCCCATATATTTCTTTTGTGCAGTCATAGAAAGGACTGTAGCTTTATCACTGTAGATATCAACCAGAGGCATGAGTAATACTGTAGCTCAAAGAAACAGTATTAATTATCCAAGCCCTGTGCTGAGCACCATTTGTATTCCCTCAGACAGCCTGCTGTTGGCACAATGGAAGGTAAAACTATGAACCTATGGGAGTGGAGACTGTTTCCCATTTTCTCTGAGAGTTCCCTGCCCATTTGAAGACAGAGCAGAATCGGGAAGCAAAAGGATGAGGGAGAGGGTTTGCAAAGTGCCACCCCCAAACGCTCGGAGGTATTACAGGATGTGACCTTCCAGTCAGTTTAGGATTCACAGCTAATTTCAGGAAAAGGCTTTGTTGTGGTAAATCTTAGGAAGGTATAATACAGTGCTGTCCTTGGTCTACATTGCCTCAAACAATGGGCCATGGACATCCACAGAGGGTGGCACATTGGGAAAGGGAACTACCAAAAAATAGATGGAGGGAAATCCCCAATGCAGGGTTTCAGCTGCTGAGAAGTGAGTGCTTCCTTCTCATGGCATTCTCTGTGATGCCGCAGAAGAAAGTTTTTATTGGCATCACAGCAAAGCCCAACTTGAATGAGACATCTGAAACAGTTTAATAGCCTAAAAGCACTGCAGCTGCCTGGGACAGCATGCCTTCTTTCTGCAGGAGGTACACACAAAAATCTAGGGAAGGAAAACTCCTCCACCCTGGCAGTCCTTCCCTGGGGAAAAGGGAACCTACTTCTCTGACACCTTGGAAAGGCAGAAATGACAGCAGAGACTTTTGCAGCCAGCACTCCTCAAGGCTCTCAAGAAGTTACATTCAAGGTTTGGAAGCTCTCAAGATTGCAAATACCTCAGGACTGACACTGCCTACTCATTAACAAAGATAATGGGAGAGGAAGTAACTGAGCCTTATTTTAGCCCTGTTAAAATTGCTTTAATGTCTCAACATGCCCACAGGGACCCCCAAGTGCTCACAATTCCTGCCTGGACAACAGGTTTGCGATAAAGCTTTTTGAGCTCTCAGCTCAGACAAGGGGCAGCTGAGGACTTGCTTGTGCAGGAGATGTCTCCTATGGAAGGCAATCAAAGCAGCAAACCTGAAGAAGGCTGAGAAGCGATGGCAGTCATCCAAGGGAAACAAATTATTTGAGGGATGGAGAGGAGAATCAGAGCAGCCATGGAAGCTGAAGAGGAAGGTAGGCTTTCGGGCAGAGCAGAAGTGCCCAACAGCTGTAAAAGATGAACGTGGAGGTACCTGGTCTGGGTGTTGCTGGTCCATGAGCATTTCACTTGGGTTTTGCCTAAGCACAGAAGTTCAAGTCAGGTTGGAGGGTGCCAAGATGAAGCAGACAGTTCCCTCCCAGTACAGAATTCACAGAATCATCATAGCAGAATAGAGAGGCTGAATCACCTTCCTTGACCTTCTGACCACGCTGCTTTTGATGCAGCCCAGGACACGGTTTTCCAGGCTGCAAGTACATGTTGCCTGCTCATGTCCAGCCTCTCATCCACCAAAACCACCAACTCCTTCTCATCAGTGATGCTCTCAGTGACTTCTTCCCCCATCTGTACTCATGGCTGGGGTTACCCTGACCCCAGGTGCAGCTTTGCACTTGGTCTTGTTAAATCTCCTGAGGTTTCTATGAGCCTACTTCTTGAGCTTGTCCAGGTCCCTCTGGGTAGCATCCTTCAAGTGTGTCAACTGCACCACTCAGCTTGGTGTCATCTGCAAACTTGCTGAAGGTGCACTCGATCCTTCTGTCTACATCATTAATGAAGATACTAAAAAACACCAGTCCCAATATGGACCCCTGTGGGACATCACTCGTCACTGATGTCCTTCAGGGCTCTGAGCCATTGATCACTATCCTTCAAATATGATCATCCAACCAATTTCTTATCCATCTAACAGTTTATCCACCAAACTGGATGGACTGTTTTCTCTTTAATTTAGAGAGAAGGATGTTGTAGGATATTGTGTCAAAGGCTTTACAGATACTCAGATGACATCTGTAGCCTTTCCCTTGTCCACTGATTTAGTCACTCCATCATAGAAGGCCACTGGGTTGGTTAGGCAGGACTTGCCCTTGGGTCAGGCAGCACTTGCCCTGTGCTGGCTGTCCTGAATCATGTCCCACGTGCTGGCTGTCCTTCATGTGCCTTAGCACAGTTTCTGGGAGGATCTGTCCATGATCTTCCCACACATGAAGCTGAGGTTGACAGGTCCATGGTTTCCAAGGTCCCCGTTCTATTCTTTCTAAAGATGAGTACAGTGTTTCCCTTTTTCTAGTCACCTCCATCTTCAGTTGAGTGGCATGACTTTTCATATATTATGGAGAGTGGCTGCACAACTACATCAGCCAATTCCCTCAGGATTCTGGGAGACTTATGTAGATTCAGGTTCATCAGGTGGTCATGCTTACACAGTGGAAAACACTTTGCTCTCCAAGTCCCTATCCTGCTGCCCATCCACTTGAGAGATGTGGAAGAGAAGTTGCCATTGAAGCCAAAAACTTGTTGAGTACCTCAGCCTTGTCCTCATCTGCTGTCACCACTATCCCAGCATTGTTTATTACTGGGGCTACACCTTATACTTTCAAATACCATTCCCAGGGTTTAAAACACTGAGAAAGGGAAGGCCAGGGAGAACAGTAAGGGAATGCAGGCAGTGCTACAGATTTGTGCAAGGCATGAGCAGGGGGGAAAGATGCAAAACTAAGGCAGCTGTAGGGGTAAAGAACTGGTGTGAAGGGGATCCAACACCACAGAAAACAGGTGGAGGGGATAAGAATGGGAAAGAGGAGCAAGGCCACTGCATGTTGGTCAGATGTGCCTGGGGATGTTCGCTCCAAGAGCCAGGGAGTCTTTATGCTGCATCCCGATGTGAGGAGCTTGAGCCCCTTACATATGGCTTACTGCCCGCAATGCAGACTGGCTTCGCAAGGAGACCTCAATGAGAGATGCGCCTCAGGAGGCTGGTGCCATGTCACATCAAGGAGCACCCAGGGAACCATGGCTCAGTGAGGGATCACATCCCCGCAGCCAGGCCTCCCAGCCGCCCTCCGGCCGAGAGCCGCGGCGCACCGAGGGGCAGGGCCTTGCCCACGGGCAGGGCCTTCCCCAGGGGCCGGGCCGGGCCGGCGGCCCTGGGGCAGCAGGGCGGTGCTGGCTCCTCTGGGCCCAGGGCCAAGCAGGAGGTTTTTCAAGGCTGCCTCCGCCAGCGCAGCCTCTCCGCCCTTCCCGGGGCTGGGTCGCCGCGCAGGAGCTGCCGGAGGGCTAGCGCCAGCTCCCGCCATCCATCGCCCCGATGCCCCCCGCCCTGCCCGAGCCCGGTGCTGATTCGGCTGCTCCGATGTGTCAGGTGCCGCCCAGGGGGGTTACAGCTAAACAGGAATTTCAAATCACTTCTTGATCCCTTCTTTATATCATCCGTGTGTTTCTGGGGGAGGGGAAAGAATCACCAAAAGAGCCAGCACACTACCCCTTCCACTCTGCGAGGGCTGGGTGGCGCCTCCCGGGCTTTCTTCCTTGGGGGAATGCTGCACCCGGGGTCAGCTCGGCTTCTCCGCTCCCAGACGCGGCTCAGAACTGCAGAACGTTGAGCCTGTTAAGGAGAAAAAGCCTGAAAAGGCAGAAGTCTAGCACAGAAGGTGGAGGAGCCTCACCCAGGTACAGAGAGGTCTGGAAGAGTCAGGTCTCTGCAAAGTTTTCATCCCCACAAAGTTCTTACTCGATCAGGACTACAGAGAAGAAGAAGAAAAAAAAAAAAACAAAAAACAACAACAACAACAACAACAAAAAAAAAAAAAAAAAAAAAAAAAAAGAAAGGGAGAAAGAAAGAAAGAAAGAAAGAAAGAAAGAAAGAGAAAGAAAGATAGGAAAGAAAGGAAGACATTCAGAAAGGAAGAAAAGGAAGAAAGGAAAGAAAAGAAAGAAAGGAGGAGAGGAGAGGAGAGGAGAGGAGAGGAGAGGAGAGGAGAGGAGAGGAGAGGAGAGGAGAGGAGAGGAGAGGAGAGGAGAGGAGAGGAGAGGAGAGGAGAGGAGAGGAGAGGAGAGGAGAGGAGAGGAGAGGAGAGGAGAGGAGAGGAGAGGAGAGGAGAGGAGAGGAGAGGAGAGGAGAGGAGAGGAGAGGAGAGGAGAGGAGAGGAGAGGAGAGGAGAGGAGAGGAGAGAGAGAGAAGAGAAGAGAAGAGAAGAGAAGAGAAGAGAAGAGAAGAGAAGAGAAGAGAAGAGAAGAGAAGAGAAGAGAAGAGAAGAGAAGAGAAGAGAAGAGAAGAGAAGAGAAGAGGAGAAGAGGCTCCTGACTCATTCTCTTCCCAAGACTGCCCTAGCCCAGGGCATTTTCCCTGCCTTGGGAAGTGTTGCAAAATTTGAGCTTGCCCTGGAGGTATCTCTCACTAATAACTGGATATCCTGGTTTTGTGTAAGGACATAGGCAGGACCTTCCCACAGGTTCTTCTCTACTGCATGGGAAAAAAAAAAAAACTCGAAACACTGATTTCTGTTCCAGCATCCTCAGCAGACTGCTGTGAAGGGCTGATTGCACACTTGAGGGGATCTTTTTCTGGAGCCATCCTCCCCAGCTCTGGGGCACCAGCAGCTTCTAAGAAGTGTGGAATTTCAAAGGCAAAAACAAGCTTAATATTTGCCTTCTGCACCTGACGTTTGGGTCACTTTCAGTTTTTTTCCCCTGTAATAAAGAAGACTAAAGCTTTCAAATTAGAAGCAAAGACTGAGAGCTGTATGAGATGAGGCCTCTTTGAGCTTGCAACACCTGCCAGCCCATCTGCAAAGGGCTAAGGAATAGGCTGGTGAAAGGCAGGGTGCAGAAAATTACAGACCTGGCCCTGACAAGAGGTAGCACAAGCCTGATTACCACCTCAGCTTGACGCAAGGCGGATGCTCACATGGGCTATAAGCCTCTAACCGTGGTTTATTCACATCAGTAGAGGAAAACTGCTTCAGCTACGAGATGCTGAGTAGCCACTCTGTATTTACACGTCTCCTGGTATGTCTAATGTAGCTATACATCTCCTTAGTCCAGCCTCTTCTTTCAGCATTGGGCCACCAACTCCCATAGGCAGCACGTGGCCCACAGTAGCTCAGTTCTGTGCTGGTGACAGCACTTGCTAGTCCTTCAGAGAGAGATGAGGTGATAACAGAGGGGTTTTCCAAATTGTAAGAGACATGAAGTTAAAAATGAAAATTGCATTGAAGAGGAAGCAACAATATAAGGATTTCTTCCTCAGTAAGTCTGCTTCGTTAAATACACAGTCTGTGTACAGGTACTCACTTATTTTGTTTCTAGGAAGGTCCTTTTCTGTCTTTTCTCTAAAAGAAAGGCTCTGCCAGAATGCACATAAATGTATCACTGAAGCTCCTGAAGAGAGGAGCAAACTCTGTTTTCGATTCTCTGTATGCATTATCCTTTTCCTACCCTTCCTTCTTGAGACTTCCTGCTGATCAGCTCTTCAAGGGAGTCTTTATTCTCTGCCCAATTTTGCACAAAGGTATCAAAGGATTTTAACACATTAAAACTTGAAACCTCTTAAAGAAAGAAGATAATTTATCTCCTTCCTGCCTCTCTCTCCTTGTTGCTGGAGTTTCACACCTGGGAGCTGTTATAACTCAGTCTTTACATAGAGTATTTCTTTTTAAAAGTTATTCAGCCATCCTTATACACACAGAGTACATGTATATTCACACATAATTACTTGAAAAAATACTTCCATCCTCCCTTTCAGCTTATAAGAACAGATATAAGAAACACCTTAAAATAACTGTAAATAATAAACCCTGTCATGCTAAACACTTCAAAGTAGAAGAGCAAATATCTCAAGAAGCTTGGGGAACTACACATAATTATGAATTAGCGCTCAAAAACAGATACAGATGATCTGTCATATATTTTTTTCATTTCAAATAGATTTAAAAATACTATTCCCTGTGATCTGGTAGAGACAGTAACTGCTTACTGATAACTGCAGAGCAGTTATCAAACAAAGCCTGTGGAGTGGGAGCGTGGCAAGCCAAGGCACTTTATGCCTTAGCAGTACCTATGCAGAAGACCCCCACCTTTGCTCCCTCCCACCAGGGTGCAGGGGAAGGAGTCTTTTAGTGACACTGCAAACAGGCAGAACTCTGGTGAAACACATACTGGTCACCCTCTGGGGTCTCAGTGGGGTCCTGACACTCCTCAGTGTCCACTTGAATCACTCAAAACAAGCTCTGTACCCTTTGCTAGTTCTGAGACACATGGAAGAGCTGTGGGACGGTGAGATGGGGCTGGGGAAGAGAATGTATGACCATCTCTGATAGGGTGTCCAGCAGGAACTTTGGATGGCTGTGCCAGGGAAACATCCCTTGGGAGATGGCAGGTACCTACTGCTATAAGGACCTTGTAGAAAACCTCTGACTGAAGTAGGACTTAATGGTGGAAGTCTTGGCCACCATGAAATGCCAACTTCCTGCAAGGACCTTCCTGGCGCAGAAAGTAGCAGCCTCAGGGCTGTGGGCTGACCTGTGCCACTATCTCCTTCCACTCCAGAATAACCAATAAAGTCGAGGATGAAAATCCTCCTTTTCCTCCCTTCTTCACAGCAAAAAACCCTTTCAAAACCAGGTTCCCCAGAAGGGGAACTGTGAAGCAGGGGCTCATGAGGAGAGACTGGGTAGCAAAGTTATCAGCTAACATGTAGGAATAGCTACAGAGAGCAGACAGTGAGTGACCATCTCATGCCTGCAAGAGAAGTGGAAAGAAGAGGCTATAGGATATATCTGAAAGGAAAGGACGAAGTTTATTGCTTATTCCTTCAGTGTTACAAAGCCAGATGAGGTGCTTGTCTAGGTTACTGAAGGCCTGCACCAAATGAAACAGTGGCATTGTGGCCTGCAGACAAGCAGCCTTTGCATCCAGTGAGGGAGGGACAAGCCACTGACATGTCATAATGAGCCCAAAACCCAAAGTGTCAAAACAGACAGGTCCAGTGTGCTGTGGTCTACAGTCTTGGTGCTCAGCTTTGCACCCCTCAAAGCAGTAAAGCCTTCACTACAGATTGAAGTTATTTCCAGAGTATGGCCATGGGACCTGGGATAACAATGGCATCCAGCTTTCACAGCATGTGCAGACATCATGTGCTACGTGCACAGGGAAGAGTATGGAGCACTTGGCCTCAGAAGCCCAGCAGCCCTCATTTGAAAAGCTGCTGGGAACAAGCCTGTTTCACCAAGTCCAATCACTTGGACTGTCTGCCCCTTCAGGACATCCTCACTTGCTTTAGTCTCTCTCTTTCACCCCAGTGATTACAAATGAAGAGGAAAGCAAAGAACAGAGCAAAGAAATGAACCTGGAGAACAGCTGACAGCACTTTTGCTCAGCACAGTGCACTCACATGGCAGGACACAGGTGCCTACAAAGAGAGGGGGCCTAGAACAACTTGATGCAAACAGTAGCCTTAAGCTACTCGTGTCAAAGTGTCCAAGAGAGTGCAATGGCTTTGAGGAATCATCCAGCAATGTCTCACGATCCCCTGCTACCTTCCTCATTAAACCTCGAACAAAGCTGCAGGGTGTGTTAGTGCACTCCAGCTAGGCTTTCCCATGGGGAGAAGGGAAAAGCTGGAGTCAAAGACAGTGCAAAGGGCTAGATTCAGTACTAAGACTTCAAAATGGCAATAAAAGGAAAAAGCAGCAGTTGGAGGAGAAACAGGGGAGGCCCCCTTTTGTCAGCAAGTAATACACAAAATTTGGCATAGAATGCTGCTGAGATAGTAGTAAAAAGCAAGCAACAACAGCTTTCCCCCCACAGCTGTTTACCCTTTTCTCTGAAGGTTGAGCACTTCAGTGGCAGGGATAGTTGCCCAGCCAGCTCAGTGCATCAGGAACAGCCATTAGGCTGGCAGGCCAGCTGGAAAGCAGGAAGTGCCTGGAGCAAGCTTTAGAGCCCTCCCAGCACCGGTGGCACTGACAGTTCCCCTAGGTTCCCAAGCTTGAACACTGAGAACTAAAAGGCAAGGGAGTATGATAGCAGGTTTTGTCCTCATAACCTTACGACTGGGATTTCAGTATTCCCAGAAAGGGCAGGAAGAGTGGGGAAAAGCATGGAAGTGAACCCCTGGTGATCTCTCCTTTAATTCCTGATGTGGCTGAGCAAAGCCCAGGTGGCATTCCTAAATGCCACTTTAGAGGACACTTTTCTCAGAAGCAAAGCTGAGCTCAAATGGAGGCAAGACAAACTCTTGGCAAGGAGACAAGGATTTTCAGTTTTTGCACCAAAGACAAAGCTGTCCCTGTCTGAAATTAGGCCTAAAGACTTGCTGAAAAACCTTTTTGAAACATCTGCTACTCCTTACAGTGTAAAATTTTTGAATTTGACAGGTCTTTTGGGAGTGGGGTGGGTGTGGACATGACACATGGGGGAAGAGGGAGCACACAGGGAGAGTCTACAGGTGAGAGACAGCTTGCTCTGGCAGCAATAAAAGCATGTGATCTGCATCATAGGCAGGCCATAAAAACACCTGAATCATCCATAATCCTTTAGATGTATCTATTTATAAATTATTTTCTCCAACATATTTCACTTCAGTATTGCACTGGTTTCAAGAGAAAGAGGCAGGCCAATTTGCAGATGCTCTTTGTGGTTCTCCAGCCTGCACTTAATTAATTGTGAGTTGCTTTAAAAATAATTTAGGACAGTGCTTCCACAGCACATTGCTGAAGTCTGACACAGTTCATGCTTTTGCTTCCCAGAACATGTGCAAAGTTCTTACCTCTGCCCAGCTGTTAACAAAAACCCCACAACCCAGTCTCCGTGCTGAGAGGAGGAAATCAGACATGAGACAATGCTTTTTCTCCCTGCCCACCCCACCCCTTTCCAGCAATCCTTTTTCTCTGTCACCTATTTCTGTTTAAAACCCCTTCAAACAGAGATGTTCATAGTTAATATGTCACGTAAGGAAACCGTGCCAGCTCCTGCGATGGGCAGACAGCTGGGACGCGCTCTCCGAGTCACACCATTAGTCATGGTGCTGACAGCTTCAGGTGCTGATCTTCTCACGTCAGGAAACAAACTTACCAATTTATTATTTTTAATAAAATAATTGCTTTAATGCAGTATTTAAAATAATTTTTAACATCTGATCAATAAAATAACAGTACACAAATATGGAAAATGCTGCACTTTACATAAAAAGTAAAGCTAAGCATTTAATAATACAAAACAATTTTGCCTGATGCCATCAATATCTTGCAAACTATAGTCAAAGTACTGCTTTTCTCATATATATATATATATATATATATGCTATATATACATATATAAATAATTTACAGTATTCATTTACTAGATTTGTTTACTACTGTTCCAAAAAAACCAACATGACCAATTCACAACTTTGTGAATTTGGTAACCATCTACAGTGGTTCTGACACTGCAGAGTAGTTGTGTGAAGCAGTTTACTACTGTTCCAAAAAAACCAACATGACCAATTCACAACTTTGTGAATTTGGTAACCATCTACAGTGGTTCTGACAGTGCAGAGTAGTTGTGTGAAGAGCTGCTTCAAGTTTTGAAGCAGCATGCCAAGTAACCATAGGAAGCTTGTTTCTTGTCAAAGAAAAGAAAATTCAGCAGGAAGCCATTCAATAGTTGGTTAGAGCACAGTGCAAATTATGTCCTGTGTTCAATCCCTGTGCAGGCCGTTCACTTTTGAGTTGGACTCGATGATCCTTGGGGGGCTCCCTTCTAACTCAGGATATTCTGTGATTCCATGAATGCAGTCAGTGTCTTTCCCACCAGTCCTGGGAAACAGCCATACTATACAGCACTGTGTCATGAAAGGCAACATGTTTGGAGCCTGGGGAGAAGGGTGACCCAGAGGGCTTTCATTCCACCACAAGGCAGTCTTTACCAGCAAGTAGACAATCTTTGAACCTGTTCTAACAGTCTTTATAATCCAGAGACGTCCTTCTCACTGAATGGGAACAAAGCAACTGTCTAAATACTTTCTATTTGAGAAGCTTCCCTGTTACACCACATTAAAGTATTAAAACAATATTCTAAAGCAGTGAATCTTGTGCTTTGCAAACACTGCTCCTCTCCAAGGAGAGTCTTCAGCGCCAGAGTTTCAATGCATCTCAACTTTTTCCTTTTTTGTAGTCAGAACAGGTTTTGTTAGTATATTTCCACATCTATGCTCAAGTTCAATGCTATTTTTTGTATCCACAGAAAGATAAACTGTTTTTTTCTGTTTACCCTCCCTTTTTAGGTAGGATCTTTTACTCCTTTTATTTTTAGTAACTCCAAATTTTCCATGACCATCCAAGTATGCCCTAGCTACATTATGTGATGTACTTCCAATTACAAGAATGACTGATTTGTCCTCCTTCCCTCAGTCACTTTCTCAGAGGAAAGGCTGAGAGCAATCGAGGCAAAGTGTGGGGTAGAAAGGATCCCTCATTCCTTCTGCTTGCTACTTTGATCTCCACTGATGAGCATCCAGTAGTAATTCTAAACCCAGAAAATTTAAGATGTTGAGTCAGACAGGCAATACATTAGCATGTTTACTGACTGCTGGTTCATGATTAAATACAGTTGCCATGCTATGCTGTGCCAATATAATGATATTTGTTTCCCTAAATAAGATTGGGTTGGAAGGTGGCACTACACATAGAATTAATGTTGCAGACTCTGGAGTACTGAAGCAAGTGACATACATAAACTAGGTACACATATCAAGCCCTCAGAACTTGTAAGACAGTTAAATGCAAGCAGCTCAATGTTTTCACTGGTTTACAGACTGATTTAAGCCAAGTATTATTAAAAACCTTACAGGTGCTAAGTTAGGTATTTAATAAAAAATGTTTATCTGTAAACAAGTTATCCTTACAACGGATCATTTTCCAGAAACTGGAATTTCAAGACAGTGCAACAATGCTTCAGTGTTATCTTTGGCAGTAGACAGTATGGTGAAATGCAAGATTCAAATCACTTCAGAAGAGCATGGTACAAGCGTAGAGAATGCTTCATCTCCCTCTCTTGTTCCATGCAGAATATCAAGTCCCTGAGACAGACACGGGTTACTCTTGGACAGAACATCTGCTTCGTAAGGCTAAAACCTGATGATCCAGCAATTCCTTTGCTGTTCAAACCCTAAATGGGGGAGAGAGGAAGAAAAAACCCATCAGAAACATTAGAATTTCATGTAAATAGAAGTTTTAACTAAACTGGTTGGATTATACTGCCTACTTGTATAAAACTAGCCCAATGATGTTCAGCTTTCCATGTTGAAAACCAACAATCTAAAAATCTTTGCAGATTAGATACTGAAAAAGACAAAGCAAGCACTTGCCAGCTGATGATTTATTTCAGTCAAAGCAACCACACAGTTCTTTCTTCCTTTAAAATTATACTAATATGGTAAGATAAATAACTGCTGTTTCACTGAAGTCTGCTAAACAGACTTGCACTGAGAAAGGATCAGGCAGCTATGAAAAAGGTATTAACACAGTACCTATGCAGAGCCCCAGGTCATGCACAGCTCTAACTACTGCTTGGTCCAGAGATTTCCATCTCTTCATGAGGAAAACTGTCACTGTGAGTGCACCCTAGCTTTAGAACATGGCCAGGAGAAACTCATCCCAGCCATCATCTGTGCCCTGTCCTTTAAGAGGGCAACAAATACTCAATGAAAGCATCCAGATATTCAGAACACTGTATCTGAGCCTATCCACCTCAGTCAGCTGCCTTGCTTGGTTATGAAAATACAACTGGTAGGAGATGATGGTATTTAGTAGCTTTATATTCAAGCTACTGGAACGAGCAACCCCCATGCTTTCCAAAATGCCCCAAGATTTATTATTAGGGGTGGGGAAGAGGAAGATTACCATGAGCTGCACAATAGACTGGCTACTTATCTTGGAGCCAATCTGTGCTGCACAGCCAGTCTCTTATCACTACTGGAGGGTTCTTGGTAATGAATGTAATTTGTACAAATACGAGTGCTCAGTCTCTGTAACTTCAGCAAGGCAATGCCTGCCAGCATCAACACCACTTGGAGATGGTGTTGCTTGGATGCAGTGTTAACTATATCAATTCTTACTCTAACACTCTCTGCAAGACTTCTGCAAAATGACTTTGCCCACTTTGCTTAGAGAAATCTGTTTAAACCCCCCATTTATTAGAAATGACTACCAGTGCTGGACTACATATAGCAGCAAATGCTACTGTTGTTAGGGTGGAAGCATTGAAATTTATTAAAAATATAAAGAGATTCACCAGAGAGCACATGCTAGCCACAGAAAACCCAGGGCACACTGCAGAAATGGAAGCTGTATTTTTTTACAAGCAGCACGCAGGGTATTCAGCACCATTTCATTTGCTTTACAGTCAATACTATTAAGCACTATGAAATGCCATAATTTGAAACTTTCAGTTTGTTAAATGGCTTGGAACAAATGCGTGCGTGGGGAAGACTGCTGGCCACATTGTACAGAGGGCACTGCTGTCCTGGTAAGACACAAAAGGGTCACAGTTCAAGTTTGTCATATGACAACCCTGAAGGATCCAGGGAAAAGATAGCTCTGCAATGCAGCTGCCAGCACGGGTTGAAAAGGAGGTCAGTCCAACAGGATGCAGCAGAAGGCCTGAGGCAATGTTATAAATGAAACAAACCCCAAGGGTTTTCAGTAACCCAACAGCAATGTCCTTTATAATTCAAAGAACTTTACTGAGGTGAAAGTATTTTCTCTTTAAATAAGTCATTAGACTAGAAGTCTTACCTTTAAAAAGACACCAAACAAAGCCACTCAATCCTGTTCACTCTTGCAAAAAGGGAGACAGACGGCACAAATCACCCAGCCCGCTTTGGAATCTGCTGTAGCTGCAAGATGCTACAACAGGGCAGAAGTACCAAGCTGCCTGAGCTTGAAGACAGTGTTATGGATTTGTTTATTCTTAAATTCTTACCCATCATGCCCAGTGCAGAGACATAAAGCGATATTATGCTG
Source organism: Anomalospiza imberbis (assembly GCF_031753505.1). Lineage (NCBI taxonomy): Eukaryota > Metazoa > Chordata > Aves > Passeriformes > Viduidae > Anomalospiza > Anomalospiza imberbis. The sequence goes on from NC_089681.1 coordinate 45,986,098, forward strand.
TAATACCACATCCAAAGTCAAAGCTTATCCTGGGCCCCTGTTTACTAAGACAGCCTTTCACAGTTCTAACTTTCCCATAGCATCACTCTGGCTTATCAAAGCTACCAAGCACAGCATTTCAGGGGCCAAGGAGCTCTTTGACAACCAATAGCTCCTACTACAAGTTCAAAGAAAGTGCCCTTCTCTCACAGTACATGATGGTTTAAGATTAAAGAAACCTACAAACAGCCTAGGTCATTCCAGTCCAGATAGGGACCATGCTAGGGAACCCACTTTTAAGTGAATTTATGCAGTGCTGAGCACTATCTCCTGTTATCTACTGTCTTCCACAGTTATATTGAAACACTGGTATTTCCTGGTTTTGTTTTGGAACTTGGACCAAACAGTGGTCCAAGATCTGCACATCCCAAAGAACCATCATAAACCCTGCTGTTAATGTCCAAGACTTTACTTATTAAATGCCCAGCTCTGAGCTCTCAAGCGACACAAGGGACACTTTAGGGGAGGGTCCTCTGCTGCTCCACGTGAGCAAATTCCTGTTGGGCAGGAGGTCAACCTTGTCTGGCCCTAGGCAACAGTCAATAATCCTCTCCTTTAGATCTCACATACTCCTTTCTCAAAAGCACAAAACTTTTGCGACCTGAAAGACACCAGCTGACTCCTTGCTCCCAGACATCTCTATTATGCTCCCCCCATTTGGGCAGCAACCACTTGGGTCTTGCTGTTTTGGGGGATTCTTCACTGCTAGTCTTCAGCATACCCCAAGACAGCTTTGTCTATTTCTAGGGGAAAATTGCTGCTTTTCAACCAGGTCACACACAAGTACAAAGATAAACAAATAGAAAATGCATCCCTGTAGAATCAGTTCTAACAAAAGGTACTGCAATCAGCCTGTATCCCCCTTCTGCAACATCTAATTATTAGTGCTCTAACTAGCAACTTCTTTTTTTCTCGCTCTTTTTTTTTGTTTCCTTGAAGTTCTTGCCTTTCAGTAAACCCTCACCACCCTGGCCTTCCTTCCAAAAGGGAAATGCCAGACACATGCAGCCCAGGAGGGCCATCTACCAGTGTAGATTCTACTAGTCAGCCTCAGTATCACAGCTGACAGACCCTGTTTGTAAGCCAGGTGAGGCACTACAGCAGTGTAACTGCACCACTGTAAACCACCCATCCCAGTACTGAGACAACTGGCTTAAAAACAGGCCCAGGAGGTCACAACAGCATCAGTCCTGCTTTTGAACTATCCTCAGAATTGAGCCCAAATCAGCACCTTTTCCACAGCAGCACATTGTCACCCTTAGAGCCTTTTATAAACACCTGACAGAGATCAATTGCACTGACTTGGCAGCAGAACCCATTGTGCTGCTCCTGCTGTAGTCCCAAGCTGTTGAACAGCCAGTTTCATTCAGAGGTTGCTCTGAAACCTGTTTAAAGGTCTCTAGAGCTCTCTCCAGTGGCTGGATAGAGAATGAAATACCAATTTTCTGAAAAGGCAAGAGTGAAGTTAATACAGAGCCACCACTACTACCTTTCTTCTAGTCTGCAAGGTATCTGGAGCTTGGCATCTTCAAGTTTGGACCATGGATACCGACAAGGATTTCAAAAGTGCTCAGAGCTGTTCTACAGGCCCTGACACAAAACTCATAGAGGTCTGCAGACATGTCCCTCCCCACCAAGTTCCAGTCAGGTTCAGTAATCTGTTCCTGGGGGAGTACACACTCCCTTTCCCAAATTCAGTGACTTCACACCAACCAAAATTCAAAATTTTAAACTCTTGGGAGGGAGAAACTTTAAGGGAGAAGAGTACTCAGTCAAATGCTTAAAAGTCAAGCCAAGAGTTTTCATTTCAATTTTTGGTATGGCATAAACATATCACAGGCCCAGAGTCAAGATCCCAAGAGAGTAAACTGTTATTGCAGCTCTGCTGCACATTATAAAAATACCACCAGCAGAAGGAAGCAAAGTCATGAGACACTTTCCAGTGACATCCCCAAACACTGAAAAATGACAGCTGTGTGCAGCAGAGATGTTGCTGAAAGGTGGTAAGAGCACCTAGTGAATTGAAGCAAAAGCATCCAGGTTCAACCCCCATCTCTGTCATGTGTGGTCACCCTGAGATCAGTGGTATCTAGTGTATGCTGTACTTGGTTTCCCAGCTGTAAAACACACAACACATTTCTGTCTCATAAGAGGAAACAAGAGTTAAAAAAACATTAACACACTCTGTTCTAGCACTTACCTGAGTCTTCTCCAGCAGGCAGGGGAAAGGAACAGACCCTGGCAAAATTGTGACATTTTTGCTCGTACACACAAGTGCCTAATGTAGGCCAGAGAAAACAAAGTGAAAGAAGCTGATAGCAGTCTGGTGGCAAGCCAGCTTACTGATGCTGCCTGTTCTAACAAACTTCAGTCTGACAGAAATACTCCCACATTCACAACACTAAAATATTACATGATTCAATATTTATAAGATTCTTTTTTTAAAATAAAGTTGGTTGTTTTAGGTTGGGGTCTGGGGATTTTATATTTTTTTTAACCCTATAGACCATTAAGGTAGCTCAAGCCAATAGCTGAAAGACTCAGATCTCTATGTCCAGACTGCTTTTTGTGCAGCTGAAAACAAATGTGTATTTATGATGTTATCTGTAGCCTACAAAAAAGCGTCACAGAGCTGTCAGATCTATATAATAGAAAACTCCATTCAATTACATATTTTTCTTCAGATTTCATTGCAACATTCCTACAAGTCCTTTCAAATGTAGGCAACAACATGTTTTACATATTGAAACAAATTACTGTGAATGCAATGTCAGTTTATTCACTATTATGCCCAAGATTCATGTACGCATGTCACTTCTTATGGGTACATCAGATGCTTAATCTGTACCTGGAGGTAATGAATCCTATACAAATATGTCATGTTAGTTAACAGACAATTATTAAGCTGAAATTTTCTGGCTCTTTGCCACATCATTTTAAGCAATGTATTGTCAACTAAATTATAAATCTCTTGACCCTTCACATGTCATCAACATTTGTGCATTACCAATATGTTCAGCCTAAAGCTACAATGCAATTAGTCATTTAAATTGCAGATCTCTTTCACATATAAGAAGAATTAAGTTCATCTCTAGCACAGAGAAAGCACGATATGGGCCAATGAACTGTATTTCTGAAGTGTGTGAATGGCAGTTGAGAATATTTTTGCTTATTTACATGGGGAAAAAATTCAGATCAAGTGTATAGCCTAGACTGACAGGCACCAGGAAATTCAGCACAGAAACTGAAACTCTTTAGCTGACAGAGCTGTGCTTTGTTAGGTCTTGAAACAGGTAACTAAGATGCTGAAGACATTTTGTAATTGCAGTAACTTTTAGCTCCCTTCTTCCCCAAAGGTATGACCATGTCATAGACACTTCAGTTGTCCAAGTGCTTAAATAAGAACCAGAAATTGAAATCAAAAGTCTGCATACATTAAGCATATGCAAAGTAGAAAATACCTCACCCTCCAGTATCACTTAATACCTATGGGCTGGGGGAAGGTGTGACAGAGAGAGAAAGAGACACAGAGAAAGTGAGGGAAACCACTGAAGTGTAGAAACAGATTCTGTAGCCTTGTTATGAACACCTACTTATATATAAGTAGCCCAATTTGAAGTGATTGCTTTTAAATTAATTTTATGCAGCTTCTAAGAAAATACTTTAGCAGACTATCACGTACCTATGCCAAAGACCAAACAGTGGCCTCATTGCACAGTGAGCTATCATTTGCTGCAGAGCCAATTCATACCTTTAAATTCACACTTAGTCATATCCTTAACACCAATACTGAAGCTGATGAATTATCCTAGTGTGTTCCCTCATCAGAAAAGCTTATGGCCAAAACGAATGGCAGTAGCTTCTACAGTTACCACTTATAAGAGCAAAACCCCTTCTGGGAATAAAAAATTAAAATTTAAAAAAAAAAAATAAATAAAAATAATACTAAAATAAAATAGCCACTCTCTTGTTACACACCAGCATAAACAAATCATATCTCTTCCCCAGTCACTTGGAAGAGTTGGGTTTACTTCCATTCTGCAGAAAGGACTTCTTGCTCAAAGGCTTAGTTCTTCCTTGGTCAACCTAAAGAACATTTCCAAAGCTTAAACAAGCACTGTATACAGAATATGTTTAATCAATGTGCATACCAGCATCCCAAAGCTGTAAAGCAAGAAGGGTAAGTTTAAGTTCTGCTAACAATGATCAGATGTGGCAGACACAAGAGAAGATGACAAGCTCATTTCCTCCACCCACAGTCAATACTAAAAATGGGACAATGACCACTGTGGTAAACAAGGCATTTCTTCCATTTTTTCTTGCCAAACTTCTATGCAGAAGGAGAATGCAAGTGTGGACTGCTGTATTAGATAATGCACAACCCTGGAAGTATCACATTATTTTAAGTATGTTGGCCAGGGCTCAGAGTTTGACAGAAAGGGAGTATTTGAATGGCTCTGCACTGACCACAGCATATCAGCTGCATGATTTACTTATATAGCAACTACTTGCAGTAGCTTATGTTTCCACAGCAAAGCCTGTGACGAGGCAAGACCCACACTTACTAACAGAGCAGCCAGTCTTGGCAAGGGACAGAACAGACACAAGCAGTATCTGTAAAGTGGAATTTCCTTTGCCATTAGATCTAGCAAAAAGAAAGAAAATATACGAAATGTACACCCCTGAGTCAGTCAGTGGAACCAACCTGGAAGAAAGCAAGTGAAGAACTCAGCACCAACAGCCTTTGGGGCAGGAGAGACTGCATCACTTCTAAGTTATAATAAGTTCTAATGGTTATCATGGAGCCAGAAAAGTAACGCAAAGCAAGTGGTCTACCCCAAAAAATTACACAGAAGTACTAGTATTCAACTAAGTTTTCCTATACAAAGTAGAAGAATTCGGATAACGACCATAAGTGTAACAGCCAGTCTTCTGAATCTACTTTCAGAAACATCTGCAGACATTTTTCGTCCCTGGTGCATGATTCTGCACAAATACACAGCTCTTGGTTCACAAGGCCAAAGATGACCTTGCACCCAAGACACCTCTGAATAGAAGAAAAGAAAGTTTAAGGACTCAGAACTATAGTCTTCAAATTCCTAAGATCCCAGTCACAGTGGAAATGAGAAAAAGATGTTTCCAAAATGGCTTTGTCAACAGAAAAGCAGTAAAACTTAATAAAAAAATTAAAAATCCTTGACTATTTATCAGCATTGAAAACATTATGGGGCGTGTTACAAACCAGTAAAAGCTATGAAACAGAACAAAGAATTGGGAAAATGAGTCTGTGGTTTCAAGTTTACTTTTTTCTTATTTGTTTTAGAAGTGTCCTCCCCTCCCAAGACGAGTTAGTTTTCAATTCTTCCTACCCTTTAATTCATTACTGTTTACCACATGCCCTCAAACTAGGGGAGGAGGAGAGGTGGGTAACAAATGCACAAACCCCAGGACACATATAAATGAAACCTGAAGGCCTCTCCTCTTCATTGTATCCAAAACTTTCCAGAGGGATAAGAATGAGAGAGATGAAGATATTGCCACCTCTGGATTACAAGTAGCACCAATTAACACATTTTCACAACAGAGGGATTTTCTTACCAAGGCTTTCTCAAATTGCTCTTTCTGAACAATACCATTCAAATGTTAAGTTGCAGTGAAGAGAACATGCAAAACTACCCAAACTAGTGTTTCCAACAAGAAAGGAAAAAGAATTCCCATTACGCTGATGTATTTTCTTTAATTTTTTTTTTTTAATTAGGCCCTAGAGCATTAGCCTTATTTTTTCATTCCATGATCATCATGGATTTGTCCCTACTGCTATTTCAACTTTAGAGATACACAAGTAATCATGGCAATATTTAGATTCTTTCTGTACTTGTTATGCTATGAGGTGATGAGGCTGCTGCCAAGCAGGCTTCTAGCTGGAAAGCACATGCTTGTGTCACCACATGTTCTAGTTACCACATTAAAATGACCCATAATAGGTCTCCTGGAAAGACCAAGAAAAGCACAATTTCAGACATCAAAATAAGATGAATGTGCAGGAACCATGTGCTCAAGTATCTTGGGAAAAAGATTTTTCACAAGAGGAGCAAAGCCCAGTGCTGGTGTGTGAAGAAATAGAAAACCTTGGGCTGAAGAATCAACCCAGTTTAACACAGATGCTCATTTGTGGATATGTTAGCACACTATGCTCCCTAAAATGCTGGTTTGAGCCCTTCACATTTACTGCAACAGTAGGCAGCAGATCCAACCAACCCAGTTTGCTGAACTGAACTTTCCCAATATCCATTACATATTGGTACTGAATAAAGAAAGGTAAATATATGACAAATTTGCTTAAAGACTTTCACTTTTTAAATACATACTGTAACTGATTATTTCCTCCCTGTGTGCCCAAATACATTAGGGCTTTGGTTTGCATCAATAATTGCTTGAAACAATTCCTTTCCTTTAATTATTGCAGTAGGCAACCATAAAAAGAAGCTGTACAGAGCTGACATGGCCATAGGAGACACAAACATTGTACAAAGAACATTATCCAAAGAAAGCTGAAGTCATAGTTAAAAATCTTAATCCAGTTAGCATCAGTGATTTCACTCAATAATGTTAAATATCATTAATATTTAGGAATAATTTCTTCCATCATACACATCTACCAAGTTATTAGTCTTAAAAAAAAATAATTAAAAAGTCACAGGAGTATTATGCACATATTTACTTGCCATTGCACAGTCTAGAAGTTCTGACATTTAAGATTATTTGAGAGTAAAGCACTCTGTATTTTGTCTGTATTTGCAATTTGAAATGAAAAAGCACATCCTGCCTGTTTAAATTATTCTCAGACAGGTTGCCCAAAATGATTTTAAAGATGCCCAAATGTGTATCAGCCTAAGGCCATATTGTACTTGCTTTCAGTTTCAAAGACCTCCTTTCATCTCTGAAGAATGGAATGTTGTTTACTGCTCAGGATGTTTTGCCATGTTATCATGAATGTATTACAAATGTTCTGCTTCTTGAACTAGAGAGTGTTTGTCAAAACCATTCTTTATTCTACATGAGGAGTCTTAAGCCTTTTATAAATCCTGCTCAGATATATTGGGACACTTAAAAACATTTAAATCTAAGCATCCTTCTCAAGGATTGCTATCCTGCATAATTTCACAAAATAGAAAAAAAAAAAAAAAAAAGGTCTGCAGGGAAATGCTTTCTGGTAGCATGAAGCCTAAGAACTAGGCACTGGAATGCAAGCTTGCATGCAAGAAACCAAAATGGTTTCACTGTCAGAATCAGTTTCACATACTGCCCTTACAAATCAGTCTATATGGCAGCCATAAGACAAGCTGCTTAAAATACAGCAGGTAAAATTGTGACAATGGAATGTTATCAAGGTTTAGGGTCAGTTTTAGGCGTGTCGTGTCCACATTCTTTTGAAGTGGCAAAGTAAATAATGGATCACCAGCTTTCAACAGCAACACTGTTATCTGCCTCACTTTGGCATAATCTCATGAAGCTTTTAATAAAGCAGACATACCACAGATGATGAGAAATAACTGAAAACTACTTAACAGGCAGACTTGTTAAATATTCAGAAACAAATCTGGCAATAATTACAGAAAACCACTATGAAGAACAGGAATAGTTACCTGATAGAAGCTTGGGGGAAGACGAGAAAAGGATGGGGAAAACTGTTCTTGTGCTAGACTGATTTTTTCAAGTTTTTCCAGTGGTATTTAAAAAAAAAACAAACCCATACATTTAGCTTCGTGTGAAAGTGCATTTAAAAACTTCAAAGAAGAGAAGAAAAGCTGCTGAAAAGCTGTCAATGCTGCTTTCTGCAGCTTGTTTAGAGAAAGACTGCTTCCCTTCACTTGTGGTTAACAGGGAGTATTCAAAGACCTAATTCTGTATCCATGTCAGGGAAAAAATAAATTAAAAATTAACTGAAGCAACTCTATCTCACCTGCTTAGTGAGGCCTCTTGTCACAGTCCAGATGAAGAAAAACTACAGGACAGTTGCCACCACCATCTCAGTTACAATGCAAATAACTGAGGACAAGGTCCTCCCAGACTCTGCTATGCTAAAATGACAGAGTATTTTCAATCCTACCATCTATTTAAACTTCCCAGACAACAAGAATGAAAAAGACTGAAGGTTCATCAGAAAGGACAACTTTACCACCACTGCCTCCACACAAGAGTTACTTTCCAGGCTCCTGATCATTGTGATTATGTCAGGCCAACCAGCCTTTCACTTGAGCAATATCGAGGCTTCATGATAGTGGCTGTAACACCAATTTCTCCCATCTCCAGCAAAGATGATGACCTCTAACAGAAGTAGGCTGTCAGTCTCCTCAGGACTTCTGCAGCCACAAAAGCTTCCCAGGTACTGGGAACAGTTACTCTTCGGAATATTGAGAGATGTACTCAGAAAAGGTTCGTTAAAAGCACTTTCAGTATTTAACATGAGCCATAGAAGATGATCTGGCTCATTGCAGGAAGTGAATGGTCTAGCTTTACTGACTGACTTACTGCTTTTTGGGAGAACCTAGCCAAGGTGAACTCACAGAATATTTGAGAAGAGTCCCTATGCATTGTGCATGGATAAATGTGCTCAGTCAAATGTTAAATCAAGAGCCATTTCAAAAGCCATCCAAACCAGGAACTGTGAGTTCATCTGAGGGGCCATGACAATTATCCCTGTGGAAGGCCACCACAACTTGGTTACCCTCCATTATAGATGGGAATTTCTGAGTCATTATTTAATTTAGTCCTTTACACACAGTGCTCTTATGCACAGTCTTTCCTTTAACACACAATTACACACTCCCATCACATTTACCAGAAACAATCCTTTCAAGCACCTATCACACAAACTAGGTTTCTTACAGAACACAACAAACCATTTTGTGTTAAAGAATTCACACTTCTTCCTACAGGGAAAGGTAAATGTAATTCAGGATGAAGATGTAACACCATGCAAGTCATTGCAAGCCACGTCTGTACCTCGAGCCCAGATCCAATGTTTGATGAATCCAATGGTCTTTTCTTCCTTGGTCCAATGGCTGCCAAAGCAGTGAGGTTGGCTTCTCTTTGTTGCATCTGTGCTAATTCCAACTGTTGCATCTAATTTAAAAAGAAAACATCTACATTAATTATGATACACATTATGTTAAAGGTTCTTTTTAAAGCTGTTTCAGATGGCTCTATAGCTCCTCCAGAAACGATGTGTTTCACAGCATCTTTCCCCTCTTTCTAGTCACTTTGGACAAATTCCAGTACTCAGTCTTGCTTGGAGCCCAATGGACAACACTGTTTAAGTAACACCTTTTATGGAGACCACATTGTGGCATCGATGCAACCTTAAGACAAGCATTGCAGCTCCTTCCTTACCTCATAAGGTTTGTTGTTTCTGGTTAATGGAAAATCTTGGTCTGAACTGGTTTATGAAGCGGGATTAGTATTAAAAATTGAAGTTACCAGGTTATGTGACCTGGTTTTCTTATTATTTCAAAATCTCAATTCCTGACTGCACAAGAAAGATACCCAATTTCTTCTATTACCTGAACTCAGCACTTAATATTGCCTTTGTGAAACACTATACTACCCAATTTAACAGGATGCTGCTAGTTGACTACTATTCTTTCTTTTCCCAGTACATATGTGAATGTTGAGGAACATCTGGAGCAAGGTAGAGATACAGTGCATGTTTATTTTCACTCACCTCCCAAACTGTTGAACACTAAGAAATCATTAGAAACAACCTTCATCTGGGTTAGGTAAACTTGGGATGGGACAGAAAACCATAGTAAAGAGGATTAAAATAAAAAAAAATGAAAAAAAAAAGAAGTTTTATTCTTGTATTTTGAGACACATGCTATTCAATGATTATTGATGCCAGCTGCTCTGGAGCTCAACCCAGTCAAGTCTGCTGACAGACTTACTGTCTTAGATCAGCCACCTTACTAATACAACCACACTGCTTCCAGATCCACCAGCTGTCCAACTTGGAGCCTGGATGGAGAAGGAAGGCTTTCCAAACCTAAACCTCTGGGTGATGTCAACCCTGGGCTGGTCTGACCTGCAACTAGTATAGCTCTGTAGCCCACATCCTCCCCAAACCCAGGACTTAGAAGTTTGTTCAGATGGGGATTCTCTGCATGGATGTGTGTGCACATCATAAAAAAATTAAAGTACAGCCATACCATGGGTAGGAAAGCATCCAAATCTCCTGCCCTCCCCCATCATATACCCAATGAATTCCCTGGACTTCCTCACCCAGTCAGTACAGATATCTTGCTTACCTAGCCTGCAACACTATGATTTTATGATTTTGCTTGCTTTTCAGCTCTTAGAGATCCCACTTGGAGAGGAGAAGAGCAGCTGATAACAACTGAGCTTGCAGTCCCTACATGGTGTAAGTCTCCTACTTGCTACCACTTAAATAGAGATGAATCCACAACCAAGAAATACTTTGGGTTTCAGGGGGAGCGTTTTGGGGAAGAGAGCTTTTGGCTGGGTGGTTTCTGGGGGAGTGTTGTTACAAGCCTCAGTTTACATCATATGAGTAGACTTCAGTGATGGCAGCAGCTTCACATCAGGTACTGCAGCAACTAGGCTATTTAAATAAAAACAGTATTTCGGGTCAAGATTCCAAAAAGCACAGTGTTCTCTGGAAGACTCAAACTGCTCAAGGTTTTTCAGCAGAAATCAGGGAAAGCAAGATTTTAACAAATATGTTGAGAATAGAGTTTTTGGGAGGCATGTTTCAGTTTTGAAAACAGCACTGTTTGCAAGTCATCTGTGATCACCCTATGGAGGCTTTTATTGTAGTAGTACTTCTTCACACAGTAGTACTTCTTCGAAGCTAGATACCACCATTCACTTACCACACACACTATTCTTGCTTTTGTGTGCAGTGTACACAATTAAAACCTTATTTATCAAAATTCACTCAATTCAGTCAACTTGTTTTTATCCAAATAGACACGACTGCTTTCAAGAATACAGACTATGAACTTTCAAACTACTACTATTTTGCAATTGTCTGAGGTTAACTCCAGCCAGCCTACTAGCATAAAATGTTTAAGATAAATTTTCCTTTAATCTCACATATAGATAAAATTTCATATCTTTATATTCAGTAACACACTCCAGCCAATCAGAGATGGGGGAAAGTGAAAATAAATTAAAATAAAAATTTGAAACTTCACAAACTGTGAAAGATTTAGGCAGGAGCAATAAAATACTTAGAATAAGCGTTAAATCTCTGCAATAAAATGCTAAGATTTTTTGGCAGAGACAGGTGCTCACTTTCAGCCTCAGCTGCCCAGAACTCCAACACCTGGAGCCTGGAGCCACCCATCCTTACAAGCAGTTATGGAGCATCCCTGCAGAAGTAAAGCACTCCTTCCTGCTAGCAGTGTAGTTCAGTCATCATGATGGTCACATGTACACCACAGTCTTCTTGCCATGAGAAAGGGCATTGCAACATGCCATGCACGCAGCACCCCTCTGGGAAAAGATTAAACTCCTAAAGGCTCCAGTGAAAAAGAAAACCAGAAGGGGAAAGATGATTTGCTTTAGTTTAGGAACCATTACACTCAAAGTAAAATGACTTTTAAAGCCATTAAACTTAAGACAAAGCAAAACAAACCAAAAGCTTTTATTAGTCTAAAGGCTTCCATTCCTGGGAACCAGTGGAAAACACATCCCCATTCCCTCTCAACCCTACAAAACACACATCAACTAGCTTTACTGCAGATAGAATTGTCAAAAACGTGTGGCTGCTGAACACCTCTGGCTTGAAGCAACATTGAAATAAGCCCCTCTCCCCTTTTTACAGCTGCTGTTGATGGGCAGCCATGGTCAAGTGTGAGGACAAAAGGCAGAGCTATGAATTAAATACCAACAGGGCTTTGGGTCAGCATCAGCACGAGGTGGAGGGGACTGGGCAAGTTGAGGCTCTCATGGGGGAGCATCAGGATGCTGCTCTGGTTGAGGACTGGCACCATCACCATTTACTCCATGGAATTCTAGCAGACCAAGTGTGCTGCTGGCACAGACACACTGCAGGAGGGAGCAATGCTGCTGGAGGGCAGTGCTGGCAGAGGTTACAAAGGAGAGGATGACACTTGGGAGACTATATAAAAAAGATGTGCTTTCTAGAAACAGAACTGATGCATCTTTGACCAGGCAGTTCCCAAGACAATGCTGGAATCACATGTCATTACCAACATCTGCTCTCTCCAATACATTTTGCACCTCCTAGCTAGTCAAAGGATTTTTCAAATCATAAAGAATCTCACCAGAGGTTTGGAGCAGAAGAAGAAAAAAAATCATAATCTTGTTGCATTGTACACATCTCAGGGATTTTTCTGAGAACATAATTAAGACAAATGAATTTAAACACTCAATTTCTATAATGGACTCAACAGATCCCCATTAAGCGATATGGGCAGGCATCCAAATTACCCTGCTGAAGCCAGCAAAATCATCTTTTCATCAAGTTTTGTTCCATTAAAAATTGAAGATTAAAGGTCTAAACATTGTGTGAGCAGTAAAAAGCACGGGATAAGGAGAAGACAGGCAGATAATGTCAAGGGATACCTGAGGATACTGGCTGGCTAACTACTGCCAGATTTTCCTAAACAAGATAGGAAAGAGCAAGAAGTGACTATGTGGAGTCAAATCTTTATTTAATGGTTAGTTTTGTAGCATGTAAGTTAGGGAAGAAAGATCACTGTATAAGGGGCAGTAAAAGTAGAATATATACACTTTATTAAAATATATACTACTATACTAAAAGTATAGTAGTAGAAAATATACTACTGTATTAAAAGTAGTATATACACTTTATTAAAATATAACATAGAGAAGCTGCATGGCTTCCCTTCTAGAGGTCAGTTTTATTATCATTGGTGTCTTTGAGTACGATAGGATACAAAGAGAACTGTCACACCCAGGTGAAATCACACCATCATACTCATCTTGACAACAGATTGATCTTCCTTGAAGACTGAAGTGTGTGATGGTAATTCCACAGGAGCAGGGGGGAGCTGCACCATACATTGGACCCCTAAACTAGCAGGCTGCTCCTCAACCTGACCTGCTTCATCTGCTGAAAGATGCTGCTCTTCCATCACAACACAACAACCCAACACATGCCCTATTCAAAATTAATTCCCTGAGAAGGGCATTAAGAGAGGATGGGTTACAGGCAAGTGGCAAATGAATGTTCATGCTTCCTTCCTCCCCTTTCTGATTTCACATATGCTAAGAATTGCAGTACAAAGAGTTCTAAAAACCTGTGTATAAAGATCAAATTGCTATGAAAACGTCTCAGAACTTGTAAAATAGTCTTTGTTGCTGCTGGCCTTTTTAATAATAAAAATAGGGTTTAAAGTCTGGTCTTCCAGCAAGCTGGAATCTCTAGGGTGACACAATAACCATTTTAGTTAATCTGACCTGGAGCAGAAATCAGGAAATAAGGTACGTTTTAAAGTCCTTCCTTATAGTGAAATGGCATTTGCAGCATGGCTGTAATCACACAAAATGAAAGGTTTTAAAATTGACCTCTCTGTTCTTCACTCAGTCCTCTGAGAAAACTATTTTTTCCCGCTCACAGAAACTCTCTCACGTCTCATACACCACATTTCAGAAAATACGCAAAATCTATTTTTACTGTTACACCAACGACATTTCTGAGGCACTTTAATATTAAAAAATAAATTTCAAGTTGTATAAGAAGACAAGAAGTACTTCAGCTATGAGATGTTGAAACTTTTACTTAAAGCAATACTGCAGATTGGTTTTAAACTCTTTTGGTTACGAAGTACATGATAATGTGGTTGCCTGCCTTATCAGAGCCTCAATAATGCAAGTTATGTAAATCTCGAGGCTTTCCCTAAAGAGGAAGAATCCCTTAAACACAAATGATGAAAAGTATACACTGCTACAAATAAAGTCAGCTAATTCACAGCAGCTAATCCATGATGTGTACAGCAGAGGGTGGCTGTATTATCAAAGGTGGGGAAAAAAAGAGTGTTATCTAACTGAATACAAATTCATCTTGGAAAAAGAGTAAATTAAAGTCTTCATGTCTGGTCACAAAGTACCAAGGATTCAGGTATTTGATATAAGCTTTCATAGAGGACAAAGTACATGAAACATTTGCTCTCTAGATCCTCAAAAAACGGTTTTACCAGGGAAGGTTTTTCAACAGGTAGTTAGGAGATCACCTGGCTTAGCCAGGGCTCACAGAGCAGTAACAGGACTGAGATTAAAGAAATGCCAGACAGGTGGCCCTTGTCCAGCAGACGACATGCCAGCATAATGCTGGCAGAGAAATTCATACCACTGTCTGCTTCTGCAGGCACTTCAATATACAAAGTACTAGGAAACAAATCTGAGGAGCAGAGAAAAGAAATCTCTCTTCATTTGAACACTAGGAACTTATCCCTGGGAAAAAAAAAAAAAGCCAAAAAATTGTCTCGGCAATGCAATAACAAATAAATACAGCCCCATGGATGTAAATGAGCTCAGAAAAAATGCTGGCAAGATAGATGTAGCTAAACACCACAATTCTGGACTTGGTTATAATTAATATAAGAGAAAGACTTAAAAGTACATGTACAAGATACTGAGTTTCATATTAAGTAAAAAGTGGGGATGTCTCCACATATGACATTACAGGCAGATAGAGTACAGGACAGATTAAATAAATATTTAAACTAACAGAAGAACTGGCAGGAAAGGAAACCAGGGAAGGCTGAAGACAACTTAATGTATGCCTAAGGGTTATGTGTGCTATCTAGCAATAAGTACATCAGGAGTAATAAAGCACTAAAGTAGATGAACAAGAATTTTTATAAGACTTGCGGGGGGGGCGGGGGGGGGCAAGAAAGGAATATAAGCATACAAAAGAGTCAGAAGCTCCCAATCCTATCAGCTTCCTTAATGAAGAAACTAAACAATAAATTAACAAATAGTAAAAGTCAAAGTCAGTAGAAGAGACTGAAACCAAATTTCAATGTCTACCTTTTTTAGCTCGCATCTGTGAAAGAGAAACTTCAGGACCTATCTGAGCCTTTTATTGCCCTTTACTGTGTATTTTTAAAGAATTAAACACTAAGGTTCCATTTTAGTGGGTCCACTTATTCCACTGAAATGACTTTTCTCTTTTTTTGTATCCATTCTCTTTTTTTGACCAGCTTTTCATGCAAGGTTTCACTGGGTTTCATTATGTCCTCTGTTTAGTGCTTTGAAAGTTGTCTACTGCTCTCAGTCACTTCTCTCTTCATTGTCTTTGGAAGAAAGAACTGCAATTTTTTTCACATTCCCTTTAAGCATTTTAAGGAACTTGAGAAGAAAATGAAAAATAAACCTTAAAATCTGCTTTCAATCCCAAGCCTCTCACACTGGTTGTCATAAAGCTCAATGAGCATTACTGCCTCCAGGCTCTACCTTTCCTATACAAAATTTTCTGCCCTACAGGTTGAACGCGGCTGAATAGCAGACTTCTCATATGGGGGACATTCTCTGAGGAAAACTGACACTTGGAGGCTGCATATTTAAACATTTACCATCCTCTCCTCTTGCCTATAATGCAATTTCTCTTCTTGCAATTGCTTCTTTTCAAACTGTTTTAATTAGCCATACAATTACTTTCCACTGACTTTTCCCTCTGTTGTAATTTAGATTTAACAGCAGAAAGGCAGAATAGCATGCACTGGTTTGAAATGCAGCCCTGACTTATAATAGAGCTGTATGTAGTACAGTAGATTTCTTTCAGGTTAATATCCCACATACCTGCTTCAGTGGCAAGAACAGGCCCTACCATGGCTGTGTGCCCCAAGACCAGGTGCTTTGCCTGTCTAAAAGGGTGCAATTAAATGTTCTGAAGAACAACAGAACCTTTTTCCAGGATACCCATGAAGTAATCTACCCATAGGAGGAGGGGAAAAAAATTGGTATTCTCAGTGGGTATTTCCTAATATGTAATTAACTCGACATGAGGAAAAAATCCAGGGCACAGTGATTTCCTGACCCCTTATTTTGCCCACTCTTGGTAAGAATTTCCAATGGAAATGGAAATGGAGTGTGTATTTCTTTTTACCAGTTTTTTTTTGTTTGCTTAACCATTATTGATACATTTCTGTGTTTTCTAGGACACTTGGAACATGATTTCCCCTGTGCAGTCCCACCAGCTTGCTTTACTTGGAGGCCCAGGGAAGTTCTAGAGCATCCGGCATCCGGCATCAAGTTCTCTGTGTGCTTTCAGACACTGCTTAGGCTAATTTTGCTGCAAGGCCAAGAAACAGACTACAGCACCCCACACCAATGCAACGTATTCCACAGGTTTTGTTTCAGATGCTGTCACTTAGGAGAAGACTGTTCAATGACCATCAGCAGGCAGGTTTGTCCATCTCATCATACAGTCCACCCAACTCTTCTTGGCAGACAACTCTCTGGATCTTCATTATCATTTTCTTTTTGTACTTTCAGCCCTAAAGTTTCCTCTGTTAGCAAATTTCTAATCCAAGGCCATACTTACAACCAGTTATATGTTCATTCTCTGTCTCTCAGACAAACTGAGAAAAGACTATTGTAAATCCAAGAACATGCTTAATGGAGTTTTGTGGGAGGGCTGTTTTTCACTAAAGATAGTTGTTACCATCTTTCAGGAAAATGGTTTTAGGGTATTAGATGCAATGTCTCAGCTGCTCTTTTCTTACATTCCTTCAAAACACCAATATGAGTGTCACAAACAGCCATTTGGTTTGCTTTGTAGCTCGCCCAATAATCTAACATGTCATGGAATTTCTATTCTTGACTTTCTACAAGACTTGTAACACACCAAATCTCTGATGAATGCCCTTGGTAATTTGTAAGGCTACATTGCAGCTAATAAAACTTATGTCTCTTTGATTATCATGGTTTGTCTTTTTTTTTTTTTTTTTCAAAACATGCAGAAGCAGGTAAGAAACACAACAGAACAATAAAGATAATATAAATCAATTAATTAAGCAGAAGCTCTTAGGCTGCCACTGAAGGCTCATAAAAAAGCCAATTGATAACAATGAAGTCTTGTTTTGTTTGCAGCAACCTGTACTTGCTTTTTTGAGAGGTTATGGTTAACTTCTGCCCTGCCACAAGAGTAAATAATTTGGACCACTAGGTCCAGAAGACTAGATAGAGAAGCAGCACAAGAGGGAAAAGAAAACAAACAGCTTGAAAATATGAGTTGGAGGTGGTAGGGCAAGCAGCAAAGAATCAAGTTACAGTCCTTGTTACCTGAGAGTGTGAGAGGAAATAAGGAGTTAGAAGGTAATATGAAACAGGAAAAAAAGATGGTAACTGTTGAAAAAATACTACAGAACAACTGAAATTCAGTCATTACTATGTAAGACCAAGAATGCACTGGAATTATGCTGGCTCTCTGTTTGATGTTTTCTGTAGGGGTTGTTTTGTCTCTACAAAAACCCTAGGGTTTGCCATTTTCCTCCCAGTCAGTTGATACTAAAGGTACTGAATTTTCTCAGCATCTCATCTACTGCCATCTTGTATCTGTGTCAAAAAATGCACGAGTGCATCAAGCAGGCAGGAACAAGGGAGTGGGAAGATCTGTACAGTCCTAAGTGAACAGAGCTGCTGAAAGAGCAAAGAATGGGGCAGCCAAATCTGCTGTCTATCAGGTGCTTGCTTCACACACTCCTCCCCTAGCCCAAGATGTATCTGCTCCCCTTTATGTGCTGACAGACACTGCAAGGTGACACAAGGTAAGAGCAGGGATAAAGGTGGCTGCTATGGAAATAAGCAAAGATGCTCCCAGTAAAATACCTCCTCACCTGCTCAACCCCAAGCAGGTATCTTGCCCAGGTGCATTCTGAAAGGTTTGCCTAGGCTCAGCCTTAAGCTTCCTGAAGCTGTAGTACAAAAGCACACTCACTTTTGAAGAGGATGGACAGAAGTACAAAGAAATTGGGAAAAATTCCTTCACCAAAAGGGTTGTCAAGCCTGTTTGAACAGGCTGTCCTAGGAAGTAGCTGAGTCACCATCCTTGGAGGGATCTAAAAAATATTTAGATGTGGCAGTTAGGAACATGGTTTAGTGATGGCCCAAGACTTGGCAGTGCTGGGTTAACAGCTGGGCTCAATGATCCTAGAGGTCTTTTCCAACCTAAATGATTCTAAGGGATCAGAGTTTATATTTAGAATTATAGTACACACTGTTTAATACTGACATTTTTACAGGTCTTCTGCGATGAACTGTTCATATGGCTGGCTTGCACATTTGACAGTATCCTACACCTACTCAATTTAGGAAAGCTCATTTCAGAAAAGGGGAAGAAGCCACAGATAAACTATAAATACAGCAGCAAGAATCACATTGACTTAACATTTTCTTTGTAACTGGAAGCACTGTGGAAAGTAGAACAGAAAATAGCAGAAACCACCTAAAAAATCACAGTTTAATAGTGCAAACATCATGGACAATGAGAGGACTGCATCCTCTCAGTTTGAAGAGGCAGATAAAGCAGAATGAAAAACAGGGGTAATTTACCCAGACTGCAGGAACGCCACTGCACAAAGAGCTGGTCCGTGAGGAGAGCAAGGACAAAATTCTTGAGTGCACAAAGCAGCAGCTTGGGGCAAGCCTTGCAGCTGTCTCAGAAGGAATGTGCACTTTCCATAGGTATTAAAATCTGCTGAAACAGGTGAAAGACGGAAATAAATACAGACTTAATTCATGGCAAGCTACATAGAGTAAGAATTTAGGAAAGTAAATGACTTAGCATAGGGGAAGTTTGAGGCAATAGGTCATGCAAAAAGGGATGAAAAGGTCACAGCAATTATGTATAGCCTTTTGGATAAAAGAATCCACTGCAGAGTCTCTAGATGTACTTCCAGCAATGTTAAGACGTTGCTTCCAGCTACTGGATGACAGCAGATCCTGGATTTATAAGTATTCATTGTCAGGATGTACACCCTGCATTTTGGGAAACTTTGTTCAGAACATGCTACAGTGCCATTACTCCACACCCTTTCCCTTCTCCCAGGGAGTCACCATCAACATACAAAAGACAGCTTTGAAGAAGGCAGGTCCATATTAATTCTTAAAAAACTCTAAGCAGACAATCAGATCAGGCTTTCCAGCAGATACTCGACTGCAGTGACCTGGAAAGGATCTGATTCCAGCTGACAGAGGTATCAAAGTTTCCAAGTTTGGTTCCTTAGGAGCAGACTATAACCACAACATGACAAGACAGATAGACAAGGGTAAGCCATTTCAAGCCTTCATCCCACTGTACACCATGCTTCTGTGTTACCAGTTTTAGTCTTGGGATATTTGTTGACTTTTATTTTGCTCTTATTCCAGTCCTATTCATGCTTGCATTTTTTCAATGCAGATGTGTGCTGACCAGTTTTCTCTCAAACTGTCAATAAAGTGCTGATTTTTCCCAGCTGCATTTGCTCTCATTTCCACTAAATCTTGAGATGGTCTCAGATGAAAAAGCACCACTGGCACAGAAGGTGGGTGTCCCCATTCTCCATGTGAAGCTTGGAGAAGCTTCTGGCTGCTTCATTCTCTGGAGAACAAAGCAGCAGGACAGAGGGGCAAGTGAATACCAATACAAAGATCTGTGCTGCCCCAAGAGGCACATAAGCCTCCTCTTCTTTTGGTGGAGCAGTTGGAGACTGTCACTCTGGGAGCAGCGTAGCATGGAAAAACACACAGGACAAAGAGTGGTGCAGGTTGTGTTAGTCTGGCACAAGATGAGATGCACTGAAGGAGGGGAACTCATGACATATTAGAGCACCAAGCAATAAACTTATATGCCTTCTCTGCTCTCTTGGCTCCATTTTTTGTACACCATCATGCCACTTTTTAAAAGAGATCTCATAAAAAATATCAGTGAATCTAATCTAACCTTCTTTGTGTTCTAAATATGCAAACCACAGAATACTTTTAATGATTTTGGACACATTATTGTTCAGAAAACAAGAAAAAAGAAGCTGCATAAATGAATTACTTTGCAGTCTTTATTAAAAGAAAGTACATCTAGAAATGATCAGATGATGCAGAGGTAAAGTCACCTACAAAACAAGACAGATTAGCATCACCCACTGATTGTTGATCCTGGTGGCACTAGAGGCAAACTGGGAAGGGCTTTAGGGCAACTTTGTACTCACAGATTTTAGCAATGAAAAAAAAGTTTTAAGCAGAAAGAAAGAATTAAAAGATAGATAGTAAAGCAAGTTCCTTCTTTCTCATTTTACAAATTTCATCTACTGTGGTGCAAATCCAGAGCATTGATTCAAATACTATTTTACTGGATTTCCATTTGTTTTGCCTGGGCTCCTACATTAATCCAAACAATAAGGGCCTTTAAAGCATTCATAAATAACCTGCTGCTGCTGGCACCTAGGAGCCAAGTGCAGCAATGTTAAGCAACAACAAATTTCATAGTTCAAGAGGCACAGTTAAGGAAAAAGGTTGCTCAGAAAATCACTCTCATTTAGCACAAAGATCCTTAAAAATTGCATGAAATCACTCAAGTAACTATAGAAACCAATTTCTTCAGCTCTGTATCACACGTCTCACACCTCAATTGTCTTTATTATCGTCTGCTGTCAGATCCTTAATCAGAAATGTGAACAGGCTTGATGATTTATTCAGCAGGGACAAGAATCTGTAGGTCAAGTGAAAAATTTCACACACACATACACACGCACACGCATCTTCAACCTTAGGTACTTTCATTTCATTCTGTTCCCAGTAGCTCTGGGGGCAACTCCAGTGAGATCCAATATTAAGGCTCAATTAAAATAAGCTCCAATTAGTGGAGCTTTTTTCTCTCAGGCTAGAAAAGTCAGGAAATGGATATTGGGAAATGTAAAAAGTCAGCTACTGAGAGGAGGCTGCAGACATAAATGAACTTATTTGTTGATTTCTACAGTTGCTATGCAGAGGCCTCTGGGAGTAAAAGCTTAACCAGTCTAAGCTATAAACTAAAACCCCTGCAGCTAAACATGAACTGTGTGAAACAAGGGCTCCATTCCAGAACAGAAAACTGCTGGGCCCAGAAAATTAAAAGCCAGAGGCGTTTTCCATTTAAAACTAAATCCCAGTACCGCCTCCCAGCCAAAGAATTATAAGCAGTATCAGATTTACAAAACGAACAATTACCCTGGAAAAATGTAGCCTATTGTACAGTCCCAGATGCTAAATCTCAAAGTTTCTTTTTTTTTTTTCTTTCTAATCCCACATTATATTCCTACCAAGTGTACTGCTGCAGTTTACAAAGGACTGTTTCGAGACAGGACTGAAACTGCAAAAATAAAATGTTAAAAAAAGAGAGCTCATAATTCATTGACCTCATTTGAAGCACTGCCCTTGCCTGTGGCAGTTCCTGTCCTTCCCCAAGGCCTCTGCAAATGGTATGCAGCAGCAAAATAAACCCTGACCTAATTGCCAGGACAGGGCTGCCAACCTTCTCTCAACACACAAAGGCAAGCATGGTAACTGGAAACTCCTACCTCTTTTGCTTTCTGCTTTAACCGCAGTTGCTCTGGATCTTCTTTACTGAAACGGCTCTACCAAAGGAAGAAGAAAAAGATTGAATAGAAATTACTGGTGTCCAAACACCATCCTATCTGTTAAATATTTAATAAATGACAGTTTTCTCAGGTGATTGAAAGATTTAGCTCCAGGGGTGAATGCCTCAATCCAGACTGGCTTCCATCCCCCTCTGAGCACATACATGCACACCCCTCCTCATCTGGGCCGGCTGCCTCTGCTCTAGCCAGAGGCAAGATTAAGCTGAAAATGATGCTAATACTGTCAGTCAGGTCCAGTCTAGGCATGATGTTGTTCATGTCAGCAGCAGACACTTAAAAAGGACAGGAAGTATAGGAAAGAAAGGAGTTCCATTCATGCAAGCACAACACTGTTCCTTCAACTCTAGATTAGGCTTCACCCAAGTGGCTCCAGAATTCAGCTTGAAACAAAACCAAAAGAAAAGAATCAACAGAAGATGGTCAAGTCACAGCTGATGAAGCAACATTGGGTTTTTTTTGGTTTTTTTGTTTTTTTGTTTTTTTTTTTTTTTTTTTTTTTTTTATTTTCCTCCTCTTCCTGAGGGGAAAGAAGAGAGAAGAAACTTATTCTATACTAGCAACAGCTCCACCAGGAGTTCATGGATGCTGTGGTACCAGCCCCAAGGCTAGCCCTCGGAACTTGACTACAGGAAACAAATACACCCGCAAAGGTGGTGGATCTCACCAGGCTTCTGTTTCAGAGGCAAAAAGAGATACAGGAAGGACATTTATAGATTTTTACTTCATTTTGACCAGTAGAAATAATCTCAAAAGAGTAGTTCATCCAACCACACATTTCAAAGAACTCTTGTGGACTTCTAAAGAAATGTAAATAGGTTAAATCCTTTTTTGTATAGCCTCAGTTGTCCTAAACATTACAGATTTTCAGTGACAGGATTAATGTTTACTATATTTAAAGCAGAAGTAGGAGAAACCTGAAGATGCTCACCAATCTAGAGGACATGACTACTTCCTTGGAAACCTAGAGTCTTACCTTGGCTGCTCGAAGCAACATTTCACGTTCCTCTTCATCTTTTCTCTGCTTTTCTAGGTGATCGAGCTTCTCAAGAAATCTCAGTTGTGCTCTGGTGTCACTACATACAATGTACTTATCACTTCCCTGAAAAAACAACTTTGTTATAGACAACCAGGAGCTGATAAACCAAATGGGAACAATCTGAGAACAACAACACTATTTTTCAAGGCTGAAAAGTGTGGACTGTTTTATAAAGACTTTAGGTGGTAGGTAGTCATTTACACATCTCCTCTTCACTGAAATATGTTTCCAGGTAACTGTGACTAGTAAGAGGTTATTGAACAAGTGACATTAACAACATCCAGTCTAGACTGACTATAATAATAGAAGTCTTCCCTAACCTTAGACTAAAGATTTAAGAAATTTTGTTCTAAACCACCAACTTAATATCCAGTAAACATGTCAGGAAAAGAAAAAGGAATTGTAAAGCAGCAGGGCATAATATCTTTTTTCCTTTGATGAGAAAAAAAATTAGAATTTGACATTATAAATTTCTAGTACTTTGTGTTCTAGTTTCAGCCATTTAATGCAGAAGTTGAAACAAGCATCACCTGGTATTTCCAAAAAGATGATTTATGTATTGGAGGGGCGGTCTAGAACCAGTTATAATGAATCTTAGGGGTGAAGAAGGTGAAATCTATTATATACAGTTTATTATGGCTTTAAGAATACATATTTTTGCCTCAGTGAATCTTTCAAGTGCCAGGATAGCTTATGTTGAAAGGTAACCTAGGGAAGTCATGTGGTCCAGCCACCTGTACAAAGCTGGGCCAGTGAATACTAATGATTGGTTTTAGTCCAACAATCACTGGAGACACAGGCATTGAAACAGGACTGAGGTCCTTTTGGTCTCAAGAGTAGCAATCAGTAGTTTATTTTACGTTCTATTTTTGCCCCCACTGGAAAGCCTGAGTTGACATTTACTTTAGCTCAGAAAGGCAGAGAAAGGAAAGATCCAAAACATGGTCAACTGGCATTGGTTTTACTGTTCTGCTTTTCCACAGACAGACTTCTTGAGCCATGCATTGGCCAGATGGCAATTAGGCAACCCAAGACAAGGAGCCCATTCTAGATGAGGCATGTCTGTGCCACCTGTTTGTACCACTTTTTAGTGCATGTCCTACAGCTGTCGGGTTTTTTTTTTTTGTTTTTTTTTTTTTTTTTTTGTTTTTTGTTTTTTTTTTTTTGTTTGTTTTTTTTTTTCCTGAGAAATTTATCCTGGAGCATTTACCACTGTGTACTTTCGGTGACTCTTCATTCTATCTTACACCAGACTCACATTGTAATGAAACAATTCTGACATACAACTATTCCAAAAGAAGCACAGGATATTTTACAGCTGTATTTTAGGCAAGGTTATATGTTAAGTATATGGACTATCCATGACTTCAGTTACTCAGTTTTTAGTTTTCATGGATACTATACTCGGACTCTTCTTCTCACACCCAGTTGTGCACTATGAAAAGACAGAAGGAAAGTGAAAGTTTTTTTGTGGAGCACTGTTGTCTTCTGATCTGAATTTTCACTACTGAGTCAGAGCATATAATCAATCCCTTTCCTGGTATTACGTTTGGTTGTTTTCAATGAGCCACCTCATTGTCATGTTATTATCAACTGTGGCTCAAAACGCACCATATGCTGCAACCAGAGACTTTCTCAAGCAGTGTCTGTGGCTCTGCAAAGAAGTCCAACAAACCTTTTCCCCTCCACTTCTGTCACTGCTCAAGTCTTTTTTAACCATTCCCCACAAAGCATAAGCTACTTCTGAGTCACTCAGTGCATCAGTACAACTTGTTTTGAAGCAGCAGTTTATAATAATCCACCACCATGCCACAATCCTTTTAAAAGGACAAAGAAGAAAGCTGTAGTACCAGCAGATTATTTTTTCCAAAGTTTAGAAGTGTTTCGCTTTGGAATAGCCAGATATTTACACATTTTAAGACAAATCCATGTCCCTATACCAATCAGCAATGTAAGTCTCAAGCAGAAGCTCCTTGATGCACTACCTTGAGCTTATATGGGACAAGAAATAGGTGCATCCGTAACAGTATTTCAACTCATCACCTGTTTTAAGATAGCTTATTTCAGGAATTTTTAAAAGAGGAACACCTGCAGTTATATTTTGTCCTAATCAATGAACTTCTCTGTGGTCATTTAGCAGGGAATTGCTGAGACAGAAAACATCACATTGTACACCTATTCATGACTTGTAGCCAGTGTTGTTATGATGAAGCATTATCACCCATATCCCATGGCCCTACAGATAATGCAGTTTAGTGTTGTGGCATTTCAGTGCTACTGCATGAGGGGAAAATGTTTTCATGGAGCATCATTTATAGCTCAGCACCACAGCATGCCTCTTGGAGCCATGAGCTCAGGGGCTCCAACCACAGGAGCATGGCAGCTGTTTCATGCTGGGATGAATCCACAAAAAAACCCTTCCCCTTTATGGTCTTCCAAATACAAGAGTCTTTGCAACAAGAGCTGCACCACAGTGAGCAGCTCCCAACCATCTGAAAGGCATCTGAAAGAGACCACCATCCCAATTATGTCAGTGACTTCCAATTATAATTTCTTAAATTTAACAAAAAAAAGACTACAGTTGACAAGTCTACATGATGGCATAGCACGAAGCTTTTACCCTGCCAATTCACTCTCTCTGCAGGGTTATCTATCAGAGGAAAGCTGCTAGGCATAAGCTGAGCAGACTAGGAAGAAGAGTTTCCTGACTATGGTCCCATCAATTACTGGCCTTTTTACACCAACTCCTACTCTAACAATAGTTACTTTGGCTTCACCACAACGACCCCTATTACTGTATTTTTGTAATGAAGATAGGCCAGTACAAAGCCCCTTATGGAGCAACCACCCAACCCTCCTGGAAAGACTCTGGGAATTTATCTGACATAGATGTATCCCACATTGTGCAGGGGTACCAATCAAAAGCCATGAGGGAAAAGAGAACAGGGGGTAAGCACCAGGGCAGATGGAATACAGGGCTGTATAAATACCTTTATTAATACATAACGGGACTCCAGCATCCTGCAGTGTTCTCTTCTTGAACTTAAGATTTCTAAAAGCCTGTCAGCATCCCTCACAATAAATTGCTCACAAAGGTAATCCTGTAGGACACTCCTCTGTCGTGTAATGCCATCTTCCTAACAAAGGGGGGTATCTGTGCCTCTAAGATTACTGTGCCCATTACTTTTGATTTTTTTGTTTGTTTTGCTTTTGAGAAAAGAGGAAAAGAAAGCCAGCTTATTGCAATCTTATAATATTATCATTGCTTCTGGCAATTCAATCAGACAAAAACCTGTTTTTCTATTGTTTTTCTATTGCTTTAGTTCAATGAGAAAGAAACTAGCCCTATCCAGCCTACTGTCCAAAACCATTTCCTTCTGCTCTTGGTGTCTGCAAGACACCATGTCCTACTGGTTACTCTGGACTTCAGCTTCCTCCTCACTTTTGCTCACAAGCTCAACTGTACCTCCCACTTCAGAGAAAACAACATACAACAAGTGCAGATTCTGAAGTCTTTTCATACAAAACTCTGTGCCTGTTCTGTATTGATTTTCTTTTCTATAACATCTTCTTCTAGCAAGGAACAGAATACTCCTACTGCTCCAGAAAACACCATAAATACTCAGAAGTTTCCAAATAGCTGCTTCTCTTTACTATTGCTGTTCCAGTGCTGAAAAGCCTATAAAAAGTGTTCAGTACAAAAATAACTCCTATTCCATCAGTTGGTTGTTCTTGTTAAATTTCATTAAGTATGAAGTTCTTGAAAAAAAACTCAACCTGAACAAACAGGAAACTAAGAGTTGACAGATACATTTGCTTCTCACTTCTTTTTCTTCTAAAACAGCTTCACACTGTAAGTAAAGATTAGTATCTTGCTATTGAATGACAAAAGAAAAAAAGAAAGAGCTGGTTTGACTAGTAAATGTTCACTTCCCATTTGCACCATACAGGCATCTTAAGGGATACTAGCTCACTGGGACACAATATACGTTATATTGAATGAAGCAAAAAAAAATCTTAAGCCAAAAAAAATCTTAAGCCAAAACGGGCCTCTGCCTTCAGGGAGCATTTTCTAAAAGTAAAATAATCAATTCTGTTTCCCAAGGCTTTTTACTGAGCCAATACTGACTGCAATTCCACCAACAGGAAAACACAAGACCTTAAATCAACCCACCATCAAGAGCATTCAAAATTATCTTTCCATTTACCATTCAAGGGACTTTGTGTAACACCCACCACTGCTATGGAAGAGAAGAAACACATGCATTTAATCTTATGCTGAGTTTTAAGAGCAACTGTCCAACAAATCAAATGGAACAATTCTATGTTGGGCTAGACACAGCGAAAACCAGCCTTTGGTAGATACTGAGAATGCAAATGTTGCCTGTAATGTGCCACCACTTGGAAGAGGTTTACCTTCAAGGCTGCAAAGCAGGAAAACTTTGTGCAAAACTTGCTAATGATTTCCTTTACCTTGTGCGTTGATACTCTGTGCCGAGCAATTACAGTTAGTTTTTCTAGGAGTCCTCGTAATCTCTCCTGTGTAGCGTGGGAGATCAAGTTCACAACATCAGAGTTAAGTTCCATAATGTCATGCCTTTTACCTGTGGAAGCAGAGAAAATCCATTACGTGTTTTAGTAGTAGCTGATAATTGAAATAATTAGCACAGCAGGTATTCTGTTCCCCCTGGAAGTCATACCCATTATGAATAAAGGTTTGGAGATTATGATTTTCCTGGTAAAGTCACAACTTCAAAGATCTTAGACATTACATTAATAAAACTTAGCCTGGAGCTTCAGAAAATATAGACATTGTTTCACTTAGCCTCCAGAACCACTCTCCTTGCAAGGTCATTTATAGGACAAAGTTAATAAGAACACAAATCAAGCTTCATGTTCAGGGAGGGGGAGAAGCGGTAGCTGTAGAAATTAGTGCCATATTCTGTTAATTCCAGTAATTAAAAAAATACAGAATTACATTTTGCCCTGCTTGACACCGTGCTTGTTAACAACTCATGACATTTATTTGACGAGCAGGAATGGGTTTTGCAGCGCACTCCAGGCACATGAGACCCTCCAAACTGCCTTGACCGACCGACACAGGGCAGACAGACCCAACCGACCCACAGCAGCCGCTCGGACAGCGCGGATTCCAGTCCAGCCGGGGTCCTCCTGCCATCACCTTCAACCTTTCCTCTCGGGCTGCCGCCGAATCACCGCATCTCAGCAGCTGCGACCGAGGCTGGTGACAGCTCCAGGCAAGGCTGTGCTGGCCCTGCACCCAGAGCTGGGCATCACCTCTGCGACCTTCCCGCGGCTGCAGGCTGCCGATGGAGAAGCCTTCCCATGGCTGACACCATCCATCACTCAGCGCAGCTCCATCAAGACACCTGGGTGGCAGCGGCTTTTCCCTGGTAGGCACAGCAGGCAGCAGTTCCACATGCCTCATATGCTGTACCTGTCAGAAGCACTCTTCCTTGCCCTATGCTGCATTTACAGCAGCTGTAATACTTTATGATGCAATATACAGCACGCCTTCAAAACCCATTTCAGTATTTACTGCCAAGTGAAGTGTTAAGAATGGATAAACAGTGCACTGTAAAAAAACTAATCACCTATTTCATTTGCTGTCGCTACTGTAACTGAAAATGAATGACAATCTCACAAGGCAGGGAGAACCTAGAATGTTGTCCCACATACAATCAACCCTGATTAACCCTGTTTGATCAGTAAGCACTAGCCTATAACTTAACTGACTGCAAAGCTCATTTAACTCAAGTACCTTTCAATACTTCTGCAGCTTCTCACTTGACTATCAGATTACTGAAACACCAACTTAAAGACAAAATAAAATCCCCCCAAACCTCAAGACCTCCCTACACACACACACACTTCTTAATCCAAAAGATGGCTCAGTTCAAAAGCAGACATGTTAACTTTCTGAATTCCTCTACTCCCTGGCAGCATTCCTTTCCTTGCAAACAAGCACTTACCATTTATGACATGAATTACTGGCATTGCTATTATTATTATTATTATTATTATTATTATTATTGCTATTATTAATTTGGAACAACTACCATTCTATGAAACAGCCAGGCTTCTATTTTCCATCTTTCAACACTTTGTCTTTACACCCACAACCAGCAAATTATTCTAGAAATACTCTGTTTTTGCAGAGCTCTTTATTTTTCCTTATACCCACTTCCCACAAATGACTGATTAATCGTCTACTGAACTTTGAGAACATCTTTTAGGCACCAGGTCTGATGTGCATTTTCCCTTTGCCACTAGTAACACAGCATTTGCTATGCCCCATACAGCTCGAGATGACACATCTGGCTGACCAGGGCAGGAGCACCAAGGTCACAGGTAGCACTTGCAGGTTACATGCTTGTCACAGGCTAGCTGCTCACTCTGGACTAAGACCCAGCTGTGTGTGGAAACAGAAAGACTCTGTGAACACATGGTTAAGCCACTGTGACATTCAGGCTTTCCTGGATGCTCAGCTGTAAAACTCAGCGTTCCAGTACAGCAAGTACCAAGCAGAGGGCATGAGCAAGGAGCAACATGCATCGAGTTTGCTGTCGACAGCAGTGGGACCAGCCAGTGTGCTGCTACACAACTGCATGCTCCCTGCTCTGACATAATACAACATTGCTAAGCAACACTTAGTATTTTTGCTCAAAAGGTAACAGCTGAAATTACATCTACACTAGAAACTTGTAACACAGGCATTCAATGCACATTCCACAGTATTATTCATTATACATACAAACTGCTTCAACATCTCTTTTTTCCATGGAGGGAGTCATAAACAAAGCTCTGCTCTGTGTGTATTGGAAGTTTGAAACTTCTTCCTAATGTTAGTCGATAGAGTACATATTCCTGAACAGGCTCAGGAATGCAAAATCTGTTAGGGAAGTCAGTGTAATGCACCAAGTTAGAAGCTGCTGAGACAGAAAAGCACATTTAAGTGTTTTGACACTAGCAGGCTTATGGTTGTTAAGTGTTGCATTAGGTTTAAGAGTAAGAAAGTTGCTCTTCTCACATGTTAAAGTGGCATCAGTTTCTTTTTTCTGGTTGTGCTTCAGACAGTTTCCATGTAAATAACACCTTAAAGGACAGCTGCTTCCTAGAAGGGGAAGTGAAAACTCAGTATTGTTTGGTAGAAACCCATGAGATGAACTGAGATGGTAGATCATAACAGTTCCATGTCCTTCTTCAAAGACTGGAGGCTGGCTGATGAAAGAGGCAAGGAAACACTACATCCATACATATCTCCTATGTGTGCTTTGTTCTCACCTATGTTCAAGATCTTACTCTGAAGAGCTTCCAAAGACAGAAATGGTTCATCTGTGCAAGAGTGAATCACTGTGCCAATGAGCTCAGAGTTTGTTGCCAAAATGCAGGCATTCTCCTCGCTGAGATTAACCCCAGCCATAGAAGTCACATCATTTACGTCATCTTCATCTCTACAAAAGAGGAGACCAACACTTTATGCTTTGTTCAGAACAGACACAAAGAAAATGTCTCAACTATCAAGAAGCAGCCACATTAACATACCCTGTATACAACAGATGTTCAGTGTGGGTGTGGACAGGGAGCTCCTAAAAGCTCTCACACTTCTGCAAGGTGCCTCTGAAACATTCATTTGGCTAATGCCTCAGTTGCTACGCATGCAAATCCTTTATATGAAACCGAATATTTGAGCCAGCTTGGAAACCTAGGACTGAGTTAAACCCAGATTAAAAGTTCCCACAACCCCTAACCCTGCAACACAACTCCTGCAGCCTGAAATTCGTTCGAAAGCTAATTTACCAGGTAGAACCAAGTGTGGAATGAAGTTGAATAGCGACTCACTGGACTACAAACAACCCATTTTCTAACCAAGATGTATATCTTGCAAACTGAGGCTTAAAGCACAGGCTTATTAGCACAGACATCATCTTCAGTTTTCTTTAGCGAGTTCCCTTAAAACACAGGATACAAACACTCCTTGATTACTTACTAAAACCAATCCAGACCTTGTACTTTGAATCAGTCCTATCATACTTGTGTATAGAGCAGGGAAGATGCCACAGCTTCTGAAGCACCATGCCAGAGCTCTAGCTGGTAACACCATTAGCTGGATTCTCATGTAGCAGCTTTGGACTATATGTTCAAAATAAAAACTCAGTTAGGGTGAACATCACTCAGACTAGTTATAGTAGCCAGTGTACTTCAGCCTAATGTTTTTTTAGAAATAATTTAAGTTAAAATACTAAATGAATATTACATGGAAAAACTTTTTGCACTACTTTGGCAGAGAAACAATCCAAGTTTTTATCAAATGAGTTCAGACCATCAAGAGAAAGCATTTTTACTTCACCATGTGACAAAGGCCCTAATGGTGGCTTAAGGGATTTAGGACCAATCCAAAACAGACATCCATAGTATTAGGACAGATAAGTAAAATCACTCAATCTGAACGTCTTTTTATTTGGAAAGCACAGAAAACAAACCCCCTCTTGAAAAGTATTCTCTAGCAAGGTTTGATAAAGTTCACCTTCAAAAAACACTGTGTGGCCTCAATAACTCTTGAACAAGGGGTTAGCCAGAAATTTGTCATTCTAAGGTGAAATGATATTTCTTGGAGGCTATCCTTTGACTGACTAGAGGCAGAAGCTAAAGTTATTAGAACATGAGTTGGGGCTGAGGTTAAGCAATACTCAAAAGACACAAGAAAATGTTAGGATATTTTTCTTAAAACTATAGATGCATTTTCTCCTTTGGGTTTCAGTATATTTCTATGGCACAATTCTTCTGCAAAGCTCCAGTGAGAGACCTGGCCAGAAAAGGAGTCCAACCTTGAGTCCAGCCTTCTTCTACCCCTCCTTCCATTCATGTGCCCTCATTGCTAGCAGCTCTAGTGTGTGTGTGTTCAGGGAAAAGGAGACTCAATAGATTCTCAAACCAGCTCCAGCTCTTTAGGCCTAACTAGACACAATAGCTTCCCAACCAGGCTTGTGCCCCAAATCCACCATGCTAAGAAAAGCGTTAAAGCGTTAAATCCCAGGACTGTCTGAACAGTTAGACGTCCACAGCTAAAACTTAAAGCTGAAGCCAACAGTGCTAGAACAGCTTCCCTCCTCCTACCCCTTCTCAACCAGCAGCTGAGCAGCTCCAAGTGTACACTCAGGCTCTATCAGCCTAACAGAGACTCTGAACTTTCAACAAGCATGTCAATGAATCTTCACGGGATGATAATTGAGTGCTAGCTGATCTTCACAAGTACATTCCAGTTTCCTCCTCTTAGTGACCACTACAGAGAAGTCTTTGCTGATGGCAGAGACAAGAATCCCACTGAAGCACAGCAACTGCCACAGATCTGCTGACAAAATCAGCACAACCAGCACCAGGAACACACATCACAAGCTATCGGTGCTGGAACCTGACATTACTCCAGTGGAACTGTTTATGGAATCTCAGGAAGGATGCTTTCATCCCAGGTACAACTGCATAGCATGCAGTTTCAGGAAATAATTTTTGCTTTTAATCTGGCCACATACTGAAAACACTCAAGCAAAGAACAGATAAACTTCTATCCATTTTTCTACATAGAGAAGTTTCATTTCTTTATAACCTGCCTTCACCAGGTTACTATTTCCTTGATTATTTCCATGCAAACAGTCTCTCTACAGCATACAAGCATACAAGAGTTTTTATGCAAGCAGACATCTCTACCTGTACTGTTCTTCAGTACCAATTCTAACTTTTTCACTGTGAGACATAAGTTTGCATTAAGTCAAGCTTTGATGAAATATATGAAAACACTGTTGCACTTATTTCACTTAACCCAAAGAAATTACCACTATATTCCTTAAAAAAGCACTCACTAAAGATTATTGGAAGTTTCAGAAGCTATGGTAAGTTCATACTTTTTACTATTCTTTTTTCTTTGTTCAAACAAACTTTAATCATTTTAAGTAAGGTATCCTGTACTTTGAGTAAGCTGTAGAAATCATTCTACTAAGGTGATAAATTTAAAATATTAGAGTGTTCACTAAGGTGTTTCTGATGGCTATTGACTTGTTTTCACTTTCAGCAATCCCTCCATAAAGCCCCTTTTCTGCACCACTTCCTTTAATGCTCTTTACATTTGATCATGTCACACTCAGGAATGAACAGGAAAAACTCACCCAGCTGTCATAAGCCTCCAGTGGTTTAAGCTTACTAGGACAAGGTGGAAAGCAGAACCCATGAGTTCTGAGCGATACACCGCACAAAGTCAGGTTTGACATTTCTACTGAATATTCACTGCAAAAGAAGCCCAAGCAATGCAGACACACCTCACATATATGAAATTTGCCTGCTGCCTGATAAGTGAGTCTGTGGCACCCTCTGGTGTCTGACGACCGCACGTGTCTTCTGAATCCCCTTATCTTTATTCCATTTTATCCAAGAGTCAAAGGGAAAACTAGAAAGACACACTGAACCCAAACCTCTGTGCACCATCCCTGACAACTACCCAGGCCAGAGCAATTCCAGCCAAGCCAGAAAGTAGCATGTGCTTTGGAGAACAATTTTATTAAAGAGAATAAATTCAAAATGAATATTTGAAGATGAAATATGCAATTTATTTTTTTTTTCCAGAGTGCTCTAGCATACACTTTACAGAAATGTATAGATCAGTTTACAAAAACCTTGATTTTTTAACAACAGATTATTTCTTGACATGCCATGGTGCAATGCCCATGCTTAGCTGAAACAACATCTAGAAGGTTGGAATGCTTTTTGTTTTGTTGGCTTTTTTCTGTTTGTTTTCTTGCGGGAGGCAGGATATCACCACTCTTTCTACTGCTTATCTTGGGCAACCTAAACCAGCGTGTTAAAGAGCAGTCAAGGTCAAATTCCAGCCAATTAAGTACAGCTTAGTGAGTAGAATGTCCTCAAATCCTAAGCTAGCCTAGTCACACAATGACAGAGGAAATCAGGCTGGATAACTTGCACAGTAAGAGCACCTTTGTTAGAGCCACATGTATAATCACATCAATTACAAGGCACGCTCTGTGCTTGTAACAAATTTCATCACAAAACCTGGAAACAGGCTATGGTGCCTCTCGCTGCCTTATACATGATCAGCAGTTGATTGATCACAGGTAAGAAAGTTTGATTATAGCAGTGAATAAAAGAAACACCAAGGGTGTATCCAAAGACAAATTCTTCAGAGATAAGAGACTCTACAAAGAAAATTTAGGATGAGTTAGAGGTTTCCTACCTAAATTCTCATGGACTTGCTACTTTGAATATGGATATGCTCATTGATATGCTACTTTGAAGATCACAATTGAAAAGGAAGAAAAAAAATCTCTACTGAAACACATTGTAAAAGCAGTTTTTTTCTACACTATGAATGTAACAATTCAGTGAATGACTTCCAAGAATTCCAATTTGTCATGTAAGACAGCTAATATATTCCATTTGGAAGACTACAGAAAAAAACTGGTTTTTTTTTTGGTTTTTTTTTTTTTGGTATGAGTTTGTTTATTGTTGTTTTTTTTAAATGATATTTATGAAGGGTTTTTTTTTTTAAACAACACTACCCAAAATTACATCCCACATTATTTTCTGAAGTATATTTCATAAGACCTTGAGGCAGATGAACAGAGCTATTGCTTTAATAAGAGGTTTTCATTTCAGCTTCTGGCAACCACTGTTTGTAAGTGTTCACTGTATACTGTATGTTACTGTAAACAGCAGCAGCTTTTTGTCTATACCAGTGCATTCAAAGTTGCAGCTTTCAACAGTTGATAAGTCAACTGGTCAACAACATAGAGGTGTCATCGTGTCTCCTTTTTTCCCTTGGAAGAGAAATGTCAAACTTGTCCTGAAGTGATAAGATTAATAATGCTGATGGCAGTCTGTACCTCTGTTCCAACATCAAACTTCATAGCTACAAAAATAATTTCTGCTTTTGAAAAGTTAATCAGTTGCCAGAACTAAAAGCTTTAAGCACTCTTGCAATCTAAAGGCCTAGAGAATATGTTAGAAATCATGATTAAAGATGTAGTCAAAGATTTCCACCCATACACACAGAAACAAGGACCTAATAAAAGATTCTGAATTGCAGCACGGAGCTTTAGACATGTTACAAGCCAGTCCAAGTAACAGTTCAATGCTATCAGACTATATGCAAAAAACAGAGATTCTATCTGCTTTATTCCTGTTGAGAGACTTTACTACAAGATAACTAGATTAGTAATTGTGTTCATAGGATGGAAAACATGTTAGTGAAAAACTGACACAAAATCCAACCCCACCAGGACAGTTTTGTTACACTAAGAATAATTAACATCTGCATAGAAGTTTTAAGGTTACCCATTGCCCATGAGTATTGTGACACGAAAAACACGTATCAGGAAAAAAGCTTCTGAAGAAAGTTGCTAATATTTGGGCTCCACTCCCACCTCTATAGTTGTTTCTTCCTTTTGTTCCTTTCTATACCTAACTTCTGATATTGTTCATTTTTACCTGAAGGATGTTGCTCCATTCTCTTTCATTTTCACTTTCTGAACAGGAGATGCTTGAAGTGACAATATTTTATTTCTTGGCAATGTAATTTGCTTCAGAATGGAACCTAAAACAAAACAAAGAACAGGCTATAGTAGAAAGCAAAATGCTAAGACAACTGTTTAGTTAGTTCATTATTCTAAGTAAGACTACTGCAAACTCAGTAACAACTAACTGGATCCATCTGAAAACTAGACACTCTAGAATCTTACATTCTACAAGTTCTGTATGGCCCAAAGACTCACACACTCTCAGCAAACACCCTCCCTTCTGTGCTGACCAGGGAAATGTTTCCGTGAAGACTGACTGGCTGAGACAATCTTTTAATGTGCATCAACCTGAACTTGTTGAAGGAAAAAGCAAGGCCTCATGAAACAACTCTCAAAATCATCAGCTTAGAGGAAGTCCGCTGCAAGGAGCTCAGTCATTGTATTTTAACAAGTACAAATATTTGATTGATGTGCTCTTAACAAGTGCCAGAAGTAGATGTGACATTGATTTTCTCATCAGAGCTCCAGACAGTAAAGATGTTTAACTTAATGCACAGAGCTGGCTGCTCCCAAGAGACAGCCACCCTCTTGCATTCCTACAATCTACCAGCAACCTGCATGCACTTCTACACCTCAGCAGTCCTCCCCTTTCTCCATGAACGAGGTTCCTGTACTTTACCTGCAGGAAACTGGTTGGTTTGAACAAGTGCATTCAGTGGCACCTTCTTCTCAGCAGGTGTCTGTAGGGTGAGCACTGAGGGCTGCGGGAGCGTGGATACTTGCTTGACAATGGTTCCCGATGGTTGTTGGAGTACCTGGAAGTGGAATATCCAGTATCAACAGTGAGAAGAGCTAAAAATACAGAGAAGTAAACAGTATGAATGTTTCCATTAAGCCAGAAGTGCCACTGGGCAGGTATGCTTGTCTAGTTTTCAGTTTAAAGCAAACAGCATGCTCGGAAAAGACCTTTTTTTTTTAAACTTCATGTCAAGAAATCTTACCAAGTGGTAGTGAGCTTTAAGCTCTTTCAGTGAGCTCTAACAGACACTTCACCCCTATTCTCTACTGATGACTCTATTTGACAAGTTCCACTAATTATCACACAAGCCATTACACTGAGAGGCTTTCCTCTATGTAAGTCTCGCTCAGCAGGCAAACTATTAAAGAGTGAGTCTGCCAGTAACTTCAAAAGGGTAGGTATCACAAACACCTAGTCAAAAAGGGAGAACACCAAAACAACTGAAGTCTTGCACAAAATACTGTACCTGCTAAGAATTAAGGAGTACATGCTATAAAATTACTGATATGCTTTTGGAATTGCAACCTCAATTGTAAACTGAGATGCTGAGTTTCAAAGTGTTAAGCTAAAACACACTAAACAGTTGCCAGGAACATGAAGTACTAAATAGCAACACCTATAGCAAGTAGAGCTTCTACACAAAGACATCAGCACACAGCTGAAGGGTAAAAAGGAAGGCAGTTCATAGTTTTGTTTAAAGAGACTCTTCAAAGAAACAAAACCAGACAGCAGGATGTCATCACAACACAGACCTACAGGCACAGCCCATAAATACTAATCCTTCCTCTTCAGGGGCAGCTATTAAAATGCAAGAAAGTAATAAAATTGCAGCAATAAAATTGCAGCATCCCTAAAAATCTCACTTCTAAGCCTCTTAGCTAGCAGAATGTGGGCTTCAGCTTTGATACATTTTTTAAAAAGTTCTTGATTACAGACAGTAGAAAGATGTTACTTCACCAAAGCATAAAATCAACATCTTCAGACTGAATCCTATTTTTTTAGCAGCAGAAAACTAACAAAGAAAATGTCAGGGTCAAGAAGCCCTTTTTCTCCTCTACATCTTTCATTCTTACTTCAGAAAGTCTAGAGGGTGCTTGCACAAGTGTAATTAAAGAACTGACATTTACAATACTTGAGAAATTAGGCTCTCTCCTGTCACTTAACTTCTCCACTATTAATAAATATCATCAACATAAGCATCACACATTCACAAAAAGATAGTCTGTGTATCAAAGAGTCAAGATACCCTCTCAACCACCTCTGTACTGGTAGCACTAAGGCTTGGTGTAGCAGCAGTAATAGAATTACTGATCTGGGAGTGGTATCTGAAAACCTGACAGTCAGTTAACATTAAGATCTAGAGGAGTGAAGAACTACAGGAACACAGGAACAGACTGTGGACAGAGATGAGGCTCACATATGCAGAACAGATGCTAACATTTACTTCTATGTGTTTATCCCAAAGCTCAGTTTGATCTCTCAGAAAGGTCTGGTTTCCAGAACTTCAAGTTGTGAATAACCTGAGCAGTGTCTTTTGTGAGTTCAAGTAACTAATGAGGAGCCATCCAGCTTGGACACACTACTCACAGGTTCCACAAGCACTAACACACACCTAGAGATCTTCCTTACCACCAGGAAGAACGATGCTTCATCTTCAGCATGCAAAACACTGGAACAGCACAGGAGGAAACATAATCATTCCAGACTCAGGTACAGCAGACAAAAGAACAGAGATAGCAATGTTACAACAATGGTCTAAATGGAGACTGGGATGTAAGTCAAATAACCAAGGAGGTGACATTGCCAAGAAACAGTGAGGATGTGCTGGCAGTCAAGCTCATTTTCTGTTTGCCATTCTAGCTCTAGACTAACAAAAGCTGAAAGTCCTTGAGAGTTGCAGTGGGAGAGAACAACAACACTGGAAATTTCAACAAGGATCCAATGCCAGAACGAAGCATTACCAACGTCAGTAATACCTGTGAGAATATCCTTTATTCAGGTTAGCAGCAAGAAATAATAAAGAAAAGGGACTGCTCCTTTGTGTGCTGTTAAGCAGGCTGACACAGATATCAGAATAAAATTATTGATGTTCTTAAGTTAAAAGAAATGCAACACAACATTCAGCTGACAATGAAGAGACAGCTGCCTGAAAGAGACTTTGATTAGCCTCACTGAACCTGTTTTACATTCATAAAACAAAGTCTGGAGATCAGCAGTGGGATACTGAGGTATCATCACACACAAGCAGTATGCTTCATGAAGGAAGCCTCACTAATTGAATGCAAGAGCAATAACCAGGACAAAAAAAATGGAGAAGATTGTTCATGAAAGCTCAGCTCCGAAGGGACATGACACTAACAACTCCCTAAGAACAAGCAGTTGCAACAGCATAAACACTTCACTCCTTGGTTCAATCATTAATAATCTCCAGGCAGTGTGTCTCACTGGTAACTGTGGGGACTACACCACAAACCCCTAGCTGGTTATGCCTGACATGTAGCTGTAGTCTCACAGCAGCTTTCTCACCAATGGATGCCAGCATGTAGTAATGTAAATTTTCATTTATGGTGCTTTAACAAAAGACAAAGCAATACTAGAGCAAGATAAACTTTTATTTCCAAGATGAAACATCTCTGTAACCTAACAGTCTTAAATGAGGTGGTGTTAAGAAAGTCACAGAAGAAAATCCTTCAAAATGTGCAACTCTCACAGCACAGAAGTGCAATCAATCCCAAGAGCACCCTTGAAGAACAGGTCCTGCAGTGTCCACACAGAGTTTTGGTAATAATGTTACAGAAATGAAAAGTTTCTTGTTGCATCACTCCAGACACAAATTTGGTATTAAAATACGGCAGTGCTGCACTCTTGAGCACCACCAACATTATAATGGAGCTGGCACGTGAGAGTTCAAACTATCTCAAGCACAAGAGGCCAAAATTACAAAGGGGCATGCAGAGGGAGTGTATGGCATCAGACATCCCTGTGGGCTGAAAAAGGAAAAAATTGCTGGCAGTATTGTACGAACTGATTTGCACAGCTGGCAGTAGTAGGACCCTTCTGTTTAGGGAGGGCAGGTCCAGATTTGTTTTCTTATGGGAGAAAATAGACCCTCTACCCTTTCAAGGAAAGGCATCAGGGAAGCCATAGGAGATACAGCCACTTCTACTAAGTTGCCCTTCATGCTAGTAAGTTGTCTGAACAAACACCAAACTCCTGATATGGCTAAGCTGTGAAACAGTCAGCTCAGTCCTTCAACTGTATCTGAGAAGAGCAAGTATTTTAATCACTGTGCCTACCCAAATGAGGATAAAAAACATGTTTTGTATGCAATTCAATATATGTAAGGCACAGCAAAGAAAAGCAATTGCAGCAGACTGCCACAGTGCAGCAGTGTAGAGGCTGAAGCCATTTCTTGAGTTCACCAGTATCAAATTCAAGAAGTGTTTTGACTCCCCTGTGTGGAGCTAAGCTTCCTTGCCTATTTGTACAGATGGTCAACCTTTCCCCTGGATTACAAGACTTGCTATATAGCCAACAAACTGCTCTCCTGCCCCTGTACTACCAAAGAAATTCTCCTTTTCTTCTGGCTGCAATTTCAAACTTAGTCCTCGAAGACAATATGAGTACCAACTCCTTTTCCAATTTGACTTTAGCTACTACTAGCCAAGATTGTCAGCGCATATGCTTAATAACTCTTCTTTGGAGTTTTGGGGTTAAGGGTATTTTGCCTTGGTTTTTTTGGTTTTTTTTTTTTTTTTTTTTTCTTTTTTTTTTTTTTTTATCAAATCTACTCAGAAAAAGGTCTCCTAATCCATCCCAGTGTTTTCTTCTTTTTAATCAAGTCTGGAAAAGTGAAAAGCTCATGCTTATGGAAGCTTATGCTAACCGTAGCATGAACTCTTTATTTAGAATGCAACATTCTTGTATTACATCTACCTTATGCCCTTTCAAAGGAAGGGAACTAAAAAGGCAAAACATTTTAGGGGTCTGAACACTGTTAAATCAAGTATACACAATATCCAAGCTAAAAAGAAAACTCACACTGCAGATGTCCTACCATACCTGTGGAAAGTAAATCTAGTTTCACAGGAAGTCTAATAGATTTTCCCACTTTTTAAGGAAAAATAATTTTTACAACAAATTCCTTTGCAAAGATCGAGTTCTTTATCTGCCAGAGGGAAACTAATTCACTCAAAATACTTGAAAGCATTACTTACAGGTATACCAGCTGGACACCATGCTACTTGGTATCCTAAGCATCTAATATTAGCCAAACCTAATTTATTTCACAAAGTTGCTCTTTCGCGTATACCTGTGATCCACAGTTTCTTGGTATTTAATATTAATATTAGCAAGAAGTTAACCTGTGCCAAGAATAAAAAATGGTAGCGCATTGGTTTTGAGGGTATTGTTTTAATAAGGTAGTTATTCCTCCTGGAATTTGTTAGCTAATGAGGCCTGATAGAAAAAACTCACTTTTGGACAACTTCATAATTAACACGTCTTAGTAAATGTGGAGGTCAGAACTCAGCTCAGAAAAGCTCCTTGAGGTAGCTCATGCATTTCAGATAACATATCACTAAACAGCATCAAGCCACCTGTGCCTGCCAAGTACCCAGGGCAGGAACTACCAGGGGAGAGAGACTGGCATCCCTGGTGGCTAGCTGAGGCACAGCCCTAACAGGGCATCCAGGAGCAATTAATGTAAGTATCCCATCAGCAGTTTCTGTTTCTGACACTTGTATTTCTTAATTTTTCTTCCAGGTGCCTGGCTGTGGGCCTAGTGGGGGCTAGACCTCATATCCCTCTATGTCTCAAGATGGATGTTCAGTCTGGTGAAATGGTGGTCAACATGTCTTACAAGAGATCAAGCTGACACCAAGGCTCTAGATTCACCTTTCCAGCAAGGGCTCAGCATTTCTAAACTATCACAAACGTAACTGATGGACTCAAGACAGACTAGCTTCATAGATTAAAAGAAAACACAAAAGAAGAACCAGAAGTCCAAACTGGTATCCTCTTTATTAAATGGCAAGAATCAAAGTAAAGGAGCCGGGTTATTACAGAGAAGCAGAGAATCCACCTTACCAGCTGCTTCACTTTAACCACCTGCTGAGCACCCGCTGACCGCGCCACGATGGAGCTGGGCTGCGAGATCTTAATACCAACTGGGGCTCCAATGACTGGTTTCAGAGGCTGGAGAGGGGCTGCTGCTGAAGACACCACTGCAGAGACCAGCACTGGCTTTGCAGACTGCAGAGAGGGCGCTGGCACCGCAGAGGTGAGGACCGGCTTGCCAGGCTGGACAGCGGTCAGCCCGGACGACGGCACGGCTTTGGCGAGGACGGAAGCTGCGGGCCTGAGCGATGCTGGCCCCACGGCAGGGGAAGGAATGGCCTTCACAGCCTGCAGAGGAGCTGCTGCCGATGTGCTGGCAAGGACTGGTGTGATAACTAGAGGGGCTGTGACCGCTGCAGAGGCAGGCACAGGTTTTACAGCTGGAAGAGCACTTGTTGCTACAGTCAAAGTTGCCGCTTCTGTCGAAGGAGCTGGTACTGTAGAGGGACAAGTGGAAACCACTTCTTGAGTTGGAGCTGGCTGCTCCATACACTGCTGGATAAAGCTCTGAGGATTAGGCAGTAATTGCCGCAGGGCATGCACGCTTTTCTAAAAGAAAAATGAAAAAACACTGGCTGTAGTAGCAGCAGAGTTTTCCACAATAACAATACATTTGTAACTGAATCCTCTTCCTCATTTTCCAATTACATTTTTCATGAGACAATAAATGGCAAGCCAGTTTTGCAAAATTTCAGGCACCCTTAAATCAATGACCCTTAAATCCTGTTCAGTGAAGATGACAAGAAACACCAACACCAGCTGAGCAAAGGTCAGTCATCACCACAGCTACACTACACATAGTAATCCCATCTATGAGGAAACTCACATATAACTTTGTTCTTCTGTTTAGATTTTTCAATTTGGAATTTATGTTTCAGAGTAAGATTATTTAAACTGCTTTATTACCTCAAAGAATTTTGTTTTGCCAGAAAACCCTGCTATATTGGAACAGCTGTGTTTATTTCATGGAGCCTGACAGGGAGCTACGAATTATCCAATAAAGTCAGGAACAAGCTCTGAAGACAAGAACACTTTTATACCAATACAGCTGTATCTACACTAGGGGGGGATACCACTTTAATAATGTCTGTAGAGCTGCAGCAACACAACTTCAGCCAGCTACTTCTCTGCAATAGGAGAACAAAAGTAAAGGAATCTGGCAACATCTCATTTTTACTACAGCTGTGTTTGAGAAGGTTAATGGACAGAATAATCTTCAAACTCTCTACAGATTTTTCTCCTTCACTGTTTATAATCTGTTATGGCTCTGAACCAGGGGAAATCAGTTCTGCAGCTACCTGTATATTCTTGAAAACCTTTATGTTTTTTCCTCCTCTCTTAACAGTTGCAAAAGTTTCTAAGAGCTCCTAACACAGTGCTGCCACTTTGGACTTTGTGCAAAAGGTGCCACATGCCAGCGTATCAAATAATCATATTGTTTCTACAGCCGCACCTTTTGCAGCCCATCTGTTTTTTAATATTCACTTCTTTTTCTTTTAAAAAGCTGCTTAGCTCCTGATGCAATTTATGTACTAAAAGCATCCAGAAGACTTGAAAATCAAGCAGGCTTCACAGCCAAAGCCACTGTACTTTTTCCACCTCTGGGAACAGACAAAACGAAACACATGCACAACTTCATCAAAAACCTGCAGCTCAAAGATAAGAGCTGACTCCAGAGAGACCTCCCTAAAATTCCACTTCACTAGCTAAAAGTGGATTGGCAAAAAGCCGTATCACATTTCTTTCCAGACTCAAGCTACAAACATTTCCCCCACAAACAAGGCCAGCACTGATCCTCTTAGCACCTTCGAGAAGTGCTCCTGAAGTCATCCCCCATTTGGCACTCAGTCCTGTCACAGCTGCTCAGTTACAGATCAACCTAATTGTGTGTATCAACTGCACATCCTTCCAGTGTTTCAGAAAAAGGCAATCTGGGTGCAAGATGTTTTAAAGGATTGGCAACACTGCAAAGTCAGCTAACTCTGACCATGTCTGAACACCACTTTTGAAGTCACAGTATATCTTTGTTAATGTAGCGCGCAACAGGGAGAGAGCACCATGCCAAGGACTATGTGGTATAGACACTGCCCAAATCAAAGAAGCTTAGATGATGCCAGTACCTGGCAGTGCGCTGCAGAAGAAACACACACGGGCTCTGCTGCAACAGGTCAGGGTCTGACTCATGCTGATGAACCCAACTTAACCCCTGCAGAATTGCCTTGAGTTCTCTGCATCAAGTGTAGCAGCTCTTCACATTGTTGGATGGCTTCTTATAACAGCTGAGCACTTTTGTGAGTGCCAGTCACACTGACCCTGTACTCACAGCCTGGTCCTTCTGCAGCCAGAGCCACACTGGATGCAGAAAGTCCATTCTCAGAGCTATTTATTTTTCTGGCTTTTGCATGGGCATGTAAGAAGCCTCCAGGAAATTAAAAAGGTAATAAATGATCAATTGGAAAATTTTATGTATCAAAGAATCATCAAGGTTGGAAGAGACTTACACCTTTAAGATCATCAAGTCCACCCATCAGTCCAGCACTACCACTGCATTCCCTAAACCACTAAATCTCATCATCCAGCACCAGATCCAGATCATATTAAACACCTCTAGGGATGGTGACTGCACCACCCCCCTGGGCAACCCCATTCCAATGCCTGACCATCCTAACAGTGAATTTTTTTTTTCTAATTTCAAATCTGAATCTCCCATCTCAGCTTAAGGTCCTGCAGAGATGACTGCACTCTTTCAGAATCATGGCAAACTTACTAGCAAGGCATTTAGAAGTTGCCACTGTAAGGAAAATTTTTATCCCAGATTTGAGCAGATTAAAACCAGCCATCTAGAGCAAATTCAACATTATCACATGCATTGTTATAT
The DNA here is from genome assembly GCF_031753505.1 of Anomalospiza imberbis. Taxonomy (NCBI): domain Eukaryota; kingdom Metazoa; phylum Chordata; class Aves; order Passeriformes; family Viduidae; genus Anomalospiza; species Anomalospiza imberbis. The sequence goes on from NC_089681.1 coordinate 46,030,133, forward strand.
GGCCTCTCAAATACCAAGGAAAAGGGAAAATTCCAGAAAAAATCTGTCCCAGCTTTACCACTTAACTATTCTTCCTTTATTCACCATCATGCCTATAATGAATGTACAGATCTAACAAACCTAAGAGCATGGTGTACATTGAAATTTAGTAAATTTAACATAGTATCCCATGTTTTCACTGAGATTTAATGCTTGCTGTATAATTAATTTTTATTTTGTTAATACCGTTCTATAATATGATTAAAAGTCTCAAGGAAGCATTTTTTCCTTTATATGGTTATTTGCTTGAACAGAAGTAGAGTCCCTGGGATCCTTTTCCTAAGCTACAGTAGCCTTGTCAGACCCTTTCTGGAGCAAGGGCTAGAGATTTTTTCTGCCTCCAGCTAAACATAAACCAGCAGAAGATGAATAGCTTTATGCAGATTCTTTGATCTTTAACATGGCATAAGCTTGTGCATCGCCACTGTTGTCAGCCTCTGAATTAGAACTGCTGCAATTTTGATGAGAAAGTAGGAGGTCATCTTCACACAGCTGCTCTGCTGTAGATTAGATGCACAGCTTCCAGCATACTAGTCTCCACTAACACCTAGAGGGCAATTACTCTACAACATTAGGAACACAGCATAAATTACTCCTCAAAAACTCCCCTTCCCCTTAAGAATTGCCTTTCCAAGCACAACAGTCACAGAGGTATCCTAAGTACCATTCTTCAACTGACCTGACCAAATTTGAATGCCCCAACTCTTTACTTTTGTGGTCCTCCTCCCTTCCCTCTTTAAATACTACATCTCCATAATCAGACACTTACCTTGAGAAAAGGAACTAAATATGGTTGTGGAGATGACTTAAGCTCTATGTACAACTTTTTTGTAAATTCTTCTGGTTCAATTTTTGCTTCCTAAGAGGAAAATATAATTACAATAGTATGTTATAACTGAATCCACCACACTTTTTTCCCAATACATATCAAAAGGTCATGGAAACTTATATTATCATGGCATTGTTCAACTTCAGTACTCAAATGCTTTTTTCCTGCTTTATTTAAAAAAGAAAAAAAAAGGGGAGTTAGGATAGAATAATGTTGTAATGTTCATATATTCATATATTACTCAAGTTCTTTATGCTTTCTTCAGCTACAGGCAGTTAATACACTTAGGGATAGGTGTTCACACCCAGTCACTGAAGTGAAGGGATAGAAAGAAGTTTATAAGCAACACTGATCCTTTTGAGTATCTCATTCTTATGTAGATGTATTTTAAAGCAACTACTAGTACTTCTTTCAGTAAAGGTAGTTTATCTGCATAAAAATGAACTTAGAGACATTTAAGACTAATGACAACTTAGCAGTTTTTGTAAGACAATTCCAGACTACTGCACACATAGCATAATAGAACATTTAACACAGTCTTTCCAAAGCAATCAAAACATTTCTGCATATCCCCAGTTAACAGTCCTCTGAATTACAGAGTACTGTTTCCTTTCTTAATGCTTTCCAGCCTGTCCCAGCACAAACACCTGACTCAAGGGCTCAGGAGGGTTAGGAAGCTGCAGTAAACTTCTGAGACCCCTCATTTGTACACAGGACTAAGCCACAGACTCTGCTGCCCTTCCTCATCCTCCCAGAGTCATGAAGAACACTGTCACCCCAAGAAGGTATAGACACAGAAAGAGCTGAGAACCATTCTCCATTTCTGCTGAGAAATTACTCCTCTCACCAATATTCATCTCTGTAGCAACTGTTCCAAGTTGCTACATAACCAGAACAGGGATTTTAAAGACTGTGCATTTACAAATAGAGCTTCCAGCAGCTCTCCCATTTAGCCACTTGATCTGTTGCTTGTTAGATCTCACCAAGATGCAGACATGGGTCACTGAGGTCTCACTGATACAGATGCAAGTGGTTTGGCACACTAAGGCTGAGTGCATACAGGGTGCTTGACACCCACTTCATGAAAATCTGCCTTAAGAATCATTTAGCTGCCCAGCTGCAATTTACTCATTTCTCTCATACACACAAATGCATTTAAATCATACACATACCGAATAGCTGACTTTTAAATTACTACAAAAAGCAAACAAGTGTGCAGTTAACAATGTATTAATGTCTCTTAATAAGTGCTCTAAAAAAAAAAAAAAAAACAAAAAACAAGTACTGTAAGCACAAGAAAGAACAACTCTATTTTTCCCACAGAAGGAAGGTGTGTAGTCCAGCAGGGACAGAGGATAAGGAATCAAATTTTTGCAAGCCTGCATTCTTCAAACAATCTGCTCTCTGAAATTACACCTGTCTACATCACACCTTCCTAGACTGAAAAGCCCTTTGGTACCCCTAGCAAAGCCACCCCCCTCCACCAGCACACAGCCTTCTGCTACGGTGGAACAGCAACACAGCAGCAGCGGTCAAATGCCATGACAAGAAGTGGCAGGAGAAATCGTTACCAGGAAAACCCAGCTGTGCTGGGATACAGCACAAAGCACCATACGGAAGCCACCTGCAAAGAGAGAGAGGTTGGCAGCCACCACATTGTTTGCTCCATCCTACTGTTTTAAGCTATTGATAATGTCATTCTTGTTCCACTGCTCAGTTCTGTCTTGGTGTAAAGCAGTAGTATGGGACTTAGCACTGCACTGCAACCTCCTATCAGATTCTTGCTACTGAGAACTCAAAACTACATTAACATAAAAAAAAGACCCAGAAGCTGTGTTAACACTACAAGCCCCTCCCGCTATCAGTCACCTGTGTGCATAAAGTGAAACAGGAATGTGAGGGGGGGAACTAACACAGCATGGGATTCAGTTAAAAAAAGATTTATAATGCAAGACTTAACAAGGGTCAGATGCACTCAGACACAAATCCAACTCTTGAGCTGTTAAAAAAAAAAAAAAGCTACAAAGTAACAGGAACAAACCTATGATAAAGTAAATGTCAAAAATCCATAGACAAACGACACTGATTTTGTTTTGGAAAAAAAAGTCTCACCAGCAGATTTTGCACCAGACTCTTCACATTCTGCCCCATCTCAAGGGCTTGAGGTCCACTAGACGCCAATTTTACTAGCGTAGCAAGAAAATTCTTGCATTTCTTCACATTCTCTAGCATCTCCTAGTGTGGAAATAAAGAGAAGACTGTTAGATGTTGCACTGTCTCTTCAATCTCTGATGAACATACAGAATGTTAATTTTTAATTAAAAACTTTTTTTTCCTTACTGTAGAAGCGCTGGTCTGTGCTACTGTTGTGCCCTCTGCTTTCACAGAGACTGCCTTTTGGGAGATAGCTTGTGCAGGTGGTCCTGTAACTGGAAGTTTTACAGGTGTTCCAGTACTCAAAGGCTTTACAGCAGTAACTGTAGTAACACTAGCTGTTGCAGCTGCTGGCTGAAGAGAAAAATTAACACTTTTTAACCAAGGAACAACGTGACAAACATACTGGATTCTGCTAGCATATAAGGTAGCAAACTACCCTGGATTCTGCTAGCTTTAAAAGTAGCAACTTCCCTCCACGCTGCTATTTGAAACACAAAGAAACAATTCTTCTCCTTGTTTTTAGAGTTTAAATTCATTTGCTTTGGGAGGCTCTATTTAATACAGTAAGTGACAGCCATAGCCATAATTCTATTTACAAGTCAAAGGTGTCGGGAAGAAATTACAGAGGCACATCCAGAAGAAAGCACTGCCGGCAACTTTGAAGGAAGAGAGGAAGGTAAAATTGTCATGAAGAAACCAATATATTAACTTTGCCAGGCTCCTACAGTTTAAGGCTATTGGATTTTGGATAATGCTAAGATAGATTATACTATTCTGAAGACAAGCAGAACCAAAAGTGATTATTTATCTTCCAGTCTTGCCCTGAAGCTCCTCTCACAGAGGCAACACCCCTTGCTTTTCCTATTACACATAGAGCAGGCAAAAGACATCAAGTTCACTTTGGAAGGATTCAAGTACCAGAAGAAGCAGCCAGCTCAGCAAATGGACCTAACACGTTCTTCCTGCCTTTTCCTCATGGGCAGCAATTTGGATGTCCTTCTCCTCTGCCCTGACAGAAATTCACACAACATTCAATTATTTTGAGACCTCTTTTTAAAAGCTCATTATAATTTACCAACAGATTCAGAAGCTCCAGCAACAGGAGAGTAATTAAGGCGTAGGAAAAAATACCTCCCCTTCTTCGCAAACTAGGCTAAATCTAAAACCTACTAGACTGAAGTATTTCTACTTCAGATTTTAAAGAGAACAAACAAACAAACCATACCCAAAAAACCAACACAGTTCATTTGATACAACAGAATACAATATGAATAAAAGAATCTGCCCAGGCAAAAAACCACTACCTTTGATTCCTCAACTTAAAAACTGAAAAGCCAGAGGGAACCCACAGGCAGAGTTCCAGGTTAACATTTGAAACCTAAAGTTGGGTGTCATCTCTCCTCCAAGCCTGTGAAGAGGAAGGGAAAGTCTGGTTTTGTAGTCCAAATTCTAGGCTCAGATCTGCACAATGTAATGGCTTTCACTGACTCTTAACACATATAAGCACCCCAGCTTAGTCGAATAGGCACAACTAATACTGGCTAATTGCATCAATCATAAGAGAGTTAGACAGGAGTCTAACTTACCCTACCATGGATAAAACAAAAACTAATTAAAAGTGGAACAGACATAATTTAGAATAGCAGTCTTTCAGGACAGGGAAAATTAATGAACAAACATTTAAAGGTAAAGCAAAACCTTAACACTTTTGTCATATATTTACAATTTTTTTTTCTGGATGGGTGCCTTCCCCTGCCTAAACTGCTGCCAGCTTGACATGAAAGCAGCAGGCAGCTACCAGAAAGCTTTCTAGCTTCGGCTCCCACTGTTGGTAACACTTTAATAGCTCTCTGCAGGATCTTTGCCACCACCACTGCCTCTTCCAAGGATGAGGCTCAACAGCTCTGAGACCACAGGGAGGCAAACTGGGCACAAGAATCCCACAAACAGATGGGCAGGAGGAAGACGGAAGGGGACACAGTGCGGATCTGCCAAGTTGCAATGCCCTGGGCTTTTAAAAGTCGAAAACAGGAGCTGATCTCTTGCAAATTCCAGCATGCTTACACATCAAGACTAGAACAGCATTTTATCAGCTGAGGGAGGAAACAACAGGAAGTCTGCTGGACCCTTTTCCCAGGAAAATGAATATATGGGAATTAATTTCTGTCATCTGCCATCAACCTTTTTCATTACTGACAATTCTCATTCTCACTTTGAGCAACAGAGAAATGGCCACCACAAAAAAATGGCATTAATCCTGCATATTTTGAAGTCATTTCAAGAGAAGAAGTGCTCTGCATCTAAATGGAAGTGCCCCAGCATGATGCTAATTAGACACTTTGCAGCTTTCTTACCCCATCTGGGAAACAGGTAAAAAATAAGAATGTGCAGGTGATTTTGTCTAACCTCAGAGCTTAAACATTCAGGAAGTCAGAAAAGGGATATATTTTCATTGATGAGGAGAATAATCCTGCAGTCAGTACCTACGGAGTTTTGCAGAGAGTGCTCCAAGTTGTATTTCACACAAGATTGAAGATTCACAACCACACCAAGGATTATTGCCTCTCCACTCTCCTCTCCATCACTTTCTGTGGTGACATCATACTTCCACACCAACACTCCTCTCCTGTGACCTCAAAAAATTATTGAGACTAAGATCAGGAAGTTATTTTAAGACTGATGAATGAATTGCTGCCAAAGAAATCAGACTCAAGGGCTCTGCCATCCTTTCCCCAGATGGTTCCATCAACTTTTTGCACCAACTCCCTTTTCAGCACTCTTCTCTTGTCTACCCCAGGGTGAGGAGCAACGTGACCACGTGATGGCAAGATGTATCCACATTGCATCTATTTACTCTTCATTGTACAAGGAGCTTGTACAGAGGGCTTTGCAGTCCTCTGTAAAACAGAGGGGCATCAAGGAAACCACTCCGAACAAAACAGCTCTGTTAATTTTTCCTAGAATCATCATTCCTGCTGTCTAAATCTAGCCCTACAGCTCATCACAATTGTTCCAGTTTCTACAGTGGGGGGGAAAGAAAACAACTTAGAAAAAATACTCCAAGTCTATGTCTTTAAATATCTCAGAAGAACACAAGTTCAAAAGACTACATCAAAACTGTATGAAAGTACAGAAAAACCAAGCCAAAGGCAGATAATAGTTTTAAAAAGAGAAGTTAATAGCATGATGAATCTCAGTGTTTACCCACATGAGAGTGTGAGTATGTATGCGACTTTATCCATCAGATGACAGATGACCACCATCTCTTTTCCCCAGTGCAAGGGTAGGATAGTAAATGACTATTGTTTTTATATCCTAAAGACCTCTATGCAGAGATCACAAACACAGGGTTTGCAAGCTAGTATTCCAAAGCAAAAGTAAGGAATATCCATTACTGTATTCAGACACAAAGCATACACTGTTTCCATTCTGAGCAAAATAGAAAATGTATTAAAAGAGGCCTCTGGGTTTTCCACTTTAGCCCCAACATTATCCATCTGTAGTGAGAGGGAAGTGAAAAAAGAGCACAGAGTAGTGCTCAGTTGCTGATACAGAAGAACAGCAGAAGGAAGAACTTGTTAGTCAGACTGTTACCCCTGTCAGTACACACATCCCCCAATCCTTCATACATCCAGCATGTTTTTTTTGAATGACTGATCCTGCTCGTTTACTGAGTGTTTTGTCAACTGCTACAGCTCAGTCTCCTTCAAAGTCTTGTTACAAAATACAGGTAACAAGCCAAACTTCTTCATGATTTCTCCTCCAGATTATGAAAACAGAACATACTATCTGCAGAAAAATGTAGGTTTATTTTCATTCTACATGCTTATCCAGAAGTCTGGTCCCCAGGAATAGAGGATGAACCATACGTAGGAAAAATCTCATACTCTGCATAAAAGGTGATAAAAGCCTCTTCAGAAGACGGCTACAACATTTTTCTCTAGAAAAAGCAAAATGAGACCTAGGAAATAAGACAAAAATACTACCTAAAAATATTGAGGCATTTTCAACCACTGCCTATTTACAGTTGTACCTGTGGAACCCATCTGTCACACTCAATTAGAGAACAGGTCTTCAGCTATGACCTTCCTTCAGTTTATAATGAGGGGAAAAAAACATCATACACATGAAAAACAGTTTGATTGGTGCAGACAACTCATTTTCCCCTCAACATCACCTCAGGTATACCTTTTTCCCCACTAAGGAATCAGGGAACCCCAACAGGAGAACATCTCCCAGAGAAGGTTTAGCAAGAGACTGAAGAAACTCTGTCACAGCATACAAAAGCACTGGAAATGGCTCTCTGAACTATTTATTTTATTCATTGTTCATGTGCTTTCTACTGTAGTGAGATAAGATTATCCTGACACATGCTGACAGAAGCCTAATTAAATTATGCATTTAAAAAAACAGATTTGGGAAATAATTTTTTATGAGGACAAAGGTTACTAAGCTTACTGAAAACCAGATTACAGTTAGAAATAACAAGAATGCATATTTTTTCTAGTTCTTTCTGTCACTTATTCCACCATACTATAAAGCTTGCTAAGTACCTGTATTACAGCAGGTGTCTGAACAGTAGAAACCACAGCATTTGTTGTTTGAGATAACGTTTTCACAGGAGCAGCTGCTATTTTCTTTACTAACTGTGTGCCAGAATTCTTTGAAAAAATAAAAATAAAAAATAATTACACATGGGCAGAGAACAGATGTCAGACAAGTCAGTGACAAAATAGACAGTGAAGCTGGGGTCAGATACAAACCGAGACACATTCTCTTACAGTAACAACACAGGTGTCATTCACACAGTCCATATAATTTAAACACTGCTCAACAAAGCTCTTTGTCTACCAGTTTAATATTCAATAACTGATTCAGAGACATTTAGAGATAATGCATAATCAGAATAAAATGGTTAAAGAAATACATAAATTGTTACTTTTATGTAGCTCCTTACTCTTGAGCACTGACCACACTACAAGAGATGGAAGCAAAAAGCCAGCAGAGTTCAGGGAAGGAGGAACATCCTAGGGACATGGGAAAAGTCCTCAGCTTTACTCAGCTTCGGAGAAATATCCCAACAGAGGATCACAAGGTTTTAGATACTAGCAGTAACCATTTAGGCAATTTTGGCTGGCAATTTTTTCTTAAAATGGTTTACATCATCATCAGAGAGGAGTTCACTCATTTGACCTTTACCATATGTAACAGCTCACAAGTTTTTTCCCAAGCAAGAAAGCAAAGCACATAGTGATGTTTACTGGTGCAAAACCAAGCACCATCACCCCATTCACAAAGGGCTTACATGCTTATTTAACCCTCCACAACTTATTTGCAAACCCTGTTGTAACTACATTACATACAGCTATGTCAAACTAAAGTTATGAGAGAAGTTACCTGCACAGCGCGTATTCTGACTGCAGGTGTGCTGGTCGGCACAGATGGTCTCACACTTGTGCTGTTTTGTGTCTGGTTCTGTGGTCGTGCTATTGACTGTTGAGATACCAACATTAGGTGGCCATTACTGCTTCGGATAAGAACAGCTCCTGTTGAAAAAAAAAACACATTCAGGCTGTGAAATTAAGTTATATTATGGCTTTTCTATATTTCTGTGGAAGAAATAACTAGACCACACTAATAATGTAATATTTACTTTATTACTCCAAGAAACAGCTGCCAAGAAATATAAGATTTAAGTGCACATCAGCTTTACTATGCATCTTATGACAGAAAAGAATTCCTAAATTCCAGAGAAAAACTTAAGCACTGGCCATGTTGAAACATGGTGTGCACACAAGATGCAAATTGCAAAGCAGCTCACCATTTGAGTCAAAAAGATATTTTGAACATTAAAAAGACAGACACACAAAATATACACACACTCTGGGATTACTTTAGCACTAATTTTAAGCAGTTCTTCAACCTGCAAAATTCATTACCACTATCACACTTGGCTGCCTCTTCAGTTTCTGAACATTTAGGCACATACTTAGAGGTGAAAACACAGCTTAGAGAAAACAGCAGTGGGAACTGAAGCCTGATTAGTATCAGCTCACCTACCTGTATCAAAACCATCCCCCCCAGTCAAGAGGGCAGTGGTCTCCCATGAAAATCAAGGTCACTGAGATATTTGAAACTGTCCCTCTGTCAAGGGTCCAAAAAGCATTAAAACCCAGGATTTTATTGAAGCACTTTGAAGCCAAATAGGGAGATTCCAATGGGAAAGAATTAAAAACAAAAAAGAAAGGAAAAAAAAAAGACCATTCAGCTACTAAAGCCTCCTTCCTCCTCCCCTAAAGGGCTCATCACTGAACAATTCAGAGGACGCAATCATAAATACAAAATGCCAGTTGGATACTTGGTCTGTACCATGTCAGATCCTTCAAGGGAGCTACAGATGACCCTATCTTTGCGGTGTCTCACCTCCTTTGCCTCTAACAGCAGCTGCTGCAAAGTCCACCACTGAAAACACCATCCTCAAACACCCTCACTTAACACCGACCTTTCAAATAAAAGGAAGGAGGAGGTACAGGAGAATCCAGATACGTAATTAAGACTTCCTCAATGTTTCTGGAGGACTACATTAAACTGTCTTGCACGTTATCCAGTATCTAAAACCCAGATCTTCTATGCACACTTACGATCTTTCCTAGTGTAAAACTAGACAGCAGTAAAAGTTTTTTTACTACTTGGTTAGTCTGAAAGCTGTCAAAATATGACCATATAATACAGCCTAAAACACTGCTTCTGTCCGAGTTTAAATGCATACAATAGAAAAAGCCACAAGCTCCGCAAGTTGGGTTTTGTTGAGTATGTTTTGCGTTTTTGTTTTTAAAAACAGTCAAGCTATAACCACATGCTTAGAAACAGCTTTTCATCCTCCACATCTAAAAGCATAAGAGGATGTTGCAAGACAACACAAAACCTGGTATAAAATTCTGAAACATCAACATATTGCCATTTACACAGTAGACACAAGCTGAGAACTGCAAGAGCAGCATCTACATGATCCCCTCCTTTCTCAAGCAGCTTTTACTACATGGGGCAGATGCACAAGGCTAGTTGCATATTCAGAAAAACACTGCTCACTCCATCTGACAACTCAGCTTTCTCCTCCTCCACTGATGACTTGACTATAATTATTTTTAGGTACAGATGGATCATTTAATTTAATCAATGAATAACCGGAATTATAGAAAGCATATTACATTTCTCATTTTCTTTTCACGCCATCTATTTAGACAGTGATTCATGGCAAACAATTTATCATCAGCCAGAAAAAGGGCATTGTTTCCCTTGCTGAGACCACATGCTTATGCAGATTTCACTGAAAGAGAGAAAGCTGACCACATTTTGCTAGCAATAGCATTTCTATGTGCTCTAGGTCTACGTTCAGAATGGCAGAAGCGATGCTACTGGAGATTTTAGGCTTTTCTTTTATAAGCCTGGTTTAAAACATCACTGACAGCTCTACTACTTTCAGAAGGCACATATAAACTTATTTCATTCCTTTAGAGGTTTGAAATGAATTAAGAGTTAGTTTTCATGTACTTGGATATTTTGTCACTACTCATTACATTTGTCTGTTAAGTCAAATTATCAGAAGTGCATTTTCTACTTCTGCATTTGAGAAACCACATTGATACCAGTCAACCTGATTACAGGGCTGGGACTGGTTTTGCACTACTGTTCTGCATTTTCAGCTGGCATTCACCAGAGATGGAGACCCTGTTGGAAAAGTATCCCATCCTCCAGTCACCTGAACATGGTGAGTTTCCAGCACAATCTACTTGCTTGACAGGAAATTACCTCAAGAGCAAACTAGAACGTTTATGCAAATACAATACAGTTCATATGTAAATTCATTATTATCACCAAAAAGAAAAGGTAAACAAGTAGCCCCTTTACATTTGAGCAGGATAGCAATGATCCCAAAAAGGATGTAACCCAAAACATAAAGCAACTTTCCCCCTAGGCAACACAAGGACATCCATACTAAATTAAAACAACTTGGTGAGAGCATCCACAGAAGAAGCTATCTAAGGCCACTCCAGTGGCCATAGCCTTGATTTGAACATTCAGCTGTGATAATGCCTGTTACTGGAATATAAGTTAGAGTAAGAAATTGTTCCCTTGGAACAATCATTTCCCTATCTTTGTTCCATTTGGCAGAATTTTTAATAAAGCACAGTAACCTTTTTGTGGCAGCAGATCTTTGTAACACTGACAAAAATATAACTCCGAACCAGAATTATGGTAATCTACTAACTACTGCTTCTGTAGGCTTAATGCTATTGATGCCTGATGCACAGATAAAGATGAAGGCAAATTTGAAACAGCTGTTGGAGCTAGAGTTCCACACAGTGAAGAGCCACATCTTGTCCAAGCACAAGAGACAGTTCTGGGCAGTTACAACCTAATGTCACAAAGGGACAGTGAACTGACACATGAATTGTCTGAAACACTTTGAAAGCTGTTGAGAACAGCACTTATTTTTTTCCTCTCGTTGCCACAATTTAATTACAGTTTTTCACAACTTTGATACTCCCCTTCCTCCTGGAAACAAAAGCAATAACCCCATACTGCAGCCAATAGCACAGACTCCAAGAGATGGCACAGGAGGTCTCTTATGCCAGAAGAAGAGGTTCCACGGCTCTCCAAACCAATGCCTTAAGTCTCATACACTTTATACAGCTGCACAAGTGTGAAATGAGGGAACAGCAGGTGATGGCAACCTTGAGGCTCTCAACAGAAAGGTCATGTAAACAAACTCGTGCAGCTACTAAGACGCTACTATCAGAAATGAAGGAAAGTGCAAGAATCCACATTCTTCAAGTGGCAGGGGGGGAGGATAGTACTTCTTATCGGGAGCTGTTTTCACGTTCACTAGAAGGCAAATACTAACAAAATAAATGTGAAAACACATCATGTCTTGCAGTCACTGCAACTCCGCAAGAAAATGGGGAGAAGGAAGAGAGAACATACGAAACAACACAGGACCTCTGAACAACTGAAGCATGAAATTTCAGCTAACACCTCTCAGCACTGCATTTAAAACCAGAAAAGGTATTGGCAATCTGAGCAAAATTTCAGCATCAATGGTAGCAAATGAGCAATGAGGAATCCTGATAACACTAGAGATGCCCTCTTTTGGACTGCACTTCCAAGAATGTTGTTTGATAGTTTTACTGGAGTTGTATCAGAGAATAGGAACGACTTGCTCACTATTCATGCACTTTGATATGAAGAGCAAGGCACAATCCCTTTTTGGCTACAAAGCTGTTCCTACTTTCAAACCAAAGTGACCAGTTACCATCAGGGATTATTTCTTACATGCTTCACTGGAGCACTCAGATATCTCCTGCAGATTAAAAAAAAAACCCACCCTTTTTGCAATAAATTGAGACTTCTGTCCTTAGATATTCTGCCAAAAATGTACTTTGCAAAGTTATTTGTTTTCCTACACTGGCTGAAAAGGCAGTTAAAACACAATCAGCTGTTTCAGCCATTTGTTCTCTGCACGTCTTTCTTCAGCTGTAACCCTGTGAATAGGGCTGGAGGGGAAGTACCTGACAACCAAAACCCAACTCAGTTTCCTATAAAGCTACACAGAAGGAGCCACGCTATACCTTCTTGCCTTGAAGAGGTCTCTTTGAGATCCACACCCTGCCTTCTCCTGGAACCAGGGCTGCAGGTAACCAGCCTTGAAGAGGAGAGCTGGGCAACAGTCCTGCAAAGCTCTGGCAGCCACCACCCAGATCAGCCTCTACCTAGACTTGCCAGCACTGTGAGCCATGGAAAATCAGAAGCCTTTTAATGAAACTTCATTTCATTTTGCAAACTCCAGATCCCTCTGCTACAAATTTTCACTCTCCCAACACCATTGGTGAAGGAAACCCAACTTTTTCTGAACTTGGTTTAGCACCCAACCTAGGAATCAAGAAACACAGGTCAGCAGGAGGAGCAGCTTCCAGATACCTCTGCATTTTAACTAGAAAGCACCAAAACTTAATTGCAGCCAGGAGCAAGCTGTGGGATAATGGCAGAGATCTGTTTATGCCACTGTATGTAATGCCACCTGCATGGGTTTCACTGTATTTCAGGGAGTAGTGTTAAGGAAACCACAATGTTGTTAACACAAACCTGTGCTGCTAACTGAAGCTCTGAGCTTCATCCAGCAGCACTGAACACCAATGAATGATAAAAGCATCCCACCATAAGGGCAACTTACACCACGTAAGACAAGCCCGAGACATTTCTGAAGAGGAACTTCCCCCAGGAATTTCCTGAGATGAACCAGGTGGTAATTTGTGCTCCAGTGGAGATACACCTTATGCTGTTACTAGAGGTGAAGCTGAAGTTGTCAAGTTAAGCCACCACTTCGATTACAAGGTTTCTAACCCAACTGCTCAACCAAACAGCTCTTGGGAACTACTGCTTAGGGAATAACGTGAGGAAATGAAAGTAAGTCTTTTGCTCCTAAAATAAAATAAAAGCAAGAACCAACCACAATGACATCGAGCTCATTTAAGAGAACATAAGTCACAGAAGCTGCATTCAAAGAAGGGTAAATTTAACTTATTTCAAAACAAGGAGTGCCTGCATCAGGTATGTTGCCAATCTTAGTAAAGCACACTTCAACCCAATTACAAAAACAAGTCTAAATGGGGACTTCCAGGTCTCAAATCAGTAAATAAACAACAAAAATGCTTTAAAACAACAGTAATGTGTCAGAGCTCTCTGTTCCTAAACAAATCCCATTATTTCACTAAGCTACTCAAAACAAAGCAATAGCTCTTAAGGAAGTTATTTCAAGCTAACATCAAGCTTTAAAGGGGGTGTTTTAATAGGAAACTAAGTGGCAATTAAAAAGGAATATTGGTTTTAAGTTTCTTTGACTATTTAGGATCATTCAAAACTTGGAAAATAACACACCAAATACTACTAATCCATGCAATAGGATAGCATACAGCTTTTCTCTCTAAAGCCATCCTTTAGAAAAAACAGCCTCGTTTTTCCTCTTCAATTTCATTTATTGAGCCCCACAGAATAGGCCACTTAAAAGTTTTAAAAAATACATTACAGGACTTAAGAAGACAGACCAAAGAAAGGGCATTATTTAGCGATGCAGACTGTTGCAGCAATGATTCTATCAAGGTGCATTATGTCAGTAGGTTAGCTGAAAAAGAGTGCTAAACAGACACAAAGTGTTAATGAAATACTGTGAAAGACAGTAACTTAACTTCTACATGATTGACATAATCCTTCTAATATGAAGGGGCTGTAATGTTTTCAGATGAAGTTTAGTCTGTAGTGCATGCAGGAGAACTACTTACTCCCTATGAACCTCACTCAGTACTTGAGTTTTCCTAGATGTCTATGCAAATTCTGTAAAGGAGATGAAGAAACAAGGACAACAGCCCAATTTGGAGGCAACAGTTAGCTGTGCTTTTCACTGTTTTAGGAATGAAGCTACAACAGTGGTCTAGAGGCTACACCAAGTTACCTCATCACAGGCTCTCAATAATGATCTCTAACTTCTCTTTTTAAATGCAATTGACTTCAGACAACAGATCTTTTGTGAAGTCACAAAGATTGTCTGGTTTAGGCTTTTCCTGGGAAAAACACCTATGATTGTCCTCATATTTCCCAGATAAGCAGGGCAGAGGGCTCATCTACACTATATGGGGTTAAGATAAGTTGTTCAGCATCTACACTACAGCCACAAAACATTTTACTCCATACAGCAAATAATTCCAGCCTTTGGAAGCTGATTCTACCTGATATAAGAAGAATTCAGAAATGTCCAACCCACAATCAAGCACTGCTATTGCAGCAACCAGAATCACTCATCACAAATCCAGGCCCTCAACCAATTAATTCCATTCCCATTTTTTTCACAAACTAAATAATTACATTTCTCAGAAACCACCCTGTGTGCTCTTTCCCTTTGTTCCATGGAAGCTTCTAAACTTATGGGTCTTCATAGCAATGGCTCAGGATCAGTTACTAGCATGTAGATATTGCAGAGTCACAACAAAATGTCAGATTTTGAATTCCAATGAAAGACACCTTGTTTTGCCTGTGGATATGGAAATCATTAATTTCCATGTCAGGAGAAAAATTCAAAGGGCATAATCACCATATTCTTTCATGCTACAACAGAACACAGTCTATACACAATGTTATACCTGTAAGTTCTTTAAAGATGTTAGTGGCATCTTTGCCAACTGCACAAACTGCACTACAGATTCATGTAGACTCTGGAACACAACTTTCAAGGCTGATGTCTGACATCGCACCTTTTCAAAGCCAGTGATCAGCTTTCCTTGCAGACATCACTGTCCAGCTGACAGCACAGTTCCACCAGCATTAACATTTCCCAGACTGTCTGGGTTGCTGTGAGCAGTGTTTTAAACAACCACCATGTGCACACTAACAGCTCAAGGGGTTTACAGTCCCAGCCTTTGCCTCCAGTAACTCACACCTTTCCCTAGCTAAGCATCTTTCTGTGCTAACAGCAGGTGCCAGCTCCTGAGATAGCCAGTGCAGACAGAGGCTTTCGAAGCATAGAGAGCCAGGAAAGGGATGATGCTATCTCTTCTAGGCAAGATGGAGCAGACTCTAGTATCCTATTGTTTAAAACAGTCTGGAATAATGGACACCACACATCTTTCTAAAGATGTAAACAAAGTCCTCTCTCCCTCCCTTTCTCCAGGAACTAGATACAAAGTTCTAAAACTGCAAAAATCTGAAGCCAAGTTTCACACACTGCTCAACTAGCAAGTCTTAGGCGAGCAGTTGGAGACTAGCTGCTCATCAATGCATTTTGGTGCCCAGATGGTTATCTGTTTAACAGTCTAGCAACTGGGCCCCCATAGTTTTTACGTTTTCTGATGCCTTTTCACAGAATACAGGCCCACATTTCAGCATTAAAAGAGTTCTCCTCGACTGCACATACAGATGAGCTTCTTTCCTGGAGAATACATTTATATCCACATAATTTCACAGTTATAGTAGAACTCTTAAGCAAAAGTATAACTGTATTACCAACAACAAACAACCAATAGGTTTTCTGGGCATAGTTACAAGACAGCACTACCATTTCTATTTGGATTCAGAGTGTATTTATTACACTTGAATCCCAAGAGGTGTTGTTTTTATTGTGTGTAGGCATCAGGGATTCCCAGCCAACACTGTGTACCACAAGGCAGAGGCTTATTCGATATTGTGATAGCATCCAGCTCTTGTCCTTGGGCCACGCCTTTCAGGAACTGGGATAATTTCCCATCAGCATTTCCCCATCGCATCTTTGTGGTTCGCAACTTTGCACCTTGAGGCTTGGTTGCTTTCCTATCTGACTAATCAGACAGCTCTAGGACTGTCGACAGCTGAGATGATCTGACTTGAGCATTCTTCAGGACCCAAATAACCTCATACAGGAGCTTCAAAATTTGCTGGGGACTCAGCTGATGGCAGTGAAATAGTACTGCAAAGGAGCAAAGTGACACTTCCTTACTCTCAAGACAATTCCTACTGCACTGAAAGAAGCATTGAGTCTCTACACCACATCCTCCTGTGTACTCCTAGTATTCACTGGAGTGAAATTCTTCAAATAGCAAGTTATATGCTTGGCACACTGCAGCCATATATATACAGCAGACAGCTTTCTAAGGACCAGAAGGTATGCCAACACCCTGCACTTACCATTTCTGGAACAGCCATTTAGCTGTTACAGAGAAATCTGAAGCTGAAATGTTGAACCACAAATCTTAATTTTAAACCAAGAGCTGCTGAAAACATCACTGGTGTTTTAACAAAGGTCAGGATCAGTCCCCTTTAAATCTCTGTCTCCTTTAATTAAGAGGTCAGTTAATTCAGATTAATTTTACAATGCAACATTTGTTTCCTCATTGCTCACTTGGGGACCAGAAGAAAGTTGAATTCCACTTATGAAAGTGCAAATTCACTCCTCTGCTGGATGCTTTTTAACTTGCAAACAAGGGATCAACACTGAATTTTAACAATGATCACCACCTTGCTCTAAGTGTGATGGAGCAAACAAAAAATTATTACAGAAGACAGCAAAAGGTTCATGGGAAGCATTAACTTCCATCCACACAGATATTGTGGAAACTGTCACTGTGGAAACTGTGCAATATTTATCAAGTTCCTAGTATGCCAGCTATGTATAAAGGTGGTCTGAGTGCACTAACCCCCTTCAACAGAGAACATGGGCTGCCCCACTGACACTGCCTGGTAATGCACCACCCACCAGTCAGCTGGACCTGGCTTCCAGGGCTCCACTGGAAATAGGTGGCAACTGCCACTGGGCAAGCTGCCAGGGAAAGTCTTCAGGTGCTGTGCCAACCAGGGCATGCTGTTTCACCCAGTTGTTACCTAGCCTGGACATCCACCCAAAGAACTCTGATTTCCCTGGCAACTCCTAGGAGCAGTCATTACTAATGAAAGCATCTCCTCTGCCTCCACCGAACTGGAAGTGTGCACTGGAAGAAGTCTGCAAACACAAGCTATGAAAATTAAGTGTCACCATATCATTGGTCTGTTCTTACAGCACAGGAAGATCACTGAGCTTCACCAGTTCTCCAGCCTTAACAGACCTTAGATTTGCTCATTAGCAACAAGGATCTTCCAGCTATTGCTGTTTTTACGCCACTTCAGTTGCAATCAGAAACTATTTCCTCAAGACACTGGTGAAAAATATCTGTTAGTGGACTTTGTTCTAAAGGTGATCCAGATGGCAGAGCAGACCTTAATCCTGACAAACTGAAATAGCAAGACACTTAAAAACATCTATGGTGATCTTTTTCATTTTGCAAATTATACCTGGTTTTCTTCTAACATCAGTTTTCAGAAAAGTTGCTTCATGCAAAGAGAATTCTAAAAAAGGTATTTGCCTTTTGCTTTTGTCTAAATGGTTAATGCAGTACTAATTATTCATCTTTGATAGTTATCAGAAGTGTTGCAATTTACATCAAAACTAGCATATACATAGATCTGTAAATACAATCCTACTCACTAGGCACAGCACAGACGCCAATCAAGTGATATAACAAATACCTGGTTCTCTAAAACAACTTTAAAAACCTGGTATGGTTACTCAAAATAACAACACATGAACTTACCTAGATTTTATCAGCATCTTTGGGAAAAAGAATACTGAAACATAATTAGTGCTTCCTCCAGCTGTCACTTATGTGGATGATGCTATTTTTACCACTACAAGCTGAAAGGTCCTTTAAATACTGCAAAAGCAACATAAGTCATGCTCACATTCTCTCTCTTCTAAGGATTAAAAAAAGTTTACTATTAACCAAACTGTAGCTGTAATTCTTTGCAATACATTCCAATCGACTGTAAAATCTGAACAGCATTTAACATTAATTTTACTGAGCATCCTATTTCCATGCTTCAGTATTCAGAATGCATCTTTTTTTTTTTTCTGTGAGTTGGAAAACAATAAATCTAGACATTAGCTTTACATCTTCTGCCAAAATTTAAATCTTAATTCCCACATGGCTGTGCATTTAATCATATGAAGGCATTATTTTGCTAGACACACTCAGTCCTGAAAGCAAAATCAAGTCCTACAGTGCAGCTGAAATTTCAACTAGTTACAGCGCAACACATTTCTTCACTGTTATCTAAGTTCGACTTAGTTCTTCTAGCCTGCCAAAGCTTTGTTCACCCTTCCTCAGGAAAAAAAAAAAAGTTCATCAGTGTCACCTAATGTGAAGAGAGAAGTTTGCAGAGAATCCATTCCCAGAAGCCTACTAAACAGAGGACATTATTGGGACACAAAAAGTTACAAGCACTGATTATTTAGCCCCTACTGGTCTAACCATAATACTATGCTCAGACTTTATGGGATTATCAACAGCCAGAAACTGCATACTTTAAAGGAATTTCTACAGTTTTCTGCCTGTTGAAACAAGAAACCTTTAGATAGCCTACTCCTACTCAAACATAATATACATTAAAAAGTATTTTTAAATCAGCATTTCCTCCTATTCTAAAGTAACAGACCAGATACAAATATGAAAATATCAAATTCCTCATATGGTTTTACCACTGAAAAACCACAACTAGAATATGACAAGGGAGATTCACAGCGCTCTGCAAGAGATGTATTTGGTCAACTTCAAAAGCAGAAGGCAGCAACATCCAGATGTTTATCAGCCCTTACCTCTTCAGGTTACCTACCTTAGGTTCTACAGGCAATTAGGAGAAACCTGACAAGACCAGGCTCCATACCATGCCATTGCAGTTTTGGAGTACCCACGCCAGTTCTCTCCTTCCCACCCACAGGAGTCCACATGCTGCCTGCCTGCTTCACACCACACAGCCCAGCCACCTGACACAAACAGTGGCTGTGCTTTCTGAAGTTACCCACTATCAGTCTAGATAAGCTGCAGGCAGTGGAAAACCTGCCACAGACAAGGCAAAACATCCAAGCAAAGACAACTGAGCTGCAAACAGAAACCAAGAAGCTGAACTTGCTGCTGTTCCCCTGTAAGTCAGGTGCAAAGGAAACCTTACACAGAGACCATGCCTTGCACCACACTGCTAGTGAAATTACAGCAGACTCAGGGCACCTTTTCTTTGCTGACACTGTGCTTGCTCAGCCCCACTGGTGTTAGCAGTAATGGAAAGCATAAAACAGAAATATACACACCAGAGGCAGCCAATGCTACAGTGGAGAGTGATGGCAGCTGCTGCCATAGCCCTGTGTGGCATGAGGTGAGGTTTTCAAAGAATTTTCGTGCTCTAAGCAAACTGAAGGTAACAATGGAGGATCCCTGGCATCTGGTTCAGTTCTGTCTTTTTTCATCCCATCAGCAAAGCAGATTTATCTGCTAATTGTCCTTTCAACCCTGCTTGTAATGAGCATTCCAGGGCCAGGGATAGACTGAAAATACAGACACAGAAGTGATAAAAACCTAAGTTCAAGAAAAGTAAACAAAACCAAGAAACAACGTTCTTTTTGTTTTTATGCTCTTTTTCTACCCTCCACTTCTCCAAAGCAGTGCGGACCCCAAAGACACTAAGGTGAACTACAGACATTTGTCACGGCCCTTGTCTCTCCTCCCCCTTCCCAATTATTTCCTCCTGTTTAACAGCACAGCCCATCCATTTCTCTCCCCCATTAAGCTCAGGTTAACCAAGGACACAATTCCTTGTTAAGCAGATGGTCCATGACATGAGACTTCTGCAGGTTTGTTCGCATCAGCACAAGCCACATGGAGTTCAGGACTGAGGCAGCACTGCACTCACCATGCCACTCTGCTCTCAGCAGACCCAGACTGCTACGTGCAAAGCTTCTGAAATGCTGCTAGCCTTGCTGTTCTTGTCAGCAAAGAGGGCAACTGAGGAAAGGTCCCTTTAGTAGATCAAATTCCCTTAATTTGGGAGGACATAGCCCAACCACCGAGTCTGAGAGCTGATGGTATGCACCATAAGACCAAACCCATCCCTGAAGTCAGACCAGCTGGAGTCCTACTGAGTGCTCAAGCCTCTGGTGGTAGTCAGCCAGGGATGGACTGGAGCAGGAGGATGGCCTTGGGTATCTGCAGCACTGCTCTGACAGCTGGCTGCTCCGCTGAAAACCAGCACTTTGTAGAGGAAATCATAGGAAGGTGACAAAAAAGCCTTGTTTCTCATAAGCAAGCCTGAGTCCTTCAAGACCAAGAGAACTTGTAAAGCTCAGTGGTCTTTCCTGGGCAATCAGACAGAAAGAGGCACTTGGCAGATTGGCAAGCTGTGCTAAAGGACATTAGGAGTCATTCATTATCTAGTCATCTGCTTTTCCCAACTCCTGGCTTTATTCTGAACAAGAGGAAAGGGGAGGTAGAGATGGAAGAGAAAGAACAGCGTAAATCTCAGATTTCCATAAACCTCCACTGCCCTCCAGGTCACA
This sequence comes from Anomalospiza imberbis, assembly GCF_031753505.1. Taxonomy (NCBI): domain Eukaryota; kingdom Metazoa; phylum Chordata; class Aves; order Passeriformes; family Viduidae; genus Anomalospiza; species Anomalospiza imberbis. The sequence continues at coordinate 46,051,096 of NC_089681.1, forward strand.
GAGGCAAACACAGCTCCACTAGTGCCCTTCCTTCCCCAGACTGCAGCACCATGGAAGCAATGCCAGGCCACAAGCAGCTCATGAGTAACTCAGCATGACCAGTAAGGGCAGTCCTGTCCAGCCTTCCTCAGAACAAGCCACCTCAAATACGGCCCTTTGAAACTCAAGGGAAGGATGTTTTCTGTATGCATTTTTCTTAACAGGTGCCACAAAAGATGAATGCCATGATTTTAAGCCTAAGTGCATTTTCCCTCCTGTATTTTATCCTGTAAGGCTAGATTTGGCAGTTTATTTGAAATAAAAAACTTTTCAAGCCTAGGAATTTGGTGGTTTATTCCGCTTCCTTTTTTTAATGCTGCTAACTCTTGTAGCTTTAATGCTATCTATCTTGCATTTTTTATTATTAATTAAAAACTGAATCCACCTAGAAGACAGAGGTAAAACACTAACACCTTTTCAAGAGAGAATGCATTTTTATATAACCTTATGACAATTACATAGACAAATTTCCATCAAACATTGATCCATTTGAAATCTGACAATGTCTAGTTTCTTCTGAAGCACTAAAGTCCATACAGTTATTTTTATTTACAATGCTGCAGAGTACCAGCACCTCTGAATTTCTGATACAAAGACTGCATTGTCCCAGGAGCAAGGAAAACAAGCTGATGCAACTGAGGGGCAATACTACTTTTGTGACATCTGCTTCTTACCACAATTCAAGTCAGAGGACATTGAACAATATACCTGAATGCTATCAAACCTAAGCTACTACAAAAAAACTATAAGTTTTGCTAACCTGAAGTTCCCAAACCACAGGCAACTCACATGATCATCCACCTTCACAGAAAGGTGTTTAACTCAACATCAATACATTCCAGAAAGCAACAGTATTAGATACAAAACCTGAATACCTGGGAAGCCCTGCTACAAGAAGTTAATTTATTTCCATTATGGTTCATTTCAGAGGAAAGTTGGCAAGGATTTAAATTCATCCTTGACTGCTGACTACCCAGACATTACAGCATCATGAGTGCTGGGAAATCTACAGTGAAACTGACTGAATAAAGACTTTGTTTTTAATTAGCATTATATATCTCCTTGGGAGGTGCATGTCTTTGATAAAGACATTGAGATTTTTAAAAAAATGAGGAAAGGAAAAAAAGGCAAATATGCACTACCAGCACAGGGATTACTGTAAAGCTAGTCATCGTTTTCAGCGATATCCAACCTGAAAATAATTGCAACAGATGCTCCAACAACAGAACTGTCCTGGCAGGAAATAATTACAGCATCAAATAGCAATGACGTCATTACATATCTTGGGGTCTCAACACAGCAAGACCAAAACCAGTAGAAGCAAAGTCACTTTTTTTTAAAAAAAAAGCACTTAAATACAGCCCAACAGGGAGAAGTGGGAAGTTCAGAACCAACAGCACTTTCTTCCTCTTAAGAGAAAGTGCAGGTGGAAGCCCTGGCTAATACTCTGTTGCTATCTAAAGTATTAAGATGTCTGTATCAGCGTTGTGCAATTCCTACGTTATTTTCACTGCTGCTATGGGAAGCACATCTATAAGGGCAGTATCTCTCCGAACCCTTATGTTTCCCATAGAGGGTTTATAGAAAAAAAGGGTTTCAAGGTGCAACACGTAATGAACTATCAACTTTGTCCTCCTTAGGCACGGTAGTATTTTGTTCCATGAACAGTCGCATCGGCCTTGTTGTGCCAGTGACAAAAATTCCCGCGGGACCGCCCGGTCGGAGGCGAGTGCGGGCAGCCTGACCCTGACCCGCCCCGTAAGTCACGGAGCCGCTCCGCAGCCGCCAACCCACACTCACACCCCCTCCCTCCCCGAGAAACTCCTTCATCCAAGTTCCACTAAAGCCTCGAGCAGTCTTTTTCAAGTCACATATAAGGGTAACTTGGCCGCTGAGTTTTTGGTTACTCCTCCTGCTCTTCGTGCTATCCAGCAAAGTAAGAAGTTGCCTTTATCCAGAGACTTCCAGATCCATCCTCCAGACAGGCTGTAAGCACACCCAGGGCTACTCGACTGAACCCAGTCACAGTGCCCATGCCCTGCACGGCAGACGCACACGCCGGTTCCCAGAAGTTTGGGGCAGACAAGCGGCCCGAAACACACACCGCCACTACATCACCACCACCCCGCCGCCCTGCCCGTCCTTCGCCACGGCTCGTCTCCAGCAGCAAGGGCAGCGCGGCGGGCTCCGTCCTGCCCACCGGCCCCCCGGCAGCGACGACCGCGACATGCCGGCTAAGTCGCCACACGGGACATGCCCGCAGCTGGGGCAGCCCGGGAGGGATCACTCACCTGGGGGCAGCTGCAAGTTGGCCGGCAACTGGAGGGCAGCCGTGAGCGGCCCCTTGGGCGCCACCGGCCGCGGGACCCCGGGAGCGGCCCCCCGCACCACCGGGGTCCCCGCGGGGGCGGCCGCGGGACGCGGCGGGGCGGCGGCGGGGCCGCCGGGCACAGCGGCGCCGGGGCTGCCCCGGTCGGGCGCCGAGCCCGCGGCCGGGGCGCAGGCAGCCGCCTGCTCCGAGTGCCCGCCGGGCATCAGCCTGACGGGGGCCGCCGAGGTGCTCATGGAGGAGGAGGCGGCGGGGGGACGGGGGGCGGCCGCGTCGCGCAGAGCCCCGCGGCGCCCCGCAGCATCGCGGGCGGGGGGCGCTCAGGCGGTGCCCCGGCCGGCGGCTCTCCCGCGGAAACACATGGCAGCGCCGCTCCTCCGGCTCCCGGGAGCCGCGCACGTGGGCCCGGCCGGCCCGGCCTCCCCTGCCGGCGACGGGAGGGGAGCGGAGGGGAGGAGGGAAGAAGGGCGGTCCAATGCCGCCAGCGCGTCCTACTGCGGCGGCGCCCGGCCTGGCCCCGCCGCCCCTTTGGGCCCGCCCGTGTTTATGGAGCCATGCGGACTCCAGCGCCTGTGTCGCGTTGGAGTTGGCGGCAGCAGAGAGAGTCCGGGCGGTCGGAGGGGGACGCGCCCGGAGCCCCGGGGTGGGGGTGAGGCGTGCGTGGCCACGGCAGAACCACGGAGCTGCTCCTCCCGCCATGCCGACCTCCGGCCCGCCTACCTGCGCCAGACCACCCCCGGCTGTACCTGGGCTGCAGGTGGCCTTGGGGCTTCCATTCAAAACAAGAGCAGCTCCGGCAAGTGTGAGAGTTCGTCGTGTCGTGATGGGAACTTGCCGGCAGACCGAGACGGGGAAAGCAGCACGGACCTGTACGGGTGAAGGGGACAACGTTGTCCCGTTTGACCTTCATGCCCGGGGCTCGACTTGAAGAAAGGCTGAGAGAGGATGTGGAATTCAGTCCCCCTTGTAAAGCAAGGTTGATCCTGACAGAATACACACGACACAACTCTAAAAACAAATTTTAGAATATAATAGAAAGTTTTTGCACCTGTGATAGGGAACTCAGCATGACCTTCAGTAATTCTGCTGTGAGCTCGTTGTGTATCATAGCCAAGTCTAGATTAAATGTCAATACATTCTGAAGCATGTTGATGAACATGCTTTATTTTATGCATTAAATTAAAGGAGTATTGCCTATAACTACCTAAACTGAGCACAACATAAGCAATGACAAAATACAGGGCCTATTGTATGGTTCATTAAAATGGTACAAAAAGCTCGAAGTCCAAAAAATATTAGGAGGAAAAAAATTATTCTTGTATTAAACTTCCCTTGCAACTATGTTTTTCAGATAGAAATGTAGACAAGAAAGGTAAACACTCCTCTTTTTGGCCATTTCGAGTAACAACTTTGTTTGATTCCACAGCGTTAGTGCGTTATATTGCTGTCAGCAGCAGTGGAAACAGAGAAGAGAAATTGCTCACCTCTTGCCATGCCTACTCTATTCCAGAACAAATCAACCCAAAATCTCAAAGAGGTGGCAGCAACAATGGTCAGAGTTTCCAAGTGTCAGAGCAAGCTAAGGAGATGGTGAAAAATAAGAGGTGGTAACGCAAGAGAGAGCATCCTCTGTGTTTTCTGCAGCTCTGCCAAGTCTGACCAAATTACATCACTTCTTACGCATATGAGGCTGTGTTAAACACATAAAGTAACAAGCAGGGTACAGTGAGTTACCTCCTACCTGCCAAAGGATGCACAGAGACCAGGACAGAGGGATGCTTCATTTTCAGTGAAGACCATCAGTGACTGATGGCAGAAGGGAAGAGGGTGCAAAGCAAGGCATCATGTTTATTATTCTTGGACTTCAAGAAGAATGGAGTTGGCTTCTTGCATAAAGCCAAGTTTTTATCTTCTTGCAGCCATTGAACTGTAGAGGGAATCTCTGAGACCCCCATGCAAATGCTCAGGAGTGAAAGTGCATCTGAAAGAGGCAAAATGAAATAGCTAAAGACAACAGAAGTGTATGCACCAAAGCTGCAAAGCACAGCAGTGTGTGAAAATGAGAAATAGAAAACACAGCATAGTGAGAGAAAAAAATACATGAATCAAGGAGCAAAGGAAGCAATATGGAATGCATTACAAGAAAAAGCATACCACAATTACAATAAAGAGGGAAAACCCCCATACCTAGAAGATGTAGAAATATGCATATCTTAAAGAAAATTAAAAAGTTAAAGTGCCATAAGTATCTTCTCCAAACAAAGCAGGGACACCCATCATTGTATGAAACTGCACAGGAAATAAAAGGAAGAGTCCTTTTCCCACACTGGAAATGTGTTATCATAGAAGTCCAGTATGCACTCTTTATTAGCAAAGTTAAAAGAAATACAAAAAGTCATTCAGAATAAAAATGAACAAAGAATCTGGGACTTGAAAGCTGTTTTCATAACTGAAGAGGTTACAGCACATGTAAGGAAGTTACTTTTGTCATTACCTGGAGTTTTGGGGTTTTTAAAAATCTCTATTCTCTTGGGTAAATGTTACCATCAAAAAAAGAAACCCCAAACATTGAAAAACTCTGAATTAAGTCATCATTCTTGTCTACACTCTTTTTTACCACGAAACCTTGTCTGAGGAATACTGCCAAACAATGTAATTGCTTTCCAAAGTCAGCTGAAGATGCATCTAACCATGTAACTGTTCCTTCCATGAACACCCGGCCTTGGCAAACTGACCTGCTCTACTACTTCGAATAACCCATGAATGGGTGCATCTGACATTCACATAGAAGTCCCTTCTTTACCTTCCAGGCACAGGAAAGCATTACAGCAAACAGCAGCTCAGATTTCCTTTCCAGAAGCTATTAGGTTAGATAGATACTGCCTGTAGTTTGCTCTGCATAATGCGTTTCCAACAGCTGAGACCGTCACAGTGCACACTGAATCAGCCTGTGCTGTTCTAAACTTTCTGGAGGCTTCCAAATAGCATATTTAAAACACAAACCACCCTCCATAAAGCCACTTGCCCTCCAAAATTTCTATCCACACACCAGACCTTAACTCTTCCAAAGACGAACCTTTTTAAGTCCTTAGGTGTTAAGCCAGTTTCACATACAGCAATGGTTTCAGCTTCCTATAATCCTATAAAATCTACCTAGTATGCTTCAAGGGTTTTCTTTGTCCATGATTCTTTTTACAAAAGTTTTATATTCTTTTAGTTGGAAATTCAGGAATACAATACATGAGCAAAAAGACTAAGTAAGGGGAATCAAAGTTGGAAACATGTATCTATTTGCTAATGAAAACAAAATGAAATCACAGATAGCTATTTAAGATCAGCAGTAAACACACCTGCATTTTGGTTGCGATTTCAGTAGATTTGTTTGTTTGTTTATAGTCAGAGATACAGTCTGCCCTGTTTTTTGTCTTGACTGATGATCTTTTCATGGAGGTGCCTCTTTTGGATATTCAGGTCACAATGTACATACAGATTTGCATAAGTCAAAGTCTTTGTTCCATGAGGTACAATACCCTGCAGCTTTTAAACCTTATAAAACATTTAAAAATACAACTGGAAGGTATAATAATAATAAAAAAGGGCATATATTTTTATACTGTTATATGACATAAAGCTTGTTTGACTATACTGAGCTACTAATAGCAAGAGAGTTAACAGTGAGGCATGTGAAGTCCCAGCAGAGAAATTCCTGTCTGGCTGTGCACCTGCAGTGCCAGCTGATTTGAGGAACCCCAAGCTACATCACAGAGTCATAGATACATTTATGCTGGAGAAGACCACCAAGATCATCAAGTCCAGCCATTACCCTGCACTGCCAAGTCCATCACTAAATCTTGTCCCTCAGTACCACACATATAGATTGTTTCAATACCTCCAGGGATTATGACTTAACCACTTCCCTGGGCAGTCTGTTCCAATGCTCAGCGGCCCTTTCAGTGAAGGAATTTTTCCTGATCTCCAGGCTAAGCTTCCCCTGGCACAATCTGACGCCATTTCCTCTTGTCCCATCACTTGTTACTTGGGAGAAGAGACCAACTCCCACCTGGCTACAGCCTCCTTTCAGGTAGTCGTAGAGAGCAATAAGGGCATCCCTCAGCCTCTTCTCCCAGCAACTCCCATAGCCATTCCCCGAACAGCTTGTGCTCCAGGCCATTCCTCAGCTCTGTTGCCCCTCTCTAGACATGATCCAATACCTCCATGTCCTTCTTCTCATGAGGGGCCCAGAACTGAACACAGGGTTTAAGGTGCAGCCTCACCAGTGCTGAGTACAGGGGGACAATCACTGCCCTGGTCCTGCTGGCCACACTACTCCTGATATAGGCCAGGGTGCCATTGGCCTTCTTGGCCACCTGGGCACAGCTGGCTCATGTTCAGCTGGAAGTGACCTGATGAGGTGGGAAGGTCTGGAAAGCACATGCACCTCACAAGCTTTGTTCTAAGTGAGAAAGATAGATCAGAAAGCAAAGTGAACAAAGGAAGGAAGAAGAGAGGAATGGGCATGAGTGATAGCCATGAGGAGCTGAAAAGATACAGTAACAGGAAACAGGTGCCGTAAAAATGCCTCTACAAAAGAGAGCCACAAATTAAAGCTTAGCCATTGGGCACAAATATATTCACAACAAAACACAGAATAAAACCAATTGATCTCAGACTTAATATGGTAAGAATTACAGAATTATACTATGAAATTATACTGGATACCACTTGCTATCCAGTAAAACTCACTCAAAGAAAAGAGTTTTATCACTAACACTGCAGTGGCCTATAACAGTACAGCACTATGTAAGGTGATGTTGCTATTTTATTTATTTATTGATATTGCTCATGAATAATGTACAGTATTGCAACACTTAGTAAATGAAACAGAACACAAATAAGATCTTTACTGGAGTCATAGTAACACTGAACAGTGATTAGCCTATTTGCAAAAATTACAATAAAATAGGAGGAAAAAAGATGTTCTGACAGATTTTACATATCCTGTACCACCACAAACCCAGGCCAACCATCAGCTTCTGGAAAACATATTAGTAATTTTTTGTGGGAAATATATGTGTGAGGAAAAAAAGCGTCTTTTTACACAGCTCAAGCATATCGGAAGTAGCACAACCCTAGCTCCATCATGTTTCAGGAAAAACACAGAACTCAGCTTAGATAGAAAAAAGTTCACTCAGCAACTCTGCACTGTGGACAATTAGTGCCTCTTAGGGCTTCAAAAACATTATGCTGTCATAATTGTTCTGTGACTTAGATATTTTTCGCTTCTCTGCTTCTGCAACTTGCATTTCAGTATCTTTTGCAATAAAAATCTGAGTAAAACAAAATTATTAATGCCATGGATTTCCAGTTGTGATGCTCCAATCTATTTTTCCTTTATTGTCACAAGTATCACTTTGTAGAAAACTATTGCTGGAGAGGTGTGTTAAATTTCCACCTCCCTATGCTTGCAGATCGTCTTAGGTTAAGTCAGCATTTTTTTAGCTGAACTACTGGTCTTCCACTGGGAATTCATAATTTGATTCACCCTTAATACACAAAGAGCATTTTTAAAAGCATAGAAAGCTAATGATTTCTGAACCTGGAACTGCAATCATGTTTCCTTGTTTTTGTTCTATGGATAATTCAAAGAAACTGATTTACTTGATCAAAAAGTGCCTGCAAAGAATACCTGGATTTATCTTTTTTTCCTTTTGGTCATTAATAAAAATATTGAGATTTTTTTCCCTTCCTCTTCCTTCCTTCACACTGTTCTCATATTTGAAGGGGGAAAGAGGGGTATTTTAAACTTTGAACAAATGTTAAAACTGAAAAATTAGTCTAATTTCAAAAGCAAATTGTTTGCCCTATTTAAACATGTGGGAAAATGCATTTACATATTGTTCCCTCCTCTATTTTTTTTGTGCTGTTTCTGAAACATCCAAGCCACAGTCACTTACTGTACTATCATACTGGGAGAGAGGAATTGCGTACTGAATTTCAAAGTATACACTCGTTAAAATTTGTTATTCAAGCTGAATACCTAGAGACAGACAATACCCTTTGGTGCTCTATCATCCTCATCATAAATAAATAAACAAATAAACAAATAAATATTCCTGATGTTTAACATAACTTCCTGTGTTTCAGTTTGAGCCTGTTACCTCCAGTCTTGTCACTGAACACCACTGGCGCTGTCCTCTTCGTACCCTCCCATCAGATATTTATAGACATTGACTTTATCTCCCTCAGCCTTCTCTTCTCCAGGCTGAGCAGTTCCAACACTCTCAGCCTTTCCTCACAGGTGAGATGCTCCAGTCCTTTCATCATCCTTGGGGCCCTTTGCTGGACTCTTTCCAGTACATCCATGTCTCTCTTGTACTAGGGAACCCAGAATGGAATACAGCACTCCAGGTGTGTCCTCACCAGTGCTGAGCAGAGAGGAAAGTTTGTCTTCCTTTAACCTGCTGGCAGTACTTTATAGAGGTAGTATTACAGCAACTATTATGAAAAATGAGAATTCTGCATTCTAATAATATTTTAATGCAAATTTTTAATACATGATATAGCCAGTATCTTCCACTTCTGGTGGAAACAGAAGCTATTAAGGTACAAAGGGACAACAACATGTCAGAAACTCTGTGGTAAGGATCACTATAGGATAAAACACTGCTACAATTTTCATCATTTTCAAAGACAATGATAATGTCTTAGACAACCCCCACAAGTAGCATGTTGCCATACACCTTCCTACACTGCTTCCTGCATGAAATGCTCCCAACAGTGTCTTACACTATTATAAATCAGCAGCAACCATTATAGCTCCCAGCTTTATCAATCTACAGAGACACTACAAAAGTCACCTAACATTGTACCACCAGATGTTAGGGGGGATTTCATACATCAAGTTGAATGCACAGGTGTCACCTGGAATAATTTTTGTGAGAAGATTTTGCATACCATTTATATAATTGTTTCCTATAGAGTTATTAATGCATACCTGGGATGGCTGATTTTTCCTTATTATAGCAAGTTCAATGTTTTTTCCACCAGGTTTCACAGTGTAGCATACAATTAAATCATTAAAACAAGTACATTTACCAAGTATTTTGCATTTTCATGAAGGAAAGAGGCCCAGGCTTTTCTTGAAGCTTTTAGCATGCACTTAGTACTGGATGACTTCTTAGCTAATTTGATGGTGTCCTTTGAGCTCCTGGAGCAACTTTGGGGTATTTCTGTTCCAAAAACTCTTACCCAGCTTTAGCATTGCCACCAATTGCAGATGGCATAAAGGAAGTTGCAAATCTCACCACAACACACATGAACTTACCTGCTTAAATTGATCTTATAAAGGCTCACGTACATTTTGCAAAGGGACTCCCTCATAGTCACTATGCAACATGCAGTGCACAACTTTACTGTCTGCCAGGTCGACCATTTCCCCTTACAGCTCGGAGTTAGACTCTGATAACGTTCCAGTACTTCACCTTAGGATATCTAGAAACATAAATATATGAGAGCAGCAGTTCTCAACTATTTTTATGCCACATGTCTTCTTCTTTATTCTCTGGCAACTCGTTTGCCAAAACCTCTTCTGTTCAACAGCTATGGAAAGCACAAAAATTTCAATCATTTAACACACTCCTGTGAGCAACAGTTGAAGGAACTAAAATTCTGTCCATGGTAGAAGCATTCCAAGTAAGTAGACTGGAATGTAGACTATTTCACTAACCCATGTAGATCTATATTCAGCATTTTAGGAATGCCGTGGCTGAGTTAGGCAGGGTTTTTTTGCAAAAACAGCAAAGAAGCTCCGTTTGAAAGAACTGCCAAAGTTTGGTACATACTTCTTTACTTTCAGAGAAGAAAAAAAGGCATGCACAGGGTTTCTCTCAAATGAAATTCTGAACTTTTCCAGTTTCAGTGGCATCTAAATCACTATCAACTTCCTAGTGAATTGAAGATTGTCCACATGGTCTAATGTGCAAGATTAGCTTCTAGTGCTGTGTTTTCTTTCCTTGCATTATCTAGAGAATAGATATTTGTAGTGGTTCAATGATTATCTTTCCCACCCTGAAGTTTAATAATAAAAGAATTATTCTAATATAATAGCACTAAAAAAAACCTCAGTAGCATTTGTTCATTTAGAAGAGGGGCAGAAGGTGGGCAGAAGCTTCACCTGGGTTTACTGAAGAGTTGATTATGACTATTTTCACCTGTGCCATGATTTTTCAATAAATGGTATCCCTGGTGGTCCAACTGCCAGCACATGTTCACCAGTCCTGAAGACAAGGATCATTCATCAGCATTTTTTTTTAATTAAAATCAGAATGGCAAGAAAGATGTTCTGCACTGTAAACAATGCAGAAAAAAAGCATATTCAGAGGATGGGAAAAGATTGGCTAAGGGCTTCCCTGCTTTCTCTCTTTTGGGAATCAAACAGAGAATGTGAACAGTAATCCAATTAACTACACTCTTGAGGCAAAAACTAGGGAATATAGGCAAGTACAGGCAGGTCCCAGAAGGACAGGGAGCCAAGACGGTGTGATGGGCACATGAGAGTATAGAACAGTAGAAGACTGCAAAATTAAACCCCACCATTTGCATTGGTAGGTAACTCTGCTACTCTGTGCTTACCTTGGGAAAACTAAAACCACACAAACAAACATGCAATACTTAAGAAAGGAGAAAAGAAGGAATTAGGACTCGTCATTACCTTTTGTCCATAACCTCCAAGAGCCCAAATCTCTGAGCAAAAAAGAATTGAGAGGGAAATAATGGTAACAGCAAGAATGGCTACCACCTGACAAATTTTCAAAAAGCAACTTTCCTGACCAAGGTTCTTAAGTAGAGACAACATAAAGTGTGTACTTACTTACCAGTTCTAGCAACTACTTCAATAACATTAAGAGATTATCAAAAACATTAAGAGATTAAAGAAAATAGGCAAAAATATCAAATTGATAAAACTGGCATATCAACACAGTAATGAGAAGTACTTATGTAATAAAACTACCCACTTAGAAATAAAGATAGGTCAATACAGAAGTGATTGTCACAATTCAACCTTAATTTTTTTATTTCATTGGTGGACAAAAGCAGAGAATTCATAAAGTACACAAAACATGTATAAAATGAATGTAAGCCTTTTCAGGATCCTTATGTTGTCCTTCAGTCCTTTGCCTCAAAGCCAAAGGCCCTTGATTTTCCCTTCACCAAGGCACATACTCTTACAGGTCTGGGGGAGTTTTAATTCTACAGAAAAAATGTTCCAATTTATTTATAACCAAAGAATGGAAGCAATTACAAGATGTGCTGATGCACTATTTTCCTCCCTCCTCTTCTCCTACTAAGCCTTACCAAAGAGAACTAATTAAAACTGAGCAGTGAACGTGGACACCACTCCTGCTGTGCACAGGCGAGACAAATCCAGTGTAGCAACTTGCAGCTGCCCTAGCCATTCCTATGCCAGAACAGAAAAGTCATCAGGCACTGGAGCATGCTCATCTCTGTTTCTTCAATGGCCCCTGGCACACATTGGGAACCTGCAGTCAGGGCACAGCTGGTCTATTCTGGAGGCAAGGAGACTCTGGTTTGAGCATGGTCTCAAGGACAAAACCTGGTCTTCAGCAGTTTTGTTCACTAGTGAAGAGGCACCCCATCAGCTCAGGCACTGTAAGAGCTTTCAGAATCCACTAAGCACAAAGTCAGCAATGAAATTACTCCACTGGATTATAGTGGTAAATACTTGATAGACTGAGTAAAAAATATGGACAACAACAGGTGCTGTCAGGTGTGACTGTTCCTTTAGCCAGAGGATTTCCTCAACCAGCTTCCATACCTCTTCATGATACTCACCATCATCTGACACTTTTAAGCAGAAACCCAAAAGTGTCAAACCTTATCTGCTAAAGTTGCAGCACAGTGTGTGATGTATTCTGCTGTGGCTGGTCCCTCAAGAGTCAGTCTATGGTGCTTTCAATCACTATTGTGGCACCAGCAGTCAGGTCTGCATAATCACAATTATAAAGTCTTCACAAAGAGTCCTTCATTAACTAACAACAAATTTGTTATTCAAGAAGGAGGAAATCATTGCAACTTTTTTTTTAAGTCAAAAACTGCTAAGAGAGCAATGAAGGTGAAAACAAAAAACAAATTTAAAACCAGACACAGAAGTAACTTTATTCTGAGAAATAGCAATTTTAAGCAAATTTCAGGCCATAACAGTTTTTAAGTTTACAGAAAATTAACTTCCATAATTAAATATGGGTTTAGCTAGTCCAAAAACACATATGAAAACCAGCTTCTTCCCTAGATACCACATATCATGGTTTTGGTATTGTACCACTCCCACCAACCACAATACCAGGAAATAGGAATTGCCAGCAGCATAATAGTGTGTAAGAAGAGAGGGCTACTAAGGTACATCCTTTTTCTTCCTCATTACAAGATACTGTAGAAAATCCAAAGCACAGTACCACATTACTTTCTTGATGGTAAAGCCAGTTGAGTAAGTTCCTTACTTCCCGATTTCCTAGTGAATTATTCACTCTCTGGTGTAGCACTTCATTCTCCCATTCTCCTACAAATTCACCTGCTTGTGAGGCCAGTGAAAACATGCAGTTTCCAAAGGTAAAAGATATTTTTTTTAAAGTTAGATCATTGTGATGAGCTGTTTACTACGAAAAAGCTGAAAATTTCTTTGATCACTTGGACTCCCCTTTTTGGGAGCAGTTCCACATTCAGTATCAGCCAATCTAAGAGCCCACTGCTCTTCTCCTCTCTCCTACCTCTCTCTGCATATTTTGATTTTCTCACTGTTTTAAGATGAGCAATTCTACAGATGTTAAGTTAGGCCTGTGTGTGAACTCAAAGCTAATTTTTTTTGACAAGCTGAATTTTGTTTCCATCCATTCTGAAAGCACACAAAGAGGATAGTTTCACCTCCTGACAGCATAACCTAAATGGAGATTGCCACAAAATGCAGCAGTTCTGTTCTTCCCAACCACTTCCACAGACATTCCGGCAGCTTTCCTTGAACTGCATTTAACAATCACACAGCTTTGTGGCAACTCACCAAAAAAAAAAAAAAAAGAATTCACTTTGCATCAGATCATTGAGTTTAGCACAATTATCTTCAGTGGCAGCCTGCATGCACAACTGGTTAGGTGTAATATCAAATTCCGCCCTCAATGGGTGACATTAATGGTCTGACCCCCAAAAAAAGACTGTTACATCTCCTCCCCCAACTTCTTCCTTCACTCTCCCTTTCCCTCACAGGTATGGGATACATATGGGCTGCCCACTGAATCAATGTAACAAGAAAGTGAAGGGATTTTTTGGTTGTGGTTTTTTTTTTTTTTTTTTTTTTTTTTTTTCTGGGAGGATGGTGAGCTGAGTCAACTCACAAGGGCTCCAAAGCAGCATCAGAAAGGGCACCAGGGAGAAGATAACAGTGCTTAGGACAGAGTAGGACAGAGCAGAGGTAGGAGGAAGAAGTGCCACCACCCAGTTGCACACACTAGTGTGAGAGTTTAGACTGATCTAAGTCAGTGCTGTGGCTTTGCTCTTTGAATTGCTTCTTCTTCTGAGTCTGTGGCTCTCACCTGGCCTGGGTGAGACGCTGCATGAAACCTTCTCCGATTTTCCTGGCTTATCTCTCTGCCCTGCAGGGTTTGCAGCCTGGTTTACAACACCCCAGCCAGGCAGCAAGGCCAGCACAGAAGTGACAGTGGAAGAGCACAGCCTGGGGTACGACTTTTGCCTTGAGGTGCCAGGTAGCAATGACGAGTTGTTTTAGGGGTGCCATGGAACTGTACAAGGGGATGATATGTATGCTCTAGGTAGTTCTGCTAACTATCTGCTGAGCTTCCATGCAGTTTTGCCTTCATTCAGTTCTCATCTGAAGAAAAATATTCCTTGTGGCGGCAAATGTTATAAAGCGCTGGCTTATTTATGTTTGGAAGAGGGGTCTCTTTTAAGAGATGGACTTGTCAAGAGGCAGCAGCTAGGGCAGGGGGGGAGGACAGCAGCAGAGATTTAAGCCCAAAGTTGTGTTCCAAGTCTCCAGAAATATTTCCAATATTCTCCTCATTTGTTTTGATGAATTTTATCTGTAGGTTAGCATTTCTTGTCTTTTTCAATCTGCCTATTGCCAATGGAATTAGTCAAGAGCAACTTCTGCTATCCAAATGGCTTGCTTCTAATAATGAGATGCAAACAGACACCTAAAAGATGATTAAAAAAAAAAAAAGTACCACTAATTTTGCAAAATCGAAATGATTCCCACTGGCCCCGTAAGAATCCCTTGGTCATATTCAAAACAGTTGTGTAGAAGCCTTCATGTCCTAGTACCAATGTCCCAAACCATAGTGTCCATCTTCACAATATTCTTCATTAATTCATAGTTATTCAATTATCTTCATGTATTCAGTCTTCATAAATTTAATTTTAAAGGTCTCCTATGTACCATATACCTGCAAGGCAACCTATTGTGGTGCAGTAACTGGTAACCTGCAAAAGCCAAACAGGTGTGATCAACCAGTGCACACATTCTCCTCACAGTTCTTTCCTCTAGAAACTTGGTAACATTTTTGTTTTCATATACCCAACACAGCTGTATTCAGCCCTCAAATTCCATCCTGTTAAGTAAGGATAATTTTTTCTTATCCAAATATTTATTTATGTTATGCAGAGGAGATGTTGTAATAATAAGCATTTTCACAAGGACATTGGCAAACAGTTATCTGGAGGCTGTGTCATCCTCCCCAAATTAGAAATAATAATAATGTCTGACACCTGTTAAGAAGGAAAAATTCTAGTAAGTTTTGAAGTTGCAAAAGTTGTGGTTTACAAATACAGTACAGATAGGCAGCCCCTAGACACAAGGCTTATAACCAAGTAGAAAAGAAAGGAAATAAAGTGGTTACAGAGATGAGAGCTCAGGCAGATAACAAGTCAGCACAGATCATTGTGGTGAGTAGTATTCTCAGTATAGTCACTGTTTATAGGTGCAGTCATGGCTACAATCTTCTATAAGTTAAATTCTGACAAAGAAGGATAAAGCTGCTCCACTCTTCTGTCCCGGAATAATTTTCCTGTGCTTTGATATTGAAACTCATCTGCTCCCATCTGTGAAACTGATCAGGCACAAAAGCGCTTTTAAAGGAAGACAATTGGTTTTCTGCCAATTTAACTTCCTTAAACATCTCACTACATGGTCAGACAAGTAAAAGTAGATGGCACAGGAGACAGAGTGGGAACACAAGTGAGTGTAGAGGGGACTAAAGGAAAAACATTAATTTTGGTAACAGCTTGCTGTGAGGTTTACTTAGCTGTAAGGTAATACCAGACTGCAACTTAAACACTGTCACTGGTGTCATAAGTATTTTGGTGGGGATAAGTTTTGAAGGCAGATGCATTACAGAGATTTATGAGAAGCTCCTTTAGAGAGGAGGGAGGGAGTGAGGGAGGGAAGGAAGGAGGGAAGGGAGGAAGGAAGGGAAGGAAAGGAAGGAAGGAAAGGAAGGCAGGGAAAGAGAGAAAGAGAGAAAGGGAGAAAGAGAGAGAGAAAGAGAGAGAGAAAGAGAGAGAGAGAGAAAGAGAGAGAGAGAGAGAGAAAGAAAGAAAGAAAGAAAGAAAGAAAAAGAAAGAAAGAAAGAAAGAAAGAAAGAAAGAAAGAAAGAAAGAAAGAAAGAAAGAAAGAAAGAAAGAAAGAAAGAAAGAAAGAAAACAACTGCTGCATTGAAAATTTCTGAGAGAGACTGGAATGAATGGAATGAATTTTAGTCAACATCTCAAGAGCAGATAAGATCTCTGTAGCTTTCTCAGTGGCTTGAAGCTCAGCACTTCCCCTCATAAAACCTTTTTCTTAGAAAATGCAAATAAATAAAAAGGAAAACTGACCAGCACTGTGTCAGATCTGACAATGGACTGAAGAAATTAAATGAATGATAGGAACAGTGATAAACTGATTATAGAGGATTTTGATCTGAACATCTCAAGTATGATTGAAATACAACATAAGCAACCCCTCCCTTGTTTAGTCAGTCTTCCTCAAAGATGCTCTCCTACTAACACTAATGAATTGATGTAAAAGAGGGCTTACAGGAACACACATAGTCATTTCCTTGCAGAAATGTATCTTCTTATCCAGCACTCAAGGAAAAGAAGTTATTTTAGTAAACTACATACAAAACTCATCCCTTTTTTACACAACATTCTTATGATAAATATTCTCCTTATTATTTACTTAAGACCAGAGCTTTGGTATATCACAACCAATGTCAAACTTTACAATTTCTGTGACTATTTTACATAAAGTATACATAGGGTAAAATATCACATGCATAAATGTAGACAACGGTATTATTTTAAAAGACATAAGCTGATATTTTGGTCATTTAAGAAGAATAACAGGCCATGATTTCATACTTCCAATATAAAATGTTTGCTCTTTCAAAAGTCCAAACCAATAGGTACATACAATCTAGCCATCAATTATACTTGTTTTAGAGCTCATAAAACTTCTATTTTAAAATATGTCAGCCAAGAGTTTTTATAAACAGTTTCATGTTACATGTCAGTCCACTAAAATTTTGTCCTTTGTTCTATGCTTAAAATTCTTTACATTGCTTAGAAAAATTAGAATAGAATAGAATTTTTAATCTGCTTCTCCTTACCAGATTTGATCACTCTTCTCTCTTGGCTCTCCTTGTCATAATTTCTAATGAATTCAAATTTTCTTGATTCCTTTCTCCAGAGAGCAAAGTTACTTCAATTCTTCATTCATGGGTTAAAATTTACCATCTCTAATGAACCTTCCAAGTTGATGCTGACCAAGTACTATGAGGAATTCTGAGAAAGACAAAGAAAAATAAAATCCATGCTTAGTATTTTCAATAGATACATAAATATTGAATTCTACAAAAGGTAATTATTCCAAACTGAATTATTCTCACTAGCTAAATCAACATGGTAAAATGATGCATCATGGATGGCAGAATCAAAGGCTCACTTGGAATGACTAAGGAAGAACAGAGCACTTATGAGTAGCAAAGAGCAAAGTGGGATAATGAATTTATTTAAGCAATAGTACCTTATTCCTTCACAAATATATACACACTAATTGCTAGACTGTGAATGTATCTAGAAAATTGCACAAAACCACATTTTGTCATTACTCGAAGACAAGTAGTATTTAATAATGAAGGTTATAGTCTAGGAAAAAAAAAACTTTCTTATTCCTATAGAATCAACATAAAAGAGGCGTAAGTATTATTATAGTCCACATTCCATCAGCAAGGCTTCTAATTAGTCTTTTAACTTAGAATTTTTCTTACTGATATCAAGAGCAAACTCAACTTGATTTTTAGACTTGCTTAATAGTAAGATATATTGCTATTTTACTTGGAAAAGAATATATTGCAATTATGGGATAACACTTTTTAAAGTATCTTTTTGTATGAGAGGCATGCTTTAAAATTTCATGCTGAATAAAAGGAAAAGAGAGTGGTAAAAATCCTTACAAGAAATACCAGAAATCAACATAGTTACTATTTTTTCTATGTTTTCTCCCATTTTTCACAGCAGACCTCTGCCTTGGGACCCTCTTCTTACAGACTGTACTCCCACAAAGCATTTTCCTTCTCCTCCTTTTTGCTCCTTCTTAAAAAGAAACACACATACATAGATGCAAGGGGTCTGCATGGATGAAGAGCAGCAAGGAGCTCCTGACTGTGGGAATCAGGGCATCCCTGTGGCTGCCCTGGAAGGTCTGGGACCCTGACAGGGGGTCAGGAACTCCCCTGTACAGAGCCCTAAGAGACACTGTCTCTGATCTCTATCCATGCAAAAGATTTTTCAATCTTTCAGGATGAATTACAAGCTCTGAGTGGTTGATATAAGTAGTAATTAGTGTGGCACAGATGCAAAAGTAGAATTTTAGGATTCTAGGTAAGGGGTTCAAAGGAGGCAAGATGGAGGAAACTGGGCATGCCTTGTCCTTGTTCTTCTTCTTCATGCCCTCCATGTTTCACTGTGGTGTTGGCATTTTTCTATTGGTTTAGGCTGGGGACACACTGTTCAACACGGGTGATAGATATTGGCACGTTATTGTAAATATAGCACATGAAGTTTTTGGTATATAATGTTTGTAACATCCTACTGAGGGGCAGAGCCCCACGCACTGTCCTGCAAGACAGACCTGTGGCAGGTCAGAGAGAAAATATTTTAGATAAGAAAGAATAAACAACCTTGAAAACCAGCACAGATTAATTACGACTCCTTCTTTGGCAGTGGGGCTGAAAGACAGAGACTTTCTACAATCTCGGGAGCATCTAAATATCACAGATCCCGACACCTGACAAAACCCAAACATAAAATGCCACATACCAGAGGTGGAAGCAAGGACAGGCAATCTAGAGGAATAATACAGAAATACTGTGTGAGCAGAGAGGGGTATTTTAATAGTCTCAGCTTTAGTTAAGTCTTTAGACATTATCTCCCACAACAGTCTCATAGGCAAGCTGATGGAGCACAGACTAAAGAAACGTACAGTGAGGTGTACTGTATATTTGTTGAACCGTTAGTCTCACGGAGTTGGGATCAGCAGCATGGAGTCCAGCTGGGGCCAGTCAACAGTCATGCATCTCAGGAGTCACTGCTGGGGCCAGTGCTGCTCAACTTCTTCATTACTGACCTGGATGACAGCAGGGAATTGGACCCTCAGCAAGTTCACAGATATTCCAAGAGTGAGAGTTGTTGATACACATTGCTCTTGGATAACCTCAGTGGATTGAAGAAATAGTCAGACATGAACGATATGAAGTTCAACAAAGGGTAGAGCAAAGTCCTGCACCAGGGGAGAACCAACCCCATGAACCAGCTCATGCTGAGGGATGACTGCAAGAAGTATCTGGGAATTCTGGTGGACAAGGCTGTAAGCCAGCAACGTGCCCTTGCCACAGAGGGCAAGAGCATCTTGGACAGCACTGGAAAGAGCATTGCCAGCAGAATTAGGGGAGTCTTCTTTACCTCATAGGATCAGAGTCTCTGAAAGGAAATCATACTCAACATAATTTGCACTTTCTATTTCCCTTCAGGAGTTGATTGGAATTGTGACAAGGTGGAAGTACTGCCCTCTAGTTGTTCAGTCATCTCCTCTGTCCTTCATGGTCATGAGTCTTCAGAAGGCAGATGCTGGAGATGATGCAGATGATGCAGAAGTGAGAGTCCCCAGAAGAACAGTTTGACTCTCCACTGCAAATGTGTTGCCTTGTACCAGATATGAAGGTTCAGTGATATTCAAGATCATTGCTGCCTTTTCTTCAGTATGGCTTGGCAGTGCCTTCTCATGTCTTTTGTCTTTTGAACGTTGCTTTCAGTGTTCAAAAACTGAAGAAGTTAGTGAACTGTAGCACTTTGCTTCTGTGTCATAAAATAAAATATTAACCTCTAAGAATACTTGAGGAATTTGCAGCTCTAAGGAGGCTTAGATCAGATGTTCTGCTATTTTTTATTTATAGCATATAGCATATAGCCCTAGTATCTGGAGATTCCCTTTTGAAGAATAAAATCATGACATGGAAAGATTTTCTCACTGCAGATATTGCACTTACTCCCATTAGTGCAAACTGCTGAACCTGCTGTGAAGCTTCTTTATTCTAAATATTTATATTTGCAGACTAAAATGACAGGTAGTAAAATAAAAGTTTAGCATCCCCATGATTTTTTTTTCCTGGGTTTGTTATTGCCCCTCTGGAATATGGCAGAGCCGCCAATATCCTTGTAGTGTGCAGTGCTGTTTAAGAACTTCATTTTATACTGGAACATACAGACCTGCATTTCAGGTGCTACTTTTTATTACTATTCCATACAATAGCCAATACAGAATAGAAATTACCAAATTCTGTGGAAAAAAAAAACCAATCAGGCAAGAAGCTGGCAGAATAAATTCAAGACAAATTTATTCTGTTAGCATCATCCCTTTTAGGAAGCAAAAAGCACCATTTACCCTAAAAATTACTCTGATATTGTTGTGTATTTTGATAACAAGTGGCTGGGTTTTAAATAAACAGAACTTGAACATCAACCATTTACATAGGCAGACCTTAAAGTGCAAGATTCATTTTGTCACAAGATGAATTAACACAGAGACTGGGCATGTAGAAAATCCCAAAAAAGTTATGAGATCACCAAGTTCAGTTGGTAAAGAAATACTAAACTAAAAATGGCATTTTTTCCTTTTGCCCTTTTGCCATCTTCCTTTTTCATCTACTGAAGACGCTTCTTCCTTGGGATCTGCTCTGTTACCTGATGGTATTGTTGATGTTACAAAACACCAGCATAAACACCTCCTTTATTTTTTAAGTTTCAAGATGAAAAAGTAGTCTATTCTGAAAAAGAGGCTCAAATTCACCACTATTCTATCTGTTAGCAGTAGATCCTGAGCTATCATCCATCTTTACTATAGCAAAGAAAGTGGGTGGGTTGCTGTCAGTTGGAGTGAGTACAGAAAATTAGGTGCTCTCACCAAAAAAGATGTTAAAAGCTTTGTCTAAGAAACACCTGGCTCATAGGAAGAATTCTTAACTTTCATACCAAGACCTGCAGTCATTAAGGTTTTTAAGCAAGTGGCACTACCATAAAATTCTTTGCTGTCTCTTTCTTATATATATAGCTTCATAAATACTACATTTAAATTTTTTAAATTTAAAATGTACATTTGAGAATGTTAATGAATCAGCATTCTGTATTTTCCTTCTTGTGGATGGAAATGTCCATGACTCTGCGGAAATTCAGACAATACAAGTGGCAGACAACAACTTGTTACTAAGAAATATGAGTTGGAAACATAGGAAAAAATCTTTCAGAAAAGTACTGATCCTCCTCTGTGTGAATTCTTCTCTCTCTGAAAAATATGACATACTCAAATGCACATCAACAAAAAAGAAAGACGACACTGACAAAAGTTGGAATAGAGGTGGAAATAAGATCTCATTGAAACATATTTGCATTTGAAACTTTTGATGATGACTGAGATTTATGCATCTAAATTACAATTAAATAATGTTGAGGTTGTGAGTAACACACAAGAGCAAAGAAATGTGCAATTAAAAGGAAAATATACCATATGTCCTTTGATATCTAGGCATATTGCAGTGCATTAAGGAAGTCATAAAAGAGACACCCTGTTGTGGTTATGTGTTCTGAGACATGTGGCACATTTCCATTGTAGCTATCTATTTCCCTGCTTGTATGCATCTGTGCCATTATTTAAATGTTGATTTTGAATGTGAATCTCCCTTTGCATGGTAATAAAACCCAGAGCTTCAGACTTACTTTTTTCAATGTTTGTTTAGATTTGCTGCTATTTTTGAAGTCCAAAATGTTAAACATATGAATGAAAAAATATCACAAATGGGAAAAAAAAATTTAATTTAATCCTCAGACAAAATGAGGCAAAGGAGATAGTTTTGATGACTATGAATGAATGATCTTATATCTTCCCTCCAGAAACTGACAGAGTTGCATTTCAAACACTGCTCTCCTGTATTTTGCATGGATCTAGGAATGTACTAAATAAAAAAATTACATACTTAGTTTGGACCATCTGGGGAAATAAAAAGGGAAATTACTGCTTTAGTTTTAAGGTTCCTCACCTGTGGCCTCCCACAAGCTTTTTTTTTTTTTTTTTCCCTCAACTAAAATGCCAACCAAAAGCATGGAAGAATAAAATGGAACATTCAGATCCTAAGAGCAGTGTTTATGTGGCTGGCATCTAACCCATCATCTCAAACACTGCGATCACCAAGACACCCCAGTGCAAAATACTTCATACACAGGGGTCAGGTAACCAGAGCATGACATGTGGATGTCACACTTGTGAAAAAAAAAAAAAAAAAAAAAAAAAAAACCCAAACATTTTGTGGCATTCCCAGTGTTCAGGTGTTCAGTGTATTTCATAGGAATATGTTTCCTATGCCTGCAGCCTTTGGACACTTTCTGACACCTCACCAGTTCTCCAGGGACAAGTATATGATAAAAAAACCCGTCTTCATAATTCTGTACTAACTGGGTAGGAGATGGGTGGTTCTGATTACACACTGATTTGGCCATGGCCATCACGCATTCTTCATTTGTAGGGTTCTTTGCTGCTGTTTGTAGTAACTAAAAAAGTACCAATTCGAACACACAGGTACTACAACAGTTACTCTCTGAGTTCGCTCCAAGACCATGTAATAATAACCATAGATCACCATGAAGCATATCAACTTTAGTAAAATATAGATTCTTCAAATCTTCCACTTTTATTTTTGGTTTTCTAGAAGTATTAAGTAGTGATGATGATGGTGGTGATGGTGATGATAATGTGTGTAGCAGACAGAAAAAATGGACCAAAATAGTCCAAAAAATGGACCACAGTGGTGAGTGAAATGGTTAGAAACACAAAGTAATGGACGCGCTGGCATTGCTCCATCTTAGCATAAACTACAGAGCAAGCACTGCGCCACAGATATTTCCTGGAGAAAAGCAAGCCAGATTAGCATCCCATCAACTCTGGGTCCTGTATAATCTGAAGAGACAGGGCAGAAGAAGTGTCATTCTGGTAACACAGAGCATCAGGTCCAGGGGGTGAGTCCCTGGGGAGTGGGGTCCTGTAGGAATGCGACAGCTTGGAGCCAGCAAGCCTGGGAACTGGCTGTCAAGAGGAGAAAGCAGAGGGTAATGGGCAGTCACAGCATATCCTGGGACAGCGGAGCCAGCACGAGTCATCGTCATGGGACTGACAGGAGCCAGCCTAGACCCAGTGTGAGGAGAGAGCACGCCAGTTGGGAAGCAGCTGCACAGCCATGGATGCCACTGACAAACGTGCGCTGTGACCAAAAGGGCCAGCCCTAGGGCTGGAGGGAAGAGCCGGGGCCTTCCACCAGCAACTGCTGAGAAACAGAGCAAGCAAGTTTAAGGATCAAAATTCAACGTCTTGTGGCGTGGGCTGTGGTATCCTGTCACCGGGCAGTGTCCTGCCAGCCACGGAAGCACACACACCTCGCCAGTTGGTGTTGTTGGCCAATTGGTGTTGTTGGCCAACTGGTGTTGTTGGCCAGTTGGTGGCCAGTTGGCCACAGGCAAGGAATTCTGTACCCACAGCCTGTAGTGTGGCACTGGAATGCACACAGGCTGAGCAACGGATGTGCCCAAGGAAAAGAAGGTTTTAAATGCTTGGGTTGGAGACTTTCAATGTCCCTGTACCAACTGTCCATTGCAACACTTCATTCTTCCAAAATCTGTCTTAGAATTTGCAAACTTGTTCACGATGCTCTTCGGCGACACCGAGATTCCCTTCAGTGTTGGCACTGAAATAAATCAAGGCTGGTTTCAGGGCTTCCAGCGTGTGTAATTTTATGTTTAATGTTGCAGCCGAGCTGCTTCTTGCTCTGTTTCGCTTTTAGGGCAGGAAACCTGCAGCCGCCCAACTCATCGAGGAAAGCCGTCCCAAGCCCCTGGGCAGCCTGTTCCACTGCTCTGCCACCCTCCATGTAAGACAGTCCTTCCTCACGTCGAAGTGGAAACTTCTTGTGTTCTAGTTTATGGCCATTGCTCCATGTCCTGTCGCTGGGCACCACTCTCTCGGCACCCTCCTTTGAGATGTGTACACGCATTAATGAATCGTCTCTTCTCTAGACCAACAGGGTCAGCTCCCGCAGTCTCTCCTCTAGAGAGACGCTCCAGACCCCACACCAGGCGTCCTCCAATTCCCAGTGCCTCCCTTCAGCACCTCCCGTCCCGTCCCGTCCCGTCCCGTCCCGCTCCGCCCCGACCCTCCCCGCGCGGCCGCCAGAGCGGGCTGCCCGGGTGCAACCAACTGTGGCGCTGGGCAGAGGGGGGAGTAGAGACTGCCGCCCGGCACAGCCCAAGCCACAGCACCGTCACCTCCCCCCACAACCGACGGTACCACGTCCCTGCTACGAGGCTCGTCGGGCTGGAACGTACCAATGCGGCAGAGGGAAAGGGGTAGCCAAGAAAGGCGCGTGACAAGGCTGTGCGTGGAGATAACTTTTTAAGCGGCTCAGGATCGGCTCTCGGTCCAGTTGTTCTGGCCCGGCCGTGCGGGGCGGCCACGGTCTCATCGAGGCGCCCCCTCGCCTGGGAGAAAAGCAGGGAGGAGCCGCCGGTCTTCCTTACCCCCTTCCCCCGGCGGGATGGGGATGGGCCGTCCCACCGGGCGCGCGCCCCCGCCCCCCGCGCGCCGCGTTCTTCCCGGATCGCCGCCACTGCTGGGTCCGCGGGGCGCGCGCGCGAACGGGCGGGAGCGGACACGGAGCCTCCCGGCACCCGCCAGACATGTCGGTGGCGTTCGCGGCCCCGAGGCAGCGGGGCAAGGGCGAGATCACGCCGGCCGCCATCCAGAAGGTGAGGAGGGCGCGAAGAGGAGGGCCCGGCCCGGCCCGGCCCGGGCGGCCCCGGGGGCTGCAGCTGCCGCTTCCTGCCGCGCGGGGAACGGGGGCGGCGGCGGCTCAGGCCCGGAGCGCCGAGGCCCCGGCGGGGAAGGGAGGCGGCCGGGCCGCACTCTCTGTGCCCGGGGCTCGGCCCCTCTCTCTCCGCTTGGACACTTGTTGGAGGGTCCCAGGGCCGGCGGGAGGCGCCGGGCGGAGGCGGGCGGTGTCCCTGGGCGTCTGCAGCCCTCGTTTTTCTTCCTCCGCTTGGGCTGCCCCGATCGCCCCCGCGGGCCTGAATTTACCCGGGAGCGCTCGGCCTGAAAGTGGAGAGTCGAGTCAGTCCTTCCTGCGGGAGGGTTCTGACAGTGGGACCGCAGCCGGCCTGTTGCAGACCCTCTGCTTGACTCCGGGCGCTGCGGGATAGGACGCGGCTCCAGTTCCCAAACTTGGTCGACCTGGTAGTTAAGGCTGCCTCCCAGTAAGCCTCAGATGTGATTGAAGAATATCGCGTTCGGAGCCAATGACAGCGGCTCCGGACGACTCCACCTAAGCTTGTGTGGGAGGGAGCAAGTTCACTCGCTAAAGCAATCAAAGAGAAGCGCATACAGGATTAATAATAATCCACAGCAGCAACAAAGGAGCATGTTCAAGTTCACTGGTAACTGTGTGGTATTTAGAAACTTAACTCAAGGCTCGTACCATCATTGGTGTGGGTGGCCGTAGATCAAACAGATTTCAGGTTGGTACCAGCTCCTTATGTAGAGGAGTCCTTTAAGTAGATAGAGCTAGCCTCTGATTTAGTAAAGAATTGGAACCTCTACAAAGCAGGTGTTGCAGCAATATGGACCTCATAGAAGACCCTGGAGCTGTGAGGAGAACCTCCAGGGTACTGTAGGAGAAGTCAGTGCTTGGGAATTGTAGATGAAAAATACATATCCACTGGGTGGAAAGCTGCACAGAGGTAGTCAGTAGAGACTTCAGGATGCTGAGGTGCACATGGAGAATACGGACTATAAAGTTTTTCTGGGTCTGTAGTCAAACCATTAGTTCGATAGTGGTGTGCTGGCAAAACCCCATTGTTAAAGTTGAAGAATTTTTGTAATGTACCTAAGTTGTCAGAAGCCCTGAAGGTATCTTCATCCTGCTGGAAACTAAATTCTCTTTCAATGGTAGATATTTACAATTAGTACAATTTTCTGTCAGCAAATGCTCAATTAAACTTGTAAAAAACAGTAGTCTGCAGCCCCACCTAGTTATATTCCTTCTTGTTCCCTTTCCTCTTAGCCCTTAGCATTCCTGCCCCCCTCCGGTCCTTTCCTTCCCAAGAGGTCTGGCTTACATGGCTGTAATGAAGAATGCAACCATCTAATGGGCAGTTTCAAGGTCTACTTGTCTGCTAAGCCTTAAGAATCTGCTGCTTCCCTCAGGACTGTGGGAGATACTCTGAGGAGGGCCTTGATTCACAGCTTCCTTTGCAAGTGCTCTATTAGACTTTGGTATCAAAGGTATTATCTCCTTTTTTCCTTTTATTTTCTGATGAAAACGGCCACTGTGTTTCTTACAAAACTTGAAGTTAGTAGATGTGCTGTGTGCCAGTGTAGTGGTGGGTTTGTGATCCTCTTCAGAGAGTGCAGTTGTAGCTTTGCCTGTTTTCTGAGGCTCACATAGTAGCTGAAAATACTGCAGTTATGTCTGTGTTTAGTGCTTAATGAGTGTGTTTCCAGATCCAGCACTTTCAGGCAAAATACTTGCACTGGGATCGTTCTAGTCCATTCTGGTGAATTACAGTTTAAAGTTTAAGAAAACTTGTCTGGTTCTTACATGGATAGAAGTCCTGAGTGAACTGCATAAGTGAGTGAACTCCATACTCTTTTCATAGTGAGATGGATTAGGTGGGAAAAAAAGTGTCACTACTTTTTTTTTTTTTTCTCTCTCTGTAGAATTTGTTAGGGAAATAAAGGTTGTGGTATGCTGTTGTGCTTTCCTTGTGGGAGGATAAGTCTAGTCATGGCTAGTTTCAACCATGTTTGGAAGAAGGAGAGAATGTGTGGGATGTTTTAAGATTCTGCTAGTTTTGTGATATTCAGTAGCTGGGTAAAGGGATCTAAACTATCTTTCCAGTGAGAGAAAGCAAAGGAGTAAATTGATGCAAAATTTTGCATTTGGCAGTAAATTTTCTGTTTCCATAAGTTGACTTTGATAGCTTGTCTGGTGGCTCAGATGAGCTATGGTTCTGCTGAATCTTGCCTGATCAGAGTGCGGAGCATGAGCTAGAAAGATGAGTGTGGGTCACATGCACTCCAGGAGACCAGGTTGTGTTTTTTTTTTCCCTGTTTAGAGAGCTTGGAACACTCTGACTTCATGAACTTTTTGTAGAAAGTTGTGAAATTGGCCATTTTCCGTGATTTTTTTTAGAACTACTCATTTTTGGTCAGAAAATTAATCAGTAGGTGTTCATTTTCATGGACACTGCTGGAGTATGATAGATTCATTGTGTCCATTTGTCCTGGTTCTGGCCACCACAAGATTAATTCGTGCAGTAGCCAGGAGAGGTCATGGCATGGATCTGGAGGTTATTCTGTAGCACCTCACTGCATTTTCTGGGGATGGGGGAAGGGATCATGTGTTGTGGCATCATCAGGTATTGTTGGGGGCTCTATGTGATGAGCACTTGTATGTGAATCATTTGTCCTCTTGTACCTTCCATTAGTAGTATTTTTGCTATTGTTATTGTTTGCTTCTTATCTCAGTGGTATTTCCAGTAAATTTTTGCTATCTCAACTGGTGATCTTAACCTTTTGTGCCTCCAGTTCTCCCCTCCACCCTACCAGAGGGGAGAGGGATGCATGGTTTGGAGTGTTTCAGTGGGAACACTAAATTGGGTAATACCATTCCTAAACCATAATGTGCCATTATACCAAATATTTATAAAATGCAGCTTAGTAAGAGATTCTTTATGTAAATATTGCCTGGGTTTCCAGTGCAATTGCTTTGAACAAAAATGGTCAGCTCGATTTTAATCAATAGCAATTTCAGTGCCTTTTAAAATTAAATTTATAAGCAGTTGCAGGCTTCAGAAGAAGAAGGGAAGCTTGGGGCATAAACTTTTAAGTGAATTTCTTGTTAGCAATCAAAGGAATGCAGAAAACTTTTAAAACTTGCTAAGAACTTGGTGCAGAATCAGCATAGGTATTTGAACAGAACGCTTCACAAATGTAGCTGGTGATGGTAGCACTATGAAACCCTTAAGCCAAAACCTGTAAAACTAATCAGAGGGGGGAAATGGGAGCAAAACAGTGTTCTGCAAATAATTGATGAAGTAGAATTTTCTTCATAACAACTTTTTTATTTGTTTTTTTAAAACTAAGAAGAGGAGCATTACTCAAGACTCAGACTTATCTTCAGTTTCTTTCCACAAAGAACATGGAATTTACTCCAAATTTCTTCTTTATTGTTTCAGATGTTGGATGAAAACAATCATCTTATCCAGTGTATAATGGACTATCAGAACAAGGGAAAGACTACTGAATGCTCTCAGTAAGACCTTAATCCATACCTACTGTGGACTGGGTGAATTTCCATCTAGAACATTGTTCTTGATTTGTTTAGCTTACCTTACAGGACAGCTGTGCTGTGAAGAAAAGCATTGCTACAGATACTACACCTGAATTTTTTGTGTGGGGTGGGTGGGTTTTATTTGCTATATGATTATCGCTTCTGTCACTGAAATGCTGCAACTTGCCTACTGCAAGTTGATGTCATGATGATGTTGCTCATAAAAATAAGGACTGGCTAACAAAGATCTTGTTCCTCTATATTGTAATTACATTGTTGGAAAGAGGTAGTTTTGTTTGGAAAATTCTCAAAATCATGTAGGAAATTGGACCTTTCTGCTTCCTGATGGCATGTTTAAAAACCAACCACTTTTCACTTTCCCAAGAATAAACAGGCTTTTTGTAGAAGTTTGGCTTGCCAAAATATCCATCATAGGCTTGCTAGCTAGTGGGAGTGATCTGAGAGAACTATAGAAGGAGTGAATTGTTACGGAATGTTATTTTCCCATTACACTTTTCTGGCTTGAGGTGATGATGGCACCTATGTAATCAGACAAATATGGACAGGTAGGACATCTTACTCCCTTGCCAAGAGAACTGGTAATCTGGGAATAGGAGTGGGATCATAAATAATAGGTGCTTTTGGTTTGAGGGACTACTTTTGTTTGCAAGCCTGTAGTTATATACTTGTCATCTGCTCCAGCTTTCAAGGTTGTTTTTGTGACTGTGGGCTAGATACTGAGAATCAGGACTGTGGGCTAGATACTGAGAATCAGGACTGTGGTTCTCTAGCAGAAAAATTATTCCATAGCAAACTTCCAAAGCTCAGGGTCCTGATGAAATGTGGTCACAATTCACATAAAATTACAATATCTTGAATATGAGGACACAATAAACAGCTCTCTTTCTCTAGTGTTTGTGACGGAAATTACACCAGACACAAACACACTCCCTGTATGTATTCTGGTGCTTTAGTTTAAGGCAGGAGGTGAAATAAGTGGGAACAGTGTCACCCAGCTTTAGATTTTTTTCATAGCAGGACAGTAGTACAGTTAGTCACAGATATGATGGAGGCATTGGGAAAGATTGGGTGATAGATGAGTATGAGGGAAAAGGCTTAAGATTCCTGGTAATGCTACTCTTGTAAGTCTCTTGAGTCTTCTTTTACATAAGTAGCTTTCTTTACATTTGTGGAATTAGAGTAAATTCCAATGTTACTGTATTTATGAATTAAGGTTTGTTTTACTTTGCTTATTTTGATAGATACCAGCAGATGCTGCATACAAACTTGGTTTACCTAGCCACTATAGCTGACTCCAACCAGAACATGCAGTCTCTACTACCAGCAGTAAGTACAAAATAGTGTAAAAGTAGGGAATATATTTCATTTGGATTCCTGTGGGTAAAAAACCCCCACCCAAACCAAAAACCAACCAACCAGATGTTTGAGATAATGAGCAAACACTTGGCCTCTGATTCACTGTACAGTAAATACATGATGCTGTCTCTTCATGCTGTATTTGGAGTAATCTCACTGCTTAGGTATTGCTTAAAATCTGACTTGTTTAAATGTAGACTCTTACTGTGAATTAGATGTGCAATGCTCAACTATCTGGTCTGCCTCAAAGACAGAATTTTTTTTTTCCTTTTTTTGTTTTTCCCCCTCAGCTGAGAACTGTAGTGCTATGGTTCCTAGTCAACTCCTACAGTACTCTTTTTCCTCCTACATTAGGGAAAGGTGAGGGAATGGGATTTTTTTCTTTGTGTTTTTATTTTTCACTGGAATATCATCCATTCTCTTGCCCCAGTGGAATGAGGCTCTGTAAATTTTTTTTCTGCTTTTCCACCTTCTAGGTGAGTCTCAAATTCTTTGCCTTTCTCCTGTATTGGAAAACAACCTTCTTTTAAGGTGGATTATAATATGAAAGAAGTAAGGTCCCACAGGCCCTTGAAACACTGCATCACTTTACATGTCTTGGATATTACTTGCTATCATTTTTTAGTCTGAATTTCTTCTGAATCTGTTTTCCTGAACTCTGTATTTTGTAAGATGCCTCAAATTTTTCTCCTTTTCCATTGTTTATGCAGCAGTATGAAAAGAAGCAGCAGCCTAAAGATAGCTTGCTGTTTGCTTTTTGTGCTAATCAGAAAGCTTGGGGAGTTCATTGTGAGTAACACAACAAAGTTCTTTGTTTTTTGATAATAAGACTTTTCTTGAATTAATATAGTCTTCATTCATTTCTGCAAAATGAAGCTAAAAAGAATGTCTATAAAACAGCCATTCCTAGATACTAGTTTTCACCAACTGAAATTGAATTACTTTTTCTTTGGTCTCTGGAGAAGTGTTCTCCAATCATTGCTACTAGCAAAGCATCCTTTCAAGTTGGTACCTAGAGGACTATAGAAACAGTGCTTTATTATGTCCAACCTGTTGTGCCTGTAGAGGTTTCTCTTTTTATAAATCCACGCTTGTAGCTGAGGGGAGGGAGAGAACCCTTTAAGAGTGTGTGTTCCTCAGCTAATATGTTTTTGGAGGCTTAATTCATATCCTGGTTCTGATGACAACTGGAAATGAATTTGACCTTATCCTAGTCCCTGGTGGACAGCCCTGTTGTTAAAGTTGAATGTGATGACATTCTCTTCCTAAAAGAAAATGAAGATAGGGCTGGGAGAGGCTTTTGCAGATCTGGACAGAAGTGTGTTTCTGATCTTCAATGACAGGAATATTCCACGGTACTGAGAAAAATAGCATAGTGTGTGTTTGAGTGGGTAAAAAAAGTCTCTTTTGGACAGGTGAAGAAGGGAGTAAAGGTTCTTGGGTTTCTTTGGGTTTTCTTTCAAAAATACTAAATGAGATTTGGATCTTCAGTCTTACCTAAATGTAGATGGTCTGACCTACAATCTTTGAAGATTGCCTCAAAATGTAGCATAATCAGACAAGATTATTTTTGTTGGGGTTTATAGGAAAATATTCTTTAAATTCTTTCTGTCTTGCTAGTAAATTTTAGCTAACAGAATTTGTGAACATGTGAGCTATCATGTTATCTTTCTTTTTTCAATGCAAGATGAACTACTTTAGTCTTTTCCTCCACTGGCTTTCCATGTAGGAGCTGATGTGGCTCATCCTGACTTGGAGGTAGTATGATTCTCTTCACCATGCTTATGTATCAGCAGTTGATCAGTCTTACTAAATTCAAGGTGTGGATGGTAACAGTAAATACAGAGCAAGATATTGTGTGTGTAGACGTCTACTGTTTTTAATACCAAAATATATCAATTTTATGCTACTACTACTGCAATTTCTTTCCACAGAAGTTAGGAGACCTTGAGTTTGGGTACCTTCTGAAATTGGGTTGTGTCTCATCTATTAATTTCTGGAAGATTGTTCCCCCTGGTAGACTAAATTTTCTTTTTTGTTTAAATTTTATCCTGTTACTGTTTTAATGAGGTAAATAAGCTCTCAAGATATTTCAGAACTTTTAAAGTATTTCAGAAAAAGTAATAGTTATGTGTTAAAGTGAATTTGGAAAGAGAATGCTTCTCTTCAGATATCATTCACACTGAACAAAAGATGTAAGTTACCAGGGTTCATTGAAATTTTTAATACGAGCAAAAATTACTCTTAACCTTATGAGAACTTCATTGTGTCTTCTAGCAATATTCCTTACACTTAATGATTTATATTGTTAGGAGAAATGCTTGTTGTAGGCTGTTGTGCCTTTTTCCTTGCCTTTCAGAATTCACTGTTCTAATGAAATGAGTGATATTGTTTCTGAAACTCTGGTATTGCCTTAGAGAACAAAAAGTGTGGTGACCCGACGGTGCCATGCAGAGAAATGTTTATATAACTGGGACCTGGAAGTGTGGAAAGGTGAAACAGGTGAAGCAAGCACTGCAGAATCTGGGTGAAGGGAGCCGGGGAAACTTTGAAAATCCAGTGTCATAACAAAGCTCCTGTGGTCTTGTATGTGTGCTAGAGTACTAAATTATTACTTTTGGAGTAAGACACTTCTTTCACTTTAAAAGACATTGTATGAGGTTCTTGAGTCAACCAGTCCTTTCTCAGCTGTGTGAACAGCAGTGTTATTAAGGGCAGGGCTGTTATGTGATGTCTTCCCAGCTGGATTAGAGCAGTGACTAAGTTCACATGTGAAGCTGATGCATCTTTTTGCTGTCTCTTTTTGAGTTGTGGCAGATATTCTCTTTCTTGGATCACAGTCAAGAGTCTCTTTACCATCACCTTATGAGATTAGCTAGCTTCCCAGAAAGGGCTTTTGCGCCATGAAGAGCACAGCACTTGCTTTCTTGTGCTTTTTCACTGGTGCTGCTTTTGAGGGAGGCTGCAGCAAGATATTGATGTCCTTGAACCGTAGAGACCAGAGATGCAGTTGAAGTGGTGTTAAAGTATTGTGTGTGTTTGTTTCTAAACACATGAAATATCAAACTGCAGAACAAGCATCTTATCCTCCCTGAGTTGTATTTTTTTTGTTTTTCTGAAGTGTTTTTAGTGCCCTTATAAAGTCATTAAAGACTACTGAATGAATATCCCTCAGCTTTTCTATTTGGACATCTTCCCTCTCTTACATGTCTTCATTTTGCCAAATATTTTTAAGGAAACAACCCATGGCTATCACTTTATTTGGTATGTAGTGGGAGACTTTCTGTTTTATAATGGGCAGATATTGAAGTGTGCAGCAATTATTTGGGAACATTGGTGTGTGGGTTTTTATTGGTTTTGGGGGTTTTTTGGGTTTTGTTTTTTGGGGTTGGTTTTTTTAGTATAGGAAGTGATTTTTTTCAGTTTCTTACATTCTGCAGCATGCAGAGCATGAGATTTCAATGTGTATTTCAAGGTGTTGAAAATAAGTGCTTCTGATTATTACTCACTTGTGTAACACAGCTTTCTTTTATGTTGGAAGTGCCATTTTCTTCCACTAATAAGTTACAGTCTGTATGTGTAATGACTTCCAAGAAAACTTACTGTGTCCAAGTCAGAAGAATGTGGATATTGCATAAAATAGTTTTTCTAAATTTCATAATATTGTAAAGGTTATTAATAAACTTTCTAATTACAAAACAGAAATATCTTTTTTTCTTGAGCTATTTCTTTCAGAAATTAAGCTTTTTGTGGGACTTGGGAAATCCCTTATTTTGTGCTGTTCCCAAACTTGTCACACAGATTAGGGAGGAGTCCATGTC
Source organism: Anomalospiza imberbis (assembly GCF_031753505.1). Lineage (NCBI taxonomy): Eukaryota > Metazoa > Chordata > Aves > Passeriformes > Viduidae > Anomalospiza > Anomalospiza imberbis. The sequence goes on from NC_089681.1 coordinate 46,084,650, forward strand.
ACTTTAGTTATAAAATACTTCTCTATAAGATAATAATAGCTTTTTATAAGCATCTGATCTCAATAAGCACTGAAATGCTGGTTCTTTCCAAAGGAACTGCTTCAAGAGATGGGAACAACAACAAACCAAACTAATACAAAAAAATCTCCCAAACAAAAATCAAAGACAATCACTGCCCATACACAAAATAATAAAATACTTCAAAAAATGTACTTGAAGACAAGCTTTCATGAAGTGTTAGTAATGATGTTTAATGGTTCTAAGTTGTGGAGTTCTGCAGGCTAAATAGGAATCTTCAATATAAGCATGGTTTCACTCAAACAATGAAAACTCTCATATAATTTTACACACTTTATTTTTCAAAGGGGTGATGTTCAATCTATGGTTTTAATGTACTTGCGATGTGGTTGTAGAAAAAAAATGTGAGTCTTAAGAACTGAGCTGTGCACTCTGGTTTTTTAGTAGCCTTTATTTTGAACACAAAATTGCTAAAATATATGTTAATTGAATTACCTTGACTTGGCTTTTCTTGAAAAAAGCAAGGTGGCATACTGAGAATAAAAATATGTCTCAGTTTGCACACTTAAAAATAAAATTTTGAAGTAAAACTTTTATTACTGATGATGAGAGGAATCTTAAATTAATGAGATTCTTGTCCAGTTATGCACCAAAGGCCTGGTAAAGTTTGATAGCTGTGGTGGTGGTGTGGTTTAATCCCGTCTGGCAACTAAGTACCATGCAGCTGCTTGGTTACCCCACACACCTTCGTTCCCCTTGCAGTGGGCTGGGCAGGAGAATCAGAAAAAAAAGATGAAACCTATAGGTTGAGAAGAACAATTTAATAATTGAAATAAAATACTACAATAAGATTATAATTGTAATTAAAAATGAGACAGTGCAACCACAAACCGGTGCCCATCTTGAGTCTGATGCTCTGTGGTGTGAATTATCCCTCTGGCCAGGTTGGGTCTGCTGTCCCAGCCATGCTCCCTCATGGCTACTTGCACACTTTGCTGGCAGAGCGTGGGAAACCAAAAAATCTTTTGATTTGAGAGTAAGCACTGCTTAGCAACAGCTAAAACATCAGTGTGTTATCAACATTATTCTACTGAATCCAAAACCCAGCACTACACCAGCTACTGGGAAGAAACTCAACTCAGGACAGGTAGCATAGCAGAAAATCTGTTTCTGGTATGTGGAGTATGCTCCATTATTTTGCATTAACCTTTCAGAACACAAGTCCATGCCCAGTTCAACTGTTTGTAAACTGAATTAATAGAGAACAGAGCAAAAGGAAGGTTGAATGTTTCCTGTCAAGATGCAAGGGAGCTATTAGTGATCACTGGAGCTTGGATTTTGAAGAATAATTGCTCTGATTAAATGTTAAATAGTTTTGAAAAAAAACCATAATAATTTCTTAAGATGTTATAAAAGAGAAGAAGGCAGCTGTGTTGGCACAACTGAAAGGGTACTGTTGGCAATGAAGAGTCACTAGTGGGAGCTGCTTAACCCAGCAACTACACTAAAAAAAAAAAAAATGCAGGAATTTCATTTGTTAGGATGTTACGAGTGAATTCAGAGCCCAATAGCTGCCATTTTAAACCAGAGGGTTGCTCTAAGTTCTGTAAGCTACTTTGCATGTATTGTTAATCAGGTGTGTCCACACGGGGAGCTAGTGCACTGTACACAAAACACTACGTCTATTGCCAATGAACTTGTGTGACTGATTCAGAAATCAGTAAAAATCGCTGGCAGTTTGAATGAGGAGTATGCTCTAAAGTGTAATTCTTTGATACTCACAAATGTGATTTGCCTCTCTGTAGTGCAGTATCTGCACAATAAATACCTTTTCAATTGTAGGCTGTTTCCTGAGAGCTGTACCAGGTAGTCTGGTAACATAGGTGCACAGTCATTATGGTTTTGTTCTTTCTCAAATGCCTTGCTGTGAGGGTTCTGCTGGATTCTTTCTGCTTTAGGTGAGTTTACATAGAGCCTTTTAACTACAACAGAGGTGGATTTTTTTTTCTCTTAGGCTACTAAATGCAAGCAAAATCTGTAAGTATCAGACCAAATACTAAACCATCTTAAAAGCAAAAGAGGCAAGGGCTGTGGAGCACAAAGCTTCTGAGTACAGATAGGAACTGCATTTTATGGGAGAGTTACAGAGCAGCTCAGAAGTTGTCTAGTTTCCATAATCCAGTGATCCCTGAGTTAACATTCACAGTTAACTGATTGATGATCACTTTTAATAAACTCATATGAATTAATACAGTTTTAAAATTCCTGCTTTAAGCAATTTTTAGTTCTACCAAGGCCTCACAAGGGATTTTTGGAGGATTATTTTTATAAGTATCAGAAGAGCTATTGCTAAGAGGACATCAGATATTTTAGGGTTACATTTTGTTTGTTAAAATGTTAAAGAATATTGGGACAATGTCCTGGTTTGGGGCAAATTTGGGAGAAAACTTGTGGAAAAAGCCCCCAGAAAGCAGACCCCCATGGCCCCTCCTCCCACCTGGTTCGGGAAGAATTTTTTTGGAGAGAAGTGGAAAAAAGCCTGTTTATTTAACAGGCAAAGCACTCCCCAGCACAAAAAAATGAACAACACCAGATGACAAAACTTTTCCACTGCTCTGAAGAGATGACAAATTCAGAAAGTCTCTCATGGGAGTGGTCACTCTGTTATCAGTCCCTCTGGCGCTGGGAATGGCTGCTGCAGGCCACAAAGTGCAAACTCTCGGTGTTTCCCAGGTCCCAGTCCGGAGCAGGTTTGAATGGTTCCAAGAAAAGAGAAAGAAAGACAGTCCAGGGAAAATTTGGACTGCCCAGCTAAACTAATTATCAAGCAAAAAAGCAAGCAGGAGCAGGAGCAAAGAGCAAGAGCAAAGGCGAAAAGCAAAAGCAGCACTATGTCTGTGTCCAGCAGACCATGGGGGAGTGAGCAGGCTGCTAACAAAACAAAACTTCATTTTTCAGAGCCAGTCTTGAAGGCACACAACATAATATCCAGCATAAACAGGACAGACAACTGGGGATACAAGCATCATAACGTCACCCTAGGACAGACAGTGAAGTATTTTTATGCAGTGACATATGCAATTTTAAACAAATAAAGATTCCTATTCCCTCTTTAAACAGAATGTTTAAGTATTAAGTCAGAATTTCTCTGATTTTTGAAGATACTGTTGTAAATGAAGATGTATAAACTGGTTGTCATTATAAATTTAAAATTCTTTACTCTGAGTCATAACTGGTAATCCAACAGTGAGAGCACAAATTGCATTTATAATTAACTTCACTATTTATACATGATTGTAAACGTTTTTCCTGTAGAAATCCTCCCTAGCCCCAAATATTACACTAGCAGAGAATTGATACAGGGTCTTTATTTTTTCACTGAAGACACTCAGTACTAGAATACCTTGTACCTTGTAGAAGAAGAGTTGTAACCCAATTAAATCTCTGCTCTTTCAAATCTCAAAAGCATATTCCTTTACAATCTTATTTCCCAGTCTGACACCTCAGTAAGTACTCCACAGGTGCCATCACCACCTATCAACAGAGTACTGCTCTCTAAGACTGGGACAGGTCCTGTGATACTAGCAATGTGATATGAGCAGGGCAGAGTACCCCCTGGGAAGGGGTGTTTTGCTTTGCAGAAAATGGTATTTGAGAATTGAAAACAAAGATGATTGATTAAATCCCGAGTTAAGGTTTCTCTTGGAAAGAAAAGAAGGCTATTTATGTTTGCATTTCCTGTAGCTTTTAATTGTTATTTTCAGGGAATTTCAAGAAAATTGTATTTTTGATAGTGTACTTTAAGTATCTCTCACTAGTTGTATCGATTAGCAATATTGTGTTTTAATGTGCTTAACACTATTTCCTGGTTTTTGCCTTTTTTTTGGTGACTGAGTTGGTATTCCACCTCAGTTTTTATAACAATAGATGTTCTATAAACAAATCTTTGAACATGCTGTTGGTGGTAAGAAAAATCTTACCATCTTCACGTGCACATATTCACCCTGGGAGATTTTATTGTTGCATCTTGCATTTGATCCATTTTATTATTTAAAAGAAAATCCTCTAGAAAAATACAGTATAGCTGTTGTCTGTAATGCATGCTTTCAAATAACTTTTTGGATTTAGTAGGATTTTGTTTTCTGGGAGTTGTCAGTTAAAATATAATATTTTTTTCTCATCTCTTTTTTTTTGTTGCAACTATTGGGTTCATTTCAGTCTTTTTCCAGTTCAAATTTCTAGAGTTTCACTAAATAGCTTAAAATATTTTTTTCATGCTCTGATTAATTTTAAATGCTCATAGCAGCTATAAGTGAAATCTGTGAGTTTGGGGAAATGAGCCAAAAGTTAGTGTTTAGTAAGTGAAGCTATAGCTAGCATTTTCTAAGTCTTTAATTTACTTTTTCCTGAAGTAAAATATTTAACATTTTCTACTACATAATCAGAATAAAATTAGCAGTGATTTTAATTTTTGTTCCTTTTTGTCACACTTCCAGCAAAAGAAGGGAAGTAGCCTCTCCTTTGGTTCTGTTAACCTAACTATGTTTGGATGTCATTTCACCCTTCATATGTGGGCTTAATGCTCGGGTTCATTTTGGGTAGGTTTTCTCTCACAAAGGGTGGGTTGTTTCTTTTGAATACTGTGTGATCATTTTGCTATACGTAGTGCATGTTCACGGGGATAGTCAATTTTCTTAACTTCTGTAAGGAACAAAAAAGGTTAAATAATCTAGTTTATGTAGCTGGGTGGTATTTTTTTGTTGTTTTGTGATTTTTAAATTAAAGTTAATTTAAAGAAGTTTATTATCTGGAAAAGTCTGGATCAAGTCCAATAGAAATCGGGAAATTACCATTTAAAATCAATTTTTCTTGTTTTCTTCTGTCTGCATCCACTAGAAAAATACTCCAGAGGAATTTCACTGGGGAATAATTATATCTGCAGGAGACATTTCTTTTTAATTACTATCAGGTAGTGATTGGTTTATGATCTGACAAAAAGGCTTGTAATGCTCTTTTAAAATATCCTATATAATATCTTATATAACTGTTTCCATTGCATATATGTATGTGTAATTATCTCTTAATCTTATTTAAACTTAGCTCTAGCGTACCGTGTTGATGAATACCCCAGATTTATGTGATTTATGGCGTTTCTTGTATGTTTAATGTTATTCTTCAATTTACTGACTATTCTCCTGAGGTTTTCTTTCTTGTTTAACCATAAATTGGATGATCTACTTTTTGTATGTATCATACATTAAATTGTATTTCTGTCATAGCCTCTTAAGTAATATTCCTTTATATGCAAAAAAAAAAAAAAAATCTGTCCTTTTTGCTGTTTCAGCTGTAAACATTCAAAGTTTTTAATCACTGCTTGCCTCTCTTTAGAATCCTGCTATTTCTGCAATATCTTTTTGAGATTACTTTGCCCAAATTGAATGTGTATTACGGTATCAAATACATTGGCATTTTTTTCTTTAGTATTCTACCTGACTTTGGATATTACTGAAGATAATCAGAAGGTGATCACAGGTATTATGCGTAGATTTTATGGGGTTTTGAGTTTTCTGTTTGTTTTGTTGGGTTTTTTTGTTTTGGTTTGGGATTTTTTTCCCCACCAAACTGTCTGTATTGTTGTCAATTCTTTTTTGTTTGTTACTTTTTTTTCTGGATTAATGGCAATAGGAGCTTCCTCTTTCTGAAGAAAGTGGTTTACAGTTCAGTGTAACTGCCATATATTTATCCACATCACTTGGTGCCTTCTGCTTATTCTTTCTTCCACATTTTCGATAATGTTGCAGTAGCTTCACATGTTGACATATACTAAAATATTTTCAGGAAACCTCTGTATGTTCCTTTACTCTTTGAAATTCATGAACTTCCCTTGGAGCAGTTTTTGGTCCATGCCACTGGACAATGTATTGCTCCAAAAGGCTTTGGCAAAAAACTTGTGTTAAGAGGCTTCTGATAATTATGCAGCTAGGTGATTTAATTTATATTTTGTAAAAATTTCTAGTAAATTAGAAATGTTTGACTTTACTATATTGGTCCTATTACTTTTTTATAAATAGATGTATAGTGTTTGTCTACCTTCTAGTCATCTGATAGTGTAATTTCTTTTAATGGAAGATTTAATTTTTATAGCAGCTTGGACCTTTTTCTTTAATTATTTTCAAGAATCTGATATGGATTCACACAGGTCTTTGGGCTGTTTCCATACCCAGAAGCTCCTCTTGATGAATTACTTTCTGGTAGTACCTCTTTGAGAGTGTTTAGTTGCTCCCTCAATCGTCTTAAATTCCCTGTGGTTTGTGAAGTCTCTTTGGAGGTTTTTGTATCTAAAGTCCTTAACACTTTTTTCTTCTCTGTCATCGCATGTCTACACTCTTCTCATGCTGTCTTTTTGATAACTGCAGTGTTTTACTTGAAGGATAGTTGTTTTGAAAACTTCAGACTAAATAGAGTTGGAATATATATAGTTCTGTTTAAATAATCCTTGGAGCTTTTTTTCGCCCCTCTTTCCACAGATAAGGGCATGCCTATGTTTGTACAATATCATATGCAGGATAGCTAAAACCTAGGTATGAACTGCTCTTCTTTAGTACTTCATTGGACTTTCTAATGTTTCATGCTTGGACTTGAAGAAGTTCATTTTAATTCTAAAAACATTTCAGCTTGGATGATTTTTGACTTTGCTCTCAGTTTGCTGGCATGGGACTGCTCTGAGGCTGACGTTGGACAGTCTCTGAGCTCTGACTGTTCATGTGGAGGTTACCAACCAAGTGTGTTGGTTTTGAGACTATTTCTGAACATACTTTCCAAATAAAAATGAAAATAGTCTCTTTGTTGTTTGTTTTCTTTTTTGTTTGTTTTTTTTTTATATCAGTTTTAGATAATTGCTGTTAGATTCTGTTAGATGCAAGATTAGAATGATAGTGAGTTTTGAAGGTGAAGGGATGGAGGACTTTAACTGAGGTGAAGCAGCCTTGCCTTGGTTGCTCACTAGTGGAGGAAAAACAATCAGAATGGAGCAGCTTTTCAGTCACTGTGTTTAGAGGGTAGAGCTGCCTTTCATTCTTACCTTCTTCACCTCTTGCCACTTCTGCTATAGGCTGAGGAAGGGACTTTGCTTATAAAATGTCATTCTCTTCATCATGGAGGAATGAAAGGAATTTAGTAAGAGAAGTTGCCTACTTGCTTATATTTATCTTCATCTCCTTCCTTCTTCCTGCTGAAAAAAAAAGCCTTCACTAATTTCCTGAAGAATTTTTTAAAGTACTGCAGGGAAAATAATACCTGCTTGAAGCGTTTGAAGAAATGTTGAGACAAGAAATTTCTACCATTCACTCCCCTCCACTGGCAAGTGAATATGTGTGTGTGTGTGTGTGTGTGTCTATGTTACCCTGCTCTTACCATCTCCAACATAGACACACTAGGAAAGCCTTACTCTTTATTGCTGTATTCTGTTTTGTGTTTATGAAGCTGAAGAATAGGCACAGGCGGGGACTGGGCTAGAGAGAAGCTTAGGGTTCACCTGCTTGGTTCTGTCTGTGAAGAGAAATGTTGAAAAATGCACACGTAGTTGTCTCATGGGGAGAGTTTTTCATGAATAGTTATAACCTGTAGACAGAGTCCTCAAAAGCTAGAAAGCCAGGAATTTGCTCTCACTGAGATGATTTTTACTCCCCTGAAAGTGCTTGGCTAAGGTATGTGAGGAGGATCGTAGAGTCTCACAGGTGTTTTTAGTAGGAAAACAAAGCTGGCTACTAGCAGTTTCTGTGTCTCCTTCCATTGCTATGAGTAGAACTTACCAGTAAATTCCCCCTTGTATTTATTGTTTTTCTTGCTCTCCCTTTTTGAACTCTCAAGGTTATTCAGTTATTTTCCTCACAATTTCATTAGGAAATTTGCCAAAAACATCCTTTCTAGGCAGCTGTCTCTGGACCTTTGGAGGCCAGCACTAATGTGCTTCCAGTCTGTAGGGGGTGTTTGGCATGGAATTATGAACTAGGCCTTCATCGCTTTCAGGGAGAGCGGGGAAGAGATCGCTAGTGTTTTACCACACCCAGGTGCAAATTTTTTGCTGGTCTATGAGCATTCAGAGGCTTTCATCTCATGTTGTACCTGTTTTGTCCCAGTGCAAGGTCTGTTAACAGCAACAAATGGTTGATGCAAGAGTATTAAGTGAAGACTTATTTCTCTGTTGAATGAAAGCTTTTGTGTGTGTGTAAGGGAGTGACTGCAGCAATCTTAAACTGTTCAGATGTAATTTTTTAATGAGGCATTGATTTGTTTTTCTTTTTTTTAAAGTGGGGCTCAAAGGTGCAGTGGTGTTGTCTGCATGTAATACTTAATGTAAAATTGATTAAAATGTTAAACGTTTTGCCAGAATTGATGTTGGGAGGAGTTAAACATATCAGATAGAGAAAGAAATGCATTCCAGCGCTTTCTTTCATAGGTTGTTGAACAATATAGGCAAGTGCCGTACCATATGTACATATAATATATTTGTCAGACTAACTGCTTCTCGTGTTTGACTAAACTGTCTCCTTTCAGCCACCCACACAGAATATGCCTATGGGTCCGGGCGGGATGAGTCAGAGCGGCCCTCCCCCACCCCCGCGCTCACACAACATGTCTTCAGATGGTATGGTAGGTGGGGGCCCTCCTGCACCACACATGCAGAACCAGATGAACGGCCAGATGCCTGGTAAGTTTTTCTCCTCTAAGACATTAACACCAGCGTTGCCTGGCAACTGAAACGACATGGGGGCTCAAGGGATACTAGATTGTTGATGACAAAACTGCTTTGAATGCCCCCGAGTACAAGCTCTCTTAGAGTTTGTTAGCTACAGAGCTACGTGACCTGTATTCAGTGTTTATCAGGCTGCCCTTGGGCTTTGATGTAGCTGACACACAGCATTCCTCTGATGAACAGAACTGGCTAAATTTAGTCTGTTTGAAACCATGCAGTACAGCTGGCTTTAGAGGGCTTACTGGGGAAAGGTATTGGCCTGTGGCTGAGCGAACACAAATCCTTCCATAAAAAGATGATGTGAAACCATTGTAGTTAAATAATTAGATAATAATAAAATAGATACATCTGAAAGAGGCTGTTTCTGATTTGGGTAAATGTTTAAAAGAAAAAAAAAAAAAGATTGCTTTTCTACAGCTTCCACTAATCTCCTGTGTTCTTTATTATTGAATATGTGTTGAATTGTAAGGGATTTGTAAAGAAATGGCCTCCTGATTATTGTTCTAGGTGTAAATTTTAAGTCAGTTTCTATGCCATCCTGTTTTATAATAAAAAGAAATGTACTTGGGAGGACAGAAACAAAGCAGAGAAGGAGGATGATAAAATTCCACATTGTGCCTAGCAATACTGGCTTTGGGGTAACTATTCCCTTTAGCAGTCAGAGTGGAGTAGGCAATGGAAGAGCATGCTTCTTTATATAGAGGCTATTTTCCTGAATTTCCACTTGTAAAATCATACTGCCTATTTCATGTGAAATGGCTTTCAGCTTAAAATTGCATTCCCAGGATTGCTTTTGTCCAGGATACCTTCTTTTTTTTTTTCTTTTTTTTTTTCTTTTTTTTTTTTTGTTATGGAGAAACTTTTCATACAAAAGCTCCTCAAGGTATTGATAGTTTCAAGAAGGCAAACTACTGTCAAAGGATCTTTGAAAATTCATCTCTCACTGGTGTCAAGGATAACCTTCCCGACAGCAAACACAGTAATAACTATGCAAAACTTAATACAAAGTAAAAAATATAACAATTGCTGTAATCTCTATAATTTCTTTGCAAATCTTGATAAAATGGACTTGATAATGGCAGCTTTTCTGAAAGAGTGGCTTGAATAGCCTTCAGAGGCTGTGTGTAAGAAGTGCAGTAAAAGATATAGAGAAGTTAGTTTCATCATACATGTTGGTCATGATCTGCATTTGGAAGTGTAAAAAGCAATATATGCTGCTCCCTAAGTAGGGCAGAGATATTCTGATTATGGTGTCCTTTATCCATCTAAGATCCATCAGTTCCCATGGAGAATAGCATTGCCTCTCAAAAATCAGTCTCTTTGACCCTCAAGTGTAATCATATTATTGTTATTATATGATCTTTTCCAAGGAGAAGGATTACTAAGTCACAATGTGAGCATAATGACTTCACTGCAGAGCCACAGGGGAGAAAAGTCACTCCTTAAACATACATATTTTGTAATTAGATAGAATAAGAAAAGAGCTCTTAGGAAAATATGTGAAAGGTAAATAGCTTTGTTTTGGTATTCACCTAGACAGATACTTAAATACAGTTTCCAACTAAGCTTTAATTTAGCCTTTCCTCCAACATATTCCCTTTCTTGAATGTCTGTTCTTTCCATCTCAGTTTGAAGTTTTCTCTGAGGATGTGAAGATAAACAGCTTAGGATGAGGGCATCTCTAATATCAGAAAGGCTTGCTAAAATAATTTCATAGGTTGGAAAAAGGGAAACAGAATCATCTTGTTAAATGTGTCGCTGAATTACACATATCTTTTGAAGTGTATGTTAGTTTACCTGCTTGTGACCCTTTCTGTATCTCACAGAGAAATTTCTCTGTATTTCTCTTTGTATTTTTAATAATTTCTGCATTGTATGCATTTGCTTTCTAATTTTAGGGTACTTACTCTGAGCTTACATAAACATTTGTACTAAAAACCAGATGCAAAATCCTAAATATCTGTAGAGATGATCTGTATAAAAGGAGTAAAGTCACTAATCTTAAACCGAGAGAATCCAGGACTGACATCAGCTGACCAACATGGAAAAAATAAAATGCAGGCTCTTAAAAATGCCAGCTAAGGATTTTAGGTATTACCTGAGCAGGGGCTTTCAAAGACTTGAGTATGGGCAGAAGAGAAGGGTTGATGAGAGGATTAGAACAACTGCCTAGTGATCATCAGGGCATGAGTAATTTTAAAGTTCTGTTATAGACCTGTTCCATTGCCTGAAGGGCAAAGGATGATTTTTCTTGTACTTGTGTCCTGGTTAATACAGAACCTGAAGTGCTGCTGGGGCCCTTAATTGCATCCCCTGACAAAGGTGTGTCTGTATTCTCTTGCCAGGGAAGACAGTCAAGGCAAACCTTTTTCAGCTGGTGATACACTTGAGTGTTATTTGTACCTGTGGCAGATTGTGGTTTTTCTGCTGAAAAAAATGCTGTCTGAAGAATTACTTTGACTGAGTTTGTGTGGTGCAAAGTTAGGGTGATCTGGATTTGAAAGGAGATGATGAACTGATAAGCTAGGGGCAAGTTGTCTTCTTGATTTCTTGAGGTTGTTTTGTAAAACAATGAAAGGTAAGTCTTACCTGTTGAAAGGTAAGACTAACTGTAGGGGTCTCTGACCTTTGTCATGGCACTGGTAGGTGACCTTCCTGAATAACAGGTTGTCCTGGTTCCAGCCAGAACAGGGTTAATTTTTGCAGTAGCTAGGAGGAGGCATGGCCAGGACCTGCAGGTTATTCTGACCTGCAGGATATTGTTGGGGATTCTGTGTGGTGAGCAATTGCCTGTGAATCCTTTACATCTTTTACACTGCTGTTAATACTGTTGCTGTTCTTATTTCATTGCTGTTTCCAGTAAAGTGTTCTTATCTCTCTTGTAATCTTTACTTTTTGTGCCTCCTGTTCTCCTCTCCAGCCCAGCACAGGAAAGGGGATACAGGGGAGTGAGCAACGTGGTGTGTGGCTTGGAGTGTTTTAGTGGAAACGGTAAATTGAGGAATAGCAGTTCTAAACCACAACACAGGTGTTTGTGTGTTCCCAACAAGTTCTCTCAAAATCTTCCCTTCCTGCAAATGTAGTCTCAAATGTATTTAGTTTGGATTACATCTTCTTGGAGGTAAGATGTTTGCATAGGTGATTAAGAGGAAAAAGGACTTTTGTTTATACTCAGGATAAATAGTTACTCTGCTAACTTCATTATAACACAAATCTAATTATAAGTATATATATCTAAGTATAGCATTTAAAGCAGTTACTTTAAAGTGGAAATGCATTCTCCATGCCTCATTAATTCACTCTCAGTTCATCCATATTCTCTTCTTCTATTTCATTTATCCGTATAAAAAAGAAAATCAATTATTTCGTCCTTATACGCAAGAGAACTCAATGAAGTGTTTTGGCAAACTATAAAAAAGTTACATGTAAAGTGTTTTATTATTTTTCATTTGCAAGGTTTTTGATCCTATGGTGTTAGCTTTTTCTCTATTCTTGTCTTCTAGCTTCTTACTAACAAACCCCTAGATTTTGACCTCAGAAAATACACATACCTTGCATTTCATATGGCAGATTTTTCTTATGGGTGTTTTCTCCTGTTTTAGTGCTACCTGAGACATGAAGTATAAGCCAACCTTTTAGAGAAGGTGTATTATTTTTTCAAGCCATCTCTTGGGATGATTTTTGCCTTCCTAATTTTGCATCTTATGTTACCAGTTTTTAAAAACTTGCTCCCCTCTGTGCTTCCCTAACTCTCTGAATATCACTGACAGTGTCTTTCTTTCAGAAAGAAACAAAGCCACTCCCAAGCCCTAACTTTCTGTCTCTAACCCTGTGTATTCCTTCCTTTAATTAGCAAAGTAGTCTAGTAGCTCTGCAACAGTTGCTTGGCACTACAGTAGGAAGCTTTTCTTCACTGTAGCTTTACCTCGGAGCACATTCATGATTGAGCTCATGGTTAGAGGCAAGTTCACTTTTTCATAATTAAACTGTCTCCATGTTCTCATTATTATAGAATTAGGCAGTGTTGAATTGAAGAGAGGCAGTATAGGCATCTGTAGTACTCTTGTGGGTATAATCCTATTCACTGAATTACTTTTTCTGTATTTGTGGTGGACCTGCCTTTGTACATTTCAGCAATCTCTGCTCACCTTGTTTTGCAGGAGCAGTGAACTGTATGTTTGATGCCTTTTTCGGCATCAGATGTTTATTTCAGTAATGTGTCTTAAGGGCAAGAGGATAAACACATTTTAAAACTTACTCTCTGTTTCTTCATTTTGGCTTTAGTAGCCATGTTCATTTATCATTATCTTTTTCTTCTGCATCTTTTTGTTTCAGTCAGGTAGTATTGTTTCTGTGACCTTGTGTGCAGCTCTCTGTGTCCTTATTTCTGCCTTCATTCTACCCTAGATTAGTGTATTTTTTTTCATTAGCCAATGACTTAGGAGCTGTTTTCATCTGAAGGGTGGGGGGCTGGTTCTTTTTTTTTTTTAATTTTAACTGGGAAATATGTAAACAAATCAGTACCTTCCTAGAGCTCTACTAGTGTAGTTTCTTTTAGATTCCTCTTCCTAGACTTTTCTAGCTTAAGAAAAATCCTGTGGCATGTTAAGCACAGCAGCATCTTCTTGCTGAAATCTGTACGTATCAGCATTTGCCTTGTTTACAGTTGACCTGGTCTGTCATGTCCTCTGGTTCTTCATATTTTCATGAAGTCTTCATGTGGTGATTGTCATGGGCATTATCCATGCATTTTATCTACTTTTTTACTTGTCATAGTTATATCCAGTCCCACTTACTAGTTCTAGTTCTAGTAGCTGTTCACGTATTCCACCTAAAGTAATGATTAAACTGACCAGATGGTATTGTAATGTTGTACTTGTTAAAATACCCATTGAAAGTAATCCAAATTCAACCTTTGTTGTCAGGGAAAAGGATATAAAAGGTAAAATGATGTTGTTGGCACATGAGTGTATGAACAAGTTGCTTTTCCTGTGCATCTTCACAAGTTGAACTGATAATTTGGAGACTGTCCTTCCAGTCATCATCCCCTATTCCAGTAATCTGCAAATACAGTTGCAGAATATTGGCTATATAGTGTATGATCAAAAATGTTAAATAGTTCTTCAGCCATTTTTATTCTACATTGTTTCTTTCTGTTTGAATCACGGCAATGCTAGGTCCATTAGAAAGCAAAAGCATTGATTTTCTGTTGTGTTGAAATTTTCCACCTTATTTATAAGTGGAGAAGATGCAGCACATTGCCTGTAACATTTTCCCTTTGTTCTTTTTTTCACACCTTTCTCTGATTTCCAAGGTTGTTCTTTTACGTATTCACAGCAAAGGTGATGTGTTTACCAACACAGGTCACTAAATGCTTTCCTTTTACTTGTCATTCTTATTAAAAAGTCATGATTGAAGTATTCAAAAAAAAGTTGTGATGTCTTACCACAAAGATTTGTTCTCATTCCCATCTCAGGAGTAAACTCAGGAGTTGTCTTCTTGTCATGAACAACTTTTGTTTACATTTTTATCTACAAGGACATTAAAATAGCTCTGTAGAATGAGTTTGACTCATAAAGGCTTTTGCTGTTGTATCAGTCATCCATGGAGTGCTTGTCGCCTTCTTTTTCTTCTATGGGTAACTGTAGAATCATTTGAATAAAAGTTAGCCTAAGTTAGCATTTAATGGTGGACTTGGCAGTGTTAAATTTGTTGTTGAACTTGACAGTCTTAATGGTCTTTTCCAACCAAAATGTTCCTATGATTCTGTGTAATTATACTATGTCAATGTTAATACTGACTGCGTTTAAAAATAATAATTGTTAGTTTCAAAAAATTGTCTAGCATGGGTTGTTTGAATACACAGAAATTTTACAGCCATTGTAACAATTACAGCTCTGATGGAGTTACCAAGCTTTCTGTTACACTGGTCTTGTGCCATTCAGAATGAAATTCAGGCTGTATTATGCAAGTATTTAAAAGACTAGTTTTGTGTGTGATATGGATAGAAGATGAGCTATATGATAATTCACCTTTGTTTCAGTAACTTTAGTTACTAAACACAAGAAAATGTATTTTGTAGTAGAGATGAACTTTGTTGTTCACTTTGTTATTTTTAAAGTAGGAAATCACATGCAAACTGTGTTTTAAATTTATTTTCATGTAATTGTATTTAATGACTTCTGTTTAGTTTTGTGATTCAGTATGACTGTTTTCACCTGCTTTTATGATGCTTAATGTGCAACTTTTTTCCCTGTTTTTCCTTTCTGAAGGACCCAACCATATGCCTATGCAAGGACCTGGACCTAACCAACTCAATATGACGAACAGTTCCATGAATATGCCTTCAAGTAGCCATGGGTCCATGGGTGGCTATAATCACTCAGTGCCGTCGTCACAGAGCATGCCGGTGCAGAATCAGATGACAATGAGCCAGGGACAGCCGATGGGCAACTATGGGCCCAGACCAAACATGAATATGCAACCAAACCAAGGTAAGTGAGGTATCTGTTAGCTTCTGTAAAAGGAAAACATCTTGAGTGCTGTTTTTTTTAAAGGTCTTATCTTGTAGATTTTCTCCTCTAAATGTGTTTATACCCTGAGATTGGCTCAGTTGTTTAGAGCATGGTGCTTAGAACACAAAAATATTGACTTCAATCACCTTATGGGGCATTTTTCTAAGACGTGGACTCAATGATCCTTGTGGAAGGATCATCTCAGAATACTCTGTGAATATTCTGTACCCATGTTTGGAGGATTCTACACCTCTTTTTTCCCATATATCTGTGACTTTTTGTTTATTTGCAGACATATAACTGCTTTCAGGTATAATGTGAGAATCTGGAAATGGATCTACTTTCAGCAGTTATAAGCTGGAGCTACTGTTTGTCTTTTTCAGACTTTACACTTTCTAGCTAAGTGTTACTGTCATTCAGGTTGATAAAATACATCTCTACTTTTAAGTCTCTTGGTTAAATGGAAAAATCAAAGTCAGATAGCCCTCAGATTTTTATACCTAGTTAGTCTTTGTTTTCTGCTGCATGCTGTTTCAGCAGTTTTAGCATGGAATGACTGTTTAGTCTTAGAGAAGGAAAATTCAGTTCCACGAACAAATCTGGTACTCCCAACTGTTTTCATGACATGTCCTTGTATATATAGTAAAAATCAAAGTTAATTTTGTATTTAATTTTGCATAAACTGATGGTGTTTTGATGCCCTTGTTGAAGTGCAAGGACATTGTGGACTTAAATTACTGCATTAGAGTCACAGCACAGCAAATTACTAAGTTGTATATGTACTGCATATTCTTATAGAGGTGCTTTACAAGTCAGCAATCAGTATTTTCAGCTTACCTGTTAAGTCTGTTACTGCATTGGATCTGTACATAGCATCTGCTAGAAGACATATGACAAACCAAAGCTCCACTTTTTTATGTGTAGATACCATCTGTTCCTGAGGTGTACAGACAGACCAGGTCATACTGATCAGTTTGATTATTAGGTTTCAGAAAGGTGCAAAACAGACAAAGGACTAACTTAATGAGAGACTCAAATTAATTCATGTGAGAAGCTGTTTCTGCACTTTACCTACCAGTAGAGAATGTGGGAGATCTGAGGCCTTTAACATCCACATAGTTAATAGCATTTTTCTTAATGTATAACAATGGAAGAAACAAAAGATAGGTACATAGTAGGGGAAATAATAAGTGGCAATACTTTTGACTGTCTTTCTGAACTGGGAAGTTATCTCTCTATTCTGGGCAGTACATAGTGTAGTAATTCTGTGACCATTGTAGGATGCTTTGGAAAAGCCCTATGCTGTTTCAAATCAGATTTTTTAGTTGCAGAGTTAGCAATAATTATGTAGCAGTATACGTGAGGGAGCCACCTAGTAAGTCACTCTACAGAAAATGATTTTGTGGGACTGGCCTAAAATTTAGGAGATGATTCTGTCTCAAAGTAGCATTCTTTACTGTTCCACATAATATTCTGCTGTTCTGTTTTCAGTACTCTGTCAAACTTGAAAATTGGTCATTAGAAACTAAGCAGAAAGAAGCTTACAAGATTTCTATGCTGAATAAATAGTGGTACTGAAGTAATTTGGGGGAATAGAGAATAAAACAGTATTAACCAAATTATAGGTTCAAGAACAAGAGCAAAATCTTTACTTAGAGCAATGGTACTAATGCCATTAGGGCCACAGCAAGCTTTTGCATTGTATAACTCTAATTCTGCCAAGTTTTGACCCTTTAGGCTGAGACTTTTCCCATTTCAAGTGTCTGCTTCAAGGCTGGTTCTATTTTTTGCAGAGGTTTCACAGAAGGAGAGGCCAGTGGGGTGAAAAATTATATTCTTTAAAATATTTCAATGTCTCACAAAAATGTTACTAAACAGAGCACTTCATATATAAATGTAGAAGTGCATGTGCCCCTTTCTTTAAAGCAAGGCTTTGAAACTTGTCTGTTATGTAAACAAAGTGTTATTTGCCGTTAAATGAAAATACTGTTCCAAATACCTGTGAGAGAGGAAGTCTTAAGTCTGAAGATGGGGATGTTTGCTATTTTGATCTAAGATTATTCCAATCAGGTCTGCTTAGTTCCTCCATTTCCTCCATTTTCTACTTGTTACATGTGTATTGATGTTTGATGACAAATTAGAGGAAGTATTTTTATATCTTCACTCTCTTGTGACTCCAAGACAGCTGGACAGAGAACAACAGCAATCTGTGAGACCATGAGAAATTTAGAGGTAGGTAGCCAAGCCCCAGTCTGGCTGGGCAGAGGTCTCAGCCAAGCTTGGCCACCACAGGCTTCTTTCCTAAGTGAAGAAACAAGAATGAGCTGCTAGGAAATGCACCCAGTGTAGTTTAACACGAGGGGAATAAAAAGATTGGGACTCAAAGATTTCTTAACTAGTCATATGTACAACAATTCAGAAACACAAGTGAACCAAAATTTCTGAACCTCACTGTTGTTGGTCAGGAGACATTTGTGAACACCTAAGTATGCTTTGTTTTTTTGTCTTACAGGATTGATCCATACTGAAAATGAGAGATCCTACTACATCTGTCAGTTAATAACAGCAATAGCTAAATATAATGCTAAATATCCCACAACATGAGGTCTTAGCATCTCAAATTGGCTGTTAAAAATTAGTAGATGTTTTAGGCCTTAATCTTTCCCTATGTGGGTTCCTCATCTGTAGAGGAATGAATCTGATGGTAAGATTACAATACTATCTGATTTCACAGGAGAGTTGTCAAAGTATGTCATTATGAATATTTGGACAAATTACTTATGGGTGCCATAAGAAAACCCATGAATAAATTAATAATTCTGTCTTCAGTGTTTGACTAGGCATCGTATCTCACATGAACTGTTAGGAAGAAACAAAATACTGAAATAGTTTTTCAGTGGGTAATACCTACCATGTAATGAATGAAGCCAGTAGTAGGGCTGCTCTGACACTTCGGTTATGCTTGAGCATAACCTTTTTATGTGCACTTGCTACCAAAACATCTTGCTGTATATGCACCTTGTGAGGCAGATGGTGTTAGCAAGAAAAAAAAGAAAAAGTGCTAATTAAGAAATAAAATGCATAGTAACAGAACTGTTTGCTGGATTTACTTCCTATATCCACTCTGTACTCATTATTGATTTGCACTAGTTATAAAGTGCTGTCCAGAAGAATACCTTAAATGAGAAGCAGAGTTTTCATGGTATTGATTTTATATAGTCAGTCCAGTTTAAAAGAGGAATTCTAGTAATTTTGGACTTAAAAAACAGAATATTTAAGTGGAAGATTCTTTAGGTGACTCTTCATTGAAAAGTTAATATAGCAGCCCAGGACATCTGCAAGAAATATTGGATACCTTTTTGGAAATGATAGGAAGCAGAAGGAACTGAATGAATATGAAATAAACTATATTCTTATTGGGTGCATTTCTTCTTGTGTATGGTAAACTACTTAGGTTGAAAAAAAATTCCTAGTGTTGCCAGTTTTTGGCTTTTCAGAGGAGAGATGTAGGCGTGATTTTTCTGAAACCTGAAACTTGCATGGAAATTCCTCTTTTTTATGTTGAACAAATCTTTCACGCTCCGGGAATAATATTTAATAATGGAATTAATACATTTTATAAGTAAGAACCAAGAAACTGTAGCTTGGTCATCTCAGAAACTCTGGTATGTGTGGCCATCCCAGAGACTGTTTCTCATTGGTCAGATCCCTTTGCAGGAATTCCATTCCTGTGCTAGAAGAGCTTGACACAAAGTTGCCAGATTCCCAGTCTCTATTGAGTGAGCATTATATGTTGCGTGTGGGAGGGGAGCTAGTTTACAGGTGACTTCAATAGGACAAGATCATGTTGACTTCAGTTATTTACAGACCAGTTGTCAAATCTGGTGCTGAAATTTTTTAATGATAGTTTCATTTTATAACCTTGGGAAAATTCCATTAAAATTTCAGAGCACTTTCACTTAGAAGCAAATATGAAGATACAGAAAGAGTACAGATGAGACAGATGCAGATTCTGGTTTTGTTGTGCACATAAAGAAAGGAACATAAAGATAGGAACATCCAATGTTAGCTAAAATATAAACATATTCGGGGTATGGCAGATCAGGATAAAGTGATTTCTGAGCTTGACTACCTTTTGTGAATGTCTTCCCATCTGTTCACTCCCATGTTAGCTGAGACTGTTAGGTTTCAGTAACTCAACTGTTTACAGTAGTCAAGATGTTATGGAAAAAGCAGGGCAGTCTCAATTTTTTTTTTGAAATCTAGCCTACTAAAGGGAAATAAAATTGCCTCCACATTCTGAAATGCCATCATGCTGTACCTGCATTGTGAAGGCTGTGTAGCTGTAGAAGATGCTGTAGTTTTGGTCATGAAAAAACAAAAGATATAACAAGCTCAGCTGCCACAGAGCTTGTGCTTTCATCTTCTTTCCCTGGAGTAAAACATGAAAGGCAATGTTGGTAACTAAGGAATTTTCTTCTATGACATTTTATGTTCTATTTTTTTTTAAATGATACCTGAAAATGTGCTTCAGTTTGAGATGAGAAATTTGTGGAGTAATAAAGTGTAGAGAAATGTCTACTGTCTTTATTTTGCAGCCTTAATCATACATTAGGAGTAGCAAAAAGTTTTGTATCTTCAAAGTCTTTTTAGATAATGTTAAAACTGCTCCTGGTGTTAAAACACCTTTAGAATGATGGTTCATTTGACTAAGCACATCTGAGTTGTAGTGTTTGTCAAGCTAAATTGACCCTGCATTATAGTTTCTAAGATAGCTTGCACAAGGCTTAAAGCCATCATTTAAAAAACAAGCAATTTTTTAAAAATGTGGAAAAAAAACAAAAAAAAAGTTTTGCTGAGGGCTGCTGCAGAGAGATTAATTCTGTTATTTTTGTAACAGTAGACACAGTGATGAAATTGACCATGGTAAGTCTGGCATGGTGGGCTTTGCTCATACTCTAGATATGGATATCCAGTTCCTTCATCTGTGCAGGTGTACATTATGAAATGCCTAAAGAATAGACCCCTGAGCACCACTACTAGTGTAATTTGGAAGACTGAAGAATCAATAATTTGTACTGCTTCTTTTTGGTCATACCCACCTATTCCCCTAGCTGTTTTGTCAGAACAGCAGAGTCACCAGTTCATTTATGAGTGTGGTTCCTCACTTCTCTGCTTCTTCAAAAGGTTCAAGCATGTCAGGAGTTATTCTTGTCCTCTCATAGCATTTACAACCAGTATCTGAGTTTCAGCATAAGGACGATGCTAAAGAGACATTTTTAAATCACTAAACTTTTCTGCAGTTCTTTCATCCCTTGCACTTCTGGTCTCTGATTTGTTAGCTTTATCTGGGACCTACTTGCAGTTTGTATTTCTGTTTCTGTTTATCTTACCTGTGTGAAGACTAGGTTGTCCGTTTCCCAAAGTCCTTTCTTGTCAGGGGACTGCTGCTGTGCCACTGTACTTGCAAGAAGATCAGGAAGTAGTCAGTTTTTATTCTTTAATCCACATACCTTTTCTTCCCTGTGCATGAGGCCTCCTTATGAGATACTGGTTGGAGCAGAAGTTATTTTTTTTCCTCAACTGCTCAAAGTAGTCTACACCCACTAAACAAAAAAGGGTATTCTTGATAATGTAGACCAGTTAAATTCTGTACTTGCATATTTTACAGAGATAATCTTAACGCAGTATTTTTTTGGATGCATTTTGACCTGTGTACAAATAAGATTCTTTGTCCTCTCTGGATTAAATAGTTCTAGAAATTCACAAAAAAAAAAAAAAAAAAGGGTTCCTGGAAGAGATCATGACTTACACCAAATGTAGTTTGTTGTTACCTGATAGGAGATTCAAGAGCTGTGTTTTAGGGTGCTTGTAAAAATATGTGCCACAAATAATAGGAAACATTATAGAATCATTGAATGGTTTGGATTGAAAGGGACCTAGAAGATCATATAGTTCCAGCCTCCCTGTCTGTGCTACAGCTAGCCCGGGTTTCTCAGAGTCCCATCCATCCTGGTCTTGAACACATCCAGGGATGGACATTCACAACTTCTTTGGGCAACCTGTTCCAGTGCCTCACCACCCTCACTCACACTGAAGAATTTTCTCCTAATATCCAATCTATACCTACCCTCTTTCAATTTAAAACTATTGCCCCTTGTCCTGTCACTGTCTGCCTGTATAAAAAGTCTGTTTCCCTCCCTTTTAGAAAGCCCCCTTAACGTACTGGAAGGCCACAATGAAGTCTCCCTGGAGCTTTCTCTGCTCCATGCTCTCTTAGCGTTTCCATATAGGAGAGGTGCTCTATCCCTCTGATAATCCTTGTGGCCTTCCTCTTGACTCAGTCCAACAGATCTGTGTCTTTCTGTGTTGGACACCCTAGAGCTGTATACAGCACTCTGGGTGGGATCTCACCAGAGCAGAGTAGAAAGGCAGGTTCACCTTGCTTGTCCACCTGACCATGTTTTTCCATGCAACTCAGGATACAGTTGATTTTTTGGGCTGCAGGCCCACATTGCCAGATCAGACCCAGCTTTTCATCAATGCAAACACTCAAGTTCTTCCCAGGGCTGCTCTCAGTGAGTTTCCCACTCTGTACTCATATGTAGGTTTGCCCCAACCCAGGTGCTGCACCTTGCACTTGGACTTGTTGAACTTCATGAGGTTCTTTTGGGCCCATTTCTGAAGTTTGTCCATATCCAAGTAGATAATGATTTGAGAGTCTTATGTGTTTTATTAAGTTTTGGGATTTTATGTCATATTAAGTATTACACGCTGAATAAACACAGCTTTCTCCTAGGCTAGATTTTTCAAATGGAAAAATAAATTCAGAGTTCCCTCATCCTTCAAATCCGCTGCATAAAATGGTTATGTTCCATGAGGCAGTAGAGACCATGGTGGTTCTTTTAGATATCATTTTAATAAGAGGAACCAAACTGGAAGGAAGCCAGGCTGTCTGTTACGAACACAACACGCAGACTAATACAGGGTAGTGAATTCTCATTGTGGCTCTACAAAGCGTTAATGAAGTTCTAATTTAAAAAGCAAACAGAAAATCTCTACATTGCACCACGGGGACCCAACACATTTTATCACATTGTATTGTGACTAATATTAATATTGTTAATTAACAAGCTTTCTTGAGATCTAGGAATATTATGGCAACAAGTTTCTATTTTTTATCGAGACTGCCTAATATTTCTCAGTACCTCCAAACAGGAGCAGTGAAATGGAATAATCTAAATTACCTACTCATTTAGAAGATCAAAAAAGGAAATTAATTTTGCCAATAATTAAAATAAATACATCTGAATTTAACCCCTTTTTTTTTACTTTAAAGTTGGGACACAGAAACTTGCTATACTGAAGGATAGAAGCATAAAAGAGTGGCCAATATTTATCTTTAGAGGAAAATTAAGCTTAAGCCACTTTACTTCTCAGTAAGAGATCCCACACTGGGGTTTTATGGGATTTAACTAATGCACTTTAAATTCATACCATAAATTAATTAGTCATAACTTTCCCTCAAAACTCTGCATAGACAGTATGTAAGTGACTACATATTCCTTTGTGTGTATAAATCCATTGTCACTTGGCTGTATCTAGGTATTTTTCCAGTACTGTAGTTTCACACGGGACTTTCTGCTTGTGCTTCAGCATCTAGTTATTCAAAAATACTAAATGGAATGGAAAAATCTAAGCATACAGAAAGAAGGTGATACCTTCCTTTTTCTCCTTGATGGCACCTAGGAGTGGCTCTTGTAGTTTGATGTCATGGTTTGTTTTAGTTTTTAGTGAGGCTGCTAGTTTCTTGTCCTTGTCATTTATAAAATAAATTATTATTTTAAAAGGCAAAAAAAGCTTAGGGTTTTACCATTATAGACTGGGCAGTATGTGTGAAGTGGTTTGAATTAATATATTACAAAAATCTGTTTAAAAAAGTTTAGCTCCTTGTCACAACTTTTTTTCCTCCTCATGTTTTTGATACTGGAATAATTCTTTTATTGATTGGGTACTACAGAGGAGAGACAGAGGCTGTTCTTTGTTAAATGTTGTATCAGTCTGAACTTCAATCTTATATAATGAAATTGTGTAATCATCGTTTTCATTGCTTTGTGGTGTCAGTAGGGTGCTCTTTAACTGTCTGTTTTCATTACTGAAATTTGCATTTCTCCAAGTACAGCCTTAATCAGATTTTGTCAGTTGATAAAATATGGGCAGTACTTGATCTCTCCTGGTCTCTTCCTGTGGTTCATAGAAACTTGGTGCAACTTGGTATGAAAGATTTTTTTCTGTTACAGATTGTTTAGGACTGTTCAGTGTCAGGCAGAGCCTGTGTTCTGTGGGCCTTTTGCACATTCCTGTTGTGTAATTGCCTGTCTAGTTCACATGGCTTATCTTTATAGGCTAAATAAAATTGTTGATTTTGTGATAACAGCTTAGTGTTTTGTTGATAGAATATAACAGCAAATATGTTTGTGTATTGAAACTATGCTCTGAGGAGATCACAAATATTAAATAATTTTTCTATGACTTAGCAGGGTTTCACCATCAGGTTTTCACCTACACTTTTTTTGAAGATATTTTTTAAAACAAAAAGTCGTGAAAGTGTTTCAGTTATATTTGTGTATGTGTAAACTAATATCTGTGGTTTTGAAGAAAAATCATCTAAAAAGCAACCTTATTTAGGCTGATTTCTGTTTTGTAGTTTGGCTGCTGAATTGTTTACCTACATTTGCATAGTACAGAAGAAACAAACCCTTACCAGAGCAGTAATATACAGATATACAGAGCCTTTTTTTGGTCCATTTTTAAAGGTTGGGTTTTCCATGTTCTTTTGGAAGGGTATAATCACAAATCATTTTTGTGTATTTGACATTCTTGCTGCTTCTCCTTTTCCAGGTCCAATGATGCACCAGCAGCCTCCCTCCCAGCAATACAACATGCCACAAGCAGGTGGCCAGCATTACCAGGGGCAGCAGCCACCAATGGGAATGATGGGCCAAGTTAACCAAGGAAATCACATGATGGGGCAGAGACAGATTCCTCCATACAGGCCACCACAGCAAGGTAGGAATTCACTTCAGTATTTTTACATTGACTTTAAATAACCATGTTTAAAACCATTTTACATCATTTTCTTACACCAAATTTCTATCAAGTCATTTGGTGTGACAGACTGTTTGCACACTGTTTTTGTTACCCATTTTAAGGGTGGTTCTTGCAGCAGGAGATTACTGTTATCACCATGAAATGTGAAGACAAGTTTGTTTTCTTTTTCTTTTGGTTCTTTCTGAGATTATACATTCTGAAATTACGCATCTCAGACATGCTGATGCAAACTTTGATATTTTGATATTTAAATGATAGGTACAGAAAAGGAACAGAATACCTACTTGTTTCTGGATTCATTCAGTTACAAAAAAGGAACGATGTTCCACGATTTTGGTTCACTTTTTTCCTTTTGGTCCTTTTCAACAAGGAATAATTTTATTTTTAACACCCTAGTCTGTTATACACATATTCCTAAAATCAACTCAAAACTGAAGTCTGATATATAGTCTCAGTCTAGTGCAGCTAAACAACTGTGTGTTTGTATATGTAGATAGATACATTTACTTATTTTTTTAAGAAAACCAGATTACATATGTTGTCTGTAATGCAACAATATGGGTGGGGAATACATTTGAGAAATATTTCTCATGCTAAAATCAGAAATTAGCAGGCTTTATAACAGCGAAAACAAGTTATTTACGTATTGACTGGTTGTGGTTTTTCAGGCCCACCACAGCAGTACTCAGGCCAGGAAGACTATTATGGGGACCAATACAGTCATGGTGGACAAGGTCCTCCAGAAGGCATGAACCAGCAATATTACCCTGATGGTAATCTCTCATAAATGTTAACTTTCCCATTTTCTATACCTGCCCAATACTAATGTAGTCATATGCCCAAAATTAGGGGATGAGGCAAGAATAGTAATTGGATATCATACCTCACATTTACTAAACCTTCCAAATTTAGAATTGTTACTACAGCTTAAGTTACTATGACTAGTTAAATTTGCAACTTAAAGCATGTAATTCGTATTACTCCCATTTGAAACTTTTAAAAAACAGTTTTAGTATTTCAAAAGAGTGGAAATAATTTGTTTCTCTCAAAGAATGGAGAGTTCCTTAGCATATCAATATAATTGAGATGAATTTAAACAGTCATAACTTTATTATCAATAAGAGAGGGGGCGATATCCTTTTATTAAAAATTTTACTGCACTGAAAAACTTGCTAAAAAGATGTGGGTTTTTTCTTTAAATACTCTACTTTTTTAACTTAGTGTTTCATTTTTATGTAAGTCGCACAAATGTGTTATTGCTGACATGGTATGGGCCTTCAGTTTAACGTTTATATAGGAACAAAGTGGTCCCTGCCCTGAGGATATTGGAAATGTGAATCCTCTTTAGATACCCCCTCATTGCTTTCAAGATAAGACTGCAACTTTGAATTTCATAAATCTGTCCTCCTACCTCTTGGAATATGGAGTGCTGAAGACTATTGGATTGTGTTATAAGTTAGAAAAGTTGAAATTAACTTGTTTTCATGCTGAGCAGAGACTGGGAGAACAAAGATGCTAACTCCTGACTACTGTGATAACCATGTGTGCAACTTAATGGTATTTTATGAAGCTCAAGAAATGTAGTAGATGTTAATGTTTAAAAAATACATACAAAGTAAAGCTGTGTAATTGCCAAAGCAGCTACTCATAGCAAATAAAGGGATGCAAGTCAGTTGTTTGAATTTGATTTCCGTCAAATTGATTTTAAGGTACATTAAGCCTTATCTGTATAAGATTACATGTGTTAATTTCTGGAGGTGTGTGTGCAGTGTTATTTTACAAGTTGCATTAACTGGTAATTATTCAGATTTCATTTTGGAATATTTATGTATACACACGAACACTAAATTGTTACAGGCAATTTTTGATGTTACCATCAAGAGCTTTGTGGCAGCACAGATTACTTCTAGGATCTATTCCTTCTAAAGAGTCATCTTTATCATTACCTCGTTTATTACTCTTACGTAGAATACAAGTAGAGTATTTTAAGACTTGTTTTAATGGCAATGTATGCATGTAAGATTCAGTCAATGATGCATTTTACAGTTGCAGACCTGATGACAAAACCACTGAGTTGCAGAACTGTTTCCTCCTTTCCTTACTTGTATCTAAAAATTTCATTCCAAATTTATACTATTTAATTTCAAATGTAAACAACATTTTGGCATATATTCTTGACTAGTTTAGCAATAAGATATATTTTGATCATCTGTAAGACAAAATATGTGTGTGCTAAAAACAACAACAGGTGGGGTGCTTACTGCATGTATGGGTTTCTTAATCAGAGATGCCTGTAGTCTCTGAATAGAAAGGTTTGTTTGTAATGAATCTGCTCAGAACTGGAATGTAAGAGGAAAAGTTTTCTTAAAACTTTAAGTAGGAATTCTGTTTGTAGGGAAAACCTTGAGAATGTTGTATTTCTGTCATTCTAAACTAGAATTTAATATAGATGATGGTTCATAACTTCATTGAGCTTTATTTGTTATATTTCACACTGCTTTTAGCATATGCTTTTGAATTGGAGATCAGCAGAACAGGTGTTAGACAAAGTATGATAATTGCTTTCTTTGTTCATTCTAATTTAATTCAGGTTATTTACATGTGAAAGGCCTAAATGCTTTCATTTTTTTTTTTGAGTGAAAGATGAAGTACTTCCCCCCGCCCCCGACTCCCCCAGCAAGGATTATTGGAAGGTTAAGACCATCCCTTACTGTGATGTTTCTAGAACTACTGCATTAAGCCTTTTTTTCCCCTGTCACATGTTAATTCAATATGAAAGGAAATCATATTAATAAGTCTTTGGCTAATACAATTGAAAATTCTTTTTCATGTATATCCAGTTGAAATTTTTTTTTCATTTTTCTGAGAAATGAAATATTTTTAGGGTTTTCACTCAGAGGCCATTAACGTTTCTTCCTGTCTCTTGTCGAATTGATGTAGGTCATAATGATTACGGTTATCAGCAACCGTCGTATCCTGAACAAGGCTACGATAGGCCTTATGAGGATTCCTCACAACATTACTACGAAGGAGGTATCTATATACCTTCACACACATACGCACATACATTCCCTTTCCTCCCCCACCCTCAACGGGAACAGAAAGTCTTGCACAACACAACTTATACCCATGCAAAGCTCTTGTAGAATACTAGTTGCTGGCTGTCTTGGAAATGGCAGGGAACTTGAAGCCTTCAGAATAATTTCTTGCAAACACCTTAAATATATAACCACAATTTGCCATTCTAACAACAGTAAAATGACTAAAACACTCTAGAGATTTTTTTTTTTTTTTACCTCAATGGAAAATTTTATTTTAACATAAATTTGTTGGTTCAGTTATGTATCTTTTTGTGTGTGTATATATTTTGTATAATTATAGTGCCGTTAGGAAACAGCTTGCTGATCTTGTGTAGCTAGTCTGTGCTCTTGTAGTTGTCCTTAATTTTGTCTTTTTTTTTTTTTATTTTATTTAGCATAGTCATGATCTTATGACTGTGATGTTCCAGTAAATGTAATGCTCGTTTGGCAGAGATGCTGAAAATGCTGCAGTTCAACTTTGCAAAATTGGCTTTAACTGCAGTTTGTTTGGCCGAGTTCCTTCTGTTTGGTTTGAGTTTTCTTTGTTTTGTTCAGTTTTTGAAATCAATATTGCATTTTCATTTTGTTCTTGTGTTGTTGGCTGTGCATCTTAGAACGAAAAATATAATAAAATAGGTAACTTTATGAGTTTTTGCTTTCTTGCAATGATCTTACAGGAAACTCGCAATATGGTCAGCAGCAAGATGCATATCAAGGACCACCCCAACAGCAGGGTTATCCACCACAACAGCAGCAATATCCCGGCCAACAAGGCTATCCAGGACAACAGCAGGGTTATGGTAAGAACCTGAGGACACAGACAGCTGTCACAGAAAGGACTAAGAGAGACCTTTGTTGTGTGTTACTCCATCCCTGTTTGACTGTGTCTAGAGGCCAGGCTTGCACAGAACAGCTCTGTGCCTGCAGTTTCACTGGGCTGAGACAAGAAAACATAGGCAGTGTCTTTTGGGAATTAGATCTGTTAGTAGTCTTGGAGAGTGTGGTAGCACTCTCAGGGTGCTACCCAGGGTGACTAAACAGCATTGTAATGGGTGTCTGTAATTTAGAAAGACCCAGAAAGATTCTGCTCTTTTCTGTCTTCTGTAGGTGAATGCACTCACAAAGATGACAAAGAACTACTTTCATCTGTGGATTTGCCAATTAAAATAGTCTTTAAAAAACTGGTTTAAAACTTCATTCAACATGCATGAATCATTCTTTTCAAATTCTTGTACTGATCAGTAGAGAAATGACTGTAAGCATTGACAGCACACCTTTAAAGAAACTGTGCCTTATAAATTTGCACTAGTAGTCAAAACCTTCTGATACATGGCAGGAATGAGAAATCCTCTGCCACAAGTCCCTGGATTCAAGGAAAGCCTCCCAAAAAGGAGACTTAAAGCAGTAGAATGTAATTTTTGTGCATTAATTCTAAAAAATTTTGTGTCAGAAGAGCATTCTGAAACTACTGCTCTTTAAACTTTTATTTGCTTGCATTCTGTAAAGCAATATACATAAATTAATGACAGAAGAAGGAATTTCTGAAATTCCATAAATTCCATGTATTTTAGCTTTCAGCTTTTTTGCAGGTTTAAATGGTAAAGCTTTCAGCATTGTGTGTCTGTGTGAGGAAATGCACAGGTAATTTGTTTGCCATGTAGATAAATGCCAGATTCACGTGAAATCCAGTTATGTTGAGACAGAGTTAAGTTTTAAGAGGATCCACTGAGATTTACCAAGTTCTGCTTCTGGTGTTTATGGATGAATTGATAGTTCTGAAGTAATACTTGTACCTACATTCTACTAAACATAATATAGGAACAGACTAAAGGTCAGAGTAGAGGTCCATGTAGATCACTTCTCTGAACTTTTTAAGTAAAGAAATAAAATCTGATTAATTCTGGAAGTTTAGGTTAAGAAATACTAGAAGAAAAGGGATTAGGAAATCTTTTGGAGCCACTTACCCAACATAATTTGTGCAACAGAATAACATATTTTTCAGTTTCTGGTTTTAGCAGAAATTGTGACTGAAGTTCCATTTTTTTCAGTGAAATGTGTCAATGAATATTTAGAATTCAGCTGTAAAGAATTACCATGAATAAATAAACCCATATTCATTTGTCAGATGAACACAGCACTTGTAGAATGTTGTATTCTTGCTCAATTTAATATTTAATTGCTTTCTAATTTTTGGAAATAAATCAGTATCTCAGACATTATTATCAGTCTTTAAGGTTTTGTTTCACTGTGGAATGATGAAGCTGCATAGTTCAAGGGGATTTGAGGCCTGAGGAGAATGGTAATAGCTTATGGAGCTTGTCTTCTCCAGGTCGTCTTTTCACTGTCTTAAAGATCCAGAATTACTGAAGGAGTTACCAGCTGATGTCATCTTAATGTCCAATGCCTGTAGCTAAAACTAGCCCTCTCTAGCACTGAATCACCGTTGCTAAAAACACATCTTTTTCTTCTGAGGGGAGGGAAACAAAAATGTTGGTGTGTTTAAAAGAAAAGCCCTTCTGAAAAGCTGCAAATCTTCAGCTCTGAAAAATAGAGACCCAGTTTTTAAGGGGTGTTGTTGAAAAAGCTAACAGATCCACTGCAAAGGATTCATAGGCAGTGCCACTGAAATACAGACTACATCTCTCCTAGTGCTAGAGGGGATGGGCATAATTTTGTTTAGAATATGGCTGCACTGCCTGATGGTGGTAACATGCAGCTTCCAGTGGCAGACAGGCCAAGTCCCTGTGAAGAGTAACAGAGTTATACTTGCAAAAGAACTACTTCTTTTACAGACAAAAAAGACTGGAGTCCAAGTTTTGGGTTTTTTCCTAACCTTTTTCTGGAAAGTTAATATTACCAAAGGAGTATGGAGTAGAGGGTGCTTTTTTCCATCTCACAATACCTTTTACTGCGTGTCACATCTCACGTTTTATGCATATAACTTGCTTGCCTGACACCCCATCCATGATTGCCTGCTGTGGTGTGAGACTTTGTTTTCTGGCAGCACAGTACTGCTGGTCTCTTCAGAAAGTCCAAATGTTAAACATAGTTGATTATCTGGCTGTTCTTTGCATTAGAAAATTCTGGAACTCAAACAGCATACATCAGGAGACTGCCTTCTAAATCTTGGAAAAGGCTCATGTTTATAATTTCTTGCCTTGTTCTTCTTGTCCTGTGACCTTGTACGTGGAACTACATGCATTGATATTAAATAATGAAT
The DNA here is from genome assembly GCF_031753505.1 of Anomalospiza imberbis. Taxonomy (NCBI): domain Eukaryota; kingdom Metazoa; phylum Chordata; class Aves; order Passeriformes; family Viduidae; genus Anomalospiza; species Anomalospiza imberbis. The sequence goes on from NC_089681.1 coordinate 46,115,349, forward strand.
ATATAAATAAAAGTAAATGTTTCTGTGGTTGGAGCACAGGCCCTGGCAGCAAAGGTGCTTTCCAGGTGGAGGACTGTGGGCCACTCAAAAGACCTAATTGCATAGTAGTGGTATTTCTTAGTCCTGGTTAGCTGTAAAATTTAGTGTTTTTCCTATTCCCTTCTTTCCAACATCTTAAGCACTCTTTTTTTCTGTCTTTTTTTTTTTTTTTTAATGATCACCAGGTCCTTCCCAGAGCGGTCCAGGGCCTCAGTATCCCAATTATCCACAGGGACAAGGACAGCAGTATGGGGGATACAGACCCACACAACCTGGGCCACCACAGCCACCACAGCAGAGGCCTTATGGATATGACCAGGTATTCTTCCATTTGATGAGAAAGTTGTGATTCTTACACACTCATTTGATAATCTTAGATTCTGGACACTTAAACTAATGAATTTTAGGACATGGTCTTTCAGGTATGTGCGTGCAATTCTCATGGAGTTTATTTCTTGCTGAGTTGCTAAGAATCATTTGTAGGAATTGTGATTGCTAAGTTTCAATGCAATTTGGCAAAATGAGGCCTTCCCAGCAGTATTTCTGGATGTTAAAAATTAAGGTGATGTGTTTCATAGCCTTATGGTGAATGACTAATATGAAAGATGATGTTTCTAAATCTCATGGTGGATAATTTTTCATTACTTCTTTGCAGTAGAAATGGTTGAATTTATTTTCCACAAACACGAATCCTAATCATAATCTTCCTCTTCAGTTGCAAAAACACCTGAGGTGTGCAGCTGAGGTCCTTCAGCTGCAGAGCTTATGGGGAGACATGAACTTTTTTTTGTACAGGTTTTCTCTGAGCAGTATAAGGAGGTAGTGAACATGGGAAAGAAGTGACCTGAAAATCAGCTGCTTCATTCCTATCACTGTTAAGACAAGATTAAAACAAGCAACTACCACCAAAACTCTAGGCTGGAGTTGTAGTAAAGGACTCATGTAAAAAAGCTGTCTTAAAATTAAGGGATGAAACAGGTTTTGTTCTTGTAAAAGGTACTAACTTGTAAAAATCCAAACTTTTCACTATTAATAATTCAGAAACATCATTAAAATGTACACTATTACTTTCCTTGGTATAAATAATGTTAAGATTAACTAAATAATAAAGTTGAGGTTCTAATGTTTTAAAAAAATCCTGTTATGTCAGTAGAAGATCAGTTGAACTTTCAGGAAAAACTCAACTGAGGAAGTGAGAATTGCCCACAATTTTGAAGAACAGTTGGCTTTCTTTCTAGAGAAATTAGAAAAGACAAGGAAGAAGGAACAAACTCTCTGTGTGGTAGTTTAGAGATGCAGTTCCTTTTAATTATTTAACAGATAAAATGTTTATGCACTGAACCAGTAGCTTCTTGTGAAAACAATAAGCTACAGGAGAATCTTTGCTTGTGGCCAGTATAAGGTCAAGGAAACTTAATCACAATTTGCCGAGTTTTTTCCAGCTTTCCTTGCAGTAGAGGTGGATAACCCTCTCTGTTGATAGGCTGTGCTCTTCCAGATCGTGCAGTCTTAAGTTCCACTGGGAAACTCAATTATAGAAGACCTCTCATTCCCATAGGAATTGTGCTGCTTAAATTCTCATTTGGCAGCTGTTGTGAAACTCTTTCTTCATGACTGATTGTTATATTATAATGGAACATAACTGACATTGCAACATAAAACTAAAATGTAAAATACTGCCTTATTGTGGTAGTACTTTACATGGAATGGTGGCAGGATCAGTTTGGAGCCTGTTCACTTCCTAGCACAGTACTTACTTCTGCAAACCTTGAACCCTGTTGTGAAGGATCATGGTAAGGTTATAGCATTAATGATTTCCCTTCTGTCCACCTCTGCAGTACATGACATTCTGTCAAAAGAAATAGAGAATATCAATAAGGGTGGTAATTCTGTGTATCAGATCTATGGAATAATTGCCTCCTGGAGGATATGTGGATTGGTTGTTCATGTTCACCAGGATGTGCCTTGGTTTTGAAATACATGTACCATTATTCTGTAATGCTTGATAGATTAATAATTTTAGGTACCTTCGTGTCATGGTTAGTTTCCTAAATTACTTTGAATTTTGGTGACCTTGACTTTTTGAAATAATTTTCAACGTTAAGGTGGGAAATAATCCCCATCTTTGTTTTTTGATGATGTTCTGCTAATTTCACAGCAGCCTGTTGAATATAAAGGTATACTCTTTTGATCAAATTATGTTCCTGGGCTTAAATTCATGTCTTTGGTCTTACTTCTACATTAGAACACAAAATATTTTTAGTGAGATAAAACTACACTGGTTACTCATATCAGTATATCATTTACTTGTATTTGTGTCCACCTTTTAATATCACAGTTTATTTGCATGGTCTTCCAATTACAGCTTTAAATGTAGGAAAATATGCCTTGTGGTCTAATTATGTATTTTGAATTTTTTTTAGGGTCAATATGGAAATTATCAACAGTGAAAAAGTACTCACATTCCAGTAGGCAAAATATTAGCAGCCATATTGTCTCCTCAGCACTGTGGACATCTTCCCGAGATGAGAATCTCCCATTCCATCTAGATGTTGGAAAAATCTTGTGGCTGTTCTATGGTATACAGTCTTTATGGGTTAATTGTTAAAGACTGTAGATTCTCAGAAACTAGTTTCACATCTCTACTCTAGATGGCAATATTGGACAGAAAATCTGTGACATAACAATTTGCAGTGAGTTGAGAACTGTATGTCAAATATACTGTTACAGACTGAGAGGTGCGAACAGCTTTGTATGTTTATGAAGGTTATGGGAATTTAATATTTTTTCCACAGATTTTTTTTTGTAGGGGGAAAGGGGAAATGCACACTTTTTACAGCAGCAATATTTTGTATATTATGTTTTTCATGTGGTGAATATGCAAGACAGTACACTACTCACTGGGCAGAATAACAAATCTACTGTTAAAAATGAGTAGGGGCATGGTAAATGCTTGATTGTTTAGTCTTGAAATGGTGTACAATAAAGATAACAGAAAAGATGGAGAGCATTCTATGTCACTGATGGGTTCAGGTACAAAGATTAAGAATCCCAGTTATCTAAATGGGAGCATAATTAAGGACAGTGTAATATAGTCTTGTGCAAAGATAAATTTTTTAAGCTTTCCAATTTTTCTGAGTGAAGAGGTTTTGTAAAAATGGTTTCTAACATAGTTTGACAATTTTCTGCAATATTTTTTGGGTAACAAGATAAACGTTTGGGTTTTATTTCTCAAGTGTTTTGTCAGAGCTTTGCATATGCAAGCTGTAATCCTTCTTAATAATTGCAATAACAAAGAAAATGACAAGTGTTAATTTTCCTTGGCTTGAATATGCAAAGAACTTGAAAAAGAATATGGAGGACAGGACTGTATTGTATAAGTGTATTTTAACCTTTAGTTGAATAATTTGTATGTATCAAAATAGCCTAGAGGACTTTGTAAAACCTATCTAAACTTTTGTCATGGTTTAGGAATGGTGTTCCCCAATTTTAGTCTTCCCACTGACACACTCCAAACCATGCACCGCTCACTTGCTCCCCACTCTCCCTGCCCTTCCCTTGTGGCAGGCTGGAGAGGAGAATCAGAGGCACAAAAGGTAAAGATCACAGCTTGAGAGAACAATTTACTGGAAACAGCAAAAGGAAGGTAACAGCAACAATACCAGTGCCAGAGGGTGCAAGAAAGAGGTAAAAGCTTCACACGTGGTTGATTGCTTACCACACAGAGCCTGCTTCCATCCCATGCTACACAGCCTGGAAGGGTCCCCTGAAAACGAGGTGTCCCCTCCTGGCTACTGCAAAAATTAACCCTGTCCTGGCCGGAACCAGGACAGCTTTCCTAATTGGGAGTTAATAACTTTAGAAAAAGGGCATTTTTGTTTGTGCCCATTTTTCTTATTGGTTAACATGAGACCAAGGGGATGTTTTATAACATTAAGTATAAAACCTGTTGGTGAGGCAAATGCCAAATTTTGTTTTGAACTGCATTAATGCTTACAGTGTTGCATGTGAGAGAGAAGGCAGCACCTTGATCAATAACAACAGTGCACAAAAAAATTGGTTTTGAAACTGCCCTACAACTGTGTATCAGATAAATAAATGGATATTCTATTCTGCAGAAATATATGCATTCAAAAATCCCTGACAACTTTTATAAATGATAAAACCTAAAATTAACCCAGGAGTAAAATAATATTTTGTGTTTTTTCAGTTCGCAATCAATGTTCGGGGGGATAAAAAACAACTCGTGATCACAGTATGTGTGACATTATATATGGAAGACAAGATTTTCAATTTGTGCATCCTTTTTAAAAGGAAAACAGTTTTCTTAAAGTCAATAGAAAATACACATCAAGGTTTGAACAGATATGGCATGAGGAACATTATTATGAATTAAAATCTTGTAGGTTCTGTGCCAATTTTCCACCACTGTGTACTTCATTGCTATTTAAAACTGTACTCCATCAATTCTAACGGAAGAATAAATTATTTGTGATTTTAATTTTCTCATTTGTTTCTTTAAATTAGATCCCTATCATTCTGATGTCTCATCTGGAGACTCTGCTGTGGGTTTTGATTTTAAAGATGTTTGGCCAGAATAACCAGACCTTATTTGCAGTCTAGGACTTTATCAAAATTCTCTTGCCATAGCCAAGTTAATTAGAATTAACTGTTCAGTAATCAGCATGTTGTGTAGGTTGTTTGTTAAGAAATTCTTTCTCTGAAAATGAAGGTCCATGAGGCTATAATCAAGATGACTGAATTAGATAAATGAGTTGACGAGGCAAAAATGTGTTGAACCCAACCTGGTGTAGATACGTTATCTCATTTGAAATAGGCTCAACTGACATTAAGAAATAATTTGTCTTGCCAACCCATCTTCTGTTGTCTTATTCTCCTTTTTAATGGAAACTAAAATTGCAGTTTTAATAAGCAGAATTTCCTCCAGGGTTTCCTTCCTAGAGACTACTGCATTTGCAAGGTTTAATTGTTTTATAACAGTCCTGTTTCGTAAAACTTTTTAATTGGTGGTGACAAAAATTACCTTATTCCTCTGATACTATGCCACAAGAACAACTTGAGACGAGATAGCTCTATGCAGAAGTATTTCTACTAACACTATATATTAAAAAGGAACGTGTGTTCCCTAAACAAAAGAAGAAGCAGGAGTACATGACAGGACTAGGAGGAAAATAAAATCCAGCCAACAGGAAACTAGTAAAAAAGGTGTTGCAATTGACATTTTACATTCAGAATACAGAAAATAAGAGGAGGACTGACGCAGCAAATCAAACACATGAGCAGAAATGATAAAAATGATAAAGGAGTAAAGAGGAGGGGTTATTGATTCAGTGACTTTTAGTTATCATAGGGTTATGATTTTTGCCTTTGTATTTTTCTCTGTTCAGACTGTTTTATTTCCTTTTCTGCTCTGTGAATAACTCGCGGAAGGGAGAAGGTGGCTCCTTGTTTCAATTTGAATTGACTTCACAATGCTGGCCATAAGGAAGCAAATGTGCTGCTTTATAGGCAGGGTAAATGCATCATTTTGCAACAGACACACTTCCATTTTCATACTTGAATTACTCTAAAATGTGTAAAGTAATTGTTTGGGATTTTTTTTGAGAAAATGCACCTGATTAAAGAGGGGCAAGGACTTCAGTGCAAAAATATAGTTGTATTTCTACATTTTTCACCACAGAGGATGCTAAAAGACTACAATGTGATTAAAAAAATAGATTTTAGATTCAAAAAAAGAATACTTAAAATTACAAAATAAAGAGGAACTGTTACTTCAGCAAGTCTAGGTGGAGTTCTGCCAGAAGCCCAGAAGTTCAAAAACAAAGTAGCAGGCTTTCCCTACAGGAACAACAATTGCTGTATCATAAAACAGAAGCATAAGAGCAAAATCCTGTGAAATGAAGTCAAACAAACCTTCTGACATTAATAGATACCTGGATAAAATAGTAAGTTAAGAAAAAACAAAAACAACTTAAGCTGATTGTGTTAATTAAAAAAAAAAGACAATAAAAACTGACTCTCAGTCAGGTACAATTATAGTAACTTGTAACACAGTCTGATGGAATTGATCTTTATGTTCACAAAGCCTGAAGTTCCCTCAGAAGCTGCTATCATAAAAATAAAGCATGGAGTAAGGTTGACTGTGAAGCACTAGGAATGGGATAAGACAGCAAAGGGGGAATAGGAATAAATGCTAAATATCACAAGTGATGGAGATTGGTAGTAAGTTATGCTGGAGCTCTCTAGGGATCACTGATTAACACAAAAACAAATTGGAGAAGAGAATATGTATTCTTTGCAGCATGAGAGGGAAGTGCAGGACTTAAAACTAGAAATGCAATGGAACATACATAGCAGAACTTAAGAAATTATGGATGTTTCCAAATACAGTACTGGGTGAGATAATTTCTTTATACTTGTGCCCAGCTACTCAGCTGTCAGGAGTAGTCCAGCAGCTAACACAGTAAAAGTTCTGTTCAGTGCGTGTCAGGAGTCACAGGACTACCAAAATACTCGAAAAGCTGTGCCGTGAAATGTTTAACAAAGTACTATAATACTGATAAGAACTTTTTTCAGTTCAGAATTACTGTGTTCAACCTTGTCTCTCCCACATCAAAAAGATACCTCAGGTAAAAGGTAAGTGGGTAACAAATGGCTAAGGAGAAATATAGCATATTTCAAATGTCAGTATGTGTAAACCATCAGTAAATAACAGATAGTGTTAATTTTCGTAAGGATACAGACAACATGACCAAAATTAAAAGCAACACCTTTGAAATTGATAAATGCTTTTTATGGCATGCAGAACTGTAGACTCAATCTTGTGGGTTTAGTAGGATTAAAAAATGAATTGGATGTACAATAATGTAAAATTAGTTAGGTTGGAAAAGACCCTTAAGACCAGCAAGTACCAGCATTAGGCCAGCATAGCCAAGTCTTCAAGTAGTCCATATCCCCAAGTGCTACATCTATTAAATACCTCCAGGGATGCCAACTCCACTTCACTGGGCAGCCTGTTCCAACACTTGACAACCCTTTTGGAATAGAAACTTCTTCCAAATATCCAATCTAAGCCTCCCCATGTGCAGTTTGTTAAATTGGTGAGGGGAGAATAGGATTCAGCTGTTACTTGGGAGAAAAGCCTGGTCCACACTTTGCTGCAATCTTGATTCCCATGAACAATTAAATTAGGGCAGATGAAAAGCTTCATTTGAAAGAATGTTAAAACCTCGTGTTTCACAGCTTTAAGCATTCTAGAGTGTAGAATATATTTTTCTGTTGGTGCCTTGACAGCAACTGTTGGGAATATATTCTGATTTTTTTAATTGTCACATATAGAATGTCACTCTGCAAAACCTGGAAGTAGGCGGCACTAGCAGAAGACTGTTGGTGTGTGTTCCAGTGTCAAACTGGAGTTGAACTGGGGTAGCAATGTTCTATTTAGAAAGCTATTTTTTTGCTGTGGTGAAATATATCTCCAAAATAATGTGAATTACGAAATACTTATATTTCAGTCTTGCAAGATGCTGGCTGGGTACTTTCATTCAACTCTCTTAAGCTTCCCATGACATAGTTTTTCAGGAAAATTCTGACTAATCCAGCAGAATGTCTGTTTTCCCCTGCTTGAGATCTGATGATTTTAGATGAGATTTTTCTGTTTTCCATAGAAAAAGTTACCTAATTTTCTCTTAACTATTCACATGTTGGTCTTAGGAAATGAAGGTAGTTTGGTATGTCAGTGGCTTCACATAGGTACACCTTGGGTTTTTGGTGGGAAGAGCTGTGGGGCTGGAAAGGAAGCTGCTGGAATAGCTAGACCCAATATTCTGTGAACTGTTCAGGGCACAGCGTTATTTTCACTTGCCTTGGCACTTTTTAAACAAATGGTGTAGGTGAATTGCCATATAAATGCTTTTGCATTTTGGTTCATAATTTTAATTTAATCTGAAAGTTAATTTTACACAGCATAAATTCTAATCACCTACTGCAGTTGGTGTTGCCAGAAGTGTGCTGGCATCTTGACACAAGTTCATTACAGATACTTTTATATAAAAATGCCATTTGCAAGGGCAGGCTTGGTAGAAACACACATTTTGTTTTCATGAAATTAAGTTCCATCAGTTGTACTTCCTGATGCTTTTAGCAAATTTCAAGTCAAGAATTTTTGGTCTCTGGTATTAACTTGCCACATTGACATTTTTCCACATGTAGCTTTTCTCAGCCCAGAGCCTTTAGACTTTCCACAGGGCTACAATGTAAACAAGTGCTGCAGTTAGAGTTTCTTTCTAAATGCTAATTATGGCCTTACTTGTTAAGATAGTTTTGGCAAGTTGATGCAGTGTCAGTCTCAAAGGTTAATGATCAGAATCTCTGTCTTTTTTTTTTTTTTTTTTTTTAAATCCCAGCAAGGATGCAGATTATTTAAGAGCTAGCTCTTATTTGGGCACCTAGATAACTGTATCTATCTGCTCACAACACTGCTTCCAGTTTGGCAAAAATGTTTGCCTTCTATCATGGAATGCCTTCTTAGCTTACTGGTGCGTAAAAATGGTCCTGCCTATAAACACCAGAGTTTCTGATTTCATAAGCACAGAGATCCAGCCCATCTGAGTATGACAAAGTATTTTCTAGAGTGACACTGACTTAGGATTTATTGCCTGCTTCAGTGTCCACGTAGGCTCAGGAAAAGTGCATGTGGCAAACCTGAGGCAGCATGAAGGTTTTTGTTGTATCCCCCAGTGTTTTTGGTTGATGGCAAGAGGTTGATTTTAGGACCAAAACAGATATGTGGCGAGTTCGAGGACATCTGTCATGGCTACAAGCATCTTGTGTGTGTGCAAACATGTCTAATGGAGCCTGTGTTCATTGGTGCTTGTTACAGCTGCTGCTGTGGTCTTGCTGTAAAGACAGCAATGATATTCTATTGCCTCAGAAGCTTAGTTCTAAGTTGCCTGTGTTATTTGCCCATCAGTTTCACACTGCTTCATGTTTTCTGCCTCTCTGGCTGCAAAAAAAAGGCAGAAAAGCAGGAGTCTTATGTGAGACTCTGCTGACAAGGAACTTGAGACTAATTGATTTGACTGCTTCAGTAGTTCTTTTTACTGTTTAGAAATCTGTAGTTTAAAATGTGGCAGACCTGAGATCTGTGGGCCAGGCGTGATGGAGGTAACTGGCTGATCAGGATTTCTTGATACTATGTCGCATTATCACTGTTTAGGTGACCACTGACAGCAGCTGGTTGCTCGGCACTTGGCTGCGTGTCCAGCTTGTATCAGCTGTTTGGTAGGAGTGAGCTCATGGGCCAAAGCACCTTTTGGGCTGCCTGCTTTTCACTGAGAGTTGTTGCAGGAGGATGCTGGAGCATGCTGTGGTGCTGGTGAGTGTGTGGTTGTGTCCTTGCAACAGGTTGATCCAATCACTCAGTAATTTGTAGGATAGCCCATGTTATGGCATCAGTAGTGCAGACAGTTTGTATATATAGATGAATATTCAGAAGCTCTTTCCTTTGCTACTGTTTCTCATACAGCAGTGGGACCATGTTGGCCATCTTTTTGTTGTTGTAAGCCATGACAGTTTACCTTTTGACCATACTCATCTTCTAGAAGGGTAACAGGCAAGAAAGACTCTCCGGGACGCCTGACGAAGATGCAAAGGCAGAATTGCTGCTGGAGATACTGGGAGATATCTGTGACATGGTGTGTGTTTTGAGACTGCTGTCTCCATTGTTGTGAGTAGGCTCTGAGCCCAAGAGATAGCTATGGATTAGTGGATTTATATTATATTTGGAAGCAGGGCCTTTGGGCGAAGATCTCAATAGTGATATGCTCCTTGAGTTTCTAAAAGATGACAGCATCTTCCAAGCACCAGTGCATGTGAGGGAGAGGGTGCCCAAGAGGTTTGGTTCTATTGCTCACTAACTGATGACTTAAGAGTGAGAAGGTCTACTGCAAGGAAGATGGACAACAAAATCTGCCTTGGCAAATTTTGCCTGAAAAAATCTGTAAAGTTGTGTGGAACTTATCCCAGCACTGAGTCCTCAATTTTTAGCACCTGTGACTCCATCAACAAGAAGAGTTTGCTACTCCTTTTGTATGAGGATTCCTAGATTTTCATAGATGTGCTGACTGACCTCACTGGCCCAAACTAGGACACCCTTCTTTCCACTACCTTTTGCACAAGTAGATTTTGATAGTGGGAGGGACCAGTGCTTCTGTTTTCTCCAGATAAATAAATATCCAAGGAGACTAGCTCCCTAAGTGCACTCTGGGAAGTTGTGCCACAGTTGTGGCATCGGGTCATGAAAAGATTCCATTTATCCACCATACTGCACACTGATGAAACTGAGAGCTGTGTAGCCTCTCAAAGCAAAAAAAAATCATGTTTGAGTAAAAGGAGGGTGTAGAAAGCTTAGGAGGAGCAATAGTTTGTGAAACTAAGAAACATCAATAATCATAAAGGCTTCCTTAATGTAACCCAGGAGACTTGCAAGGACAAGGGAGGGTCTGTAGCACCAGTACCAATACAAATGGGAAAAGGGGAGAATTTGGCTGTTTACAACAACTTTGATGGCTGATGACATTCTCAGAAGGCAACAAGTCAGATAATAAGCTAATACACATTGGAAGGGACCTAAGGAGATCTCTAGTCCAACATCTTGCTCAAAGCCTGGTTCAGATCAGGTTGACCATCTTCTGAGAACAGAGACTGCACAACCTCCTTGGAACCATGTTCCCCTGACTGACTTTCCTCCTCCATGTGAGGAAGTTTATTCTTTTAGCAAGTCTGAACCTCTTATGCTTCAGCTCATGTGTGTTGTCTCTTGCCCTCCAACCATGCACTGCCATGACATTCCTGGCTTGGTCTTCCTGCTAGCCTACCTTTGTACACTTAGAGGTACACTGCTTCTAGGTCCCAAACCATCCCATCCCAAACCATCTCCTCTCAGCTGGACAAGCCCTATGCTCACTACCTCCTCTCAGATGGCAAGTGCTCCAGCCTGGAGGCCCTCCACTGAATTTACTCCACTTCATCAATTCCTTTGCTGAGGGTGGGACAAGCCTGGACACAGCACTGCAGGTCCTCATGCACAGTCAGTCCCCAACAGTCAAAGATGTCAGTGCCCAGAAAAAAAGTGTCAGGAACCAAAGATTTTGTAGAATGAGGTGGTTTATATTATAAGATCAGAGGATGAACAAGAATGAGGATATTGAATTGATAAACTTAAAACTCCAGATGTTTGTGTATAAACACAGTAAGTGCAGGAATATACAGGAAAATCCTTAAGTGTATGATTGAAGCTATAGCTACATAGGCATAACAGATACACAGTTCTATTTATTTATTTACTGGTTTTGAACATTAACATACACACTTTTTTTTTTCAAGTTGAAGAGTGGAGATGCTTTGTCAGTGAATAAGGCAGTACATTTTCTCTGAGGCATGGAAGATTGACCAGTTAAGAATGCATGGAACAAGAAGTTGGAAGAGACCAAAGGCAGGTAACATGGTGAGATTTTACCCTAGGAATCTTTAATGGAGGGAAAAAAAGTCTAAAAAAAGGAGTTCAGAAGAGCTGGCAAGTCCCTAAACAAAATTACACTATGGTAGGTGTACAAATTATCCCAATGTGGAAGATCAAGAGCTTATCAGTGCCTTCAAACAAAGGAGAAAGTGCACTGAAGGCTCTCACTTTTAGGAATTGGCTTAAAATAACAGTAGAACACATTGAAATAAAATCAAGGCAAGCAACAAAACAAACTGTAATTATTGAGAGATACAGGTAAAAAAAAAGAAGAGGTGGTCCATTACTTCTCAGAAAACAAAAGCTGTAGACAGTGTTGCTGAAGAGTATTCAAGCTTAGGATATTGTTCCTAGACTTAGGTAGGAATAAGCAGTTACACAAATACCAGATGAGGAGAAATTCATTAGGTACATAGAATTTTACTATTGTTGCCATGAAGATTGCTAGCCCTATTCTAGGATCAAGGAACTAGTAAAATAACAGCAATAATAGCTATAGAGTTCAGATTTGTTATCTTATCAGACCGATTTATGACAGAAGGAAAGACAGTGGGCACATTAGAGGTAGGATCTTGGTGGGGATAATTATCCCCAGATGACTACTGGCAAGAGGTGAGTATGGAAAGAGGATGGTAGGGGCATCTCAGAGGGGAATAACAATTATTGATCATATTTATCAAACACAGTGAGCTGACCACAAGATCCATAATAGTATATTGGCTCATTATAGTACAAAACATATATTAGTTCTAACATAGATTACACCTTTACTTTTAATCCGCACCAGCGCTGAGGGAGTAATGAACTTCCAGCAAAGGAGAGATGGGGAGAGAGTCAATAAATGGTCTTGCAGAGAACCTGCCAGCTGCCACATCCCATGGAAATAGATGCTGGGAAACCAGCAGATAAAACCCATTTTGAACATCAGTTGCTGCTGTTACTCAGTTGCACTCTTCCTCTTTTCAACTTCAGAAAACATCCTTTAATTTTAAACTTTGCCTACACCAATTCATAATGTTATGATTCAGTGGGTCCTGTACTCCTGAGTGATTTTCAAACTTATTAAGCTTTATTCCAAGTTTCCTAACTGGTGCTAAGAAACTGTGATTTTTGGGGAGGTGAGAACCCAAGGTCTTTACTAAATAGGCTGTTTTTGGGCACCATCTTAGAATCAAAGAATAGCTTGGGTTGGAAGGAGTCTTAAAGGTCATACAGTTCCACCCCCTGCCGCAGGCAGGCACACCTTCCGCTAGGTCAGGTTGCTCAAACCATCTTCTGTGTTTTTTTCTCTTTTTGATACTAAGAACATAATGCTGCTCAGGATATCCTTCCATCATCCTCTTCAGCTGAGCTGGAGATAGCCCATCTGGAGTTGCCCCAACTGGAGGTGCAGACTGTGCCTGTGCTAGGGAAGGAGGCTGAATTATCATCATGAGCAGAGTTCCCATTCCCTAAATACCCTGGCTTTGAGTTGGGAGGAAGAGGAGGTAAAGAAGATCTTGTATGCTTCCTCCTTCTCTTCAGGAAGAAGCCAGTGTGCAGAGCAGCTGGGTGCCAAGTGCAGAGGGAACTGCACTTCCTAGAGTGGGGAGCACTGGAGTGGCACTGCAGATCCCCTGCAAAACACAGAGCTCAGGAGAAACTGGGCTTCAAAGTTCCTTAATTGACCTACACCTGTTTTGGACCATGCTGGCTGATGCATGCACAAAAGCAATTACTGTATCTGAGGTTTGCTGATAAAATGCATTTGTACCACCTATGGATACTCCTTATCTGGTAAGCACAGAGATTTGGGAGCAATGAAGGTGGGATATCCTGGGAAACGTGGGATATCCTTAGACAATCCTAGTATGCATATTTTGGGCACTTGCTGTCACATCTGAGACCACAGGAGCAAACCAACTATTTGTATGTTTCCTCCAACCTCCTCACACTCTTAAGACTCTTCCAGAATTCCCTTAAAGGTTTCTGAACAGAATCCTAAAGGCTGCAGCTCTCCTCAGCAGCTGTAGCTCTACCAAGTTACCAAGACCTAATTTTTTGATTTCAACATCCCATCCTAGTAAGTCATGGAAGCTTCGTAGCAAAGGTTGAGTACTTCAAACCCTGCCAGTTAGAGCTCAGTCCTCATTCCCACATAAACACAACCATTTTGCAAACATGATCTGATATTAATTACCCCCCTGGCACCAAAAGTCAGGATTTCCTGATGCAGCCCGCTAATGTAAAATGCATTAGTGAAAATGCTGGCTCCAAGGGGTTAGGTTCTCTAAATAAACATAGCAAAGTTCTTTTTTATTTGCAACTCCCAGGCTATTCTGAAAGACTGATTTCTCCAACAAGAAAAAAAAATACTAAAATCATCCTTGGGTTTTTAATAGGTTATAAATGCCTTTTTTTCTATTCAGTTGCAGGAACTGAATGTCAAGTTGTAGATCAATGAAATCTGAGTCTTTGCCTTAGAATGAAGTTTGTCCAAGCTCCTTTCTACAGTTACGTGCTTTGTGTTGTGTCTTTCAGCAGATGGCTGAGGATCAACAGGTCAGGACTGCGATGCTGACTTTTGGCCTAAGGTGACAATGCTAACACTTGTAAATAAAAAAAGGTAAAATTGTGCAAGAGCTAGGGAAGATTATTATGTAAAAAAAAAAAAAAAACACAAAACTTAATTTCTGAGGCAGCGACTTCAAATTCTTTTTCTTCCACTGAAAATCAGAAATAGGACTCAAACAAAGCCAGCTTGCAATGAATGAGAAATGTTCAGCTCTGTTAACAAAATAAGGCTGTGGGGCCAGTGATTTCCATCTGAGAAATTGCCCGTGTCCTCATTGGCAGTACCAGCTTAAGGCACCACCACCTTCTGCCAGTACCGCAGTGCCTTGCCTTCACATTTGTGCCAAGACTTGGACACAATCCTGAATTTCATCTGGCTTGAGCAGAAAAATGAAACTTTAAAAATACCTAAACCAAAACAACAAGACAAACCTCTCAAGCTATTGCCAGCAGTACTGTCCTGGGACACCTGACAGGCACAGAATGGCAAGAATAATAGACAGCAGATGCAGGGGATAACGCAGACAGGACTGCCCAAAGCTGCCCATTGCTGTGCTGCTGCTTCTCCCCAAGTGCCAACAACAAACAGCTGGGGCTGGAGCCTTGTGCTTTGCAAGGCTGGAGCTGCCTGTCCTGCCTGCACAGGGCCTGGCATGCTGGGGTTGACTGGGGAAGATCCCAGCATGGGCAGGAGTGGAAAGGATCAGGGAGGGCTGTGCTTCGTGTCCAGAGAGGTTCTCTTGGCTTTCTCTGGCCAAAGCTCCTCCAGTGTCCCATAATGTAAAATATCCACACTGGCCAATAAAGGCATCCCTTAAATGAGTGTGGGAGATGCTACAGAAGTCATACACCAGCAAGTCTCTGCTTCACTGGGGGCTCCCCATCCCCAGTGGGATTGTGTCCCAGATTTTAGAAGGGTCTTTGGAAATTAGAGCCAAGGTGTCCATCCTTGTTCTGTTTGTACATCCTGTTGTTAGGGATGAAAGAAAGGAAGAGTGTTTAAGCCCTAGTCTTACCTTCTCATGTGGTGAAATGAGGCTGAAACAGTGGTGGGGATTTCAATCCAGAAGCGTATACATATAGCTAGTACCATATAACTAAATTGTTAAAAAAAAAATGTCACTCAGTCCTCTTCCCATTACAGAGCAACTAAAAATTTGTGCACTGGTATGATAAGATCAGGTACCAACACAAGCATCTCATCCTCACCTGTTTTGAAACACAAATGCCTGTTTAACATTACTCCACTGCAAATAAATTTGAATCTGAAATGCTGTTCAGCATGTATAATAGAGTCTATTCAGATAATGGTCCCTTCATATTTAGAAGAAGGGCTGAAACCTTCTCACATGTTGAAAGCAAATTCAATTACAATTTCAAAAGAATACTTGTCCAGGTCAAGTTTTTGTTTGAATCATCTAATGAGGCACACTTAATTGCTGGGAAACTGTAGCATTTTTTAGACCAATTTTCAAATGTTAATTCTGAGAGTAAGTTCATCTTTGTATTCAACATTTTCTCTTTACCATGTTTGGTTATAAATTTAACTTTTTGATTTCAGCTAAAACAAGACCCCTTTCTGTTTTGGTGGTCTAACCTTGCATATTCTGTTCTTTCTTTTAATCACATCCTAGAAAATGTTTTCCTTTTGTCTTCCATGCTTGCGGAGGGATGAGTAGAATGCCAGCTTCAGTCTACACCAAATATTTTTTAATACAAAAAAAAAGTTTGCTGTATAGGTTTTCTACCAGGGTCAGGATCTAGGGGAGGGGGTAGAGGATTCAAAAATTTCAAAACTAAGTTCCTCTTTTCTACCCAGAGTTTTCAGAATTCATTCTTTGTCTTGCAGGTCCAAAAGGTTAAAAATAACAGTACCTCCTGAGACTTCTCCCTGGGTTGTGCTCTTCCCTGGGATTCTGTGAGCTTTCTCCACCCAAACTGGGTCAGCCTCATGCCTAATTTTAAAATCTCTGGGATCCAACGCTTTATAAAAATCAATGAGAACTTTCCCATTATATAATCCCAGCAGTCACATATGATATGCTCTTGCCTGATTCTGCTTAAGCTTGATTTTATATATTGATATTATGATTATTAGTTTTAAAGAGCTGTGAGCTTCTCTTGAAAAATTATGGGGAAAATTCTTCATGTGTGAAGTCTTTTCTTTATCTCTTTTTGCAAACCCTTCCCTTTTCAGGCAGGAAGACTACAGTTAAAATGAGAATGTTTCCTGATTGAACTTATGAAATTGACTTTTAAGCTAAAGGTTGAGAAAGTACATTTTCTTATATGTGCTCTGATTGTGTTTGTGATCTCTTCTATTCTCTGAAAATGTAATTACAAGAAATATTGATGGCGTCTACAAATATCTCTACAAATCTGTTCTCTAGACATTTTGATACTCAAATTATTCCTGCATCTAGACTGCAAGGTCTGCAAAGAACTCAAGCAGCATTAAATTATATAGAGGGCCATAACCATCAGAACAATGAATAAACCAAAATAATTTCAGTATTTAAGTAAAATGCCTAATTGTTTTTTTCATTCTCTGCTTAGACAGACTCTTCTTTGCTATAATGCCTACAAAATATGTGACAGCTGTTTGACAGCTTGCATACTGCACCAGTGTCCATCATACCCACCTGTTGCTCTGCTCTGGCTTTCTGGTAATATCCAGCTGTTTCTAGACTTAAACTGGGTATTAGAATAAGAATTTTTTTGATCTTTTATGCAGAACCTAGCACAGTGTCATCCTGATGCATGGCAGGAACTAGAAGATGCTCCTGCAAAGCAAATTAACAGTGTCTTTGGGATTTGGAAATGACATGAAGAATTATTCAAGATCTGGCTCCAGAAAGTAAATCACTAAGTCAAACTGTTAATGATAGCTGTGACAGCAATGCATGGTTTGGAATTTTATTGGAAAGAATTTGACAAATGCTTTAGATAATGAACAAAGTAATAAAAAATCAATGTCTATTCCCAGATAATTTGTGAAAAGGAAAAGGAGTTTATTTATGAAATATATTGTTTCTGCAAATAGTTCACCTCCTGATTTCAGAGGGGAAGTAGGTAGGAAGAGAAAATGAGCTTAACAAAACAAATATTGGTTTATATGTCAATATTCTTGTAATGACAACGACAAAAGGGAAATACAGCTAATACGATATGGGAACAAAATAACTTCTAAAATGAAAATTTTCTTGTGACTCTTCTAAACCTCACCAGCTCCATAACAATGATAAATCCAAGAACCACCTAGTGCACTCTGATATTGGACATGGGGCTGCAGGAGAACCCTGGCTATGCTGTTCCAATAGTGCTTCCCAATTCTCCCACTCTCTCGATCACTTTTTGGTGCCATATATTTCCTTTTACTCTGTTTGTCTGCAGCAAATGACTGTTTGGGAAGCAAACAGACACATTTTTGTATTCCAGGGGAATAGTAGGCTGATTTACAGCAGATTTCCTTATCACTTTTTAAGGACAACATTGATATCACTTATAGTCAACCCAGTCATTCCCTTTGACAGAAACAACTGCAGAAGAGGGAAACTTCTTCTTAAAGATTGACTCTGCCTTGTTTGTGACTTCTCCCTTAATTAGGAAGCCAGAGGTATATGTCTGAAACCTATCTAGGATGGAGCTGGGCAGGTTTAAAAACCCCAGTGCATGTATCAATTCAAGACCCAGCTACCCCAACCTAGCCAGGGTGCAGGCATGTCTGTGAACCCTTTTGTCACATCCCTTTGTTTCATGGCAGCTCCCCTCCCCACCTTCCAAGGTTTTCATTTCAGTCTGATGAATCCCTGTGATGGTTTTGGGTGGGGTAGAGTTAATTTTCTTCACACTAGCTGGTAAGGGGTGATTGCTTGGACTTGTGCTGCAAACAGTGTTGATAGTTCAGGGGTGTTTTAGCCATTGCTGAGCTGTGCTTACACAGAATTAAGGCTTTTTCTGCTCCTCACATCACCCCACCAGTGAGGAGGCTGAGGGTGCAGAAGGAGCTGGGAGGGGACACAGCCAGGAGAGCTGATCCCAACTGACCAGAAGGGTATCCCAGCCCATATGGGATCATTCTGAGCAATAAGAGCTGGGGGATGAGGCAGGAAGGGGGGACGTTCAGAGTGATGGAGTTTGTCTTCTGAAATCACTGTTAGATGTGATGGATCCCAGCTTTCCTGGGGATGGCTGAACACCTGCCTGCCCCTGGGAAGTGGTGAATGAATTCCTTGTTTTGCTTTGCTTGTGCGTGGCTTTTGCTTTACCTATTGAACTGCTTTTATCACAACTGATGAGTCTTCTCACTTTTACTCTCCCAAATGTCTTCCCCCATCCCACAGGGAGAAGTGAGCGAGGGGCTGTGTGGGGCTCAGTTGCCAGCTGGGGTTTGCAGGCAGAGGGGAACAGCTGCTCCAGAAAGGTACAATAACTTACTTTGTTTCCAACTGGAGTCATCGTGATTTTTTATGGCTTATTTTTAGTCTGATCACATGTGGGAGAGGAAACAGGTAACACCATAGCAGAGATCAGGATGAAAAGCAAAGCCAGGGGAGTACAGAAAACACAGCTGAGATCTGTCCCCCTCTTGCCTGCAAAAACACAAGTTTGTGACCTGAGAAAGCACAGCAGCCAAGTGTGTGTGTGTGTGTGTACTTGTGGGTGGTTTGTGGGGTCCTGCCTGTGCCCATTTGCTCTCCCCTCAGTGCAGATGCTCCTCCTCCCTTCTGTGGGAAAAACAAGAGCATGAAGTTTGAGGTTTGCACTTTCAGGTCCCGTGTCCTCTCCCAAGGAGGGCTGCTGGTGTTGCTCTCAGGGGGATGACAGCCCCCAAGCACAGCTTGGCTCTGCACATGGACAAATTCCACCACAGGACCCACTGCAGAAGAGCAGCCTGGGGCAGTGGTCTTCTGCTAGTGGAATGGCACATGGGAAAGTGGAGCTCTCAAGGTGTTCCAGGGTCCTGGAAACCTGGCAGGTGAAAGGAGAGCCATGGTGAGGGCTGGCAGCAGCTCGCTGTGCTGTCCTCACACCCTAGACTTCAGCACTGCGTGCTGCTCCCCTGGACATCTCAGAAGAATCCAAGAGCTGGCCTCTTGAGAGGCCACCCCTTAGTTCTCTGTGTTTTATTCCCAAAAGCAGAATCTCATTAGATTCTAGTGGGAGAAACACTGTCAACAGAAAAAGGACTTTTCTCTGCCAAATACCAGGACCCTAAATAAGAATGCAACTGAAAAGAAGCTGAGCAAAATGAACCCCTCAGGAGGTCTCTTCTTTCCCATTAAAACCCTAAAAACAGGCAACATGTATCTGGGCATTTTATCTTCTTCCTTCCTTTCCACAGTGTTATCTTCCACTAGTAGCAATAACCTTTTAGGGATATGTTTTCCTTTCGTGACTATCCTACTACTTAGAAATACAGGTAAGCATTGTCTGTCTCCTTGAGAGACCCTGTTCGCAATAAGGGAAAATGACATCTAAATAAGACAGGTGACACTGAGCTCTCCAGCCTCAGCCCTACATTTGCTTGCACCACAGCAAATAACTTTTCTGAGGATCTTAGAGAGCAGGGAGACCGACAGAGCATTTGCACAGCTTAATAAGAAATGGCTGCAAAATCCAACTCATTTTGGGGTGTCAGATGGATTTCTGCCACTACACCCATTCAAAGTCATGATATCCTAAATTGGGGATATGAGCAACAGTGCTCGGGGAGCAGACAGCAGGCACTGAATGCTGCTGTAATCAATGAAGGTTTACGCGATGAGTGGCTTTAGTAACAGTATTTAAATCTCAGATGTGTGTGGAAAACATCAACTCGAAGAACTTTCTCTCCTCAGTAATTTAGGTTGTGTTCATTGAAACTGAACACAGACCATGGAGTACTCTCAAGTTCATTTAAAGCCCATGCTAAGTTATGGCCTCAAATTCACATTTAAAGCACCAGGGAAGAAGAAACCTGTCTTTCAAACAGTGACTGTAAGTCCTAGTTCTGAAGGTAGTAATGAAATACCCATGGAAGGGAACTGTGTATTATTGGTTTCAGACACACTCCTTGGCTTGGAGAAAAACAAAAGAAAAACATTGGGAAAGTCATTACAGGAAGGATTGGTTTCAGTTTTTCAAGGTTACACAAGTCTCACCCTGACTGCTTTTGTTCTCCAGGAGGCTAAGTGCTTATCTTAAACATCAGGGAGGCTCTTCACGTGCAGCATCCACTCAGGCAATAGTAAAGATACAGTAAGGATCTTAAAACACAAAAACACAAAAACCAAATAAACACAGTTCTGGTCTGCCTAGAAATAAGACTTTTTCTTTTATCTGACCTGATCTCTGAAAATAATATTTGCAATACTATAATTTTTCCTTCTGAGAAGAATGAAGTACCTGAAGGGAGCCTACAGGAAAAATTGAGATAGACTATTTACAAGGGCCTGGAGTGGCAGGACAAGGGGGAATGGCTTCACACTCAGAGAGAGTAGGTTTAGATTAGGTGTTAGGAACAACTTCATGGTGGTGATGGTGGTGAGGCACAGAAACAAGTTGCCCAGAGAAGCTGTGGTTGCCGCATCCCGGAAGTTTTCAAGGCCAGGTTGAACAATGCTTGGAGCAACCAGGTCTAGTGGAAGGTGTCCCTGCCCCATGGCAGGGGGGTTGGAACAAGATGATCTCTAAGGTCCCTTCCAACTCAGGCCATCCTATGATCCTGTGAATTTCCTTCTACAGACTCCAGCTTGCCATCTGTGCTTTGCTTTCCCTTGCACAGTCTGAATTTACTTTTCCTGAGGAACAATGAGCACAAAGACCAAATAGCACAGTGCAGAGGAATCTGGCAAGCCTCATCCTCCTGCTGGGTGAAGTACAACATCTCACTGTACCTGATGGCAAACTCCATGTTTTGATAGATTTAGATGTGCAGTGCCAGTTTAAATGGTGGCACAGAGTTTCACGCATCTATAACCTACGGGAAATCACTGAGTGCCAAAGTCTCTTCAAGCTAGATCTCAGGCTCCCAGTCAGAGAAGCCTGGCCTTTCCATACAATTCTAAAACTTGTAATTCTTTGTGAATTTTTAAAATAGTTTTTTTTTTAAGTGTTTGCTATGCCAACAGCTGATGTGGAAGCCCAGTCCTTGCACCTGCAGCAGCCGTTCAGCTGAGCTTCACAGCCTCCTAGAACATCCACAGTGTCTGGTGCTTTCGTAGGATGGTTTGATACAGTCTGTCAGTCAGTTTGGATGTCTTTCTACTCTATGTCTGACTGCCTGGACCACCCCTCAGGCTGATGCCCTGGGTATGAGTGACTCACAGCATCCACATTTCATGGCTCCCTGCAGCACATCCTGGTATTGGCTCCTCAAAGGGATTTTGCAGTTAAACTGCTGTAGATCCCTTGGGACTGATGCTAGCTCACTGCAGCATGAGCTGGCCCTTCCCAGAGCCCCACCTCCTCCATATCCCTGTGTTTCACCTTTCTGCTTTGGTTACACTGGGGTTTGAATGCATAGGTAAAGTTGACAGAAGATATGAAACCCAAACACTCCTTAGAATGGCAGCATGGAAACAAAACTCACCTCTTTGCAGGGAGGCTTTTGCCATCTTGCTTTGATCTGCCCTTACACTGGACCTCCTCTTGCTAGAGGATGCCTCCCTACCCCTAGGGCTGTAAACCTTGAGAGATCAAAAATAATGAGTTGGATTCCCTCAAGAGAATCATAGTGAAAAGGTTGCAGTTTCAGATTATTAAAAAACAAACCAGCAAAATATGCTTTTGTTTTCTTCAACTGTTCTCACCTTGTTTTGCATTATTTGTGCACCAACTTTATTTAAACCCCAACATTTAACACCTCCAGAAATTAATACCTCACCTTGCCCGCTCAAGCAGGGAATCTGCACATGCTGAAGACAAGGGAAATCCATATCATGCAGCAGTTTGGGCTTTCTTCTCTACCACAGCCTTGTCTCTCCCCTGTACTTGCTTGTGTGTAAGCGTTCTTGGTATATGAAGACAGAGGTATAATCTTTATACACCAACTGAGAAATTATTTTTCAATACATATTTATGTGAACCACAAACATATTTAAATGTAAAGTTGTCATTACACTGTCAGCCATCTCTTTAACTGCTGGAAAACCCCTAACCTAAGCAGTGCTTTTTATAACTCAACACATTAATTATATTTAGCATCCTTAATTATCTCTTTTCCATAGTCGACTCTAATAAATTCCAAACATTTAAAAATAATTTTCAATAATGCTGCTTTCTCTGCATATTTTCAATCAACTGCACAAATATCTAAATTAGCTGGTGATTATATGACATTTGGTTTACTTTAAAAACTGGTAATTAATTGCCCAATTCAACACCTTCTTTTTTAGTCTCCATTGTCCGTCCCCCTCACAGCCCTGGGACTAGGATGGGGTCCAGGCTTTCCTTTGCCCCCTGCTCTGGCTGCCTGGGATCAACAAGTAGAAATGTAAATGATGAGCAGCAATATGTTTAAGACTCTGACATACACATATATTAGCCTTTTTCACTTGTACACACTGGCAGCAGTCATTCTAATTGACTAATTGACCAAAAGGTTATTTTTTGAATTGAAAATTCACTACAAATGTCTTTGAAATTTTTGCAAACATCTGTTGTAAAATTGTCTTTAAATAAATTGTAATTTACCATAGTTTCTTTATTTAAATATTAAAAAGGAATATATTAGTTTGGTTTATGTTTGTTTTGTTATTTTTCTTTGAAGACTGACCCTCTCAGATGTATTTTAACTTAAAAACCTTAGCAGATCAATATATGTTTTATCAACAGTTCTTGTGATGCTCAAAAATTTTCAGTGAAATAAAATTCCTCCTAGTAGAAAGCTATTGGGAAGAAGAATAGCATCCCACTTACATTAAAAGAATAAGTGATTTTATATGTCTTACCCTTGTTTTCAGTAACTAGCTGGTTTTTGTTGTGGTTTTTTTGGTGGGAGGGAGACAGAGGATTGAGGGAAGCAGAAGAATAAGAGGACTAGGAGTGTGCAGGGGAAACTTTTCAAAGAAAAAGGGAGAGAACATCAGAAATAAATGATAATTCTCAGCTGATTTTCATTGATAACCTAATTTCTTCTGCTTTAGTGGTGCATTCAGCACAGCACAGCTGCATAAAGCATCCACAAGTAAAGACTCCCCATAGAGAAAAGAGGTGATACTACTGAGAGTCTTCAGAGAAATAAGACAATGGCATGAAGAAGGGAAAAAAAATCAATGTAATTTCTTTCTAAAAGTAAGAATGAACAACTCATTCTGGACAGTTTCACATTCATTAGAGAGAACTTCTCTTCCTAAATAACCACTGGGGTTTTTTCTAAAGGACTTTCTGCAGCAATCTGCTCAGGCAAGTTCCACATTTCTATCTAGATATCCTGTTTGTGCTTAATGTATGGATTTAGTAGCATTTCCTGATGGGACAGGGATGAGGAATTACAAGTTGAGTTTGATCTCTGATACATCCCATTGTGTGCTGGGCAGATGGGACCCTCATCGCCTGCTCACCTTTGTAAAACACTTTTTCAACTTTGGATGAAAAAGCAGTGCCTTTATTTGGAGATTGCTCTATGCTGGCTCTGTGGCAATAAAAAAAAAAAGGGTGATAATAAAACAGGGACTGAGTTTGCCCTTGGGGTAGTCAAAAGAAGATGAACATTTGAATATAGTTGAAGAAATATTTTCTGGCAGATCATCTCATGGGAAAGAAGGGAAGTGGAAGCAAAGAGGAAATATGCCTCACAAGAACAGAAAAGAGATTTGTGTCTTGGGACTTTTTTTCCTGTGCTAGGACTTCTGTGATGCAGATCTCTCCCTTCTTTCCATCCTTTAAATTGCTCTGCACTGAGGATTTCTTATTGTTATTGAAGACTCTCACAAGGATATGCCAGAGCAAACTCCCTCAAAAACTGACAGGCCAGAAAGCCTCTATGGCTCCTGTGAGTGGTGAACTTGGAGCAATGCTGAAGAGAGCCATGAGCCAGAGAATGAAGGAAATTGAGCCACACATGCAGACAGATGAGGAAACAAACAAAGCCTCTCAAATACTGTCTCAACATGTCTCCTGTGGCAGCAAAGAGGGGAAAAAGGGTTAGGAAAAAATCTTGACATGCTGGAAAATTCAGTATAGATACTTTTAAGGAAAGAAAACACAGATCCTGACATGGCTCTGTATAGTCATATTCCTACTGAAAGGACTGAGGGTGACAGTAAAGGACCAGAATATCTACTCTAGAAATAAAAGTTATTTAATTTCTGTGAGCAGAAAGGAAATATAGTGTCAAGAAATCCTTAAGCTTGTTCATTACTATGAGAAAAATAATAGTCCCATTTTACAGAGAGGTAAACTAGTTGCCAATGGAATTGAGTTTCTTGCTGTCATCACACACTACATCTAACTCATACCCAGGCATGGATCGCATCAGGTCATTCAACTCTCAATTTGTGTGTCAGCTAATATGAAAATACTTTGATTACAAAGAAGGACTGTAGAATTCGCTCAGCAGAAGATGATTGCAAGGCACCCACGGCATCCTTCTCTAGTCAGTCCATGAAAACATCATTCTGTCCAGGCAAGGAGTTCCCAGAAGCTGGCATGTGAAGTCTTTACTCACAGCCTGCAAAAGACATTCCAAAAACTGATTGTACCCCAGAGTTACCTTGTTTCATATACCCTCTCATGAAGGAAACTGTAGGTACACCATCTTTTTGTGCTTTTCACACTGTGCGGCTACTAACATCCGCACAAAGTGGGCAATGGTGGGAATTTTACTTTCTGGGTCTTCCACTGTTTTCCTTGTGTTTTGAACTCATTCTACACTGTGTTAATGGCAAGATACAAGGCAGCAGAGACTTAGACCAGCTGACTACCTGTTCATGTAAGTGCATCTCCGCATGCTGCTTTTTCTGCCTCTGATTCCTATAAAGTGGTTTTTCCCTGAGGGATTATATTATAAGTTGTGTTATAAAACCAATGCACAATTCCCCAGTACCCGTGTTATTTGCACTGGATTGCAGCTACAGAAAAAGCTCAAAAGGTAGATGTGCAACTAAACAATTCAGATGAGACACAGACCACCACGAAATATATTATTAAATAAAATGATGTTTGATTTGTAGCTGTGAGACCAACCTCTTTTGACATTCAAGGGAGCACAGCTATGGGCTGTCTTGAAAGCTTCCACACATCGATAGTTTTTCTGTTGCTAGGAGGAAGAGTTTTGAAGTGGGAGGAGAAGCAGAGACCCTCCAGTCAACAGAAGGATCCTCATGTAAGGGTCAAGAGGGAGCAGAAAGAGAGAGAAAAATATTCAGCTGACCATACCATACTAGTCTCTATTCACTTTAATACCTACACTTAATGATATGCTTTAAAGCTAAACCTCAGGAATGTCAGGAATCTTTTTCTCATGGTGACATCCCACGTAGGCGGAATCTCTTGAGTTCTCCCTTTAAAATAGAAAGATGAATAAAGACTTGCCTTGGAGAAATTTCCTCTGGATTTGAGCTTGTTGATGTGTTGTTTACTCAAATGATTTATGGACTGGAGATTAGTGAAGTCATAGCAACACAGAAATTGCCAAGTGAAAATAAAAACAGCCCCGTGTATCCTTATTGAACATAATCAAGGAAGCAGCTGACAAACAAGGCTTTTTTTCCCCTGTTATGCATAGACTTGGTATGAGACAAAGCTGATTTTCGCCTTTCAAAACTCTTTGAGCAGTGTCTGGCATTCTAATAACTGTCATGATAAATTTGACTTTACCAAATAAAGGGATATTTTTTATCTTGCCATCCCTTATATATAGCCATCAAAGACTTATTTCCTTCTGGAGAAGTTACCATGTCCTTTCAGGAGGCAAGGGCTGGGAAAAGACTCATTCCCAGCACTGCCAGACTTGCTCTCAAGTCACACATGGTGAGATTTGTCTTTCAGTAAAACTAGTGAAAAGCCATGGATCTGAGCTGAGCTCATTTCCTGGAACCTCTGAAGACCACAGAGGACTTGTGCACCTCTGAGTAGGGGCAGCATCTTTTAGATAAGATGAAGGCATCTGGAGGACTGCAGAGGGACCCCACAGGAATACCTTCTGAAGATAGGTTCAAGTCCTCCCCCTCCCCTTCTGAAGCCTCTCCTTTCTTTTCTAACTACAAAAGTGGGATGATTACTATCACTGAATATGTTACGCATTCTGTAGCACATCAAAATAAGAGTGCTGCTTATCGCTGAGAAAAACCAGGGCAGAATAAACTTTACCTGGTTACTCTCTTTGTGGGTTCAACCACTGTATAAGACTTTTTTGCTGGGCCCTCCAGAAGAGGACTCCCTCTTATTTTATTTTTTCTGGTTTTGAACAAAGGTGTACACAACAGGGTGACGTGTGGCGTGGCTGGACATTCCAGCTGCAATGCAGCAGTTAATAGCTCACTTCAGAGAGACCAAGCTTGAAATCTGACTTCAGAAGGTTTTTACCTCAGTGTGACAGGGAAGTGGCACGTTGATGGCATCTTTTGATATGTTCATGAGTGGCCTTGTGAGAGAGCAACAAGGCTTTGGGATCACTTAGACTATGGCAGAATTATTCATTTGCTTGTATGCAAAGAGAGAGATTCCCTTTACTTAAACTCTGTTCAGACAAGGTAGGTAAGTAGAGAGGAATGAAGAATGTATATGGGCCTGGAAACCAGAGGAATAGAGAATAACATCTATGAAAGCTGCTAAACTCTAGCCTAGTGCAAGATCAGGGGAGATGTATGTCAGGACCAGTAAGAAGAGCAATTTGTTGAAGTGGCAATTTAGGGGCAGAAAGTTCAGTCCAAGAACTAAATGGAAAATGTACATCTATATCTTGCTGGTCTTTCTATATGTGGCTGAGTAAAAGCACATCACCCGAAAAGGGGAGAGGAAGGATAATACTTTTGACAAGTTCAGGGTCTACAAAGATTTCTCCAAGACAGACAAATGCTGTGGTACTTTGGGGGACTATCAGACCTTCAAAGTCAAGAATCCAGTTGAAAGTAGCCTGTAGGCTGTCAAAGACAAAACAACAGTCCTTGTGGGGATGCACACAGTGGATCACCAAGAAGATGGCAATCTGGCAGAGATGCAGATCTGCTGGTAGGAAGCAGGAGTGAGTGCCCAGACTGAGCCATATTCAGATGGGTCACTTTGCGTGCCTTAAAATCACCATGGTAGAGAGCAATCGAGCTCTCCTCTGCTTTGTAAACCTCCATATGAGCTAACAGGTCCTCTGATGTGAGGCTGTCATGGCAATGGATTGTCCCCGCTCTGATCCTTCAGCGTTGTCCGGGAGAGAGCTGTCTCTTCCATGAGATGCAACACTCCCGACCCCATTAGGCCGTTTGCAGCAGAAGCCGATGTGTACCAGCGCTGCCCCAGACGGGTTACTGGGAGTTCACGTAGCATTTCCCCGTCTCACACTGTGGTTGTTTTGGTCTCCCTGCCTCTGCGTAGGTGGAGCTCTGCCAGGATGGCTCGGAGAAGTGACACTCCCTTTACCCAGTTCTCATTGTAACAAGAAAGAATAACATCTTCTTTACTCAGCGCTGATGCAGTGGAATACTGCCAAACCCCTGGAAAGCCTCCAAATCAGCACATTTCTCCTTCCCATTAAAAACTAATACAGTACTAACAAAACAGAAAGCACTGGTGACAAAAACATATTTTCCCCACAATCTGAGATCCCAATTTACATGTAAAATAAACACTGAATACAGATTTAACTCACTTTTTACATCTTCTGATGGTGTATAATAGGAATAATGCCTCTCTTAAAGTAAGCTAGAAAAAAAAGGCAGACTTTCATGCTCTGAATTAAGATCTCAGCTCACAATTTTGGCTTCCTCGGCACACAGCACTAGTTTAGCTCCTAATTTCCTCTCGAGTGACTTAACAGTACTATATTGCTTAATTATAGCAGTTGCAAACTCCATCCTCTAAGAAGCATCACTGGGACCCAAACATCTGCAGGATTTTGAAGGAGGAAGATACCACATAAAATACCCATTTTTGTATTATTTTGTGTTTATTAGCCCGTCACACAGCATAACTACTAAGCAGACAAAACATTCATTTAAATGAGAATTAATGGTAAGGAAATAAAGAACATTAAGTTACACAAACTCTCTCTTTTCTGAAGACTCAGGCTACAGGAGAGGGCACTTGCATATAATATGAGGCTTTAAACAGCTGTAAAATACAGCTGGACCAGAGATCCTAAAGGTGGCCTTTATCTACCAGATCATCCTAGCCCATTCCTCCCCTGGACAGTAAGTATTGTTCTCAGCTGCTTGTTTATTGCTGTTTTGCCATATCTTCTTTTAAAAGTCCCAAGAAGAATTCCCCTCAACACAAACTGGTTTTGATAAGAACAAATCAGGGATCACTGTGTGGAAATAGCATTTGCCTGATCATAGTCTGCACACTGTTTGAAACCTTAAAGCCTGATGAGTAGGAAGAAATTTCAAAATGCTTTAATGTAGTTGCTGTTGCTATAGAAACCATGTCCTGGGCACCCACACGCCCTGTGCATTTGTCTCACTTGGTCCCTGGCCACCCAGGGAAAGAGGGCCTGGGGGGCTGGGAACAGAGAATGTGGGGAACTCATCAGAGGTACCACAAGACCCGACTGTTTTGTATTGCCTTCTCTGGAAAAGGTGTTTAAAAACAGACAACTGGGGAGATGGTCAATTACCAATGGAAGACAGGAAAAGAAACATCGAGATCCAGAGAACTAAATTAATCCTGAAGAACTCCAGCGGACAAAGGCTATCCAAAGCAATTTGTGTTTTGCTGTCTGAAGAGCTTGGTCTGTGTGACTCACCTGCCCAGATGTTTCCTAAAGGCATTTGTTTTTTCAAACTTCATTATGAAAAATGTTAACTACTGATCTATAGAGTTTTGTCTGTGCTTTCTGAAAGTGATCAAATAGATGGCAGCTAAAGAACTCTTCAATTTTCTTGGGTTTGTTCTGACTTTTGAGATAGCTGGATGACAAACTCATGGAAGAAAAAGAGAAAGGATGTTGGTAATGTAGAAAAAACTTAGCCCAAGGCATTTCCAAAAGTTTGTCTCTCCTCACTGTGTGTTTTGTTGAATTACTAAAATGTTAAAACTGAACAGGTAGTGCTTCCTTTTCCCATCATCTTCCCCAAGCACCGTGTTTAAGTGGCCTATTTTGGAAGGTGGCTTTTTTTTTGTCTAAGCTGTGGGTATGCAATTGCAGCGAGGTCAATGAGAGGTCAGGCAATGCCAGTCAGCCGGGAGGTCAGGCGATTTCTTTTCTGTTCCCTGGAAAGAAAATACTTACCTCTCAGCAATCACATTTCTTGTGGGAAGGAAGAGGAATCTGAATGGGGAATTAGAATTTATGCATGCAGCTCCTATTAATTGTTAGGTTGGGTTCTGGGTATTAAAATTTGCCAAGACTTTTTAAAAAGTGCACACTACTGTCAGTAGACCAGCAGCACAATTCTCCCCTTTCAAAATGCAAAAATGTCATAAATAAACACACAAATCCCCTAAAATAGCTGATGACATCTAACCCCAGTTGGTCTTCTGCTTTGCCAAAACTGTCAGCTAGACATAAGGAGCCTGTTGCTGCTGGTGCCTCTGTGTTGGTCTTTTTGCCTCCACTCTTTTCTCCAAAGACTTTCTCTGGAACAGCAAACTGTTAGCATAAGACATATTGAATAACTGTCTTCTGAAAAACAGTTTCAATTCTCTTTCACTCCTTAAGAAAATCCACTAAGGTGAGGAACCCACATGCTGCCCTTTGCATTTTTTAATGGAGACACCTAAATGTTCTCAGCATTCTTCAGAACTAGGCTCCTCCTGAAAGGAATCTAAGATTAATCTGCCTTCACAAGAAAATATTTTTATATATAATTAATGAAGTCTTTAATAGAATTTTGCTAACTTCTTGTTGCATGTGTCCTTCAGGCATCTTGGCTGTTTTTCCTGGTGGCTTTGAAAGGACAAGGGGAAAGCTTTGGTTTATAGACTTCCAGTTGAATATTTAGAACCACCAGAAGAGCAAAGAAAGATTTTAGGCTGAATCTACTTTATTCACTAAATAATGCTATTTCTGTTTGACCAAAGCCATTCCATAACAAAGCTGAGATTGAATGAATGAATTGAGCCAAACAAGTCTGAAATTTTTAAAGACCTGTAAGTCAAATGTCTACAAACTTCCAGCAGAGTACTTTCAAGAATCTTGAAAGTCAGCATGGCATCTTCTCTTTCTTAGATTGTGTGATTCTTCTGGAGATTGTTCAAAATCATAATAATGAACTGTTTTTGTCACTTGTAATCCTATTAAAGTGAGAGGAAGAATGCGCTGCTTGCCTCTAGGCTTTTTGTAAAAGTAGTCTGACATTTTTATGTGGTCTTTCTTAAAAGTCATGCAAGTGGCATCCTGGAATGTGCCTTGGAATAATGGGGGAAAAAAAGGTTGTATAAAGCATAGGCAAAATGACATATTAAATGTGAATTTCTAGGTTTTCACACTCTTCTTTCATTCCACTTGATACATAAGGACAAGAATAAATGTCTTGCTCATTTTTTCTGCATATCACCTTGGTGGGCTAAAGGAGAACACTTCAGAACAATCAGATTTATCAGCCTTTAATTTAGATGCTGAATAACAGAGATCTTTTCTCCTAACAAATTTTGGTTATGGTAAAGAGATTCTATAGGAAAAAAAAATAATAGCTTTAAGTCCTCTAAGTAGAAGTATGTTACCCTCATTTTTTCAGGTTTAGTTTCTGTCAAGTTTCTGACAGAAATAACAGCTCTGCTGTCAGCTGCACACAATCCTGAAAAATCAAGACAGACACAGTTTTACCCTTTAGAACAAAAATTTAAGATCCTTTAGCCCAATCCACCTTACTAATGGTATACAGGGGTAACAGATTTCACATCATAAAAATAAATATATGGATTTAACACCCCCTCCCCCCACACACATACTTGTTTCATGTTTTCTGAACATGAAACAGGTCAGTTTCTGTTCTATTTCTAGTTCCCACAATAAATACATATTGAGTTCTCAGTGCACACATTCAATGTTTTTTTCCCCCTCTCCCATTCAGTCTCTTGCCACTGACTTTTCTTGGTTTGCAGGTTATATTAAAGCTTTTGGCTTCCTGGCTGTAGGGAGAAATCTCAGCACAGACATGGAGCTTAGCAAGGGAGGGCTGTGAATAGAGTCAGCCAGAAATACTGACAGCAAGGCAGAGGTGGGCAGCAAGGGACAGGAGAAGCAATTGACTACTGGCAAAGCCGAGGATTAAAAACATATCAGTGGGAAACAAAACCAGCAGAATATGAGATTCTATGAAATGCTCTCTGACGTAAAATCAGAGCCCCAATAAAGCCTGAAATAAAAAAGTTCTGACTTGCTCTGTTTTATGTAATATTCCCTCTTTACCTTTCAGATGCAGATCAGGTACAGGGTGTTTCCTCTCCTTCTGTTCTTTAAAAGCCAAATTAAATCCATGGTTGTTTTATAGAGAAAATTGTAAGCTAGGGGGGTTTATAAAAAGATGCACAGAATGAAAGTTTTAGTCTTTTGACAGGGAGCTAACAGGAGTGCTGCATAGGCTCAGCTATTGCAACCTTTCTCCTGCAATAACTTTTACTGACCTCAGCTCCAATTTTATGCTCATTACTCAGGCAAATGGCTCATTGTTTTCACTGGCAGCTCTGCCCGAGTATGAAATTCAAGAGGAAGCTTTGAAACTGCAAAGACATTGTAGAAATTTGTAACCATGGGATTGATTTAAAGCAAAAGGTGAAGCAGTGATGCTGAAAGGTGTCTGAGAGCTCAGGACAGCAAAGACCTCCATGGCCAGACACCTGCCAAAACATCTCCAGGGCTGACCTGGATGTCCTGCCTAAAATGCTAGGAGATGCCTGTGACATTAAGAGCTATGTGTTAAATGACTTTGTAACAAGAATACAGGCTGTGCACAAGTAAAATCTGCAATAAATGAGTGCCGTGGTGTTCCTGAATGTAAAACAGTGCATTGGGGCATAAGTGATTTGCATCTGAGAAGATGTGTCTGGCATAGAAAAGAATGTTGTAAAGGATTGTTCAACAGCTCCACTCGAGTTCAAGAACCCATCAGAGAGGAAAGGGCTGAGGCCAGAGTGTTCTCTGAAGCTGTAACCCCTGGGTGAACAATCTTCCCAGCACTTAGCGATTTTGCAAGTTTTTAAGGAGCAGCTGTTAGCAGAGATACGTCTTGCTTCCTTAGCTGGCACTTGTCTTAGCTCTTCTGAAGGAAAAAAGGAGCTGCAGAGAACTGGAGCTGCAGCAAGGCCAGAAGAGACCTCTGAGCATCCTTCAGATGCAATAGGCTGCAGGGAAAGGCCCATGTCAGAGGAGAAGCTCAAGTGAAGAATGGAGAACCGGAAAAGCTTTTAGGAGAACAACGAAGAGGGAAAGGAAGCAGCAACAGCAGAGTAGGCACCACTATTTTAATGGCTTTTTGGTTTTTATTTTGAATCAAAAATTTAATGACTGATCAGGCTCATTGCCTGCCCAGGGATCACCTCAGTTCATCCACATATTGAACCAGGGGTCATGGAAAACAAGGACATGTTTGGTACAAGGGCACAAGGTGGTCCTGCAGCTCAGTTAGGCTAATTTGTAAGGTGGGACTCAGTGCCCCATGACTGCCCAAAAAGTAGAAGCAGCAGAAGGAAAACCAGCACTGGAGCTTGTCATTGTACATCTTCTCCAGCAATGCCACTGTTAGGTGGCAGGATCAGGCTCCTTTTTGTCTGTTTTTGCTCTTTGCATCTGGCAACACAGACTCCCTGTCCTGTTTGGGGGTCCCAAGAACTTAAGGGTGGTACAGGGGAATACTGGTGGGAAATTGAGGTGACAGAAAACACAGTGTTTTTGAGAAAATTGCTCAATTCTAGCAGAGAAACATGAAAAAACACCTGTTTTCTGCAGTAATGTGTCAAGGTTGTAGCATGCCATTTTCCCATGGGGGGGAGAGCAGTTCCATTTTTCTGAATAGTTGTATCCAGGAGCAAGGAGCAATATCTGCCTCAAGTATCCTGGCCCATCTCTTCAATTGAAACAGCTTCTTCCTTTACCTCCAGCAGCTTTCCAAGAGCAAAGACAATAACAGCAGTATTTCATCTACAGATGTTGCTTTAAGGAGCTATTTTCTAAAAACCTTTAGAAGAGGGGGATCCTTTTCTTTGCACCACAGATCATAGAATTATAGAATAGTTTGAGAAGAGACCTTTAAAGACCATCTAATTCAATTTCCCTACATGAGCAGGACATCTTCAAATAGATGAGGGTGCTCAAAGTCCCATGCAAGCTGACCTTGAATGTTTTCAGGGACAGGGCATCCACCACCTCTCTGGGCAACCTGTTCCAGTGTTTTACAACCTTCACTGTAAGAATCTTCTTCCTCATATCTAATCTAAGTTGATTCTTGTTTAGTTTCAAATAATTACCCCTCATTCTACCACAAAAAAAAAAAAAAAAAAAAAAAAAGGCCTTGCTAAATACAGACCAGATGGCTTTTCTTGGGTTCATGTGTTCACCTGCAGTGTGTTGTGTGAGGGACCTGCCTTCTCCTGAGTCCAGTGCCAGCTGCACATCCTTTGGGGTAACGCAGAGAAAGAAGGGTGTGAGTGGGCAGAGGGATCCAGCCAGCTAGCACCAACCAGTGGGGTGGGATTGGGAGTGGGGAACAGAGCAATGCACGTCCTCCACGGGCAGGGCAAGGAGAGACCATTAACTCTCCCGTGTGCAGAAGATGAGAAAAAAACCAGATGTATACAGAGATACCAGCTGCAGGAAGGTATGCCACTTCTGCAGTTGTTGTGGATATCTTACTTTTCCCATTGCTTTTTAGAAAAAAAAATCAAAATATAAGAGTTAAAGGAAAAAGACCATAAGTAGTGTGTCTTTTGTTGAGTGAACTCAGACTTGCTTTTACTCCTATTCCTCTATTCC
This sequence comes from Anomalospiza imberbis, assembly GCF_031753505.1. Classification (NCBI taxonomy): domain Eukaryota; kingdom Metazoa; phylum Chordata; class Aves; order Passeriformes; family Viduidae; genus Anomalospiza; species Anomalospiza imberbis. Next base: position 46,149,530 of record NC_089681.1, read on the forward strand.
AAGTTAACCATGAAGCCCAGCAAGATGTCTTGGTTTGAAAAGACACCTCTATTCCAAGTTAACCATGAAGCCCAACAAGATGTCTTGGTTTGAAAAGACAGGAGTCTGTGAAGGAAAGCAAGAGTCTCCTGTGAAATGGAAAAGGTAAACTCCATCCCTCCGAATTAACACAATTTCAAAATAAAAAGGCTCTCAGGCAAAGATATGGGAATGGGAATAACAGTTCTTTACTATGAAAAAAACTAAATAAAAAAAAGTAATTAGTACAAACAAAACTACTGATAGAGTCAGAAACCTGACACCTTGAGGAGTCAGGGTGTTGGTGATAGTCCAGTTAAGTGGTGGCTGCTCCTCCTGGCGTGGCAGATGAAATGCTGCTGAAGCGGTGGTCCTGTAGAAGGGTGTAGTTTTCTCTGAAGGTCTGGTGATAGAGTAGATGGGCCTGGTCTTCCTCTGGGAATCCAGTGAAGAGGCTGTTCTGATGTCCCAAAAAGTGCTGATTTTATGCAGGTAGGGATGCTTGGCTCCTTCCTCTGGGTGAAGCATCTCACAATGGGATGATGTAACCCCATCAGTCACCCAGTGAGTCATTCAATGGCCCCTTAACAGAAGATATCTCCCCGGAGGGAGACATTGTTTTTGGAAGAGATATGAAAACTCCCCACCTCCAACAGATGGCAAATAGAATATATGCTTATCTTACAAGCCAGGACATTATCCACCCCTTATTCTATTTCTATCTGAATCACAATGAAATCTTACACCCAGTTCTCACTACAAGTGTTGCCCACTGCAGTAGCAGATTAAATGATTTGGAGTTTATCATTGCAAAAAATCTATCAGTTACCAGGCCACATTGCCCTTGGTGGGACAGTGATTACCTATTTCATCATAAGGCAATTAGGTTTTTTTTACGGGTGACTGCTCTATTTACCCCCTAATAATCTGTTCATAGGCTGCTGGAAAACTGGGAAGCATGTAGAAACCAGCAAAATGTATAAATGTTTAAGAAGGCCAACAACACTCTCTTCCACAAACTCCTGCTTTAGAGTTTTTGATGTTTGTTTGTTCTTTCTGTCCTTCCTAGACATCAATTTTCTCTCACATGCTCTTGATTTTATTTTCTGTACTCTTTGATGTACTTTTGCGAGCACCTACCACTGCTTCTTAGACCTTAGCTTCTTAACTAAAGCCATTTATTGATATAGTACATCTCTCAGTGAAGTAGTACATCAATAAATTAAAGATTAGTTCAGTGTGTCAGCTCTCCCAGAGCATCCTGGGAAGAATTTGCCACTCTGGAAGACCGTGGAGGTCTCGCAACATCCTTGCACAGGCAAGACGGTAACTCTGGGAGAAAGCTTTTGCTCCATGACATCCTCTCCTGCTAAATATTTTTGAAAGTCACCTTTTAAACTAACCCATAGATTCTTCTTGCTACTGAACAAACAGGTGGCATTAAGTTTGTATACTATATAAAGAGGTGTCCAAACCAATTTTCAGCTGTCTTTTACCACATTTTGTTTTTCCTACTCTCTGATCTGATTTTATGCAGGCTGCTCGTAGCGGTAAACAGTTTTGGCCTGTATTTATATGCATCATGTTCCCTGTGTGACTCTAGCTCCTGCTGCAGTCCTGACAAATGTGCTTGCAAAGTTTCATTGCACCTAATTTTTTGCAAAAGCATGGCCTGAGGTGCATTGCTGCTGAAGAGGATATCATAAGGCTTATATTAACCATTTATGTGAGACACTTAAATGCTCTTTATTGGCATTTTTGTATTGGCACTCCCACATTCCTTGGTGTTTATTTCAGGATTTTGCACTATTCACTTGCTAAGTTTTATGCCTTGACCTTGCAGTCAATTTATAGGACTATACTTCAGACAAGATTTCAGAATGGGAGGTAAAAAAGTACAGATCAGTGCTAATACTTGCATTCCTAGATAGATATTTAAGTACAAATGTTCTGATAGCAGAGCAATTCCCATTAATTTGATTTTGGAGATGCAGGTTTGTCTGCAGTATGGCAGATGAAATCTTCCGTTTTGGCTTCAGTCCTTTCAATATGAAAATGGCACCTTGTTCTTTGAACACATATCCACTTCTTTGTGCATCCCTCAATTAAAATGGATATGGAATAGCAAACTAGAAGTGTTTTGGGCACTCACAACCCTTGGTTAGAAGAAAAATGGTGCCCATTGGTTCCCTCTGGTATTTTGAACCAGCTGCTGAGGATCATGACTTTTTCTCTGTTTTCTGCCTGCTGGTGAGACAACACAGATTTCTTCTGAGGCAGTACTAGGATGGTGTCAGCTGCTATGAGGGACCAGGGCTTAGCTGTGTTAGGTGTTATTATAAGAGGGTGTTTGTGGTTTGGGGGAGGTCTTTACAAATTGTTCCCTTCTACTATGCATTATTGGTGCTGAGCTAGTAAGCAGTCACTGAAGTCTCTTGGCTGGGTACAGGAAACATTTGAAACAGAGGGATGAATAATTTGTACTAGATAGGCCTTGTTAATGAACATTTTGTTGAGCACAGACACCCACGTTAAGACATGAATGTGGCCATTTGTATGAAGAACAGTCCTTCTCCAAACCTTCACAGGGAACAAAATCCTGTTTTCACAAAGGTTCGTGAATAATGAATATAAACAGCAACATGAAGAGGGCACTTAGATACCATGGTGATGGGTATAGGATAATGGTACATACATGGCTAGATGGCTTTACACAGAAAATTGGAAAAGAATGAATAAATGAATGACTCTTGATAGACCCTTCCTGAAAACTTTTCCTGAGTGCCTAGCCCAGGCTGTACAAGAGATAACCTCTAAAGTCATCTTAGAAAAAGCTCTGTAGCTATCAAAATATTTTGTGTCAAAATCGTTAGCAGAAATTCATCACTCAGGATAGGAGCCTTTGGGAGCTGTATGTTTTGGTGAAACTTTGGGCTCTAAGGATTGTTATTATTATCCATATTGCTTGTCAAATGCAACCTGATGATGTCCACTGTGCCTCAGAGAATGGAAGCTCTACATGCCCAGGCATATGGTCACACATAGGTTTTTGAGTCAGTCATAGTGACTGAGGTTGTTGTACTAATCCTCAACTGCTGGGGAGTTCTGGAGTCATAGGGACCAGCAACAAAGAATAAATGATTGCATTAATTGCCTAACCTGGCATTCAGCAATGGCTAGGTTTTCTCCTATTGCTAATGGACAAAATAGCAGAAAATTACTTAAAAAGGATGAGGCTTCTGCAAATTATGTTTCTGTCATCCCTGCACACAGAAGAGTGTGTCCATGTCCTGATGTCAGGAGGTAGTTACTTGTGCACTTAGCTGTGGTGGGATGAGACAAATTCATCTCAGCTCCAGTGGGAAGTTTGCCTCGTGAAATTACCCCAATTTGTAGATAATCTTCATCTGGTTGAAACTTCTCTGAGCTAAATTTCTCAGCTGAAAATGAAGATACTCACACTGAGAGTGTAGTAGATACTTTGGTCTAAGTCTTCAGGGAGATGTTCTTGGTGTGCCCCAGGTGTCATCCCAAGGAATGAGTGAAAACCCCTGTGTGTGACTCCAGAAAAATATGCTGTACATTCCCCGTGCAGACAAGAAAGGAACCAGGGAATTGTTAATGTCTGCCTCTCAGAGAATTACCCATATTAGCCCCGGTGTTTAACTCTGCAATTTTTCCCAAGAAATACGATAAAGAACAGTACTCGGACCTGTCTTTCAGCAAAGCTGGAGTGCAGGAAAAATGAGTAGCAACAGTAACATGCAGTGCTAACTCCTCTGCCACTGTGCAAGTGTTTGCCGCAGACATTGTGTATGTATTCACACCCCTAATTACATAATTAGGATGTAGACATTTATATGTGAGATTTATTTGGAGATTTTTCCAAGTAGATACTTCTGCTGTGTAGTTAAACATGTAGTAGTTACCAGTTACTAGGAACTTTCCCCTATACAGGCCATTGGTGAGCTTTTGTTAAAGCAAAAAGTAAAATGTAAAATGTCAAGCAACCACCTCTGACTGACACTTGGGAAACTGAGCTGCTGCTGATTAATATCCCATTTACAATTAAAATCTGGACTCCTTTCCTAATTTTTGTTGACGTGCTGTTGGTCTGTGAACTCCTAGTAGACAACCTGGATTTTTAAATAGTCCTTGCTTTGACTTCCAATTACCATACAATTAACAATTCCAACAATGCTGCCTTTTAATTTCACTGCTTGTATTCATTTTTCTGTGTGCTCCTAATTGCCATGCTGGCATGTCACTTGTAGACTCTGGTTTAGTATATCAGATGTCTGTATTTCTATTTAAGACATAGAAGTGGCTAGTTTATGCATCTATATTGGATCTATTCTTGCTTCTGAGCAAAGGAAAGCTCTACATAGCTTCATAAGCTACTCTTCCCTTTCCTTAGTCAGCTACATTTACTTGGAAATACTATGCAGTGATTAAATCACGGTGGTTTTGGGGCAGAAACACCCCTCTGTGGAAGCCTGTGCCAAAGGTCCCAGAGTCTCAAGCTGGGCCACGTAGGCAGTTCTGTACCTTCATGGGTGAAACTGCTCAGGTATCTCAGTCTGTGGTGTGCAGCTCTTGACTGTCCCCTTCTGTATCTCTGGGAGCAAAAGGCTTAAAAAAACCTTGCAAACCCAGTTGTTTCTTCCTCCAGGAAATGCAACAAGAAGGAAGATGGCCCATTGCAATGGAAGCCAGTAAATTTTTCAGGATTTTCAGACTCTGATAAGATTCTTGCCCTTCATGTTTGATACTGTTCTAATAGCCTCAAGACTTTAAAAACAGATTGGATGCCAGGAAAGCCATGGGGACATGGAGCTAAGTCAGAAGGAGCAATGCCTCATGCCCTGCACTGCCTCTGATGCTGCCCAGCAGCACCCTGTCTCTGCAAGGGAGATATCTCCCTACAGGGCTCACACTAGGCAAACAACCAGAAGTATGGTTTGGGAAGAGATGTCTGGTAGAAAAAACCATGGGACAGGACCCTCAAGACTGTTACGATATTGCTTTTTCATTTTAAGAAAAGAATGACATTAAATTGTTGTCTATCACCACCCAGCTTTGCACTGAACGATTCAAGGGATCCCTTCAGCTCTGTGCTTCCATGAGCTGCAAGTACAGACAAAATCCACTGTGGAGAGTGTTCTATTTATGATTCATTTGGGTTTGTTTATTCCTGTATTTTCCCAGGCTGATGCTATGTTACTTTTTTCCCCTCATGCTGTTCTTGCTTCATAGAAATACTCAGAGCTTTCATGAAGAGAAGTATTACCTATTAGTGTGCTCAAGAAAGGTATTTAGCAATCCTAGGTGCTTAAACTGGTAATTTGACTGGTATTTAATGGGTGGATGCTTACACTGGTAATGTTTGTTTATTTTACAGACTTCCCCTGTAAACCTACTCTTCTTGCTGCTGCTAATCCCTAGCAGAAGGGATATGAGAAGATTACAAAAACTGCCAATAATTTTCAGGACCAAAATTCAGTCTCCTGGTACCTCGCTGATCTCTTCATTGCTTTGTTCCAGCAAAAGGCCCTTGGTAGCCAGAAGGACAGTGGTTCCTGAAACGAATTTCAAAAAGTGCATAAAGTTGATATCTGCCTAGAAGTAATACAAAACAGGAGCATCTGCCAGAGACAGGAGCATGTTGCAGGCTTAGTAAAACAGCAGGGGAACCTGCTGTTGACCAGATTTGTCCATATCAGTGCAGGTGTCTCTGCAGTTAATAAGAATTACTATTTACACTTGTTTTCAGAGATTTGGAGACCTGGGAATAATATAGATAGCCTGTAAGTCATAAAGAGCAAGTAGATACGACACATGTTCCCATTAATGTATAGTGTTACTCCTTGGAGTTTGTAATATTGAGACATTATGAAGTATGGTATGAAATACAGATGGCTCTGAATCTTGACTGTATTTGTTTAATTATAGCAGAATATATTTTGATATAGATTTTTATCCTATTTTCAAGATGAGAAAAAGGATGAACAAAGTCATACGTAAACTGAATATGTTCAGAATAACAGGGATGTGGCAGCTGGATGTAAATGGGATTTAGTTTATCTTCAGAAAAAAACCTGAAGTGAATGTTGATGCATAAGCAATATTTTTTCCTTGACAAACTGTGTTCTGATTAGTCAATAGATGCACAAGCATTTTTTTGTTGGTGTAAATGAGTCTCCCTCCATGCATGTTGGCACCACAGGGGCAGAGGCAAGGCTCCCAGATGTGTATGCCTGGCTGCTCTGGTCCTGAAGGGAGAAACCAGAGCAAGGTTTTGGGATGTAATAAGGGGAAATCCCTCAAAAGGGGAACTTATTGATCTTGCTACTGCTTGGAACCCGGAGAAGTCAGGCAACAGCTACAGGGTCTAGGAGTGGCTATTTTCCTTTTTTTTTCTTTTACCTCTTGCCAGCAGTAGCTTCACCCTGTATGTCCTCACTGTCCTGGCTTTGCTGCATTTGCGTCCTACTGTGCTGGGGTAAAAAAAACCCCAAAAACCAACAAAAAGACATTTATAAGTATCCAGTTTCTGTGAAGAAATAAGTCTTATGACCATTCTCCTTTTGGCTCTACTCTCAAGTATAAAATAGGATCACTTCTACTACATAGCACCCTTCACAGCTGGCTGGTTGCATTCTTGTTCTCCAACATAAATTGCTATTTTTCTTCACAATATCAGGTGGGAACAAGAGAAAACCTTCCCTCTGGGAAGCTGTATACTGTATAATCTGTAATTCTTCCATGGTTTCTTACTCTGTGGGTTAAATCCCATCCTACCAGTGAACACACAGAGAAGAAAACCACTGAGTAGGCTACAGAGCTGGCTTTTGCCCTGGCAGTGCAGAGGTTATCTTAACATGTGTGGTACAAGTGGCAAGAAACAGGCTTTGTTTCGAGACTCTCACTGGTTGGTCCCCACATGATCTGTCACCTAATGGGGGCCTTGATCCCCTGGTGCCCCCTCCATTCCTCTTAGCTCAGGGAAGCTGGAAAGGGGAAAACAGGAAAAAAAGACAGTCCAACAATAACAGTTTGTTTTCCAGAATCAGGGTGGCAAGAGGGAGGGTGAAAGAGGAAAAGCAGTCTTGCTTTTTTCCTTGCAAACAAGGAAAAGTGAGCCTTGCAAGAATGGACCAAAGCAGAAATGGGTCTGGATGGATTTATGAACAAAAAGATTGATTTTTACACTTAACTCATCTTCTGAATTGGTAAGTGGCTTTAAAAAATAAATATGTAGAGCATGTGAGCATGTGTCTGGGTGGAAGAAGGTGAAGGGTCAAGAGAGAAGCCTGAAGTACTTTGTTCCATTTGGATATGTACTGTTTCAAAATGCTGGAAAGGGACTATATCTTTCATACTTGATTTTTTCTGAAGTACAAAGCAAATCCTCTCTGTATTAAACAGTGAAGAGCATTCTTGAGCGTAAGGACCCTTAAAGACTCTTGTGTTTTGTTTCCTTTTTTTCCTTCTGGGCAATGAATGACTAGTCCCTTGACACCACTAACTGTTTATGTAGAAAAGCTAATTTCACTTCTGCCAATAAAGTTCTTTTGCCAGTCTGAGTTTCTCATTAAAATTAATATTCTTATTGTATATCCCTGTCCTTTCCCTCGCTGAGAAAGAAGCTCATAATCTTTCATTCAGGGCCAAATTCCCACTTCTTCCCCATCCCAAAGCAGAGCAGGGAGAGAAGGTAATTGCATATGGAAAGGCATATTGGCAGGAACACTGTTCTTCAGAGATGTGCCTCATTTCATGGTTGGGAGAAGTATTTCAGTGGCTGTAGGAGACCTTAGTTCACTTCTGTACTGGAAAAAGCTTCAAGCCAGTATCTCATGGGGGAATACCATAACTAACAGGCCAGGGACTGAGGGGGATTGTTCCCACTTTGTCACCAGTGAAGCAGCTCAATTTTGTAAGAGAGAATTAAGTAGCCAGGGAGAGAAAGTATGGAAGCAAGGCAGGGGGATTAGGACAGTCACTTGGGATGCTTCAGTTCCAGCTGTACTTAAAATAAAAACTTCATGGAATCTTTGGATGAGAAGAGGTGTTATTTCCCCCGCTTGCTCTACCTGGTATGATGCTGGAGCTGTTAAGGGAATACTTGCCGGAGCATTCATCAGAGGTGGAGGGGATAAGGTGTTCTGAGGAGCTTGTTGGCACTTTTTGTGAAATAGGTGGGACTGTTTCAGCATCCTAACTGTGTGATGCTCACCTGCACATGGGGACATGTCAAGCAGAAAGGGGAAAGCTGGGAACCAGATAGATTTTGGTTTAGCAGGCCTGAAGGAGAAATTAGAACCCTCTATAGTTCTAGCCTAGGAGTATTGTGTGTCCAAGCAACCATGCACACCTGAGGCTTAAGCCTACCTGCATAGGAAAACCTGAAATCTTCCTTCAGCCACTGTGGGAGATTGTTCTGCCCTTACATACACAAATAACTTTACCATGGTGCTGTCCTCATGCCTGAGGGAAAATTCCCCTTTCCTAAGCAGACTAGTTCACACTGGAGTTTTCTCTCCATACTGCTCAAGATAAAAGGCTTGCTCAGGGACAAGAGGATGGATAGAAACACGGCTAGAACAAATCATCCCATCAGGTGGAACTATAATAAATATAAGCCTCAGCTTCCTCTCCTCTTTTACATCTTTTTGCTGCCTTTTGGGCTTGAGTTTTGAGGAGGGGAACAAAAGAGTGGTTTAGTGGATCTTAGAAGTAAGATCCAGTCTTTCAAAAATTGTCTAGGAAAGTAATTCCTTACAACACTGAGAACATCACTAATGCTAAATGTTCCTTTAATTCTAATTTTGAGACACTTGCCAATCTTGTAAATTAAAGATTTATTGCCTGAGAGTACTCAGATCACAACCTAACACACGTTTAGCTGCTTTGTTCCATCCTGTTTGGAGTCATTCCAGAGGCTAAGCCCCTGTATTAGAAACATCACCAATGCAAAGATTGAATGATCGATCAAAGCAATGCAGATTATGAATTCTACTATGCAGTCTTCCATAAAAGGGACCTAGAGAAGCAGCTATTTTTTTTCCTGCTTATTTTTGGCAGACAGATTTATGTCAAAGATTCCCTGAGACTGTTTTGTAACAACTTGTGTCCTTTATTTAAGAAGGTGAATTTTACTACAGTAAATATTTTTCAAGTGAATGTGAAAATGACATAACTAAGACAAGACACAGAAATGAAATGTTCTGCACAATTCATCAGGATAGATCAAAGATAGCGAAGGGAAAAGGTATTTCTAGCTTCAGAAACTCCAGAATAAATAGACTGTTACTGATGCAAACTCCCTCAAGAAAACAAATAGGATGCACTTTTGCTCTTTTTTGAGTTGCTCTGTTTTGAAATTAATTCTAAGTCCAAGGAATGGAATACATAATGTGCGTAATAATTTCAACGTGAATCCCAGGGATATTAAGCATTAAATCTGGGCTGAGATCTCGCATTATAAAAATTATTGAGAGCATGTCATTAACATACATCATTCAGCTACTTACTGTATTTGAAGAGCCTAGGTTTATACAAATACATCAGAGTAATACTTTGCATTCCAGGGTGTGACCAAATAATCAAATTACAAAGAGTGAAGTGGTTAGGGCTTGAGATAGCATGGTAAACACTACAACTCAAAGGATCCTCTGTTGTGGATCAAACCTTGCTCTCCACAGACTATCTGCTAAATAAAGGAATAAATAGGTGAGACTTCAGGGATGTCTTTTTCAGACTCTGTAGATATCATCCAAGACTTTTACACAAAGATCAAACCCAGCAGTCCATCAGGAAAGAAAACAAGCCACATCAGGTGCTGCTCCACTTGTTCAATTTGCTTCTCAGCCACTCAGTTTGAACTGTGGCTGATTATTGATCATAATGTTTTCCTCCTCACAAACTTGTCTCTCCTTATCAGTAAAGAATATCCACCCTGTCATTCTACATCACTTTTCATGTTTCTGTGAGTTTTTTCTACTCAAATGTATGTTGTTTTCCAAATTCTGCAACTAGGAAAAAAGTGTGTTTAAATCTGGAGTATTCTTCTGGGAACCAAACAAGGATTTTGTAAGGAACATGGCAGAAGATCCTTTTGAGCTAGGATCTTAGTATTTAACTTATCTGCTAGAAAACATGGATCTGTTATTACTGATCCTCTTTACTGTATTGCATCTCATCATCAAGGTGGGAAGCTTTGTGACTGCTTTAGTTGTGAGCAGGCAGCCAAATTTCTGCATAATTCTAATTAGGAGGGGAAATTGGTGATGGAGATTGTGTATTTGATAAAATATGTTTATTCACATACACGTAGTATACTTAAAAAAATGTACCAAATCCTGATTTTTTGACATGAGAAGGATCCAGAGACAGGCAATTTCCTTGCTTGAAGCTTCTTTGCAACTCCCCATGAAAAATAAAAGTATCCTTTCTCTTGCTCTTGGGTTGATCTGTGTCTCATCTACTTGGGTTTTACACCATTCCCATGCTTCTCAAAATTACAGAAAGGTTAACCACATTTATAGATTTGTTTCAGCTAGCCTGCATCTTCAAAAGGAACTTTCAAAGATCATATTTGGAATATACCTTTCCTATTGTTACTAGGTATGATAAACTCTATCTCACATATTAGTTCATCTATTACCTCAGTTACTCACATTTCTTGTTCAAATTACAGAGGTCCCAGTTTCTGAGTCTGTTTTTCCAGTTTTGCATGCCTTTACATTACCCAGATATTCTCTCCATTTGAAATCAATTAGGAGGTTCTGTTTTGAATCTCCCAAATCCCCAGTCTTTTTTGCTTGTCTGGTCTAATAAATGTAAGCTTTGAGGCAATGTCTACAATTCCTTCACATTTCATCACTTCTATTACACTTTCAAACCCCAAAATTCCCATTATCATTGTTAGCTGTCCAGCTTGAGATGAAAATGGCATACTGCTCCTTTTACACAAGCATGAGTTTTGCTTGTTCCATTTGATGTCCATCCATTCCCTGAGCTGAAAGAGAAGTTCTCAATGAAGCAATCGTGGTCTCCCCAGGTGTTGTAGTCCAGGAATGGTATTCCCTAATTTAGTGTTCCCACTGACACATTCCAAACTATGAGCCGCTCTTCCCTGTCCCTCCCCTGAAATGGGCTGGAGAAGAGAACTGGAAGCACAACTGGTAAAGATCATGGGTTGACATTTACTGGAAACAGCAATGACATAAGGAAATGCAGTAACAACAACAATATTATAGCAGGGTACAAGAGGCCAACACATGATTTCTCATCATTGTACTATGAGGAAACCCTGACAATATCCAACCACCCAACCACACCACCATTGATTGGAAGACTTTCCCTTTGCCTGCCCCTGGAAATGATGTGAGGTGGCATAGAACAACCTCCAGGTTCTGGCCATATTTCATTTCACAGGTCCAATTTTCAAATGAACTTCATATTATTCTCAGTTTCATTTTACTGCACCAAATTTTTCATTTTATTATTTTTCAATAACATCATGAGGCATATTTGTATTCTCTCTCCCTGTTACAGAACTGCAGTTAGAAAATTTGTAGTGACTATCTTTCATCTCTGTCACCGGAAAATGCTTCTTCCTCTGGTCTACAAGTGCAAGAGGAAAATCTCAATTTCCATGGTAAACTTCAGAAATCCCTTGGAATGTCTTTGGCTGCCATTCCCTGACCTTAGTGTAAAAGCCTAAGTCCAGTTGAGCACCTTTGAATCGATTCCCCTCCAGTTTATCCTTGAAAGCCCTCACTGTTACCTGCACACGCCAGGAACTCAAGTTTCTGCAGATTCTCTTGCAGTTCCTGTAGGATTTTCTATTTTATTTTTCTTCTGACTTTTAGTTGGGCTGGTATCAGCTCAGATCTGTAGACAGCTTCAGTTAAGAAGCCTGTTTTTGAGAAATCAGCACTGTGCCACTCTCTGGGCATGGTTATTCAAGGCTTGCTGCTGGAACCCTTCTTCTCCATATTCATCAGCTTTCATTCAGTCCATAATGCTATGTAAGTCTCAAACAGAGTTTTTCCTAAAAGATATTAGTATTATTTGACTTCAGAAAGTCCAGCCTCTCTGAGGGGACCCTTTGACTTTGGCAACTAAGCAGATGAAGTGCAGTAAATGTTTTTGCCTAAGTTCTCTCACTAGCCCAACTGAACATCCAGATGGCTGGCTACCAGGATGGGTCTGTGACTAGACATTTCTTCCTGGAGCTGAACTTTAGCCAGTGAGTCCTTGTTCCTCTTCATCCCTGCTAGTGTGTTCCCAGATGGTGACTCCCTGCCTAGAAGTAGCTATGGCAGTGTTGTTGCCTTTTACCTTTTTGTCCTTACCAATTCAGACAGGCCTTCTCAATTTGTTAAGACATTTTGTAGTCATTACTCCAACAGAAAGTTCAAATTTGCCTGCGAATCACTTCAGCCGTTTCTGGGAAACCTCCAGATACTGCTGTAATTCCTTTTGTAAAGTTTCTAACTCTTGTTTTAGCGCCTTCTGGCCTTGCTTTATTTCTTTTTGGCTAGTTTTGATTTCTGAGAGCAGATTTGTTACTGGTTCAGGAAGAATACGAGCTTATAATTTCTGTGTTTGAATGGCATCCCAGTGTTGACACCAGGCCTTTATCTTGTGACCTGACTAGGTTATTTCAATTAGAATCAGAAACTGATGAGGGAGACACTTCAGATACAGTTCTGATAATTTATAAGAATGTACAAAGCTCTGCTTTTTTAGGGGAAGTGTTAATCATGCACAGATTTCTTGCCCACGGCCCTTTCTGCCAGAATCCTGTCCAAAAAAAAAAAAAAAAAAAAATCGCACCATTATCCTTCCCTTGGGGCCTGTGGGAAGGTCGGAGATCTGCACACCAAAGGCAGAAACACCCTAAGGAGACACTTCTTCCAATCATAGACAGAGGTAAGTATGCCTAGCCAAAGAGTCACAGACAGGACAAAAGTGTAATGTTCTGAAACCAGTGACAAACAGAAAAAGGTCTAAAAAGTGCCGAGTAGACAACTGTGTGATGGGGTTAGAGGTGAAATGCATTCTACTCTTCATGACTCTTACAAGATCAACCCCAAATGTGAGCCAATTAAGGGCCCCCACATACAATAACACCCGGGAGAGAGGATTGCTGCCTAAGACAGGCACAGCAATGCTGAGAAACTGTGCATTAGATCTGTTCAGATGGCTGCATCTTCTTTCCCCTTGTACACTGTCTCTTCTGCACAGCTCCATCTCAGCAAATCCTCTCTATCTCTAATACTCCTAAGTTGTATATGTCCTATATTCAGTTGGAGACCTGCACTAACTTCCTTTTATAGATATCTTAAATGAAGGACAACATTGAAATTTCGGCTTAGTACTTATCACCACACAGACAAAGTGTTTCATCAGCTAGCTGGCAAAATATCTGACAACTGTTGAAAGAATCGAGGAGTCAAGATTGTTGGCTGAACGAGCTTATGAATTAACACATCAAAACAAATTACAATCAATACTGAGAAGAAAAAGGGCTTGGCAACACAAGTGGTGAGAATCTCAGGATAGCACTCCCATGGGTTTTGAGGCAAGACCTGGAGGAAGGAGATGGGAAAAGCTAGCTCAAATGGCATGAAAGAAGGCAGAGAGCAGAGTGGAAGAAGGGGTCACAGGGAGCACTGTGAGCAGCAGAGTCAGAGAAATATGGGATCAATGAGGGAAACATGATGAAAGGAGTGCAAAGATGAGATTGTGAATGTTCCCCTAACAAACAACGAAGACAGATGGAGTTGATACAACACTTTCTTCTAATTCCTAAATATATTTAAGGATTAATGCCTATTCTAGACCAGGACAACTTCTGATAAAGAGCACTGCTTATTATAAGTGTTGTTAACCTCCTCACCCTTGGCAGAGGACAATCAAAAGGGTAATATGGGTAAGGCATGTGGAAGAATTTACAGGACTGTGGTGAGAAGTGAATTCTTAGAGCAGAATTCTTTGAGCAGAATTTCCCTACAGGAGATGATCACTGTCCCAGACACTAACATATTTCCAGTTTGAATGCATCTGCTGGCCTCAGCTATAGCAGTTTGCTACAAGGAGAGACAATATCTTAATTTAACAGATCTACAATGATGCAGAGGGCTTTTCTTTCTTTTTTGCTCAAGACACATTGTCTTGAGTTCCAACCAAGAAAAGACTAAAAAGCTGTGAAAGATTCTTCAGAGTGAAGATCAGGTGGTTTTTATGATCAAATACAAGTGAGAAAAAAGTGGCATCTGGAACAGTAGCTGGACTCACTGCAAAAAGAAAGAAAGGTGAGGAAAATAGAAAAGGTCATTTAGATTAACAAAATCCAAGGTCAGAAGAAACAGTTGTGACATATTCTGGTGATCATCCTCTTGACCAAAACCACAGGACTGCACACAAAGATCCATTGACAGCATGTTTCTGAGGCTGTGCTAAGTGTCTGGAAAGATGACTCCCCCTCTTAACTGTTCTAAAATATTCATGTCTCTGCCAGGGACACAAGCAGCCCCAATAGCCCCAGTGAGACATCAGACATGCATCCGATCTTTCTTCTAATGCCTCACTTCTTTTCCTGTCCTGTGGACTGCACAGTTCTCTCCACTTCCCACAAGTCTCAGACACAGCTTTTGTTCCTTGCCCTCATCACACTGTGACTTTTTATAAGTACTGCCATTTCCTTTCAGTCTTATCCAAGCCTCTTCTTTTCCTTGCCTGTCCCAATTTCTGAATCCTTCCCCAAGGGTAGAATTTGTAGCACATGACTGTGCATTAGCCAGCAATTCCAGTGCCTGTGACTTGTGTTTCTTCCAGATGTACCTACTTTGTCACCAGTAGACCATTTCCATGTTTTTTTTTATGACTAACCAAGTCTAGCCACTAGCTAAGTGTCTAGATACAACTCTGACCATGTCTCTGTGGAGTTCCTCATATCACTATGAGATTAACATAGCATTTCAGTTTCCTTTTGTCTGCTGAACTTTTTACAGTTTCAGAGGAGACTGGATTGCTGTTCAACAGGCTGTAAAAACCATCCTCCTTTCCTGTTGCAAGGACCTTACCACTCCCTACTGCAAATTACTTCCCAAGCTTTCTGTCATCTTCCATTATGGATATAAGGGGAGGCACTGTCCTCACCTGAGAATGTTGCAGTTTTCATTAGACACAAAAACTGGATGAAGGCTGATGCAGAAAGGTTTTCGGGGACCATCAGTAAAAGGTGCTGGGGAAGATGTGATATATGAAAGGATATAAATAAGGAGTAAGACACAAGACAGTTTTTTCAGTAATACAAGTTGATGGGGTAGAAAGGGTATAGGTATGTCCAGGAATAAAGAGATGACATCTGTGAACTTTATACGCCATTAAGAAAAGCAGGTGAATGGTCTGAAAGGTTTAGTCATGTGGAGAACAAAGTGTTTGCAGAATTGGCTGCCTCTTTGGAAATGAATTAGCACTGAGGAAGAAAACAGAGGTAAGGCCCATAATAGTGCATGAAAGGATGAAAAGGAAAAAAAAAGGGAAATTAGAAAAAAAGAGCAATGTGCATGTATGCAGAGGGGATTTAGCAAATTTCTTTTGTTATATAGTTTATTAGCAGGGAATCAGAAAATTATGCAGACATAAAGTTACTTACACAAGAACATTTACAATATATATGCAATTTTCAGCTCTTGGCTTCATTATCTAGTGGGTAATAGTTCAAGTATTGTGAGATGGATTTTAATTCTGTCTAGCATGTACAAGTAAATGACAATTTGCAGTGTTTGGTGCAATGGAATGTATGCTATTCAGATGCCTGTATAAATTTAAGTTTTATTGGCATCTATAGCATAAACAAGGTGCCCTATCTGTTATCTCTTCATAGAGTACTCTTGTTGTATTCAACCAAAGTGTTGCAAAAAAATATAAAGTCATTACAGCTTCTGGATATTTTTCTACACTTTGGGGTTTTCATCAAGATTCAGAACCATTTTCAGAGAGTGCATGCCCTAAGACCCTCTCTGTCACTTACAGAATGCTGCAAATTGACTCTATCACTTTACCTGCTGCTGTAAATTGGCTCTGAGCACACATAATGTGTCAGGTTTGCCTACTCACTTTCAGTTTTCACCCGCCTCTACTGGGCATATCTAGGAGTAATGGGATGAAATTGAGCAAAGGAAAATTTAGACTGAGTATCAGGAAAATTTTCCTAACAGTGAGATCTATTAGAATGTGGAATAGTCCCCCAGGAAAAGTGATGGAAACCCCATTGCTAGAATCATTAAAAATAGACTGGAAAAAAACCACAGTAAAAATACAGTAGAAAATAATCTGCATTGTCAGGGGATGGACAAGATGATTCCCTAGGTTCTCACAGGCTCTAATTTCTAGGATTTTAGGAGCTGAGCTGCATCAGTATTAAATTCCCTGAATGCCCAAGATCATCTAATTGAAACAATAGAAAGTTTGCTCATAGGCATGCCAGGGAGAGTGCTCAGTAATGATCAGGCTGCATTACTGCTGAGAGTGTATCACTTGATCTGCACTGTACAAAGAAATAAGGAAGGAGACAATTTTTATCACAATTTACCCTTTGCTAAAGCTGTTCTTGTAAGTCAAATATGCTGCCTTGATTCAGCATTGCTGATGTTATAGAAAGTGATCCTAGAAGCAGGTAATAATGAGTCCCGATCACAGTTTGTCATGGTGGAGTTTTGTATCAAAAGCTAGCCACACGTGTTCAGAATCAAAATTTCCCTCTGCAACACAACATACTTTCTAGCATAGCTCTATTCTCCTTTCATAGCACACACACGCCATGCACTGCCATTTCATTCGTCCATGGAAGACTTGTCTGTATATTGAGGGATAATGGATTATCTCCACAGGGAAAAGACACTGATTCTGAGTTTCTCCTCTCTAAAGTGTGAGCTCACTAATAAGATTTCCCCATTCTCATTGCTCATAATATTTCACAATCACTGTTGAAATCTCAACTAATGAAAAAATTAAAAACAAATTTCCAAAGCAATACTAGGTAGTGTAGCCATACCAGAAGTCAGTGCTACTTTCTTACATCCAGCAGTATCAGTCACATCCCTCCTTGCTGCGAGTAAGACACCAAAAAAGAGGAGGGAAAAATGACTTGCCAAGCTAACCACACAGAAGAACAGGCTATCCTACATCTGGCTGAAGAAGCCACAAATTCAGAAAATCCTTTTATTTTTTTCGAGTGGATTGCTACAATTATTTTCTTCTCATTTCTTGCAATACTCTCCCATCCCTGATGACATCTAACGCATGTTAGATGTGGGTGCTTTTCTGGAGCCAAACATGAAGACTCAGAAGGTGAGTGCGGTGGAGCATCATTCATGTACTTTTAGCACAGGATTCTCCTCTGTTCCTGTGCACATCCTGGAAAAGCATGCTGGAAAGACCCTTCACCTTATCACGCAGCAGGGCCTCTGCTGGGAAGTTACGTACTGTAATAGATTTGTAACTTTTATTTCCAGGGCTGGCCAAGAAAAATATATTGGAGAAACTGAAAATAACTAAAGCAACTGCCTTAGTTCGTGGCAACCAACTCCCAGAGTTCCCTTCTCAGATTTTAAAAGCAGCAAAACTTAATGGCTCAGACTTCCAACCCTGCTCTGGATCCCATGTCTCTGCAGATGTGGATGGAGGGGAAAGGGCTTGCAGCCATCTAGAGGGTCTTCAAGGGCTGTTTGTGGCCAGGACACCTTTACTCAGCTGCACACCTTGGTTTGGCAGCACTCCTGGGAGAGGGGCACTTGGATGCCTTGGGGGAGAAGCCAGACCACAGCTCCCCATCCCTTTGCGTGGCTGTGACGTGTTGCAGATCAGCACTGCAGAGACAGGACTCCAGAAGGCGTGGGCAGCCCCATGGCCAGCCTGGGACCCTGGACTGCACAGTTCAGGCTGTCCTCAGGTCCCACAGATCTCTCCCAGCCATCCCCCAGCTCCTCAGCCAGCTCCATTCCCTAAATTAAGGCAGACATTTCTCCATGTCACCTTCCAAAGTCCGCAGGTCAGAGTCCTTAGTAGCAAAGCCCCAGAGTATCTCTCCTCCTTCAGGGGCTGCTCTTCACATGATGTGTTCATATGCATGTCATGCAACATGTGAATATGCCCACTGCTTCAATAGGAACAGCAAAAATGTCCTCCTCCTCTCCTTTTGAGGACTGGGAGGGTCTGATGAGAGCCTGGAGGTACCAGGAGATAATAGGACTGCCTTGTAATTTCTGACTGCCTATCCCTAGCTGATTCAGGTCATTAGAGCTATTTTGCAACATTCGCTTAATAACCTTGCAGACGCTCTCCCCCAACACTAAAATCATACACAGAAGGCCAAGGTTTAGGGAGATGAAGACAATGCTGATAATGAGTCCCTGATTGATTAAAAGTAAATACATTTTTATTCAGAGAAAAGGGCATTTGTTACCACAAACATTTCACCTTCAGCACAAATAGGAGTTGTGCTTACATTTACTAAGGGATTATAGCAGCACTACAACTAATTACTTCCCAGCAGCTATTGGCCTCAGGTTAGATGTGAGCTACTTCTGGCAATCTGTGATGTGGGTTCATGTAAAAGGGGGCCCGTATTTTCATCATCTTGGTAGAAAACAGTGCAACAGTGAGGCATGAGTGAATATACTATGCATAATGCAATACAAAATAAGAGCTTATTATAAGGAAAGGACTCAAGGAGATCAAACAGCATTAGTCCATCCCACCATTTTATGTTATGAGAGAGATATTAATTATTCTGTCTGCATTTTGTAGATGGCCTCAAGTTGTACAATTATCACATAGAAAGGTGCACATTGCTGGAGACAGATTTCAGATTCAGACTCTTTGATTACTTTCACTTGCATGAAATCAGTTGTATATTCCTAATGTGACCCAAGTATGTTTTTGATCAGTAAAATGTTATTTGTCCCTAAGATATTTACCAGACTTCTGGTGTGAGATTTCTGTTTTTCTTCTGGAATCCCAACACAGTCACATCTTTGCTATTCTCACATGAATTTCTGAATTCTCTACCCTTCCACCTAATGTTTTTGCTAAGTTGCTGGCAAGAGATGAGATTACTTTAAAAATACCTATTAGGATTCAAAGAAGGAGGTTCCTTCAGGTCCAGGCAATGAACTGCTCTGACATTATTGAGTTATTCATAACTTTAAGCAGTTACAAATTACTGCTATTAACCGAATCCTGTAATTACAGCAAGCAGCTAGGTTTTGTAGCATAATTTATGATATAGATAGCTTTTAGTGCATGTCTTAGAAAGTTAAAACTCATGGCATGCAGAGAAATGGCTTTTGCAGTACTGTGAAAATATGTGTTGTTCTTTAAACTGGGATCTGATTTAGATGATAATGAAAAAAAAAAAAACAAAAAAAACCATTCACTCTGGATGAGAGAAAAGTCCTTACTCTGATTAAAGTAGTTCAAAAATGGTGTCTTCTAGCCTAAATGAATTCTCTCACCAGATGGGCTGATTTTCACCATGACATGAGAAAAATCCTCCTTGAAGGCCTCTCACTGGAAAGTTTGTTTAGACAATTGGTCTGTAGCATCATGAAATTGCTGACTGACACTAGTCAATCCATTTGAGACAAACCCTGGAGTTACTGCTCTCAGGGACTGTGTTAGAGCAAGCAGAGACCTCAGCGCAAGCGTCCAATAGCCCTGTGTTTTTACCCAGCAGAAACACACCATCACATACTGGCCACTTCTTACACCGACACAGCAGGTGCTGGCACCACTGGATCCTCTTCTGTCTTGAGATTAGAAAAATAAAGAGTGCTTTAATTGCAAAAACAAACAGATGTTGGGATTTCTGGAGGTCAGCATATAAAGTATTGCAAAGTGCCTTCCATGGCTGGATGTAACATCCAGCCGCGAAGCTGGCGTTCATTTTTGTGCTTCCTACCTGCAGTAATGACAACTCCAGCCTCTCTTCACTACTAGCCATACCCCATTGCTCACCACACCATGAGAAGAAGGTCTTCTGGAGGTTATTGAAATCTGGGGTTTTCCTCCACTTGTATTATCTTCCATATGGTCAGGAAGAGGTAAGTAGCCCTACATACAGTTCAAGCAGGATGAAACAGTGATTTATATTTCCTATCATGAATGTTTGATCTTTCTCTTGTAAGAAAAACAGTAAGCTTGTTTAACAGTAAAGACTGAAGTATGTCTTTTTCTGAAAGTAACATTATAAAAATGGTACCTTACTCAGCAGATCTGCTCTTGTGTATTGTGGACCACTGCTGCCTGTGTTCAGAACTAAAAAGTTCATCATTTCTAGCCCTGCAAAACCAACCCTCTTCAGGATGAGTGAGCTGGTTCCTCTCTTTTATATCACTAATAAAAATTTTTAATCCTCATCAGTTAATCAGCCAGTCAGTAAACAAGTTTGTAAACCAGTTTGCCTGGATATCTCCCTTTTTCCCATTTAGTGTCAGCATGAATGAAATTTCTTCTTGTGTAAGAGACCAATAATGTTTACACAAGAAAAATGCTTGCATATCTTTGCTAGCAGAGATTTCATGACATGAAGGTGATGCAGTGTAAAGAAACTTTGTTTTGCCTTCTGAGTGTGGCTGAGTTTGCAGTGGACAAAAAGTGACAGTTAAATAGCAGAAATCTACAAAAAACAAACTTCTGCTAAGGCACATGGGAATTCAAATGGGGAAAAGGTGAGTAAACAGCTTGGGATTTGGCCCTGAGAAAGTTCACACACATGAAACATCTCTTAAAACTTTACTGAATGGACTATCAAATACAGATTTCTTGGTGGAGGTTGTCTTTTCAAAAGGGCAAACATGAGGCAAGCTCTCAGCATTGAGTGTGTTTTTACTGTAAAAACAACTTGTTTGCTTATGTATGAATTAGCTTTCCAAAGCTAGAAAACCAAGAAAATATTAAAAATCTATCCATTACTGCTGAAGCTAGTAGGCACAGTCAGAGCTTCTCCCATTTCTCCCTCACACTATTCCTCAGAAAGGAATCACAACTTGTGAGCAAAGTGATTCAGAAGCCAACATCTTTCCTATACACACCTAGAGCAGTTGCCCCACTGAAACTGGAGGTAACAAATAACAGGGCATGCCTGTATACTAGTTGCTTCTTGAGGTCTTCATAAACAGAGGCTCTCTTTTAATGAAAAGATAAACTTCCCATCTGTTAGGATTGCAAATATTGTCACTGCTTTTATGATCTTTATTAATGACAACTGTTCAAGCACCACTAATAATAGTCCTCTTATTTTCCATTAAGAGGCTGGCCACTCCCTTGCCTATGTTGATCAACATAAGGAAGGAAATATTCCTCAGTGCATGACAGCTTGTCCATGTCTACTAGAGACTCTGACAGGATTTTAAACCCCAGTACCACAGAGATGTTGAATTCAAAATCTGTAAGGGAGGCTTAATACAATGGAGCTGTCAGGTTCTCTGGGAAATCTGGGTAAAATCCTTAGTGGACTCCTGAGTTTTGAAGATCAGAGATCTACTGCTAATACAGAATACAGTTTGCCCAGGACCAGCAGGGATGAATCAGGGTTTCTTTAGTTGCCCAAGCTTGTACAAAGATCACTTAAAAAAGGCAAAAACCTCTTGTCGCCCAAACTCAATTACTTGTTCCCCAAACACTTCTGTCCAATGTGGAGAGACAGCCAAGAAATTTGGAGGAGTAAAGCTCTTAGAGGGATGGACTGGCACCACTACATATTTGCACTGCTTACAGGGTGAAGTTACTTAGGCGCTGCGATGTCTCAAGATATACACTTATCACAGTCTGAAGTGTGCCTTAAAGAGCACAGGAGCCTCTGTGGGAACCCCCCCATGGCACATTGTGAACTTCATCTGGATGTGATCACCACAGCTGCAAATCCATCTTCTGTTTCCATTACACATTCTATTAGTTTGCCATGCTTCCCCTTTAGCATACATCAGCACAGCTCTTTATTTTAGCATTATTAATTTTTGACATGAAGTCTCTCTAAACATGGTAAATACAGAAAGTAATTGGTATGTTAAACAGGGGAAGCATAATGAGTCTTATGTACAAACGCGACTTGCTCCTGCTGCAGAGTTGGACTGAAACAGAATACAAAACTGAGCTGCCAATTTCAGCAGGAACTTCTTCACCAAGTCCCCTGGTTCACAGGCAGTGCCTCGACCTCTCCTGTGCTTATGATACATTCATTCACAATTTAATGGCTGAAATGACTTTGAAGCTTTCCCAGTGGAACCAATTTTCACCCTCTGTGAATATAAAGCTCCAGCCTTTCAGCAAAGAGTTTAGTTTGGTGATAAGTTAACATGTGAGGCCAGCCTGAGAAAAAATCTTGACTGATGCCCTGATGGTAGGGCTTTCACATTGTAACTTGTGGTGACGACATAGGGCTTTTGGGGAGACATGCTCTTCAGATTAATTCTGGCTGATGGGATATTTTGTCAGAGAGATGTTCTGTGTAACCAGAGAGGCTGCTGCAGCATGTCAGCACTGATGGCAGATCTTTGCTAGGAGGAACGGATAGGGAAGTCACAGCCCATTTGAGTCCATGCTTGTTGTGGTAAGGGGTGATTATGAAATACAGGATGAGAATTTAAGGATGAGATATTCTCTAAATTTGGTGAGAAGTCAGTGGAAGAGGGAGGCATATTGGGAAGGATGAGAACAAGAAAAACTAGGGAAAAAAGCATACAAACAACTTTTACATAAGCTTCAAAATACTACCAACCCCAGCTTGTCTCTTTCTCTTTATTTTAGCCTTTATAAAGCTTTCAGATTTTTAGTTTTGCTTTGGAAATTGTGCATACTAAATACAGTTATTCCAGCTGTTACAGTTTCAAATCCAATAATTTTTGTCCAGAATCAAGGCTGAAAGATCAGAATAAAATTATTGTACAATCCAGAATCAACAAAACACATATTGAGAAGCTGTTTTCCTGCCGGCTCTATGCCTTTGGTGGAAATTCACAAATAAAAGACAGATACAGTCGGCAGCAAGATGGGGCCACAATATTTGACCAAGAATGAAGCTGACATACATCAGCAAAACACCCACAGACAGCAGATTCAGGAACCTGACCTGTCTGCTGCTTTACCCATGGTACTGCATAAATAATTAATCGTACCTGCCAATGTACCAGGTAACACCAGGTAGTTCTCTGCTTTTTGTTTTTTACTACAATCCTTGATCTTTTTCTGTGTTAGCTGTCGTAGAAGAAGAAACTGGAAGAAAGAGAGCAGACCCTTGTTACTTGTGTAATAGCCTACCTGCTTTCTCAGGTTATACTTGAAGAGGGGTTGTTGACAGGCTATAAAATATCTCAGCTGTTCCTGACAGGAGAGAATCAGAAGAAAAAGACAGTATCTACCTTATTCTGAGTTTGGTGCGTGAACCAAAAGAACACATAGAAACAATTTTTGCTTGGAACATTTAAAATAGGGCACTATAATGTCCCATATAATAGGTACTAGAGAACAAGCAGAAGCTCATAGCAGGATAGATTTAATAGCACAACAGTTTCTTTCAATTTGGTTTTATGCTTGGGTTTCAGAAGAACCCTGAAAACAGTCTAGAGACAAAATTTTTCTTTTCTTTTTCTTTTTAACACCTTTGTGATCTAATTTAAGAATAACATTTCATTCTGGACAAGGCTGATAGCTGAGTCCTGAAACATACATTCTGCAATTCAGCAAGTACATAAATAAAAAGGACAAGTAGTGCTAGGATCTTCTCTGAGGAAACATCAGAGGTAAGTTTCAAATGCTGAAATGAAATACTGAATTCAGCTGAGGTACCTATGCTCAGTTTCAGGCAAGCAGCCAGCAAACATGTGTCCCTTTTTCTTTGTTTCTCCTTCTAGGGGTTATAATATTACTACTATTTCGATTTAACATATGTTTTCTGAAGGAGCATGGAAGCCTTGCCCCATGTAACTCACATAGCTCTGTAAAAGAAACCATAAAACTCACCAAAAAATGAGTTAGAAAACCCAGCACAGTGATTTTAAGACTAAGTCCCAGAACCTACATGAATAGTATGCCTTAATGATGCAGAAGCTGGACAATAGCCTATGATCTCATAAGGAATACAGTTTCAACTTGGGCCTGATAAACCCAAGTACATAAACTTGCACCTGCACTTTCCAAGTGCAAACACCTGGCTTTGCTTTATAGAAGGAGTCAAAAGCCTGGATTCTCTCTTTCAACAGCCTTTTCTAAGTGCAAGGATTGGAATCTGTACCTGCAAATCACATTCCTGGGCTACACCTAGTGACACCCTAATAAACTGCAATGCTTCTGGCTATGCTGTCTTCAGAACTTCACACAACACTGAATGCATTCACTTTAGAAAAATCACAGAGAAGTCATCTTCTATCACAGGCAAAGAATCCTGAGTCTGAAATCATGGGTCTGAAACTCTGCTTCTGATAGATTTGTTACACCTTCTCCTCCCACCAAATAAGGGCTACATTTACATAGCAGATTACTGAGCCCTAGGTAGATGACAGTGTAGAGGCATTTTCCAACTCTTGTTCTCAAGAAAAAAACCTTAATCTGTGACCTGATCTGGGCTCAGACATCACTGTACCTTTTAGACACTTT
This sequence comes from Anomalospiza imberbis, assembly GCF_031753505.1. Classification (NCBI taxonomy): domain Eukaryota; kingdom Metazoa; phylum Chordata; class Aves; order Passeriformes; family Viduidae; genus Anomalospiza; species Anomalospiza imberbis. The sequence goes on from NC_089681.1 coordinate 46,174,223, forward strand.
CCTAAGCTTGTCTGAATGTTGACAACTGTCCAAATGCCCAAAATCTAAGGAGAGAGATTGAAGCATTTTTGAATTTTATATTCAAACAGAGACTCTGCAAATTGTGAGGTTGGTTCATGGATTTAGAAAGATAAAGAATCAAGACTGGAGGTGAAGATAGGGTTTGTGTTTAGACCCATTATGATTTTGAATGCATGACCAAGATGGCACCATCAATGGCGCTTCCCATTGGTCATCCCAAACTACTTCATCTGCAGGACAACTGACAAAAGTGTCAGCAGAAAACACCCATTGATAAATGAACAAACACATGTCAGGCAGAACCTCTGGACTCTTCTGAAGTGGATTAGCAGCTTTTTAGATGTCATCAAAAGCAAATAAAACAAAGCTTTCAGAGCTGGCTGTGCAGGATGCTCCACACACAGCTTGAATCACCTCACTTTTGGTAATGGTCTGCCACAGAAGCCCTAATCAAGAGTGTGTGTGAATTTTACTTTCATGAGATGACAGTTCCCAAGTGAAAGGACACTTCAGCTCTGATAAAACTTTCCTTCTATTGTCTGAGGTTTGTTTGTTTTCTGGCAAACCCCAGCACTGCCTCTGCTTTCTGTGCAGGCATGCATTTCCCAAGCTTGTGCAGGGAGGCCAACCAAAGTCTTTGGAGGCTTCTCAGTAGTATTGCCTGAAGCAAATACCACAGCTCAATAGCAATTTAATATTGTAATCAGGGAGCAAACTGTGCAGTTTTGGCACATTGTGATAATTATTAACTACATGTATTAGTGTTGTGATTCTAGTAACTAATATTTACAAAAGGTTCCCTGTGTGGGGAAGACCTCGCCCAGACATGAGCAGTTGAGCTATTCCTGAGTGATTGTCAGTGGGTCTTTAAGCCTCTGCTCATGTTCACTGCTTAAAGATAAAACATCAGTACTTAGAAATTGTACATCAAAAGACCTATTTCATGAATAATAAATTCTCAGAGTGTAAAACCATACCAAGTGCCAGAACGTTTTGTGAATTTATGGGGAAGTTTTCCTGTGGAAAAAAAAATCCTAGAAGATAAGATTAAAAAAGCACATCTCAAATTCCCTAAAATAATAGAAAGAAGATTGGATTTAAACATTAAATCACTCTTGCTTTTCAGATTTTTGTTTCATGCCATGATGTCTCTCTTTCTCCTGCTTTCCCATTACTATTAGAATTAATGACCTTATGAACCTCAGTTCAGAACTCACAGGCAAGGGCAGAGATAAGCAACAAGCAAAATGTTCTCTAAACTCAAAATATGTAATTTTCAAATTAAATTTCTGTGTGCAGTTATTATGTCCAGGCTGACTCAAGGTTGAAGCAAAGTTGCATTCCTCTTTGTGTCTTCACCTGGCTGAGCATGCTGGTGAGGAGTGAAGGTGGTTGGGTGAGAACATCTGCATCAAAAAAAGATGACCTGTACAGTAAGCTTGACTAACCTTGAACATCTTAGCAGTCCTACTCAGAGTACATAACTGTATTTCTTGCACTGATCAATTGTGTGGTTTTCCAAACAGGTGGGAACATAAACAAATACATTCTTGACATGGAGTCTCTTCTAGTCTGTGAGCCGTACCTCATAACTGATGTGAGTATATGCACACAAAAAAAAGTAATTTAATTTTTAATGGCATCATAGTTCGGAAAAAGATTTTCTCATGCAACTTAGCCTCTGTGTAGTTTCTTCCCTTCAAGCTCACCAATATTTCACACAAATTTTCTGGCAGTATTCAAAGTGCCTTTTAAATTATGTATGTTTTTGGCTAGTATGCCAGACTTGTAGTCTAAGAGACTAAACTTCCCTACAAAGAAGTCATGATTTGAAATTGTTTATTTTGCTGCATACTCACATTAGATAGGGCAGTGTCATAAACAATACAATGCCATTCCTTTAACAACTATTTAAACAAATTAGCAAGTAAAATATATCCTTAGCTTCAGGTAGCTCCTATGTCAGAGGACGCAGACATAAACATGTACTTCTCAGAATTCAGACCAGTACTGAGTGTTGTATTAATGTGGAAGACAAAGATGGTTCTTTCTATGTGTTTGTAATATATGTAACAACCAGGAGATGACTGAGGGATGAAGGCAGGAAGTAAAAGTAACCAGTGAGGTGATGCTGGATAACATGGTCAGTGGTGATTGCAAAGCACTAGAACATATCAAAAAGGAAATTACAGAGGCAGAAGGACATGTACAAGGAGATAGAGAAGCCAAAGGAAAATCAATTTCTAGAAAAAAGTTAGGGAAATGGTATCTGAAGTTGTTCACAGGTTCAGGAGAGCAGAGATGGCTATGAAGAGGTCAATGAAGACTTCACCTGACTGCAAGGCACTGGAGACAGATTGAAGGAAGCTTTCTGTGGAGCAGAGAAGGAAATACATTGCAGAAAGATGCGTGTGATGTGTGTAGGGACAGGATGTCGACTAGGATTGGTTATATAAGTATATGAAGTATACAGTATTAATACTGGTGTACATAGAGTATTAAAGATGTTGGTAATTTTGCCTTGTAAATTTTGTCCACATCAAAGGTCAAGACAATCTAAAAGATTTCTACCAGAAACAGTAAAATGACATACTTCATATTTATTTTTTCTATTTTATAAATTATAAACATAAAAAAATATGTTCAAATCTAATCAGATAGTGTAAACCTATATATGTATGTACACAACTCATCCAAGACTAAATCATGTATTTCTCCCCAATTTACAATTTTACCTGTTTCACTCCAAGTAGATATTTTAAGATTAATAAATCAGCCACTCCAAATTCCATTAGTCTCACACATTACTGCTAGGGCACATAGCTGTAACATTAGTTTTTATAAATTCCTTTAATTAAAGCAATTATGTCAAAGATAAGATATGGTAAGCATATAATATTTTAAGTAAACATTTGTGCTTGTTTTCAGAATTAGTCGAAACAGGAATTTGGCTACAGTTAGGGCTCTTCACTGGTTCTGAGTTCTGTAATAAGGAAGGGGAAAGGTAAGTGTATGCCTACTTTTAAGTATGTGCTTCGCTTTTTTAACCTGCTGTGAAAGCAGCAAGTTAAGGGGACTAAGTACATACCTGAAGGAAAGTATGTGCTTGACTGCCTTGCTGATCTGAGCCTAGAGACAGTAGGCTTCTGAAAAGGCTGTTGGCACACTCACCACATCAGTTCAGGGACAACAAACAATTTTTTTTTCACAAGCTACTTAACAATTGAAGGGACCAAGAAGGCAATTAAGTAACAAATTGTCTTTGACAGCAAAAACAGTTAAAACTCATTTTTTTCTCTGATGTGGACACTTAATTCTAGCAAACCAGTGCAAAGCATGGCAGTGATACCACCATAATTGCAGAGATGATGAATTTTGGCCTAAGAACAAATACTTTCCAGTGTGCAAAAAGTTATTAAATCAGGGTCATGGTCAAAGCTGTGGAGCTGTACTTTGTACCCTTTAAAATGTACTATGGGGTGGGTTAGGTACAAAAAAAAAGTCAAGAACCTAATACTGCTCTTAGTCTACCTGTAAGTGCCCAAGTTTAGACTTGCGACCCTAACACCCCTGAATATATCTGGAAGTGCTAAAGATCCACCTTATAGTGGATTTCTAGAGTTCATGTTCTCTGAACACCTTTAATAAACTTGGCAATGTTTGGCTTCTGTGTCAGTCTAATATTTTCTGAGATCCACAAATAAAAGGTTTTCTCAGTCTCTAAGTGGAATGTTGCTGCTAATACTTGTGATGAAGATTAGAGGGAAAGGGAGAAAAGGGGGAATTACCTCTACTGTCCTTTCATCTAATAGCACAGTGATTAAAATCCTTGCACAGTATACAGCAGAATTTGGTTAAAGCACTAGATAGCTAACAGAAACAGTTACCATTACCTCTTTTGTACATACTCTAGTTTGATATTCTTTGATGCAAAGAAAATTATATCATACCAGGCTACATAATGATGTAAATCCCAAATGAAAAAACAACAAAAAAAGCTGTAACATGGTAACCTTCAGGAGATCATTAGAATATTGAAATGTTGTGAGTTTCTTAGAATCTTGAACATTTACCACAGCGAGCCCCCAAATCTCCTTGTTTCTCCATAAACATTGAGAAAGAAAGTCTGAATACTCCTGTCTCTCATAAGAAATTACTCACCCTAGGCAAATAGATGACTAGGGCTTTGCAAAGCTGGGATGCATTCTATTGTTATGAAATTGTTTATATACAAAAGACAGTCTGCCTACTAATATTTATAGATGAGAGCAGTTAAGGAAACATTAAAGGTCCATAACTTTTTACTATAAAATGCATATACTACAAAAATGGATTCTGTTTGTGGTGGGTTGTAAGGGGCAGCAGTAGTGTCTCTGAATAAGCAGAATAAGCAGCTCATAGAGCAGTTCCCCCCTGCCTCTTCCACTGCTGTTGCCTCTGGCTCTGTTCTGTTTTGCTTTTTTTTTTTTTTTTTTTTTTTTTTTTTTTGCCTGCTAAGGCCAGCTGCTTCCTTGATGGTTGGATCCTCTGCCATGGTCTGGGCTGCCTCAGGGATGTCAAGGGACCACCTCCACTGGGGCCAGCCAGGCTCTCTTGGTTGTGGTTTATCTGCCCGACGGGCCTGGGCAGCAAGGCAGAGATGCTCTTCTTTTCTTACTTTCTTATCTTTCCCTCGCTATCCCAGCAACAGTGACCTGTATCACCTTGCCTGAATGCATCAGTTCTGCTACCGCCGGGACCTGGTGCAGGCAGTTGTAATCAGGCCTTCTTCCCAGCTCCTGATGTGTTTGAGTTTAGCAGTGCTTACCCTCCTGGTCATTCCCATGACTGTCAATAGCACAACATCCAGAGGCGAGGTGTTGTGCCTTCTCATGTCTAGGCATTCATGAGGTTATGCCTGAGCAACAGCTATGTCCAACTCTTCAAGAGGTGTGCAAAGGAAGGGGGAATATACAGCGCACAGAAGTCTTGAAATCATAGAATCAGAGAATCTTTCAGGCTCGGAAAGACCTCGAAGGTTGAGTCTGACCATTAACCCAGCACTGCCAACTCCGCCATATGATGGTTTTAAGTGCTACAGCTACTCTTCTTATAAACAAACCCCTCCAGAGATGGTGACTCAGCCACTTCCCTGGGCAGCCTGTTCCAATGCTTGACAGCCCTTTTTCCCCAACATCTAATCTAAACTTCCCCTGACACAACTTGAGGCCATTTCTTCTTGTCCTGTCAGTTATTTCTCTGGAAAAAGAGACAGATACCTACCTTGCTACAACCTCCTTTTAGGTTGTTGTAGAGAGTGATAAGATCTTCTCAAAGCCTCCTTTTCTATGGGCTAAAAAACCTCAGTTCCCTCAGCCATGCCCTGTAAGACTTTTTCTCTTTGTCCACTAATCCTCCATGCTCCCTGGTCAGGGAGCTGCTGGCCAAGGTAAGTGCCTTGCTGCATTTTTGGCAGGGTTCCTGTGAGGCTGCCCCCATCTAGTGCTCTGTGAAGTCCCTTTGATACTTCACTTTGAGCTCACCACTCCTGAGACACAGATTTTGCAAATGGTGTTGCTAGTTGAGGACTTCTAATCAAACCTCCACAGTAAGAGAGAAAGGGGATTATTTAGCATGACATTTGTCTGAGAAACATTTGACGGGTCTCAATGAACATCTGACAGTGATGACAAGGATTGCAGAAAATTGTAGGAAACAGATAATTCTGGCAATTCTAGGAAGCATCCTGTGTGGACTAGGGCTGGCCCCATGTCTCCTGTCATGTAAATTGTGGTAGTCCTGTCTGACATTTGCAACTTGGAGCTCCAATTTCTACATACAAAACCAACATTCAAAATAAATGTTAAACATTTTCGCCCTGCTCTGAAAAATGCGAAACTCAGAAATCATTAAAACCAGAAGGGTTCACAAAGCAAGAACTTCATTGAATTATTGTTATGCAAAACGTTTTTGGGAAGAAAGTGTAATGAATAACAAACCATTCTGATTAATTGAAGTGCCAGTAAATTAGGGCTACTGAAGTTTAATGATAATTGAAATCAAAATACATCTTTTAAAAAACCCATGACAGTAAAATTCTCAGCTTTATCCATATTGGGTTGTTCTTGGAATAGCAGTTCATGCAAAATTTTAAAGGTCTGAGTATATGACAAGAAAATATCTCAAAATCTCCAATCGACACAATAGGAAGTCTGTTTTCAGAATAGTCATATATGTGACACAGGAACATCATAAGGCACTTTCCATCATTTCACTCAGTTTTAAAGGATTCCTTTAACAAAGTTTTTCAAATAAAATGCTGCCAGAATTAACATGAGGAAAACTGTAGTATCCTTTCCAGCCTCCTGGAGCAACAAGAAGAAAATCACGTGGAATAGCGGGGGATGTTCAAATTGTATTTTGCACTTAGAATAACTAGATTTCCTTACACAAAATTCTTGCAGTGGATCCAGTATGGTGCAGATTGATGAAACATTCCTTGGCACGTGTAGAAATCTTCCTAAAACCAAAAAGCTGGAAGCTGTGGGTAGGGAGGTTAACATTGCCTCTGATAACTTCTGAGTCTGAATCCAGCCTGATGCAAGGCCAGATCTGTCAGGTAATATTTTGGCTGTTTCCTTGCCCTTCCTGGTGGAAAGCTTCCTTTCCTTTGATATGTTGGAGGATCTGCAAGGCCAACTCACCACTCACAGGAGCCTGGTAGACTTCTGCTCTTCAAAATGCAGTAAATGATGGAGCTAGAAAGACTGCTTGATATCTCGCAGCATGCAACCCTTTTTCAGTTGCCCAAAACTCAGTCAAATTTTAATATTAAAAAATTATGCCTTTTTCTTTCCTTATATCAAGAGAGAAACTCAAGATTTTTGCAGACTTTTACAAACCACATATTGAAAAAAGTCCAGCCTGTGAACTCGGGACATTTCACAGCAATGCTGCAGACCTGTGTCAACAGATTCTGACGCTAGTTCAGGAAAGGCATTAGTTAATTTTGATTTCTCAGCTCTCTCTTCAGTTCTGTTGTCATAATTAGTAAGTCAACATTTACCCACATCTATCATGAGACCTAGGAAAACTATTAGTTGCAAACAGCTGATTTGTTGAATTTAGCTCTGTTTCCTAATTGTGGTTGATCAACGACCACATTTTAATTTCTATTAATTTTATTCGCTGCATAAATTCTTCTGTGAGTTGTTAATCTGAATATATTTTAGCCTATGAATTGCTTACAGACTGGATGGTGTATCAGAGTTTTTGTGAGCTGTAATTCAGTTTGTTCCTGAAGGATCAGTAGAATCTCAGTCTATTGTTTCTGGTCTGTAGGTGCATAGTCTCCAAAAATATAAACTGATTTAAAGATAACTTCTGCAGACAGTTTGGAAGCTTTTTGGAAATAAAAGTTCCAGGACTATTTGTTTCATTGTCTTTTTTAATATAAATTTATGTACAAACATTTCTCCTACTATGTGTATGCAAAAACACTGTTGAACTCCTACCGAAAGTAACAGAAATATTCTGACTCAAATTAAAAAGAATCCCATAAAATTCACTGTGGATAACATGAGAAAATTATTGTCCAATTAAAGGATGGAGGGTTTTGATTAATTTTTGTCTTCCTTGGATTCTTAAAACTGATCCTCAGAGAGACTTTCCTCCTTTCCTATTCTTCCCATTATTCCCCTACCTGTTGGCACCTTACTGGTCTCAGAGACACATTGATAATTTTTTATATTCTTCCCAACTGACAGCCTGGGAGAAGGCCTTTATTTAAAAAGAAACACAATATGGCAATGTGATTTTAGAAACATAAAAAGAAAAACTGCCTGTTCAGTCTCAAGATAACTGAGAGGGGGACCACATTAATGTGGGTATGTATGTAAAGGGTTTCTGTCAGAAGGGTGGACGCAGTGGTGGTGCCAATCAATAAGACAAGAGGCAACAGGCAGAAACTGATGCACAGGAAGCTCTGCCTGAACATGAGGAAGAAGTTCTTTACCGTGGGGATGACTGTGCACTGGAACAGATTGCCCAGAGAGGCTGTGGTGTCTCCCTCACTGAAAAAACATATGGACACAGCCTGTGCAATGTGCTCTTAGGATGACCCTGCTTGAACAGGGAAGTTGACCAGGATCAGCAGGTGACCCACTATGATGTCTTCCAGCCTGACCCATTCTGTGATTCTGTCAACATGAAAAGAAGCTGCATAACTTTTCCTGAAATGTTCAAAAACCCATCGAACAGAGGAAAGTGTCACTCTAAGTACAGCTCACCAGACTTGATGGTACTTGTGTGTGGAGGAGACATGACTGACATCCATCAACCCAAGGTGACTGCTGGCCACAGCCCTTACCAAAACAGCTGTGCCAGGCTTGCCTGCACCAGCTTCAGTGGCTTTTGATGGCAATTTTTGTGCAATGCTTTTAGATGGCAGAGAAGAGTGGCTGTCAGTGTTGACTGCATTAGTACCGAGCTGCTTTATGATTCCCTTGCTGATTGCCAAGGCCTGCAGGGAAGGATCATCTCTCTCCCAAGGACCTCAGTGATGCCTGACCATTGCCATGCACTGGGAAGCTTGAAAACATTACCAGAAATGTTGTTTGGAAAATGGATTGTTTGTATGTGTGCATCACAGAATCACCAAATGGCGAAGGTTGGAAAGGACTGCAATGGGTCACCTGGTCAAACCTTCCTGTTCAAGCAGGGTCATCCTAGAGCACACGGCATAAGATTGCATTCAGGTAATTCTTGAATATCTCCAGTGAGAGAGACTCCAGCACCTCTCTTGGCAATCTGTTCGAGTATGTGGTCACTCACATAATAAAGAACTTCTTCCTTGTATTCAGGTGGAAATCCCTGTTCATCAGTTTCTGCCCATTGCCTTGTTGATAAAACATCCTGTTGCTTGCCACCACTGAGAAGAGCCTGGCTACATCTTCTTGACATCCTTCCTTTAGGTATTTATACACATTGATGAGATCCCCACTGACTTGTCTCTTTTTGAAGGTGAACAGGCCCAGCTGCCTCAGCCACTCCTTGTAAGAGAGATGCTGCAGTGCCCCCAGTCACCCTTGTTGCCCTCCCTTGGGCTCCAGGAGCTCCACGTCTCTCTTGTACTAGGGAACCCAGAACTGAACTGAACACAGTATTCCAGCATTCCAGAGGTGGCCTCAACAGGGCTGAGTAGAGGGGCAGGATCATCTCCTTCAACCTGCTGGCAATGCTCTAATGCTCTTCCTAATACATCCCAGTATACCACTGCTCTTGGACAGCTGGCTCACGGACAGCTCGTTGTCTAGCAGGATGCCCAGGCCCCTCTGTGCAGAGAATGTACCTATATATACATGGGTACATAGACAAAGCCGCAGAAGGCAGGGCTGGGCCTGCGGTCCGTAACATTGTGGATCACTGACAGCAACACCTGCGAGTCCTGGGGGACACAAACACGCGGAGACATTAAGAGCACCTGCACAGACGATGTCTCCGCGCGACGGGGCCCAGGCAGTGCTGGCGGGCCCGGGGCAGTGCGGGGCTGTGCCGAGGCAGTGCCGAGGCAGTGCTGGCGGGCCCGGGGCAGTGCGGGGCTGTGCCGAGGCAGTGCCGAGGCAGTGCTGGCGGGCCCGGGGCAGTGCGGGGCTGTGCCGAGGCAGTGCCGAGGCAGTGCTGGCGGGGCCGGGGCAGTGCGGGGCTGTGCCGGGGCTGTGCCGAGGCAGTGCTGGCGGGCCCGGGGCAGTGCGGGGCTGTGCCGGGGCTGTGCCGAGGCAGTGCTGGCGGGGCCGGGGCAGTGCGGGGCTGTGCCGGGGCTGTGCCGGGGCTGTGCCGAGGCAGTGCCGAGGCAGTGCTGGCGGGGCCGGGGCAGTGCGGGGCTGTGCCGGGGCTGTGCCGAGGCAGTGCTGGCGGGGCCGGGGCAGTGCGGGGCAGTGCGGGGCTGTGCCGAGGCAGTGCTGGCGGGGCCGGGGCAGTGCGGGGGCTGTGCCGAGGCTGTGCTGGCGGGGCCGGGGCAGTGCGGGGCTGTGCCGAGGCAGTGCTGGCGGGGCCGGGGCAGTGCGGGGGCTGTGCCGAGGCAGTTCGGCGGTTGTACCGGGGCTGTGCTGGCGGGGCCCGGGCCGCGGCCGCGGGGTGGCCCCACGCCGGGAGCCGGAGCCGTTGCCATGGCTACGCCGGCAGAGCCGAGCCGCGGTGCGGGAGCGCGGCTCTGCGAGCGCTCGTATCGATTAAACGAGATCTATAGATATAGGTATATATACACACATACATTGGCGCACGGGGACAGCGGCACTGAGGGGATCTGGTGCGGAGGTGGCCGTCAGATCCCTCCGCGGTCCCCGGGAGTGGGTGAGGGCCAGGCGTGTGCGGTGTCTGCCAAGGGCGAGCCTCCCCCGCCCCGCAGCACGCACCGTCCATAAAGCTCATCCTCTGGGTGCCGAGCTCTCGACCTGTGCTATCCTGACGGAAGGGGAGGCTGAGAGGAGCGCTCGGAGGAAAGCTGATTTGTTTTGGTGATGTTTATGGACAGCACTCGCCAGCGGGGCAGCACTCGACCCCTGCTTGCCCGCTCTCCTAAAGTCGCTGTCAGTGTGGACACCTCAGGTCATCCCACAGGGATTCCTTGGATGGCGGGTAAGGACCTGCCTGCTGGAGGAACTTCTCCTGTAATGTTCATTATCCTCTGCCTGACCTCGTCGTGAGGATGTAGTGACCCCCTTAGAATAACAGGACCCCCCTCGCTCCCAAGCCGGATGACCTGCGTGGGTGCATGATGCCTGTGTGGCCCTCTTGCCACCCCCATCTCGGGAAAATGGCACAATACGGTGCGGCAGTCTGCCGGCGGATCTGTTACTAAAGGAATTCATGCATCTTGCATCTTGAAGATGCATTATTAATGCCTGGACAAATCACATCAGGTGGAGCTCAGCAAGTCCCTGGCACTGCAAAAAGGAACAAAGGCTGGTTCTACAAGAGAGAGAAGGATGAGACAAATGATAACAGCTGGGAGTTTCTTGTCAGTAAGATGGCATAAAAACAAAAATGCTAAAATTGTTTGCACATAAGGCACGTTTATATTTTTACTGAGAAGGAAATTGCACATTGCACTGTGAAGAAGACACTTTATTTGTATCCTAATAAACATTACATTGTTGGGCATCTTTGAAATCCATGGCAAACTGGCCCAGCTTGCTGGCATTCAAATTACTTCCAAGCACAGTTTTGTTTAGTATCTGGAAAGAGCTATAAAGACTGGATTTGCAAGCAGAGGTCCCGATTTGCTTCTTGTCTCCTTCAAGTCAATGGCAAAACTCCCATTCACTTCAGCAGTAACAGCTCAGGCCAGAGTTTTTAGCAGTCTTCCAAAAGAAAGCAATGCTGCCTGCAACAGCACATGGGAAGGCATGGGCCCCATCCTCCTGGGCAGAGAGCAGCAGTTCTTCATCTCTCTAACTCTTGATAAGAACATCTAATCTGTGCAGCACAGGCTTTGATGCCAGCTAGCATTTTTGTCCCCATGGTGCAAATAGCTATCCAAAATCTGGGCCTTGCTGTCTTTGTTGCATTAGGAATGGAAGAGGATGATAGGAACCCAGGATTTCTTTGGGAAAGGCCCTGTTTATTTCCAGAGGTTGTTAGTACAGCAAAGTGCTATTACAGCAAGGCAGGAGCAAGCAAAGTAGTTCCATGTTTTGAAGCATAAGTCTCTTTTTCGGGAGCACTCAGCCAAGAAGAACTGTATTTTTGTTTCAACCTCTGACACTGCACCATGGTGGCTTTCCCAATGTCTTCTCTTTTCTCATTATTTTTCATTCCCTCACACATCCACCTAGAACATGCAACCCTCCCAGCTGTTTCACTCACAACTTCACCCAGAGGAGCTGCTGGTCTGCTCTCTGCTCCTGCCCTTTTTGTTCTTGCCTTGGGAAGCTGAGTCGGGCTCTGGGTGGTGACTTCTTCCTTTTGCCCTTAAATTAAAGGGCACTTAATTGCTGTTTCATTTAGTCTTAAAAAACCAAACTTCTGACTTTCACCTATACTGTGTTCTGTGATTGCTATTTCAGCACATAAGTACTTTACTTTTGACTTCAGAGTGACTGACTCAAAGGTGGCATTTTCTTTCATAAGAGTCTCTAAGGGCACACTGTTAACTCATGTTTAACTGACAAAAATCCCCAAACCATTTTCAGACATCTACAAACTTGGTATTTTTTTCTTCCCCCAATATATGATTCTATAGGATTCCTATCAAAACCATGTATCTAAATTTTAAAAAAAGTTATCAGAGTGCTTAAAAAGCATCTGAAGTAATTTTTTATCACTATAACAGTATGAAATGCATTTCCTCTAAGTCACTGAAAACAGGTCTAGCCTTTGGTGTGAAGTGGAGAGAATATTTGTTAGGGATACACATGAGATTGTAGGAGATTATTGAGATATCTCTAGCCATCACTACAGGGATAATCAGTCTCTCAGCGCAAGAAATAGGACCCAGTCAGGAGAGGCAAAAAAGAGAAAGGACAAACTAGACAGTTTTCTCTACAGCAAAAAGTAAAAAATGTGTCTCTCTAATTCTTTAATGTGTTGGCAAGCTGACAGTGGTAACCTTGTTTTGCCAGAACCAGTCAGATGAGGGAAGAACGTGACAGCAGGAGTATTGGTGTGAGGATTATGTACAGACAGGCATATTCTGAGGGTACTGTGGGGTTATGGATTATCTACATCCAGCCAGAAGATGGATCTATGAATAGTGAGAACATCTGCTCAGTGCTCACAGACAACCAGAAATGTAATGTTAGCACATAAAAGTAAAGGACTTGAGAATAACACTTCAAATATTTAGGATACTTTGATGTAAGTGGGTGAACATCATGGCACATGGCACACTGTGTTCAGGATTAATCAAATACTCTAGAGAAAAGCTAGATTTTGGGAAACAGAGATCAGGATCAGCACATCAAAAAGAACTGAAACTACAGGGAAGCTTTGAGCAATGAATTCATGAGAAGAGAACCTGCAAAGGTGAGGTTGTTTAGATTTGGCAGCTCTTAAGAAAGGAGTCTTTAGTCAGTATTCCTTGGAATTAAGGAATGGCAGGCATTTACAGTGGTTGAAGAGAGAAGGCTTCACCTGAATGCCCTGCAAACAGATGTGCCATTTGCTCTGGTACATGAGGCCCAGACATAGTTAAAGCACTCTCTTGTTTCCTTCAGTAAAACTCTAGTTTGATTAGACCCAAAGTGCATCTTCTGCTCATTGACTAAATTCTGAAAAGAGGATTTTATTTTATTAAACTGCAGACTAATGATTTCAAGCACATTAAAAAGGGGCATTTTTCCAAAGCTCCTTCTGTGTAATCTGTCTGTTAAATAAGAATCTTCCTGACATCCTAAAGGAAATGACATTCTATTTAAACATGTTACCTGCTGATCTACTAGAGAAGCAGGCCAGAAGTCTTTTCTGTTGGTTTGTGTATGCATGTGTGTGTGGTTGTTTCATGGCTCCTGGGTAATGTTATCCATATTTTTCTGTTTGGAGAATCACTTTTCCCTACGCACTCACCAACCAACATGAAACCACCTAATTATATTTTCATAATCCTGATTAAAAACCATCTAAATTATCCTGCTTGATGTACTCAAAGAGTTTGTTGATTGCTTTTTGATGTGTATTAGAGCTTTTTGCAGCCACATCAAATGGTTTGCTCCACAATGAAATAAAAAAATCTTGTAATATACATACGCACATCTTTAAAAAAACATATATAATTTATATTCTGCTAATTAAGCTACATCAAAACCAAGTCTATCACCATGAAATAATTGTGTAAAAGCTACTCACCTATTACAAGAACATTAATTTCCACTTTGCTTTTTTTTTCCCAAATATCGATTTTATCTTATACAAGGCAATTCAGCATTTCAAAGCCTCAGAGTCTCAAAGTGCTTTTCCACCTCCATGGAGACCTTAAATCTTGAATACAAAATCAAGTTTTAGAATAGAAAACTCAAGTAAATAATATTTTCATGCAGAATATGAGCCTTCTGCATAATGGATCACAAACATTTTAATTTTTCCTCTGTTGTTTTCACATCTTAAATACGTCACATCAAATCTTGAGAAAAGTTCTGTCTGCTACAGCTAAGGGGTTGATAAGAGGAGAGGAGAGGGGAGATGGGAGTTTGCAAAAAGTCTGACCCTGGGTTTGATGCTGATCCATAGTCTGTTTTACCAGGAGACAATCTCAATGTTCATCTGTAGGTTTGGTGCCAGTCTGGTTAATACTGAAGATTGTGTTGAGACCATATCATGCATCAGAATTTGAGGCTAGAATTCCTCAAAGCCATGAAGGCCAACCAAGGCCAGGTTGGGTGGAACTTTGAGTAGCCTGGCCTAGTGGAAGATGTCTCTGCCCAGGACAGGGGTGTTGGAACTGGTTGGTCTTCAAGGTCCTTTCCAACCCAAACCATTCTAGGATTCTATGACTTCAATAGGTCAGCTCATGAGCACATTGGAGTTAAGGCTTACTTTGTGGTTGTCCAGCTCCAATCACAAAGTCAGCATTCATTAAATAATAAAAAATAAAATAATCTTGGAAAACAATTAAATAATTCAAACTCTGCCTACTTGATATCAAATCTGTTGTCATATCAAATATTCATGTGAAATACATCTGTAGGTGTGTCTGTATGAATGGAGTGCAAGTATAAATATCGATGGTTTGCTGCAACTTGACATCAGTGCTCTAGGACAAGAGCACAGAGTATGATCACACATGCAAAAGTGTCCCCTTTCAGTGTCACCTTCCTTAGCTGCATGTATGTGTGTATGTGAAGACTGACTGTCCTCTCCTGGAAACCTGTAATGTGCTGCCACTTAATCTGTGGTATCAGTGACAGCTATGGGGTATTCAAGTACAGCTCCATTCATCCTTGTGTTTCCAGTTTGACTTTCAGTAAATGTTTAATGATCCTTTTCAATTACTGGACCAAACAGTATTTGACAAGAATGCACCTTGTCTAATACTAGCACTTAGACAGGAGTGCATTTTTTAGATAGCACTTAGCATCCACAATGTTGTCATGATATTTGTGAATGTACTCTCAGGTTGATCTTAATGACCCCATTACAAAGGTCTTCTCATGCCTTGCTGCGTTATCATCTCTTTTTCCTTGACTTTACTGATAAAGAACTGCCAGAGTTCACATGGGAACACTCCTACACTCAGTGTCCTGGGTTCAAGCCCTAAAGGACATTGGCTTTTCTGGCAAGGCTGTAAGTGCCATTGGAGAGGAAGTTCCATGTGAAACGATTTGACTGATCCTTTGGATTCTCTGGCTGCATCTGATCTCATCTGTGGCCATCTGTAGAGTGCATCCTTCTCCTGTATGTTGTCTGCATCCTCAGCTTCCAGAGAGTAGAATGATTTTAAGGACATTGTGGTCTCACTCTGGCTGCTGCTCCTGGGCTTGATGTCCATGGGAGCCAAGGCGTACAGCAGGAGAGACTGTCCCCTACAGGGACACAATGGGCCCAGAGGTGAGGACACAACCCCTATAGATGACACACAGGTATGTAAAATAAGACAGATGAAGGAATGTTGCTATTTAAATGGATGGTCAAACACTCAGCAAGTAGGCAGTTAAATAAGACATTGTGGGATATGGCTGTAGAGCTGTGATTGCTCCTTTACCTGGCATCCAAAGGTATTTTCTGTAGTTCTGACGTAGATGATTCCACCTTTACTGTTATGCTCATATTCTCTCCCTCTTAACTACATTCCTTCAGTCCATCAAGGTATGAAAACAAATTGTCTGCCCAACCCCTTCTTTCACAGTTATGATCAAACAACAGGACACATCAGCCCCTTGATGGGCTTTGGAGATGCTCTCAGAGCATGCCTAGTGCAGCCTGGACAGACCAAGTTCCTTGTAAAACTCTCTGAAGGCCTCACTGTGTTTTAAAAAACTTGTGGAAAAGCAACCATCACCATTTCTATCTTGCATCAGCCTAGGGGCTGGAAAGCAGGAAATCCACACTCAGTTTCTATCCTCTTTGGAAAGATTTCAAACACACTTCTAGTCATTAGACTATAGATTTTTCTGGGAATGCTTTACCACTCCTCATGAAGCTGCACCACTGTGCAGAAAAATGGTTTGAATTCACTGAGAAAAGGAGAAAAGTCGAGTGAAAGCATGACTCCCCAGGCTAATGATTAGGCAGCTTTTTTGGAAGTAGGAGGAGGTGGGCTCCAGTCATCCCTCCTGTTTTGTACTTTAGCTCATGCCTGTTTCATATCATGTCCTCATTCTTACAGTTAAACTGGTGCATTTTGGTATTTTGAGCAAGAAATTACAGTCTGGTGCCTACCTACTGAGCATGCTCACAGTGTTCTGCCTATGCAGTGATTTTATGCTGCATATGTCAATGAAGGAAGCTGAGGTTTCTCATCTATTTTCATTTATATGAGCTGGGATCCAGGCACAGTGAAAACTTCTTTTTGTCAAGTTTCCCGCCTGCCGTGATTTCCCCCCCACCTTTTTCACAGTGTCATCTTTTATTAAGATCACATCAGAGCTTCTGGAACAGCCATATTTTATCAGGATCTCTCAAAAGAGGATGAGTCAGACCATCTGATTTTATTTTGTTAAGTTCATTTTTTATTTGCTGAGTTTAGTCCAGATATGAACACATCTTGTCCAATTTATCTTTAATATAATACAGATGCTGGCACAGTCACTGATCTTGGTTACAGTAGTGTAAATCTGGGGACATGCCAATGGACCACTGCCAAGGCCATACTAAAATTTCACTTTCAGCTTGTCTAGAGCTGCTAGCTGCTCTGGAAGCAGGCTGCCGTGGTGGGACGAGCCCCTGCGCCACTTCTCAATAGCTCTGCAATTCTCTCTTGGTTGGAGAATATCACAGGTAACACAATACAGCCAAAGTCAGACAGGGCCAAAACACTGCTTTACCTAGCCTGAGGCTGACTGGATCACTACTTCACATAACCCTTGACTGACGGGAATAAGCTGGTGGGATTTAACCAGTAAAGAGGGAAAAATGAAGAAAACTTTGTATGGATGGCAAGAACCATGGCTAGTCGATGTATTTATCACCTGGCTATTTCCTACAGTCATACTGCAAAACAAAGAAATGAACAGTATCAAACCCGTCCAAACTATATTTCGTCAGAATTAGTACACACTGCAAAACCTGTGCCGGGAAAAAGCAACTGGATGCTGTTATGGCTGTTCCCAGAAAACAGGAGTTCTGTGCATTTTCCCCCAGTTTCTTTTTACTGCGGAAGGAAGTGCTCCAACATTCTACAGTAAATGTTAAAAATGTAAAGGACTTTTTGATTGAACCAGCCACCTAAGTACTCTGGTATATGGGTATTCTGATGAATTTTCAGGTTTTGGCCCATGCAATGTAACTTCAGAAAACCCCACCTGATATCTGGGTTAGTTTAGCTAGCTAAGCTTAGTTTCCTTGAGACTCAGAATGGATAATTTGCACTCTATGTCCAGTGAAAACCTCTGTATTTTCTTTGTACTTAATAGTTCTCAAGGCTGCTTGGTATCTCTCATTTAGGTGAAGCCAGAGCCCATGGTAAAAATTCCTTTTAATATGTACTTCATGCTAAATCAGTGATAAATAAGAGGCAAAACTGACCCCGCTTCTCTGGCATGAATCATGAGAAACAGGGTTGGCAGAGATGGCAGCCTGCTGTGAACATCGATACCTCTGTAATTAATGTTTTCTGGAACTCTGCTGTCTTTAACCAGTTGTCTTTCTACTCTTTGCCAGTTTATTTGGTTGTTTATTATTGCCTATGCTCTGACTTGTGAGAGTGGCACTAAGTGGCACTTAGGAGTCCTTGGAAACTTCCGCAAAGAAAACCAGTAAAGTGTGGATTTGGGGTATTTTTGGAGCTGAACTGACTTTTGACATCAAAGCATTGAATTTATGCAGTGCTTTTGCCATCTTATCTTTATTTTAATCAAGGTTTGATTTGTCAAACATTTTACAAATGTTTAATCCTTTCAACAAATCAAACGCACCTTTTAAATACACAGCACCCTTTACTGCCAAGAGTGGTAGTCTGGTATGAAGCCAACACTATGGATGAATGGGCTCTGCCAGGCCTCCAGGCTTTATGTGGATCTTTTGGGACTGCCTTATTGAAGGTCCCAGGTGTAGCTTCTTGCAAAGCAAGATCCACAGCTCTGGAGCATGGTGATTGAACCTCTGGCTTCTCTCTCTTCCCAAATGAAAAACCCAAATTCAGGTCTACTCTTCACACCTGCCGTAGTAAAAGTTGTAAGACAAAGCTTTTTAAAAGATTGTAAGGCAACTTGAAAGCCCCTGGATGCAAGCAGATATCTGCCTGAAGTTCTCAGTGGACCTGGGACTTTGAAAGGTGGGTGAACCCTGATGGGCTGTGGAGAAGAGGTCGTGCTTTACTTCTCTCAGTGAAGACCATGAGGGATACAAAAAATCCCTGGATTATGACACTTAGGGTAAGTTTGTCAGAAGAAGGCTCTCTGCTGGCATGGCAGAATTGCTACCAGTACCCAATCTCATGAGTTCAAGAATCTTTGAACTGTCCTATAATGCTTTAGGACTGTGTCGTCCTTGGAGAAATCGTGCCTTTTGCCTCCAGGGTTCTTCTCAGGCTTTGAGCTATCAAGAAGTCCATGGGAGCTTTGGTCCTCTTGCTGTGTGACACCTGCCTGTCTTGGCATCTGGCTCCATATCACTTGGCTGAGCTGCATCTGTGAGATGGGATGTCTCCATACATTTGATGTCTGAACAAAGAATGGGGTATGTGCTTTTCTGTAGCTCCCTTCTGTCCTTAAGACACGCTGTAAAATGTCAGCTTCTGTATCTTACCAAAATAGATGGTAATGTCTTCTCTAGTTGTCACTGCTTGCACCGGATACTTCAGGACTCAGATGAGATGTGGGGCTGGATGCCAAAGGCCCGGGGGTTGCAGTGCTTTTCCACTGACTGCCAGTCATTGACTTCATGCCAACTGCTGGGACCCCCAGAGCCACAGGCAGAGCCCACAGATGGGTCACTCAGGTAGGCACACTGTGGCAGGAAATTCCTTTCTCCAAGAAGCAAAAAGATTTCATCTTGTTTGCAATGACAGACCAGTGAGCATGTGGCCAGGGGCTGATGACCGTGGTGTGGATAATTGACTGTGCTCCTCTGGTCCCTGCTGGTGAAGTGGCAGGGTAGTTTTGACCCTGGGGAGGTGGTTCCTTGCATCTCCCAAGCTGCTCTTGGTGAATTGAATGACTTCCAAGTTTCATGGATCTTACACCCAGCCAGGTGCAGCACAGCCTCTCTGACCAGGAAATTTCCTAGGTAGATAGTCAAGAAGATCTCTAAAGCTAGCTAAATGTTCTGAAATAGAAGCAAGATAATATTTCCTTTCTCATCCTCTGTGGTTTGTGGGGAAGGAATAGAGACAGCCACCACTCATTTAGCAAGAGCAATTCAATTTTTAAGAAATGGGAAGAGACACTAAAAAGTACTCTATGACTTAGGGTCATTTAAGCTGATAGCACTGAAGCAAAACCTATGATTAAGAGCAGCAATTATTTTTAGATACATTATTACATATTATTCAAATTCATTGCAACTGGAAAATAATGCATCTATCACATTCATTTTCTATTAATTTTGTTTCAAATAAGCCCTACAAATGTTATAAAGAATTTGAAACATAATTGCTAGCATGACTACCCTATCTGCAGCCAAATAAGCTTTTTTTTTATTAGACTTCATTTTATAAATGGAATGTGACTTGAAAGTTTGAGTTCAATCTGTCTCTGCTCAGCACTAAGCCATATATTGGAGAGGTACAGCATTTAAATCTTGCCAAGATACCTTTGCAACCAGAAAGGCAAGAGAAAGTTCAGTTCTGTAAAGGGAAGGCTTAGATTCTGGAGAGCAGAGCCAAATCTGTGGAGAAAATCCTAAAACTGCAAATACCATGGATTTAGATTGATCCTAATAATGCATTTTATTATTTAGATGTAATAAAAATTCAAATGATGTGAAAAACAGTAAAACCTTTAGTTTTAGAGGGTAGTGAGGGAGGGAGTTAGTGAGAGAGATTGAAGTATTTTTAGACTATGCTATATGAATGCCAATATAGATGGTAGAGTTTTGATAGCTATTCATCCAACATTTACAGGAAGACATTAACAATATATCACCCTTCACTGCCAGCTGCAAACACATATAATCAGTCACAAATTATGTATTT
The DNA here is from genome assembly GCF_031753505.1 of Anomalospiza imberbis. Lineage (NCBI taxonomy): Eukaryota > Metazoa > Chordata > Aves > Passeriformes > Viduidae > Anomalospiza > Anomalospiza imberbis. The sequence goes on from NC_089681.1 coordinate 46,194,507, forward strand.
AGATTTTGGGAACATGAGATGTTTTTTGTAATGTTATACTGAGACTGTATGTCCAGAGGTATTGAATAGGGAGTCTCTGGCCCTGTCCTGATCTCTTTGATATTACTGTTGACATCAAAAGTGAGAGCCATATGCAAAGGTTTTAACACTGCCATCTGCAGATTGCTATCAGATTTGCTGGGTTTTCCCACTGATACAGGACTGCCTTTCCACTTAGTAAATCACAACAGTTAATTTGCTGCCCTTTCTTTTCACTGCTGGTTACCCAAAAGCCTGCTGGATATCCTCTGATGGAGTTTTTCTGGGAATGCTATACTAGGTCAGTTTTGTCAAAATATACTTTTTTTTTCCCTTTCATGCCTCATTATTGACCTTTCCACCCACAAGGGGACTCTGAGCAACCAATCTGAGTCAAATAAGCATGAGGCTATTGAAAAGGATGTGCACATCCTGTGTTCTAGGATCTTAGAAGCAGTGAAATTCAGCGCTGATATCTTACTTGCACTTAATAAAATTGCCAAAAGGGAAATACTTTCACTGTCAGAATTACTATATGAACAGATGAATTAGGATTAATAGATGTTTTTAATGAGCTTTCTAAATTAGTTATAATAGAAAAGGCATTATGGCATGCTTGTGTCCCCAAAATGCCACCCCAGCATAGAAAAAATGAAAAAGAGCCAAGATTGGACACAAATGACTTTATATGAGTATGTAGTTTGAACAACAGAGAGAACAAACTAGGAGAGTATGAAAATCACTGCATGGAAGAGATAATTCCAAAAGTGACATCACTGGGATGCCTTAATAAGGATGAGATTTGTCTACACCAAAACCCAGAACCTGCTGCAGGAATTTGTGAACCATCAAAAAATAAGCAAGTCCATGTGGCACAGTGTAAAGCTGTGGGGAGTTACCAGTTTGGGCTTCTGTCTGGGATATCCTGCACTGATACTGCCCGGAACCTGAGGCGTATAAAAATCTGCCTTGTACACTGTCAGCTTTGGAGTCTGATCACGTCACTCCACCATACTTCTACTGCTATTGTGGGCAATATCTCCAGGAGAGATAGAGAGCCAGGCAATTTCCATTCTATTGCAAGCTCTGGTGACTGTCTACCGTGTGGCATTTAACACAAATTGTTTCAGTTCTTTGTTTTCATATCTAAAATTAGGATAAAAGAATAATCATATCCCTTTGTAAAATGTATCTGATTTTTACAAAAAAAAACCCCTCATATTTGAATCACTCTGTTTACTAATTTATTCTTGATAAAGATTCTGAGTAAGAATTTTAATTAAGAGAGAGAATAAGTAAATAGTAAGGGTTGAAATAAATCAGTTTTGGCAAGTTTCACAATCTATCCATTCTGATATTAAACTGTACTTGCCTACTTCAGAGAGAATGGTGCAACTTTACAGGAGAATTTATTTTTGAGAGGGAAGAGCAGACCCCACAAATGAGATATTAATATTTTCTTCATTACAGCAAGGTCACATACAACTGCATTTTCAAAACCCAGGTGTTCTGCACTTTAGGCAGTAGGTGCTCAAATAGATCTCTGCATGCTGCTCTGGCCAGGAGTTTTCAACAGTTATCTTTAATGCTGATCCCTTCTAAAAATATGACCATATAATTACATGCTCAGATACTAAGGATTGTGACGATGGTGACTGGAGGCATGTGTACTGGTTCCCTGCTGGACACTTGGAAATTAGCAGTCCTTGCCTTTACTTCTCAACGGGATTGCTGCAAACATTGGCCTGTCATTACAGATGGCTTCCTTATTCTCTGCCTAGCAGCAACAGAAAAATGATGCGCCCAATTACTGGTGCCACTTACAAAAAAGTGCACAGTTCATTAGTTTGAATGGGTGCGCAGTTCTGACCCAGTGTGTCATTTACATATTATAATCAGTCATTAGCATATGCTAATCACAACCCTGAGCCTTGCCCTGGCACTTCTAAAAGATGCCGGATGATACTCTGTAGATGCTGTATCATTGGCTGTGCTTCGAATGCAGGCTCCTGCTTCAAGCAGTAGACTGGGCTGGTTGGCTCCAAGCTTGGTAGCAGGAGAAGTATGCTTGTCTCTCTGCAGGAAGGACTGCTAAATCAGGTTCAATTGTAAGTAGAGGCTTTTTGAAGGAAAGCATGTTGCATGAGGGCAAAGCATATTTCTGAGGACGAGTCATAACTGGCAACCCTCTGTGATCTGCAAGAGAAACTAGTTGAAAATGGATGGAGACCCACAGACCTTTCCTAAAAATGACAGCAGTGTCTAGTCCATTCAGCAAGTAGATACTATCAGAAAAAAGGCAAAGTGCCAAACCCCTGGAGTGGTAGTTGAAGTTCTGTATTGCAGACCTTGAAAATGCCCTGAGTAAAATCAAAACATGTTGAAGCTGAATTTCTCCCATGCCCCACGCTTCTAAAAATGTTTCGACCTTGGCTCAGTTCTCTTGGGGTTTCAATCTACATTTGCTATAGCTCCTCCCTGGCTTACCTTCTACCTGCCACCACAGAGCAGAGAGCAGGGAACACTGTCTGCCCCTCATATCCTGAGGGGGAAGGATTTTTTTGCCTCCAGCTGAGCCCACTGAAGTGCTTTGACTGCCTTCTAGGATGGAGTCACTTCCAGCAAGCCCCTTGATTTTCTTGTTTTCCTTGAGATTTGATACTGTCCCAGTCGGTTTTAGCTCGTGGAGTTCCTTAGATAAGTTACCTATTGGGTTTGGCTAGAGCCTCTCACCTTTCCTCCCTGAGGTACGTCTGCCATACCATGTAGCATCTTTTCTATTAAGAAATACATTTACCAAGCGTGAGAGCTAAGCATGGGAACTGGAATTCTGGGGAGATCACCTCAGCGGAAATCTTGCTGATGTTTTCTTTTCCTTGTGTTGACCAGGGGAGTAGAGCAAGGCAGTATCATCTGCTGTTCTTCTGCCTTTTAGGAAGCTGTTACTTCTGCAGGCTGAAAGCTCTGGGTACAGCAGTACATTTCTTTGACTCATGCTTGCAGCTGTCTCCCACTGGATGGTCTCTCCTATCACCATGGCTGTCTGGGTAAGTGTGGGAGGTGAAGCATGGTAGATAACTGGTTGTATACACAAATACAGAGCAACCAGTCCTCTTCCAGCCACACTTGCCTCTCCTGTGTAATGGGTGGGGAGTTGACTGGAAGTGGTACTCACCATGTGCTCAGGGCTGCAGCTGCTGGATATCACCTTCCCAGATCCTGGTGACCAGGCCCACCATCTCTTTTGCCAGGAGAGGGAACTCTAGATACTCAGAAATTACATGTTGAACACTTATTAATCGTGAGATTAGCAGTAAAATCACAGGATAATAAAACTAGCATATTCTTCGTGCCTTCTGGTTTTGGAACCACCAGGGGCCAGGGTCTCTCGGGCTTTTCCCGATAGCATTACAGATTGCTGGAGAGGAGGAAGGAAGAGAGGAAGGGAGAGCTCTCACACAAATCTATTGACTTCAGGGACTGGGGTGCAAGAAAACAGACAACAACTGATGTGGAATTGATTAAAAAATTTGGCAGTGCTACACATGTTTTTGTCCATGGGCAGAATAAAACATGCTAACAAGGGCTGAGCCTAGCTGAAGCTTTAATTCCTTTCTGTTGGATAATTTTTTCCTAATTCCTCCTGATCCAGATCTCCATTCTGTTATGCAGAGCCACCTACAAAAAGACTTTCTGTGCATTTTCATCTTTGACTCTGGATTTGCTCATCCTGCAAATTTACTGCCTGCTACCAGAGGATGGCTGTTACTACACGTCTTTTCATGCAGGTTTCACTGCAGCTGAAGTATCCTGTTTTTCAAACAAACTTCTATCAAGTAGAAGTGATTAGCCAAATTAATGTGAAGTTAATGTCCCAAAGCAGCACAATTTGTTCTCAGAACTTCATGCGACATTTAGCTAACAGCTCAAAGAAAGGGTTCCATTTGATAAAGCAATCAGAAAGAGTCACAGCAATGAGCTCAGATATGCAGGGTTTGATATAGCTTTTTCACCATCATAAATTAAAGGATAAGTATCAAATAATGCATTTAGCCAGGCAAGCATATGAAAAAAAAAAACCCCAACTTGCAAAGTTTCTTGCTGTTTCCATGGTGCTTCTTGCAAATGGCAGCTATGAAGGCCACCAGCAGAGAACAGTGCTGGGAAAGGAGGGACTGGTTTGGCTTGGGAAGGCCAAAATTGAGATGAGAGTCTAGGTCCTTCACCTGTTAACACCAACAGGCCTTTAATGATACAGGTCACTGTTTATCTTTATGCAGTAGCCTTTCACTTATGCAAACCTCCAAATCATATTTGGAGCAATACAAATCTGTTGTAGGACAATGGATGTCTGTTTCTGAAAAGGCTCTCAGAAGAGCCTACCTTAAAGTATGCCAAACACTTAATAGCGATCTTTCTCACAGAATAAATCCACGGAGAACAAGACCAGGATGGCAGTTTTTGTGCAGGTGCATTGCATGAGCTGCCTGGGGAAGCACACACAACACCTGCTCAGGCACTCCTGACTGGAGTTGAACCACTGCAATTAGTCCCTCATTTTAATGAGCACCAGACTCAGTCACATCTTTTTTAAATCACCCCCTGGTGATTTTATCCTTTGAAGTGCGGTTAATCCTCCACTACCAGGAAGATTGTGAGGAAATGGCTCACAGCACTAGCACTCAGGTGTGCACTCTGCTGGGCACCTTGCAGACCAAGGCAGGTCTGTGTAGCTTCTTGTTTATGGTTTTTGGAGTCTATTTTCACTGCAAAAGGGACTCTTAGAGGGATCATCCCTGGCTGACTGATGACTGTTTGAACCAGGATGGCCCAAGATGGCAGCATGACCATTCCAGATGGGTGGGTTTAGATTAACTAATATAAATCTCCTCTCAGTTTAGGCAAGTGTCTTCTTCAGAAGGACAACTCCATGTGTTTTAAATGCAGGCTTCACATTTGTCCTGTGTTCCTACGACTCATAATGTAACTTTGAATGACATGCTCCATTCACTTCAGCTAATGCAAATAAAGTATAAAAAGGCTTTCAGTCTAGTAAGTGTTTGGAGGATGACTGTCTGTCTGAGAAGCAGAGCTACTCTAGCACTTCAGCATTAAAGAAATCCTGCAAATTAGTATTCCATCAGCAAAAAAACAGCAATGTTGTGGGGAGCTTTTAGGAACATATTCCATGCTCAGTTGATGCATATTGGGCTAGAACCAAAAAGTGATTAAACACTGAAATTAGAAGCCTATGAAATAAGCTGGGATCCCTAGAAAATCAGTGCACAGCTTATTGTAAATTTGATTATGAATTTTTTAGCACTAAGTAGACGAAATTACTGTTAATCACATGTAAATTGAGATACTGGAACTAATCCACTGAAATTAGTGGGATTTTTGCCATTGACTTCCAAAAAAGAAGGATTGGGCCTGCTCTGAGCAAAGAAAGGCAGGTGGAAAATTAATGTCTTGAAGAAGGAAGACTTAGGCCAGGTCTCACTATCAAAATGATGGATGGCTCACAAAGTAACCAAACCTCTACTCTGTTTCTCTCCCTCAAGAAAGCATCGTTAGCTGAAAATCTGTGCCAAGCTCAAGAACCACTTCTATTGAAGAAAAAAAAAAAGAAAAAAAAAGAAAAAAAAAAAGAAAAAAAAAAGAAAAAAAAAAGGAAGGATAAATTTTGCTAGCATGATATATTAATATCAAAAGTCAAAACTGGAAACTTACTTGCTGAAGGTGTATGGATTAAATGTTTGGTAACTGGCACAAGGAGTAGAAATCCAGCTTGTAATTGGGTGTCAGTAGAAAGGTTGTATTTGCTGGAAGTGCTGCTGTGGGATGCACTGGTGTTTTCTTCCTGCCATGGTCAGATGGTATGGATAATCTGCAGAGAGAGTGCAGCCTGAAGAGATTCATAGCCTGAATCTATGCCCCACCCTTACCAGGGGCATAGATTTATTAAGAACAGCTAATATGTCCAGGTGATGTAGGCAGAACCTCAGAATTAAAAGAAATATCAGCTGCATTTTAGAAAGAACAAGTGCAAGCTAAAGAAAGAAATTTTTTGCTACCTAGAAATTAGCTTTAATTTGTATTTACTTCCTGTAGCATTTGGGAATAAGAAGCATAGTTTACAAATCAATTATTGATGGCACTGTAGTCCCCTCCATGGCAGGCCAGAATGCACAAATGGCCTTTGCACTTTTAAGGTACAACCATCCAATATTGATCACCATTTCCTGCGCTGTTTAACCTCATGGACAAATCATTATTAACTCACATGTATGGAAGCAGAGATTTCCTAATTCTCCTTTCCCCTTTTCCTGGACTCAGCACAAAGATCAAGGGCAGAATGAGGAGAGAAGTTAATAATCACTCTAAGCTGCCTCTGCACCATATTCTTAGGCTACTGGAGATCCTTGGCAAGAATTCATCTTGAGACTGGCTCTGCACTGCTCCAATTGAGCCCTCATTCCTGAGGACTCATTTGAACAACAACAGCCATCGGCCAAGGCTTACCAGTCACGCTGTTCCGTCTGTTTTCTCCTGTTGCATATGCCAAAGCCTGATGGAAGTGTCTTTACCCAGCCTGCAAAATTCCTTACATAAGGTAAATTCTCCAGAGGACCTTTATGCATGATTTATAGCATCATTATGCTATCATGCAGCCATAAAACCCATAAAGGCCCAAGCACTGAAACCAAGGCTCACACAGATGCATGCTTTCCTCTAACCGCTTCTGTGCCTCCAGAAAATGTGCAGCAAGAACTGCCTCTCATTGCCTTTCCCTGCCTCTCCCTGCCTCCACAACCAAACACCACACCCTGGCAGGTCACAATGTGTTGCCAACCAGCTGCACATTGCATGTGATGCCTCTGAGGGAGAAGAGGGCTGAAGAGATCCTGGCAGATGTGGGTGTACCTGTGATATGGCAAGGTGACAGAGGTTGCATCCAAGCTCCATGGCTCGTCCCTTATCATCTGATGCTAGAAAGTTTTCTCCTGCCAGTAGATAAACCACTGCATAGTCTCAGCTGTCAAAAAGAGAAGCAGCCTGAGAGTCTTGGCAACCGTGAATTAAACGCGACTGCTCAGGTACTGTGTTATGACAAGCATATTTACATCCATTATTTTCAGCTACCCTACAAGAAATCATTTCAGTATCACTGGCTAACTCTATATACTCACTCATTTGAATATAATGACTTCAGTTTCATCTGAAGACTTAAAAGTCCTCTGGGCAAATTGGGTATTTAAAAAAAAAATCTTTGTGAATTGAAAAATTTAGTAGCAATGGTTGATTTCCCATTTTGATAGGCAAATTGCTTCCTTAGCTATCTCTCAGGTAGAGTATATCACCTGAAGTGTGAAGTTCTATAATCACAAATTATTCCTGATACTAAGACGCCTTCTTTTTTCCCCCCTAATTAGTAAAGTTAATTTGATTTAAATGGCAGTTCTGCTGAGGTACTGGTATTTATTCTGTTTTCAATACATGAACATTCTAAACATGTTTTCAAAATATTAAATGAGCTGTAAGTTTCCTGTGGTCAAGTAAAACATAAACCCCCACAAATTATTACTTGAGCATATTCTTCCCAAACATTTTTGAGAGGGCTTGCTTGGCTTTCTTTACATGCTTTGATTTTTTAGCACTAATGACTTCTCTCATGTGGCAGAAAATTTCAAGTCTCAGCTATGAAGACCCAAGAAAAACATAAGCCTCTTTATGAGAAACATGTTATCCTAAGACAGTCTTTTTCAGTCTGGTGTGCTTGCAGACTCCTCTGGGTCCCAGCACTCCTACTTTGGGGACTAGGAAGGGTAAGCAAAACCAGCATGCCCACTGCCAGTAGGTTTTCATTTGCTGCACAGAGATCCACATCTTCCGTGATAAATCCTTACGGGTCCACAAATTGAAAAATGTTGAAAATCACTGCCCTAGGAATTGTGTTCAGTACCTTGGAGCTATCTTTGCTAATTGGGCAGAGGTGACAAGCAGGTCCAATATGGTGAAGAGAGATCCCCAGATTATTAACAACATGATGGCATCTGGAAGTTTTGTAGAGCAATAGAGGCACAGCTCTAATCAAGCACTTTTTCAGCCTCTTGTACAGCCCATCTGTTACAGATTTAGCATATTATATATAATGCCCTCAGCAACTGACTTTGATGTATGTTCAACTGTGAAACTTCTTTTGTAAGTAACATAAAGAAATTATTGTTTATTATCTGTTAGGTCCTTAGAATGGAATCTCTGCAACAGTCACCAAAATAAATGATCTATGTTTTCAATATCTATGAAATATTGGTATCAGATGGAATTACTCTGTTATCTGAAGATCATGGAGATTTTTTCTGGATTTCACTAGAATTCTAATCTTGGCCAAAATCCGCACAAGACAAAGGAGATGTGTTAAACTTAGGGTACTGAGATTTTAGATGAAAAATGGGAAGCAATGTGGTGCAAACATAACTATGTTTCTATTGATACAATATGGTTTATTGTAAATATTAGAACACATTTTATTGCAAAGTATTGAAGCAGCCTGGTCATTTTTATTCCACTTTGCTTGATGCAGCACAAAAATAGGGTTAGGGATGTGTCCTGGATGAATTCCAGTTTGGGAAGTTGCATTTTGCTTGATCCTAATGTCACCTGGCAGTGCCAAAAAAGAAGGAGAAAAAGCCTCCAGTCCTAAATCATTCTCTGTTGCTGTAATTCTTAATCAGTAGGTACATATTATTTCTTTTAGTCCTGGGAAAAAACAGATCTTTCTTTGCAGAGCTCTTTATTAAGTTATAATGCTTTCATTTTCTAGAATGAGAAACATTCTGTAAATACAAAACAACTGCTTTAAGAAGCCCTTATTTGTTTCTAAGCTAGTCTACACCTTCAGTACCTGATAGTAGTGTAATATAATCTCAGTCTCTTCAAATTTGTTTTCCATGTTTTACTTAGTGGAAAGTTGCTTCCTGTCCTGGTTTGGGACAAATTTGGGAGGAAAGCTCTGAAGGGGTCCCTCTAGAAAGCAAATTCAAGCCAGCTGGGGAGACATAAACCTCCTTTGAGAAAAGTGGAAAAAAATGTTTATTTAACAAGCAAAGTATTCACAAACATAGTAAAATGAATAATATTAAACAATGGAACCCCTCATTGTTCTGAAGAGATGGCAAATTCAGAGAGAGAGAGTCCTTTTCATGGAGTGTGGCTTGGCTCGCTCAGTCTCTTATCAGTCCCTCCTGCGTTGGAAAATGCCATGTCCTGGCCCAGGTGGGGCACAGGTGTGAGCTCTCTGTGTTTTTCTGGGTTTTCACTCCAGAGCAGGCTTGAACAGTTCCAAGAAAAAGAAAAGCCACAGGGAAATTCTCTGCCCCAGCTAGCTAACAAAAAAACTAAAAGCAAAGGAGAGCTCTCCTCCACTGTATGTGCTGCAGACAACACAATCCATGTGAAGGGTGAGGGGGAGCAAGTGCAGTTTCTGCAAACAAACTGCACACTTCTCTCCCTCTTCACTCTCGGAACCAGCCTTAAAGGTGTGGAACTTAATATCCAGCATAAACAGAACAAACGGCTGGGGATACAAGCATCATAAAGTCATCCCAGGACTCTTCTCTTGTTCGTCCTCAACCGAAGTTTTAATTTCATTCACAAAGGACTTGTCTGGATTAGGTGTGTGGCAGATTGGGCAGGATTTCAGCATTTGTCCCTTAGGACTGCCATGGCTCCTCAAGGACAGTTGCCAAAGCAGCTGCCAGGATGCCACCGTGCAAAGGTCAGGAGACTACCCCCAGGTTCCTGACAGTGGCCTGCAGTACCTGGTAGAGCATTTTGCTGGTCCAGGGGCTGCTCAAGCCTGTAAGTGCTGAACTCCATGGACTGGGAATGCCTGTTTAAGGTGAGACTTCAGCAAGTGGATTTCGTCATGTAGCTGTGTCAGGAAACTTTTCCCTTAAGCTTTCAGGAAGGCTGATTTGCTGTGATCTCGCGTGTTGTTCCCCACAATATCCATCTGTGCTCCTGTTACAGTGCTAGGAGAGGTGACAAAGGAGTGAGAGGACTACGTGCCACATGGTATCAAGGGCCCATCCAGGCCACCAGGCCATGTGCAAGTGCTGTGGGGGCGTGGAGGTGTCAGAGAGGAGCACACAGCTCCAGCACCATACTGGGCACTCACCAGGATGCTTTCAGCAGCTCTCACAAATTTGTCTTCTTAACACCAATGGTCATCAAATGGAGATTAAAAGAAACTGTTGTTCATATTCCTACAGAATGAGGGCTACCAAGACTTAAGACTAGAGTGGCCTTTGCTTTATATCCAGTTTTCATTTCCCTGAACCTAACTCACATTAACATAGCTGCAAGTTTCTTCCTTAGTGACACAATCCAACAACTTTATTGAAACTTAAAAAATGAGAATAAATTATATACTCTCTGCTTAGTTTTTGTATGTGTGTTTTTATTGTTTACATTTAAAGCAGAGCAGCTTTGCACTGGAAAATGTCACCAAGTCACTCACTGTGCTGAGTACTTACATTCATTTGGATATAATGGACTTTAAAATTGCCCAGTTTTGATTTACAGACATAAATTAGTAATAAAAATCTCTATTACTTTAAATACTTTGCGTTGATAATTAAATTGTAAAGGGGGCTATAAATGGATGGGAAGAAAAGAATATGTTCCCATTAATATTTATGCTTTTTTCTGGTTTCAGTCATCTCCCTGTAAATTTTTTGAATACAGCATATCTGATGAAGTTCTTGTCTTTCACAAAGAAACCCTGTGCATCTCCCATTTAAAGCATCTAAACAACACCAACACTTAAAGCATATAAAAATATATATTCAGTTTCTTCCTTATCATACTTCTTTGGTTTCTGAAGAGAGTAAAACATAGGCTTTTGCTACAAAGGGAAAAAGAAAAAAATAACAACTTAGACTGGTTTTAAAGTATCATGGACTGGGTGACAAAGTGAGATAGTTTACAGACCAAGAAATATGTCCGATATTAATTCATGGATTTATAAAAAAGAACAATACAAAAATGTATGTATAGTCTTGTGTGGAATTTCCTTATGCTCCAAGTTCATAAATTAATATTAACCCCAAAGTTCAAGAAAACTGCAATAGAGATGTACTCATACTGCTGACAGTTTCTGAGAAAAACTTGCAAAGATCAGTATCGTAGATTTTGATGTGGGCAAAGGTTTTGCAAAGAGATAGTATCGACTTTCAAGCATCCTCTACGTGGGCAGTGGTAAAACAAGAACAGAAATTGCTTATGACATGCCTTAAAGCTCAGAAAGTTTTTTAAGGGATCTGCTCATCTGAAACAAAATAAGAAAGAAACACTGAGTAATTGATTTTTACTCCAGCAAAAATACATTTTATATTTTTGGGTTTTTTTGCACTAGGTGTTATTCAGTGGTTGAGTACCAAACAATCAAAGATAAATTAAGTCATTCACTCTCAGGAACTTCAGAAGTGAAGTGGTACAGTGTTGGTGATAACCAGCTAGTCTTCCACAAGTCCATTTTCTTGCTTTCATAGGAAGATCACAAAAAGAGACCATTTTATCCAGTTCACTAATTAAATTTACAAGCTGAGTGAGTATACATTAATAATACATAAATGAGATGCTTTTCACCTCCATCATGACAAAATTTTATGAGCTTTGAAGTGTTTATTATGGTGAGGTCTCAGTATGAAATATAGCTCCTAGGACCCAAAGTCAAATTCAGGGCTCTGATTTTCCACCCACATTCCTCCAGTCCTTATGGATGCCATTCACAATTCCCATGCATGCTATTAGTTAAATCTGTGTACAATATCCCGTTGTAGAGTGGTAGAGTGCTGGAATTATCTCCAATGTGTGTGTATCAATATTTGAATCCTCTATATTTCTGGATCTAGTAGAACACTGTATAAGTACATCCTGGCTGGCTCAAACTGAGGGCTCTCTAGCCCAGTAGCCTGTGATTGACAAAGCCAAATAGGAGATACTTAGGGACACAGTACAAGAAAGTGTGAAGGAATTTAATGGTGTTTGCTCTGGGAGATACTCTTAAACTCTGACATGGTGATCTGGGGTTGCTTGGTTGCTTATTGTCCACATGGTCTCTGACAAAGTCAGCAGGAATAGTACCACATGGGCTAAGGCTGCATCTCACTAGTGTTTTGGTTGAAAGTAGTAATCAGATTTTTACAGAATTTTCAGTTGTCTCAGCTTACCATTTACTTGTTTGATTCACAGTGTGGCTTTGGATTTCTCTGAGTGCAAACTAAATAAGAAACTCTCCTCCTGGTTTGTATTGGATGCCCTGAAAACCCAGACAGAGTCACGAGGCTGCAAATAACTGACTGGTGCTTTGAATGGCTTTGAAACACGGGCATGATAAGGAAGTTTTAACCCAGAGGACCAAGCTGAATCTAACCTTAAAAAAATCCTGTAATTGTATATAGTGTAAATGCAGAGACTTCAATACCAATCTCTCAGGCTATGACTGAGAGGGCAAAGCTGCAATTCTTTCTTGAACTACTGAGCTGCAAACCAGGCTCTTTCGACTATCTTTGTTGAAGTAGACTTTAGCATAAGGAACTCCATAAAAACTGGTACTGATGGGAATTCATGAACCCATGTAGCAGCAGTTAATATTAAACAATATTACCTAAATATCCATCTCTCAGACATAATTTTAGAAGCTGCTATCTTCTTGTTCACTGAAATAAAATTTAGCTAAGAAATATATAGCAACAAAATGAAAAAGGACAAAGCTCTTTTTTCTCTCAAATCACTCTACACAATTTACCAATTAGTTTCATTGACATTGAATTTATTGAAATCCTGGATACTTTCAGTGATAATAATGAGTCAACTGATAAAATTAGACCAAATAGTATTTATACAGCAGGGCAGTGGGTTTCAGGTACTCATTATTACCTAATAACCTGCTTCAGAGAGGAGAAAATAAAACCACAGCAAAAAGGGACTGCCGAGTTACAGAGTGGCTGTGGAGTTCCCTTTCCAGTCACATCCTGTACCTCAGAATTCCCCTGTGTGGCATCTGGCACATGTGGGAGGGGGTATGTACAGGCACACTGGCACAAAACCATCTAAAAACCAGCTGATAATGCAGGGATGTATTGTAAGCCACTGTTGCTGTGAGCAGCAATAACTAGCTGTCTGGCTTAGGGAATTGTAGGGCACCAATCACTGTAGAATCTAAGTGCCAATAATGCTTAACATTTATTTTACACTTTACAGAGTTAAAGTGCCGTAGGAACATTAGCTAATTAATTATTGCATCTCCCTTGTGAAATGGGTCGGTTGGTAAGTATTAGTCCCATGTTACAGATAGGAAAACTGAGATGCAGGGTTTTCCTCTTTTATTTCTCTGTTGTATTTCGTAAAGCTCCAGACACTCTCTAGAGGAGTTTTCTACAAGTTACTTGCCCAAAGTCACTACTCAAGTTGGGGTTCTGAGCAGCAGTCTGAGCTGAGACATCAGGTTTCTTCTCTCTTGCTCAACCCTCCACACATAACACAGCCTTTTGCAATGCCTTTTGAACAGGCATCCAGAGGCAACTGGAGACCCTTGCAAGAAAGGTCAGCTGTGCTTCTCAGTTAACCTGCTGCTTGGGAAACCCAGAGAAGTGACAGGATTGGGATACCTGGAAACTCAACAGTATTTGTCAAATCCTTCCATACCATTCAGCATTCAAGTCACTGGAAGAGGCCCCAAAGTCCAAACACTGACTTTTGTTGCATGAATGCATGTTCTAGCAGAAATCAGATTTCCATTAGGCTTGAGGTTTTTTAGGAACAGCTGTCAGGGTCTTGCAAGAACTTGCTAGAATAACCAACACCTTCTCCATGTTTGGTGTTTTTAAATGAGAAAGTAATCCATCCTTTGACAGTAAATGCAGAATCCCGGTACTTAGACCTGTACAGATTATGTTTAGAATTGGGAAAGGTTCAGTCCCAATAATTTAGCAATTATAAGTCAGGTTGCAAATAATCTGATGAATACTGGGTTATTATTTGCTAGTCACCTTTTGGTAAGCCCAGGTAGTACTTTCAGCCTCACCTTGCAGTTGTTTGCACTGAACATGATTTGGCTTTTTTCATTCTTAGCTGTGAGTATGATCTAATCACATGCTTCTAACAGTTGATGTTTCAAGAAACCCCCAGGATTCACAAGACCCGGCAATTTCAAAATGCAATTCATAAAGCTAATTGCAATTCTTCATGTAAGTAGAACTAATTACATCTATGTACTTGACCTTTAAACACCAGTTTTGTTTTCTCTCTGAGACATTTGTGGTTTTAATTTCTTCACCTCTCTGTTTATTGTTCTTAATCAAATTGTGCCCTCAAGTGATTAAGAACTCAAATTAAGGCTTATACTTTTCTTTAAGTATGTGATGGAAAGAAGAGGGTTAATGCAAACACTTTCAAGGCAATATTTAAAATATTTAAATTATTAGTTTGGCTGATTTAGATACATCTTCAAAGTGCTAATAAAACAAATATTGTATTATGCTAGTAGACAAGACCCAATGAGGAGAGTTTCCCTGTAAAATTATTATAGATAATGTAATAGCAAGGTGCTTTTCCTAATTAAACAAGGTGTAAATCAAAAATAAATAATGAAGAGTGCACTTGATTTTAAAAATCACTTAAAATAAGATAAAGTCTAATCAGTAGCAAAGGCAAGCTTATAAAAAATAATTTAACATTGTTTTCTGGCAGCAGCCTTTGAAAAACCACTTCTGGTAGCCTTCCTTGGCATTCACTAAGTATTGGCAGCCTTGGCAAACTGGCAGGAAAGAAGATGCAGAAATTATCTAATTTAAATGTCTGAATCATGTGTGGGGGTTCCGCCAATCTTTGCGCCCTACCCTTGGGTACTCCTGCACCGTCCATCACCGCTGTCCTGGGGCTGGTGCCTGCAGGTAATGAATACTGCTCCCCTTGTTTCATCTCACCTATCAAGAAGGAAATGCGAAATACCGTACATGTGTCTCATCCTGCCTCTCACCATCAACGTAAACCGTGAAGCAGTGTCAGCAAGGAGGAGGCTTGGAAGGATGGATGGGCTTGGGCTGCTCTCCCTTCTGACCTGGTGCCTCTACTGGAAAGATGACACCACTTGCTGTGGGCAAGTTGTAATACGGTTTGTTTAATAGGGTAAATCATGCTTTTATCACTGGAAATAAGATGTGGTGGAGACACGTTGTCATGGTTACTTAGCCATTTCCCCAGAGTCACAACACCAGTGTCCCAGAGGGGACATAATTCTATTTCATGCATATGCATGAGGCTAGCAGGTGCTTTGGCACTTTAATTATATATTTTTAAATGGCTAACTGTAAAATTGTGACAGAAACACAGAGTAAAAAGGATAAGAAATGGGCTTGGAAAGCAGGCAATAGGATTTTAAAGAAAAGGGAAAAAATGGTCCAGGTTTCTGAAAGCCAGTGCCAGAATTTAATATAAATAAATATGTTTCCTAATTATTTAGGAAAGTCAAGGAAATACTGAAAGTTAAAATCTCCAGGTAGGAGGGTATGTGAAAGAAACTTTGCAGAATTGATTTCTTCTATGCAATTTTTCCATAGGAAATCTGCTCAGCTCTTGGAAATGGCAACAAGAATGGGAGCAAGAAAGACAAGATTTAATAAAATATTAATGACTCTTAAATAATTCAGAAAAGCCCCCCAAACAACAATAAAACATGTAACTACAAAAAATATTGGCAAATGATTGGTATTATCAGACGACTCCTTTCATGCCTGTTCAAGAGTTTTGGTAAGTTAGTGCACTTTGTTTAGTTGCTGTCTCCCCATGTTACTCACGACCCACAAGCTCCTGCTGTCTCAGGTGTTAATTATTGTCCTTCAGTGTTTTTTAGCTTAGTACAATAGAAAGTACATCTTTAAGTCAAACTAACCTATAAATACAAGGATTTCTCAAAATATCTTCAGAAACATCAGCTGCTGTGTAATTACTGTGTATTCAAATATTATACAAGTCTGTGCATGTTTTTACGGGTAACTGATTAAACATTGACTAATGAGTCCAATAGTGAGAAGAAATAAAAAAATCTGTAAAACCTCTGCATACTGATACCTGTTGGACACAAAAGGTTCATGCTGAAATAACAAACCTTTATAACTAGTTTGCCTTATATGTGTCTCCCACCACTGAAACACAACTGATCATGTTAGGGATGTTTTGGACTGGACCAAAGATTTCTGGAGTTGACAAGAATAAACCTATTCACAGGAGGTGAATAAGCCATGAAAAGTTTTTCTGAGTAGTGTCCCACGTCTTTTTACTGTACCTCATATAGAGGGTTGGGGAACCATTATTTAATGTAAAACGTCAAAACTTCAAATTTATTTTTTATTTGGTGGGATTGAAATGAGTCTCTTCACTATTTTTGTGAGTGACTTCAAGTTAGATGAGGCATTATTTTGTTTTGAGGACATTCACTTGGGATTTGAGATGGTTTTATTCTGTTATTTGGATACATAGAGACACATGATCTGTCTCTCTCTTCCTCTCCATTTCTCCTTCTTCCAACCTAATTTTTGCCAAAATTGATATGCTTCCACAAAGTATTTCCCTTTTGACAGAAAACTGCATGCAAGTGAATGATTTTTCAGATCTTTTAACTCAATCTAGTTTTATGTTCTTGAGCAACTTTTATTAGGAGAATCATATCAGGCTCTGCTTTCATGGGCATTTGGCTCAGCCACATTCAGCAGAGTATTGTAGAGTTGTTTTTAAGTCAGGTCACCTCACAGGACCTGAAAACAGATTCAAGAAAGAGGGAGGAAGAAGCAGGGTTAGAAAGAAGAAAGAGTTGCTTATATCAAGAAAAACATTTGTGTAACTGCAGGTTTTGATAGAGCAATAAAAACATGGCCTCTGAAACACTTTACTTCTGAAGCAGCTTTGACTATTCCCAGGTCCTTCTTTGCCCAATAATTGCTCTTCTGGATTGAACTCAGGAGGCACAGGAACCAAACAAGTCACACTTATACTCAAGGTGAGAAACATCCATATCAATTGAAGTGTGGACTGAAAATGTGAAGAAGCATTGTTTTCCCCTGTTGGAGGTTTGCCTAAATGTTTATATGTTCTCCTGGGAATGTTTCACAACACAGCATGTTATGCTCACACAGGTTTTGATACAGTCTAAGGCTCAGTGTTCATTATGAGAGCTCTTCTCCATGAAAAATAATCTCTGAAAATATCTCAAGATATATTCATTTTCTTAATGTTAGAAGCATTTTCTTAACTCTGTTGTGGACTTCAAGCCTAGGAAGTAACTTATCTGTTTGCTATGCATTTCTGGACAGCCAAAGTAAGTGCACTGCTGGTGCACATACCGTAAAATATATGGGTTCCACACAGCCAGAAGACCAAAGCAGAACACTCTGAGATACTCTGAAGTGTTCATTAGATAGAGGAGAAATTTTCTGAGAGGAACATACATACATTTAGCCAATACCTTTGGAGAGAGATGTAGTAACACTTCTGTCATGGCAATGCCAAATGTTAAATAGAGTTGCATACTGCTCAGTGTTAGAAGAGATTTCTACAAAGAAATACTTAGAAAAAGAGTAATTTTCCATTGCTAAGACAGCTATTCACCAAAGGAAATCAGGCAATCCTGGGTGGCTGTGGCCACGCTTCCTTGTGGTTACAGACGTACTGGGCACTGCCCAGTCCCTGCTCCAACATGCCCTGCATTGTTGGCTGGAAGTTTCTGCCCTCTAGGCTTTAGCAGTAGAGCTGCTCCTGCAGCTTGTGTGGCTCTGAAGGAGCCACATTAACTAACTGAACTAGATCTTTGCTAGAACAGCTGGGTATTAGTGAGTTAGGTTAGGGAGAGCTCATACAGCCCTACTGAAAGGTCTGGAGACGCACTGTGCTCCAGTAGAGACAGGAATTCACTGAGATGGCAATGACCTAGGGACGAGGAATATGTCCATTGATTCTCCATGCAATTCCTCCAGAAGAATCATCATGATTCAGTGGAACACTCAAGCACGCATTTGCACATCCCTAAGATGAATGGGATGGAAGCTAAGTGAGCCCAGGATGTAAGTACTGTTCCTTTCAACAGAGCAGGATTTCATCACTTCTATATAAGTACTTTGCACAAGGGGTGTTGGGACCCTCCAGCTGCTCAAAGGTAAGTATAAGAGCAAGAACTTTCAGCTAATCAAAGACTGACTCCATCTTGCAATGAGACGTATGGGCCTTTGTGACACCACTGCATCCTCTTCTGCTCCTACATGGGCCAAGTAGTCAACATGCCAAATACACAGCTTAAAAGGAATGGAAATCAAAACTGTCCTCTTGCATCTGCACCAGCAAATCCACCTCAAGGGCACATAGCACCCCAGTTACTCTTTATTTGGACACCTCGTGTATTTATCCTCAGAACTACTCCTTGGGATGAGGCAGTGCTGCTAATCCTGCAGTTCTTGCAGCTCAGTTGGGAAATATGGGTGCACAGTGCCACACAAGTAGTTTACCATCAGGCCATGGCTCATTCTAATGCTCCCATGCTCAAGACCATGTCCTCTCTCACCAAACGTTTTACAGAAAGTGGATTGCCTTGGATGCATCATATTTTAACTGCATGAAAAGAGATCTGACTACCACATTCAAAGCCACCCTAGAAATCTCTGCTATTGCCAAAAACACTACACAGAGTTTTTATGCAGCTCTTCTAATGAGAGAGACAAAAGATTGCTATGATAGATAAGAGGAAAGATAGAAAATGTTGTTGAAGAAGCATTGTAGGAGGTCAAAACTTGACACTGATGTTGAGGGGCTGGGCAATAGAAGGGCTGGGCTTCAGAGGGGGACTTTCTCAGCTCCTAAGCAGAAGGAGATGGTGGCTGTTGTACAGAATGGGCTGTTGGATTTGCACAGCATTTAACAACACCTGATGCTGGTTCATGCCCAAGGTGCTCTGGTGCTACCTGTCTGTAAATACACCTTTAAATTCAACCTCATATAGTATTTTAAAAATCTGAGATACAAGTGAAGAGTTTTGCAGGAGACAAATTGAAGCAAACTGGAGCATTATGCTCTCCTATAGCTGAAAACTTGAAATAAATAAAAACGGAAAAGTCAGAAAAAGATCTTAGGAAGTTCCTATTCTACTCCTCTCTTTGTAAGTCTGTGGTATCTTGCCCTGTTTATTCCACCTCCAACATGGGCTTAAGGACCTCTACTGAAAGAAATTCTGCAACCTCAATGAGCAGTTTCTCCTATTTCATTACAGTACTGGTTAGAAAGGATTCCTTAAAGTCAAGACTTTATTATTCAACTCATTCACCACGGATGTGGCAGAGCATTCTTGTGCCCTGTAATAACCTTTTACAAATCTGAGGACTGGTGTTAAATCCATTCTCAGCCTTTTCTTCTTTAGATTAAACAATACTAGATTTTAAATCTTTCTTCCAAAGTCATATTTTACTCACTTCTTTCCTCCTCTATGTTGTTTTTTTTTTTTTTTTTTTGTTTTTTTTTTTTTTTTTTTGTTCTTTTTCAAAGTTACCTCCCCTGTCCCTACCCAAGGCTATACACAGCATTTCAGCCAAGACATCAGTTCTGAGAAGAGATAGAAGATTAATTTGTGGTAGAAAAAATAGGATTTTGGTAAAAATTGCACTGAAGACATAACTGCCACTTGCCATGCCATTCATTGAACTGCACTGAATCAGACCTTTACAGGATTTTATGATAAATACTTTTGTTTTGATCATAAACCACTGTAATTGCAATGCAAAAATTTCTCTGTCTTCCCTATAATCTCTTCTATCAGGTAGAAGAGTGTCAAAACCTTGCTAAAGTCAAGGTGCGTATCATCTACAGATTCCTATTACCCACAAGGCCCATTACACAGCCAGGAAAGAAAATAAGGCTCATTTGACATAGAATGATGTATAAATATTGATTTCCAGATGCTTTACTTTTTATAGAATTTTTCTGAGGATTGAAGTTTATTTGACTTCTTCAGTAACTCAATTACCCCTTTTGCTTAAAAAAAAAGCACAATATTGTGCTTTTCTAGCAATGTAGTTCTTCATTCCCTCTCCACGGGTTCCCAGGTTGACTACTAATGACTCTGAAAGAGCTTCAGACAGTTCTCTAAGTATCCCATACAAAATTCATCAGACACAAATGATTTAAAAAAAATGAAGTTAAATGAGTATCCTTTACCTATTCTTGCCCCCTTTTTTTGTATCTGATTTTAATCATGCAAGCTGCATGCTCACAATTGACCTTGCAATCAGTAAGGATGCAGGAACCCCACTTCATACACAGGCCTTCTCTGCATTTTTTTGCAACTTTTTTGCCTCATGACTGTTCAGTTGACACTGTTCTTGGCTTACCTCTTACTCTCAACGCACATGAAAAATCATTTTTTCCTACCATTGGTGCTGCCGCCTTGTAGTGGTTCAGTCCGTGTTCCAGCTTTTCTTGTTTTGTCCTTATGGGCTCCTGGTAATCTTTCATGCTCAATCCATGGTATCTGAGCATGGCTTCTTCCTTCTGTGCACATGCTGGTCAGTCTGTCTGCTATTGCAGGGGCTTTCAAACACTGTCAAAGACCCTTTGCTACCACTAAAAGCTGCTGTCTCTGCTCACTCTCTCTCTCTGCTCTCTCTCTTGCTGCTCTCTATTGCCAGTTCTGTGGCCAGTTGCTGTAGCCATCCCACCATGTAAATACTTGAGGTATTTTTCCTCTACAATTATTATCTATGAAATTTTCAGGTGGTTTTAGTCTTTATGTGCCAGGCTTCCAGCAAGTAAATAGATCCAAACTGAGGTAACACCTCTACTGTCTTCTCCTTGCCTGCTCTTCCTTTCATATTACTATTCAAGTCATGCCAATTATCCCACCAAGGCTCTGTTACACCAATTAAGTCATAATTTTGATCTTGAATTAAGACTTCCAGCTCCACCTATTTATCCCAAATATTTCTTCCATTAGTATACAGACTTCTAAAGTATTCAGTGAACTGATTCACTACTCCACGTGTCTCTCCTGTGAACCTATTTGAATACCAACATCATTGAAATTTTAGGTCCCCATCAGGCTGCTCTTGTTTATGCTAAGTATTTTTTTTCCTAGTCAACCCCTCCCTCAATCCTACTTTAAAACTCTTCTAACTAGGTTAGCAGTTTGCTGGATCAACAGCATGGAGCCAGTGCAGCAGGAAAACCTGAACACCTTCCAGCAGCATCTCAGGTTATGGCAGGCAGCACCCCTTCCTCCCCACACCTGCTTCTCTGCTACAGCAAACCTCCTCTCTTCCCATCAGAAGATAGTCATCAACTTTCTCAGCTATTCCTTATTTTGGAGGAGGGCTGGCTGCAAATCTCATATCTGGGGTCGGGTATGTGATTTTTCCTTACCACTAGGATTTAAATATTATTTGCTCCCTGGATAACATGCTTGTTCTTGATTTCCACATCTGCCTTAGGAGGGAGCCAGCTTCATCCCTACCTGCGGGGGAGCTGTTTCCTTCTCCACTGATGGTGCTGCTCCCCACTCTAGGTAGCCAGTCTCTTTGTGCTTAGAGGTGTCCTCACACACCGTGTCCTTGGGCCCTCCTGACTCCCTTCCCTGAAGCTCCCTGGCTTGCCACCAAAGACACCCATGGATACAGGCACCTTTCCTACCTTCCCCACCGGAAGGGGGAGAGGGGCCTCCTTCCTTGTAAAGCCAAACCAATGCAGGGTCTCAGTCATCCAGGATCATTCCCCACCTGAGATGCACCTCCCTGGTGCAGACCAAAGTCAAAGTTTGTCTTAAGGTATGGGTAGAGCCAGACTGATCTCACTCCACCCTTAAGCTGAGAGGTAGAGAGCTGCTTTTCTTTAGAAACAGGCTGGATGGTCCAGGGGGTATTTTCTGTTCATGGCCATCAGCATCAGCCTGGGCACAAACCCAGGATGATATAGCTTCAGCCAGTCCCTTAAATATCCTATACAAAATTCATCATACCCAGAGGACTTTAAAACACCAGAGAAGGGAGCCTCACAGCTTTAACATCACAGCCAGCTCATCAAGCTGACCTGCTTGGGGTCCAGGCAATGTGAATGCATGTCTCACTGCTTCTCCACAGACAGCATGTTTAAAAAATACTCTTCTGCCTCATTTTTGTAAATGTAGAAGATGACAGTCCTACCACTGCAGCCAGTCATGTGATATTTTTTCCCTTCAACTATGTTATGTTCTAATGAAAGAACATTTTGTTTAGCATGTGAAATAGTAAATATCTCAAATCATAGGAAAACATACAATGGTTGCCTTTTGTTATAAACAATGAGTACCTACTAGGAAAACACGAGAAGAATGAAGCCCTCTCCCTTTTCCTGTTGACTATGTGTGCTTTGCTTTCAGGCAAAATGGCATTTCCCTCCAAGACCTGAATCACCATTCTTTCCCAGCACTTGCTATCGACATAACTTCCCAAGTTATTGTTATTCCTCTTATTGATTATTATTGCCAATAAAGCTTATGCCAGCATGCAGCTCCTCCAAAGACAGTGGAAATGTCCTCCCAAGAAACCTGATCACTCACTCAAAAAGGTAGGGGAAGGTGTGAAGAACTAACAATAATAAATGGGTTACCAATTGTACTAGAACTATTGTAGTTGATGCACCTGTTTATCTGAATGTATTGTTTTATACAGAATGGGGAATTTCAAACATTGTAGTTACTGCTGGATCTGAGTTGGACAGATCAAAGTGATAATTATCATATTCTAGAAATCCTTATTTTTGATGATGAGGTTTTTTAAGTCTGTAACAACACACAGCTCCAATTGCAAAAGCTTAAAATTGCCTCTTCAGTAGAAGCAGGGCTTTGATTTCATCTAATTTGACCCTTCCACTGCACTTATAAGTGCACTCCAGTGCGGCTAGAGATAAAAACTTTGAAATTTAAATGTGCAACTTGAAGCTGAGGTTGAATTTGCGAGCTAGGACACAGAGTACCTTTTGATGAGCAGCAGTTTTCATTACAGCTGTCAGAAAATACCTCCCCATTAGGAAGCGATGAGTACATTTAATTCAAGTCCAACCCTTCCAACATCATCACTTACAGACACTCTTCTGCTCTGTGAGTGAGGTTCTAATAATACACTGAGCCATGTGGGACACACCAGGGTGATTAATGCTTGGATGTGAACATGTACTGCACATAGTATATATTTCCCCCTTAAATGAATATATCTGGTTTTCATTGATATTGAGGTAGATTTGCTCTGTACTTGCCCACATGAGGAAGCCTAGAACTGTGGGATCTATCATTCAGTAATAGCTCCTGATAACACTAACACTTGGAACATCGCAAAGTAAAAAATGTGAATTCATATTCACTTTTAATAAACTGGGGTAATTAGTCAGTTGAAATGCAATAGAAAGTGACAGCCTGTGACACATAAAAGACTGCAGACTGACAAAGACAGAGCTATTCTTCATTGCACTAACATCCGTTTCTTCATCAACATTGAATTTTTTCAGTCTCTTGGCATTTCAATTACATTATAAAATGAAGGGCTAAAATCCTGTCTCTGCATTTTTTCCTGTCCTCTTTGATACTAAAGCAAAGACAAGAGAATAGAAGAGAAAAACCCTCTCCTCAATTTGCTTCTGTATCCCCTGAAATTTTGTCAGTGGTCACGGCATCCACAGTACCTGTCGTGCATGCAGGAAAATGTGTTCCAGCCTTAACTTCATCGTGGTGCTGCTGGGACTGTGAAATCCCACCTAAGGGAACTGCCTAGAAGACAGTGAAAATGGGGAAAAATAGGTAAATACCCCAGCAAAAACCTTTCTGACTAAAAACAAATGTAGCCATGAAACTCAAGATGCTTTAGACCATCCCTTGCTCTTTGCTGGCATCATCAATATTTCCCTCTGCATCCCCAGTGCCCAGCACCTAAGGAGTGACTAATGGGCCAGCTGGGCAACTCATTTCTGACAGGTCACTTTTCCACTCACCTGCTTCCCCTTTCCACAGTGTTTTTGTCCGTTGTTGGGCTGCAGGATGCTGGGAGCTGGGGTTAGCAGCACAGTTGGAGGGGGCAGTGACTTCACCCACCAGGGATGCAGACTCATGATACTCCAGCAGAGCAGGGCTGTCTTCCAGCTTACCTTTTGGGAGCAGCAGTGAGTCAGATGACTGCCCAAAATATTCCTGGTTCTTAGTTACCTCTTTTTTTTTTTTTTTTTTTTTTTTTTTTTTTTTTTTTTTTTTTTTTTCTGGTAAGGTTCTTATCTGGGGACATGAATGTTGCTGTCTTTTAAATGGAATGATGAGCAGATACATTCATGTCATTTCAGCATTTGGTGCAGTTAAGCCTATATAGAGAGAAGCAATATCTTTTATCTGATCACCTGGGGCAACAGTCAGAAACAGACCAGATTCCAGGCACAGGAGTCCTTCCTCGGGACAGAAACAGCCTCACTCAGCACCTTGAATCAGCCTAGTGACCAGAGCACTGCTACTCTTTCCACTCTTCAGGTTCTCTGGAAATCTTACCATAGGCCTGCAGCAGAGGAAAAGAAATAAGCAGAAACTATTTTTACAGGATGAACAAATGACATTTAAACCCTCTTTTTAAATGACCTATGGGCATTTTGCTGTGCTTGTTGATTGGTGAAAGATCAATGACTTACCGCCCAGGCATGCTATTTTGTTAATTTTTGTATATTGTTTTGAGGCTCAGATGGAAGGCACCAAGGCTGAGCTGTATAATTTTCTCAGAAGCCTCATGGTCTCATTTGGTTCATTCATATGTCAAAGCAGCTTTTAATCTCTCAGTTGTGGGGCTCAAGTCTTAAAATACACCAGCAGCCAGAAGGTCCCCTTTAAGTACCTGAATGAAAGGGTCAGGTTTTCAACTCTTTCTAGTCTCCTGCAGTTCCTATTGTTTTAATAGAGGTGTGCTGTTCAAAAAACTTAGCTCCCAGCTGTAGGCATGAGCACTTCTACTGCTGCTAATACTTCACAGCACAGTCACTACTTCTATCACCCCAGTGAAAAATGGATCTAGAGGGGATTTGTAGCTTAACTAGCATCCATGGAAAAATGGTGATGAACTGCCTCCACTGCCTACCTTTGAGTCTTCTTTACAGTGAAAAAGAAGTAATTGCAGAAGTGATATAAGCAACCCTATATTTTGAATAGATCTTAAAAGTCTCAGAGAAGGTAAAAGGCAAAAATATGTTAGCAGCATTATTGGAATTATTAATCTGTGAACAGTCTTAATCAAAACTATTGCCCTGAGGTGTTCCTCTCAGTCCTTCCATCTGTCCCTAAGGTGCTCTGTGGAAGGTGCAACCTGAGCACTGTGACTGGTTGCTGAAGGCACCTCTTATCTTTTCCACTCTCTACTTGGACTTCTTATATCTGATATTTTCCTTCTATTGATAGTAAAGTGTGTTTTGATAACTAGGTAAATGAAAATGCTGAATTTTAAGCGGTCAAGGATATGAACTTGAACCTACACTTATAAATTAGAAATTCATTGCTCAGAATTTTTTTTTTAGAAAAATTTACCTGTATGAATTAGTCTTTGAAAAGAGTCATTAACAGATTGGATCTAAAGTGCAGGCCAGTCCCTCAAGTGGCCTGAAGTATTGACTTGGGCATCAACGCTGGTGAAATGAAATAATTTTACACCAGCTGAGGGCTTTGCATAGTTGTGGTTTTTTTTTTTTTTGGGTTTTTTTTTTTTGTTTTTTTTTTTTGGTTTTGTTTTTTTTTTAACTCAGGGAATTTTTTCACAGATAAGACTTTATTCTCACCTTCTTCAGCCAGCAATATTCATGGTCAGACATAGAGTCTTCCTTTGCCCGGTCACTACAGAAGTGAGATAAATGTGGAGATGAGGATGAAGTCTTAATCATAGTTTACTTTTAACCCTTAGGTTTTGTTCATTACCTCTTGAGTTACTCATTCTAGTAAATCACCTAGGCTCTGGCAGAAAATACAAGGGAAATAAACTGGAGGGTGTTTTCACCTTAAGCGGCCAAGTGGTTAAAGGACTAGCATGTAAACAGCTCTGCTGCACCTATGCTGTATTATAGAGTCCAGTGGGATTCAGCTTTAATCTTGAGAGGGAGTGTGAGGGGTTTGTTTTTCACAGGGGCTTTAGCCTACAGTTAAGTGCAAACACCTGCTGAAGTACTGGTAATTAGTAGGTAATTAGTAGCTAATGTTCTTAGAATTTAAAAAGAAAAGCTTACATAAGTAATTACTTACTATTTCTTATAATGTGCTGCTTTTCCTGAGATTTCATATCCCCAGAACATTTGCCAAGTTCCTAGGTTCCTCAACATACTAAATTGTTTATTAATTACACACGTATATTGCTTGTAGAAAAAATAAAATGCATTAAAACGCTGGAAACAGGAGTGAGTTATCTTTTAAATTACAGCACAAGACTCATTGGAAATGACAGAATTCACAGAGGATAACAGCTTTAGGAGGAGCATTAATTTGGGGCTGGGGGAGGAGGATGGTGGTGGCTGGAGCAGTGAAAGCAACAGCTGGGTAGCCCTGAATGAGTTTCTTTTGGTGGGATAGGGGATAGAGAGAGACAAAGTGAGAAGCAGCCTTTGTAGTGGGTGTTTTGCTCAGGACAGTAAATGCATAGCACAGTTGTTAACCCCCAACTGGATTCATGCTTCCCCAGCTCTGTTCACACATTTCAGGTGTGCTACAAGTTAGGGGCTTGTCTGACTCCACAGCAAAGTGGTTTGCATTGTATTTCCTCTCTTGTAGAAGGACCACTGCTGGATCAATGGAAAAGCTAAAATATCTGCCTTGTCAAACTCTTTCTGCAGCTAGTACTTGCCATTTTCATACCATAAAAACTCTTTAGGGAAAGAGAACTCTTTAGGGAAAGCTTTTCTACACGCTTTAGATGAGGACTTGGAGATGATGCAGCTATTGAGGCTATGATTGCACTTAGCAGCTGCCAGCCTTGCTCTTGCAGAATATGGGACATGCTTTACACAGAGGCAGATGAGCAGAGTGCCTGCTGAGTCCCCAGCTGGAGCTGGCTGATGCTCACCATGTGTCCTTGTGTAGGGCCCTGCTTGCAGCTCAGCATGAGCCCCATCCTCTGTGGAAGTGGGGTACACACCTTGTCCTCTCTGATGATGGTTCTCCTTCGAGGTGCAGCACAGGCAAAAGCAGGTTTAGTAACAGCAAAGACCATGCAAAGGCAAATGGGAGATCTACAGAGTAGTCCTTGCAGGGAAGAGGTTGAAGAAGAGGTCTCCTGCACTGGAGCCTGGACACTGGACACAAACGCCTTGAGATCTGTTACCTTCCTGAAGTCGTGCTGTGCAGCAAGGCCAAGGGGACAGCACAGCTCTCTCAGAATCTTCTTATGTAGGACAGTGACTTCTGAAAGAGCTGACATGGGAAAACCACCCTACCTCTCAAGGAAGTTCATAATTTGAAGGAGAAGCATTCCAGACAATGCCCCTAGTGATGGTGGGGAATGGTCCTGGAGATAAATTCCTTTATCCTGTTTTACCCTACTTCACTTAGGATTTCCTAAATGAAGAGCTTGTGGGGCAGTCTGGACATGGCTGTGATGTTTTAAGAGAATAGTGATTCAATTGAAATTGGAGCCACTCTTTACAGATAAATCATGAGCTGAAGTCCTTCTTTTATTCTTACTATTCACAGTTGGGTTTTTTTTTAGCTTGGCAATGAATAAGAAAAAACAAACAAACATTCACAAACTGGACTAATTGAGATGAAGCTGCTGGTAGGCACCAACTTAGCATACAGCTTGGGCTTCCTCAGGGTTTTAGGTCCTCCAGCATTCTTATTATTCTTTTCCAATCAGTTAAGCTGAATGCAAATGGCAAAAAGCAAAATTAAAAGGGAAAAAGAAAAACCCAAACCAAAGGGGAAAATCATTTCAAAAAGCCCACCCAAAAAACCACCACCACCCCAGGGTGGAGGAGAATTGGCTGTTTCAACCATACATAGCTTTTAAGAAAAACACCCACATTTTCATGCAGAGTTCTAATACTAGCTGACTAATTTCTTTGAGGTGTTCATTTTGGAAGGTTCTAAACCCAGCTGTATCTTAATAACAACTAATATCAACTCCTCTCAGACAGAGGCAGCAAGTCTCTGAAGAGGTGCGTAAGTGCTAGGGCAGCGTTTGTTTCCTGAACAATGGGTCTGCGTTCTCCTGGTGGAGACAAGCCCAGCAGAATCATAGAATCATAGATTTTTTTTAGATTGGAAAAAACCTCTAGGATCATTGAGTCTAACTATTAACCCAGCACTACCAAGTTCACCACTAAACCATGTCTCTAATTTGCTTTAGATTCATACACCATTTACCACAACTCAGGATTTCCTGAACTGCAAATGGCATTGCCTGTCAGGACAAATAAAACCCCTGAATGAAGGCATCTGAGGTGATGAAGGTATTTGTCCTTGCAAGGCCTTATGAAAGAGTGGCTTTATGTCTCTCACAATGTTCCTTTCAGTGAAAAAGTGCTAGCTTCATTTTTCAATTAAAAATAGTGCATGGTTCATACTTATGTGGTAATGATTTGTAAAAGTATTTATGTTTCCTAAATAAGCAGTAATTAAAAAAAATTAAACAGCAAATCTGTGGCCCTTTAGGAGCTATTTCCTGCCACTGTGCTATGCACCAGGGATGTGTGAGGCTTCCCAATCATAGCTGGGGACCAAAGCAGATTATTTGCTTCAAAGGCCTTGGTCTGTACATTCAAAATACAAAGCACCATCCCTATGCTTTAGTATCATTAGTGGTGTAAGACTGAGAAAGGAGTTGTTGTGATTCACTTTAAAAGGAAAAAAAATATCCCTAAGCCTATTTCAATTCCTCATTCTCACAGAATATTTTGCTCAGAAAGAGAAGCTAAGTTACTATGGAAGGACGTATGGTAAGAATATTGACATGGGAGAATAGTCTCATATTCCTTGAGCTGTGATGGAAAATGCTTGAAAGAGAACAGAAATACCACACAGCAGTTTAAAAAGGGAAGAGCAATTAATTCAAATAATTTTGAACACAAATTGGCATTAAAGTACAAACACAATTTGGCCAGGACTTTGGATTAATGGATCTTGCCAAAGGGTTTATGGCATTAAATCATCTAATCTAACCATGCTTTTAGACCTGAACAAAAGACCAATTCTGTAGCTCAGTGTCCTCTGTGAGCCCACTCCATGTGCCCTGGGGTTCCTACTGCAGTCTTATTTAGCTTTTCCATAACAACTAACCTTGCATACACATCATATTTTTACTGTTTCTCCAGCATGCACTTAACATATGTCTCACCATGAGGACTGAATTCAGTTGCCTAATCAAAAGTTTCAAACACTTTTGATGCCCTGTGTTGCCCAAGACATCCACCAGGGCTGGCAGATGTAGTACATCCCTGAGGAAAGGCTCATGGCTTTCTGGACAAGGAACTATTTCTTGTCCCATGTCTATTGGAAAGACAAGCTTTGTGTTGTAACAATCAAAGCTGGTGTTGTAATGAAGTGATAGTACATTTGAATTCCACGGTGATAGCCAGTTTTATTATTATCAAGTAATATATTATTACTATATTCAGAAAGTTGTTTGCTTTGCTTCTCCGTGAAAATCTAAAACCAGATGGAAAACAGTTTTTCTGAGGCTACTACATCTTCCTGGAGAGTTACTGGAGAGAAGAGCTGCATAATGACATTTTGTAGCTTGACTCCGGAAAACTGGTTTGATTTCAGGTCAGTCATTTTACTTTTGATGCAAACTGATGGCAGATAGCAGAGCAAAAATACACATTCTCCTCCCTTTGTCTGAGTCTCAACTTATGCATGATTTGCCCAGCTGATGTATCAATCCATACACGAAGAGCTGTGTGCAAATAACACAGGATAATGTTTATGGATTCTAGGCTAATTTTGCTCTCAGTTATACCCACTCCACTCTGCTTCTTTCATTGGGGTTGACAGGTGTAAATGAGAGCAGCTGATTTTTTACTCTGTGACCTTATAATGAAATGAATGAGATTCTTCAGGGCTTGGTTGCCTGTACCGTCACCACCATCTTAATCATAATGTAACTGCAGTAATCCTATATGGCTTCATTGCTGCCCCAGGGGACTGGCTCCGTTCACTTAATTGGCAGCTGGATGATGATCCCTCCTGGTCAAGCTTGCCCTGAGTTAAACCTGGGGTAGCGGTGGGTAAAAGCTGGAGCCATATGATGACTCTTCAGTGGTACCTGATGTGTGTGTTACATTCATAGAGAACAGGGCTGAACCCCGTTTCTCCCATGTTCAGGCATTGACAAATGAGTGAATCCATGTGGGGGAGCAGCCATTCCAGGCTGCACTTAGTTACCTTCTCCCAGGGCTCTTAAAGATGCTTTCTGAAGTTTACAGTAAACCTACACACAATCAACTGGACAATATAAAGACAAGAACAGGCCAAAGAAGGGGCAAGTGTTGTATGCATCTCAACATTCAGTTCTTGTCTAATATTTAGTGAAGCTTTCTGCTTGGTCTAAACATGTTATTTGGAAGCATCTCTTGAGAAAAACCTTTTTATAAAGACATATGGCTGCAGACATATATTCACAATTATTAGAAAATTTAACATATTTCCATAAATATAAAGGGCTCACAGCCTGTGAGGCTTCAAGGAATAGATGAGATGAGAAATGGATAGAACACAAAGAAAAGCCACACTAACAAGTACTATGACATCAAAAAGCTCTTCTTTTAGTCATCTGATGACATGTCATGTTCTGGAGACTGACAGTTTCAGTATCCTGGTTCCCTGTGGATCATCTATCACAGAACATCTGTCCTTATAGGAGTCTAAAAAAAAAAGTGAATGCCTGATGACAGCCATTGTATACAGACTAGAAGCAAAATATTTGTTTCTCAAGCAAATCAGTTGATTATCTTGAAAAATCATTCCTGGAACAGAAGCAATCACCTGACTAAATCTAGCAATCACCTGCTCTCTAGACGGGGTAGTCCTCTGAGCAAATCAGACAAAAGAGATAATGGGGGTTCCAGAAGTGATGGAGGTCAAAGTTCAGAATTCCTTAGATGATTTCCAGGTCTTCCTAATAATTCCTGTAGCCAGGGAGTTTCCTCTCCTCGTTAAGTGGTGTCTTTGTATCATATTTATGCTTATATACATGATCTCTGAATTTGCCATGTGTTTATGTATATATTTCACTATAGAGGGTAGATAACAATGAAACAATCAGTAACAACATACTGTAATGATAGGAGCCAGAGGAAAGGAAATACAAATTAATGTAACACTTGTGCAAGACTCGGTATCAAAAACTGGGTAAAAATTTCTGTTTTTTACTGTGCTCTATCTGTGCTCTTTGGTTTACATCATGCAGTGCTTTTCATCTGGAGGTAGCGCCCATATAGGTCATACTGATATCACAATTGCGAAGCCTAAAACTTCTGAACACCACCAAACATTTCCAGCAGACAATGTGTGCACCTTACAGAGACTGCAGCAACATCTAGTTTTGTTTTGTTTGGTATCTTGTGTTAATTAAGGACAAGCTTAAGTCCAAGCTTATTTTTATCACTTATCACAAGTGACAAGCTGTAACAAGGACGTGACCCTTGTTTGACACCAGCTCGACAACTCTTTCTGGCTCAAAGATCTGGCATGGTGGGACAGACATCTGAAGAAGTGAAATTATTTAACTGCAATTGCACAACAGGTCAATTTTGAACCCTTTTTTATTAAATCCAAGCAATACTTCCTCATTGGCCTTTCCCCATGACAGGAATAGTCCAGAGGGGGGTGTTCACTTCAGCAATGATTGCCACAACAAGTTCAGATAATGGGATGTTAATAGCCTAAACATGTAAAATAGCATGAATCCTAGCTTGCACCAAGGTTTCCCTGTCAGTGTAGCATGCTGCTTTCTTGGGTGCTCATTAGATGCCTGTAAATGCCTGTCAGAATTTATTTCCTACTTTTTTTTCCCCCATCTCACTTACTTGCATGGGTCTTGTCTCTTCAACCACATAATTCAATTATTGAGCATGAAAATATTTCCCCCTGTATTCTGATTGTTCTGTGGCTGATGATGGCATGAGGTTCCATGATGGAGTGCACTCAAGGAGCTCTTAGATGAGCATATATATTTGCATTGCTAATTTCATGCCTTGAGAGGGAAGGCAATGGTTGACTTTGTTCCTTGTTTGATTCATGAGATCTGTCTCATTTTACTAAGGATGGATTTGTGTGTAGGCAGGGAGCGGGGCTGGATATACGGTTTGAATTGCTAGCACTTGTGCACAAGTGAAGTACTGCTTGTTTGCAAGAAGATACTGAAAAATGGGAAAACAATTGCATTACAAAAGATTTGTTAAGGTGCCTATGAGGAAGCTCCGCATATAAAGATCTACACAAAGAAACACTCTTGGTCTGTGTGGACCAGAAAAGGGAGATGATCCATGGAGAACGTAAAATGGATAGCTTGAATCAAATAGAAGTCATTGATTACACAAAAATAAATGCTTTGCATAGGCTTAGTGCTAGCATCAGGCTCATATAATGCTGGTAGGATGAATAAAAGCCATAAATCAATGCAATCCAGAAAAGAATAATATTTCTTTAAAAAGTGGTATAAGATTTGGAGACTTAGGGCAGACCAAGTATGAAGTAGAAAGCTTCACAAAAAATAATTGAGGTCCCTGCAAAATATTTCAATTTTTTTATTGATTGAAGGCAATTATCCCTTAATTGCATATTTAAATGAGGTATTAGGAGGTTTAACTAAGCAATGCCTCTTAATTGCTGCTGCACACTAGGTGTCACAGATTGTGTTTATTTCATATGTTAATTAAAGAGAATGGGTATTTTATTTTATTGACTAGCAGGCTCTTCAGGCTGCACTGCTTAGGACCAAGGATGTCTCAGGTGTCCACAGCAGCCTGGGTGTTAATGTAATCATGAGAAAGGTTCTGATTTTAAATGAAGAGCTATATCTCCATTTCATGGATATTTTCAGCCACTTGGACCATATCTAAGTAGTGGGAGGGAGAACCTTAGCCCAGGTAATGTTAACTAAAATGATACAGAAGTGCTTACGTGCAGGCACAACCACAGCGAAGGTATGCACATCAAGAGCATAGGTATTTTTTTGCCTCTGCTGAACACACAACTCTAAGGCTGCGAAGCAGGATCTGATGGGGCTGAAATTTTAAATACCTGGCATAATTTCCAGGCTATGGCATAATTTTTGAGGCTTTGTTGCGCAGCCATGTATGGTTCATACCTTGGAGTTAGGAGCCCCATTGCCATGAGACAGGGGGGAAGTGCCTGGATGCCACATGGTATTTCTGAGCTGGTTTTTGGGGATAGTGGCAAACGAGCAGCAGGGTTTTCTGTAAAAAAAAAATAAAATTCTTGTCTTAGTCAATTGTGTACCTGCTGAAAGAGTCTTATACAGGCAGAGCCAAACATTAAAGTGGGGTAGAGATCTTCTCTGGTGTGCAGTGCATGCCTACTACATGTGTGATACACAGGGTTATATACCTTAGGCTCTGAGAGTGCTCTTTTTTTTTGTAAGATAAAAATAATCAGCCAGAGTGTTGAAAAGGCAAGAGACAAGATTTCCTGTGTAATCACAGGAGTAGTATGGTGTATCTGTATGGAGGGGGCAGATGGATGGATACTGCAAACTGGCCAGATACAAACCTTCTCTGGGACAGAAACCATACAGCCGTGTTAGTGAGGTTTGTGCCTGAGCTAATAAGGCCCACTGGGAGGCAGAGCGTGTTAATTCAGGAATACTGTAACACTTCTGCCGTCAAACAGCTTCTGGATCACAGCAAGTGTAGCTCAGAGCATGGGCAGAGGGGACACCGCACATCTCACCAGTGTGGTGGGGCTGCTGAGAAACTGAAGGTAGTTTCAGGGCATATCAGGCCTGTACCTGCTCAGGGCATGAAGGAGCTCTCGGAAATGCTTGTAAGGAGAAGTGATCTGGAGTTGGAACCAGAGGAAAAAAGATCTGCCAGAATGACTGCGGGGGTGGGGAGCCTATCCTATTATGGGAAACTCAGAAAGAGTGTATTTTGTCTGGAAAAACAGAAGCAGATGGCAGGAGCCTGGGCAGTCTTCAGGCACAGGCCTGTGGCGGCAGGCTGCGTCCTTGTCTGAGGAGGCAGTGGCTGGTTTGCAGCAGGAGCAATGGCTTTGGCCACGCACCAGATCTCTGTAGGGTCCTCACAGGAAAAGTTGAGGTGCAAGTGGGTGGAGAAAGAAGCAGCAGGATTCTCCAACTGTTTCTGGGGGAAGGGGTCTTGACGGAGAAAGAGGGAAATTCACAGACCCACTCTGCCCAAATTTTTCCTCCCCAGGTGAACCCTAGGGACTCTTCCCAATTTTTGACCAGTTCCCACCAGATTTTGATCTCTCCCTGGCACTCCTTCTGCTGGTCAGTGTTAAAGGGAAGGCAGTTTCTGCGTTACTATGTATTCACAGCAGTGGCATTCATTTGGAGACGTGGAGGGTGCTCAGCGCAAGGAAAACTGGAGACCGATGACATCAAAAAGGCAAAATTCACATAAGACTACCTGGATATAAATTAATTTTGAATAAATTCTTGCTGGAAATTGGGTGCATCTTAACTCAACCGCAGAGTAGTGAGGTTCAGAAATGGCCTTCCAGTTAGGCAGTAGAAGCAAAAAGTATTGTTATGATAGAACTGAACTGGTTTTATTTATTGTATCACCAGTTAGTGTTTTGGAGCTGGCTATTGCTAGGCAATAGCTCTTCCAACTCCACGTTCAAATATAATATTCCATAAATTGTGTTTCTGGTTTGTTCTTCCACCTTTTGCTGAACATATATGGAAATTTCAAAGAAACACCAAAATCCCATGGCTGTTGTTTGAGCACAGGGCATCTGGCTTTTTTTTGTGTTTGGGAGAAAACTACTGGAGCCACTAATGATGGAATGATCATGGACATAATATCTGCCTTCTGTCAGAATATAAAAATGCAGTGCCAGAGTAAGAACCATCAGCCTCAAGTATTGACTGGACTGTTAGACTGAATAGTGAATTTGCTCTCTTTTAAATGTGTTAAATCCAACCCTAGATTAAATTTAAACTACTTTGCTACAGCATAATCCACGAGGGATATCCTGACTTTCCACTGACTTTATTGGAGCCTCTACTGAACAATTAGAGCAAAGCACAAAATATGCAGCGTGGCTGTAGAGATGAAGTGGTTAACAGCCTCTTTTTTTGTGGGTAATTTCCCCTTTTAGTTTTTACTGTGTCATAATTAGCAAAGCCCAAGGGCTCAAATCTAAGATAAAAAAGGGAAGTGGCATGATAGTTTGTGTGTTGTTACTACTGCTTACTACATCTATCATTATCATCTCACCATGACCTTGGGCTTCCCCCACTGGTTTATCATCTCTTCTCTCCATCACCTATGTCTGCTGAAAGCTCTTTGGGGCAGATCTGGTGGTTTGGTGGTCCAGACCTACAACAGACTTAATTCTATATCAAGGCCTATAGGAGCAGCAGAGCAATTTCTTTGGGAAGGCAAATATTGCTGTGCCAGTTTGTTCTCCTGGGGTCCAACAGCTGATTGTTGTAAGGCCAAAAGAGGGCTGAGCTTTTCATGCAGAATGTTACAGTATGGTCAGGGAGCACCTCTGCTCTGCCTCAGAACACAGCCTGCCATGCTGTAGATGTAAGGACACACCAGGGGAGCTGGTGCGAGAACCCACAGGAAATGGAAGAGGCTTGGATGTACCTCCAGTTCAGTTTTAAGAGAGCTCAACCATGGATTGATGAGACTCATCAGCCGGACATTTCCCTCCAGTAGAGATGGGCCAGGCACGGCTGCCCCAGCAGCTGCAGAGGCTTCATGCTCTGCCGGCAGTGAATCTTCAACAAGTTTAAATATTTTTGTCTATCTACCATCTTTGGACCAATGCAAGAGTGTGTGGATGGAACATGGCAGCTTCTTAGTGATGAAATGGGAGAGAAATAAGACTAGACAATTTATAGTTCCCTTTTGGCCAGAAATCTGTGGAACAATGTGCTGTCCCTCGCTGGTCAAAGATTTCTGAGAAGCCTGTAATTTAGCCCTTAATGTAGGAGAGGTTTAATATTGCAACACACATCACAATGGCTTGAAGAGAACCAGACGGGTCTTGACATCACCAGCCTTTTTCTTCCCTTCAATTCCCCAGTGCAGTTGCTATTGTTTGAGTCTGATCACTAATGGCATTGGAGAGGGATCCAGCATTGGCCAACTGCTAGGGCTCTCGTGACCATATCATTTTCTTCTCCTAGTAGATCTAGGCAGGTCAATGATCAAAATATTGCAGGCTGAGAGCAAACTTCTGCTGTTATGAGAGGAGCCTAACTGCTGTTTGTGAAGGCAGGATGGAAATTTCAAAGTTAATCTGGTTCCCATCTCTAGAACTATTTAACTGCAGCACACAAAGCTTTCACAGTGCACAGGGAATTCAGTCGTTTTATACAGGTCAGCCATACGATGAAAAATTTCATATCAAAATGTTTAACTTCAAAAAGGGTTAGATTCAATTTTCTGGTGAAGGCTTGAGTCAGTTCTCATTTTAATCTCCCCTGCATTCCTGCCCCTAGGTAAAATGTCACTGTATTGTCACATTTGGTTGTAATAATTGTAGTCATTTGGCCAGCAACAAAATCACAGGCCTGAACATTTCTGATGATTTAATCCAAATTCAGATCCAGATATGTCACCTGTCCCATCTTTGAAATAAGTGGAGCCATTTATTTGCACCTGGATCATCATTTAGGATGCGGCTCTGTCCTCTGAGGTCCTTGGGTCTATCTTACCTTATCTGCTGCTCCCCAGACAACATTTTTCCTGTTTAGGGCAGCTGCTCAAATGGCTGATTCTGAAGCTGCTGGAATAATGCGGACTCTTCCCCCATCCAGAGAAACCAATGGTGTCCCATTGTTTGTGTATTTCTGCTCATAAGTAGTCCATGAATATGCTTCCTTAAGTCACTGAAGGAAAATACTTCTAAGAAAAAACTCCTGTCTTGCCTTTAAGAAAAATATTTGGACTGGTAAAGTGCATTGTACTATGAAGGATAGTTCCAATTTACAGACTCATGAGCTTATGAGTGGAATAAGCCTCCATCCTTATCTTTATGTTACAGCAATGGCACCCACATACGATAAGTCTTTGCTGGCAGAATTTTGAGAAAGTAATTCCAGTGCAGTGAATATAAAATAAATGCTATCAAGGAAAAATATTTTTTGCTCCCCTGGAATAGAAAACATTATTGAAACTGTTGGATGCCTCAGGAGTCTATTCATGCAAAATCTATTTCTGCAGTCAAAATATATTCTATTCTGCAGATATTTTTTTCAATATGTGACTGAGACTTCAAGACAGAAAGAAATAGCCATTTTGGCCAGGAAAGAACTGGCATGTGGTCTGGTTTTAGGTGAGTGTAGATTTTGCATGAAAATTATAGTAATTATGGGTATTTGTAAACAGCGATTTTTGCACTTTAACGGCCTAATCGCATGGTCAACAGCTGGAAGTTTCTCTATGCAGATTCTTACCTAACACATAATAAAAGTCACCCTTTGCTGCATTTCCACAAAGAAACAAATTATAGCACAAAAGAGACCTGCCAAATGCAATCTTTCATCCTCTTCTGGTTCTTAAAAAGAATGTTTGAATATTCTGATTTTAAAAAAGGGATAAAACAAAAGGAAAAATAATTTATGTATTTCTAAAACACCTGTATAAAGAAAGAAGGAATGGAAAATACTGATGTATACGTACTACTTAGTCTTTCATTGTAATATATGCATTTCCTTTGCATTTGAAAGTTCCTGTGTCATGCATGGTACACATCTGTTCCTTTCATTTTTAATTATGTTTTAAATACATATTTTTAATTTCTCCCTATTGTTTTCTCAAATGGTTCCATTACAGCAATTTAAAATCATATCCAACTAGCAAAACCACACAAAATTACTCTTGTCATATTGAAAATCTTGGCAACCTGATGAAGAATTTGCTATCTAACTGGAAGGAACAATCAAAAAGGAAAACCAGAACAAATCTGACCCAATCTTTCCCCTAGACTCCTGGGAAACACCTCGGTTTAGCATCCTGGTTGCCAGGTGTCCCAGACCAGGCACAGTTCAACCAGTTAGAAGTTGCACTAACTGGCATTGGTGGTTTACATCAATCTTTTTTTCTTTGCACTTAGGAGTGCCTTGGAAATAAAAGCGCAGTTGCTGTAGATCTGCTGAGAAATTGTAGCTTCAAATCCTTAATTTGCTTGTGATGAATACACTTTATCCTTAGGCTTTCTAATAAGACACTGTAAATATCTATCCCTTCTAATCTTCTGCATCTTTGTCCCTGTTTCTTTTCTGGACATTGGCTGGCAACCGTGCTCAGGATTTTCTGTAACCAAGTTTTCAAAATGAGTGATGCTGGTGATACACCCACAGCTTCACCAGGAGAAACATATAACTCCAGCCCTCTCTCTTTCTTGCCTTTGTAGTTGCTTCCCTTCAATCAGCTCCTTCATAGTTATACAGATTATGTTAGAAGCATTGAGTTATATAAAGTGCACACCCCTGGGTTAATTTGTGTATGGAATCAATGAGTTTGTTTGTGCTGTTTGTAATGTCAACACTAACTACTGAAATGCAAGTGTAAATTAAGTCTAAAACTTGCAGATGAGGAAAAATGACTACTAGGAAATTATAGAGGAATGAAAACCTTGAAAAGCTCCATAGCATCCATAAGAAACTCCATTTTGAAGGACCGAAGCAGAACCCAAAACTTGGCCCATGGGGCCCTGTCCCTGGTTCATGCTGGGGCCAGAGTGGGATGCCAATTTTCTGGGGTTGCAAGTGGCACCTGAGCATCCCCACCAAGTCCCAGGTGAGAGAGAGCTTAGAGGAATGCACTGGCAATTCTCTAGCACAGAACAGTTCCCACATAACACCAGCCTGGTATCCGTGGCTCTCTTGCAGGTCTAAGGAGCCACAGCTGTTGAGGGTGGCTGGGTGCAACTGGGGCAGCAGCGAAGGTTGTTCTCCCTTTCCCATGGTGCTACAGGAGCTTCCCAGCTGCTGGGAGACACAGCAGGAGCTTCCCAGGCTGGGAGACACAGCTCTCATACTGTACTCACAGGTCTTACCCTGAGGCTCAGTCTTACCCCTCAAAGTCATCCTCCTTTCCATCAGCAGGCACTTGGCATACCTTTGGGGTAATTTTGCTCTTTCTCCCTTCTTGCCACTGTATATAATATTCTTTGTTAATTTATGAATTGCTGTGAATCTTTGGCTTGGCTCTTATTAAAAACTGTGCATTTTAAAGGTGTTTAGTTCTTTCATTGCTAGTATTAATCGCTTCACTATAAATTCCCTATTCCCATCTGTTGTTTTGAAATAGCATTATATATTATTATGCCTTTTCATTGCTTCAGCTCTCTGTCATAGCTGACTGCTTGTTTACTTCACCCTCCGTGGAGCTTCCAAAATCCTTTTTCTCCCTTGTTCTCATGGCAATGCTCCAGCTCCCCGAGCTCTAGTGTGTTCACCAGAGGTGCTCCTGCATAACCTTTAGGGCATCTTGCTCCAGAATTTTAACATCTCTCTCAGTTTGTCTCCCTCTTCCTCCACAGCTACCTGTCCTGCCTCTCTGCTGAAGGCAACTGCCCTGTGTACCATCACTATCATCAGAGTATTTGTACCTGTAGCTCAGATGCCAGCCTGGCATCTCAGATGAAACCACCAGCAGCAAGAAGAAGCACAGCTGAGTTACTGGGAAGCCTCCACTGACTCCATTCACGTCTGACAGGTACTCATCAGATTCCACAAAAGAACCCATGGGATTTGATTAGGTATTTCATAAAGAGTTACCTTGGATGTTGCTGTATTACTGTAGTATCTAATTTACTGCTTTTTTCCTCCCTGTTTTTTCCTTCTCCTATAGCATTTTTGTGCCCTTTTCCTAACTAATTGGTTTCCCAATTTTATTTCCACTTCTTTCCTCCCTGCTAATAGCAAGATTGTTTCTAAGCTGTTTTGTCAATTCTCTGTTACACCTATTTTCACCTCCTGTCTTCTAACAAACATATTTTATCAATGCTTCCAATTTTCACTACATCAAATGTAATTTCTGCCTACATTTCAGACTATTTAATCTGTAGTACCTGGAAGAACAAGGTATTTATGCTTTCAAGGGAAAATAATGTCATTAATAAAGTGTTGGGGTTCTTTTTTTCAATAGTCTTTCATAGGGCCATCCATAACTTACATTTTAATCCTGGTAGTGCTAAGGACTCATGAGCAGAGAAGATAATAATGGTAAACACCACTTCAGCCAATGTCCCTTCCAACTGTCATCTCTGAAATCTCTGCCCTTCACAGTGACCTTGTCCGACACTGCCTGGGTGGATTCCTGCTGCTTGTTTCTCAATTTCAGTCACATTATATGTTGCATGACTGTGTATATGCAGAACTGCAATCTTTTTCTGAGGAGAGGGAAATACTTCCGATTCAAAACACAGCGCGGAATGGGAATATTGGTCTGGCAGAGGGTTAGGAAATACCATGCATTAGGTCCCATGTCATATAAATCCTGTAATATGGAGACCAACCTCTGTTGTTGAAAGGAGCCATTAGCTTGATGTGTTGATCCTGTTCTTCCATTTGGAATGCTGCTATTCTTTCGGAAACCCTTTTTCCCCATTAAAAAAAATCTAAATATTCTAAATTTATGGGAGGCTGGTTTCTATCCGGTTGTTCTTGCCCAATGGATGGCTTATTTTTTCTCCTACAGCAGGTATTTACAAACTGTTTATCCAAGATAGGCTGGTTCTCTATGCCCTCAAGATTTCGTTTTGCTAGCTGAATATGCCAAGCTCCATCTTCTTTAGTACAGCTAACAGCCTGTCTCCCAAGCCTCTTAGCACTGTTGTCTAAATGAATTTCAGTTTGAAATTCTGGTTTTTGGATGTGGGCAGCCAAAGGAGTAGATAGTATTTCAGATCTTGTTGCAGTACTGTTTCACACAGTTATCCTAAGACTTTCCTGTTACTGCTGGGACTATCTTGCTTGGCATGGGCTGCATTTTGCCTTTGTAAGTGTGGCCCCCATTGGTGGCTTAGAGTCAGTGTTCTCCTTAGAGAAGAGTTAGAATTGAAGTTCATGCTCTCCTTAGCTCCTGTACCAGCTTAACTAATCTCAGTCATTTTCTACCAATGAGAGGTCACTTTACAGCAGCCATGGTAACAGTCCTTCAAAGAATGAGCTTTTATATTATTCTATTCCTATAATGCATGTCTTTCTGTCTACTGCCCTCATACTCTTCTGTATTAACACTTTCTTTTCGCTGTAGACAATTAGTATCCAAATCAGTGTCCCAGAAATAATTACTCTCTCTATTTATGTGCAGGTTACCAGGAAAGAGAGAAGGTAGAAATATCTCAAATCTGAATGTGGAGAAAGTTCATTCATGTCTCTCCTTCAGTTCTTTTTGCAGTACTGCAAGTGATTGTCTTCATTTCAGCAGGCTCCCACTCAACACTTCCTTCATGCATCCCTATTTTCTCTAGCCAAAAAAAATATTTCCCATCTGACACCTTATTAAATGCTATGCTGAAGCTCAGATAAATTATATCTACCATGTTTCCTTTGTCTAAAAAAATCTTTTATCTCTTAAGAATCCTATCAGGTTTGTCTAAAGCAACCTACCATTAGCAAACCCAACCCCTCTGGTAATATTTTAGTCCATTCCCAGTTTATC
Source organism: Anomalospiza imberbis (assembly GCF_031753505.1). Classification (NCBI taxonomy): domain Eukaryota; kingdom Metazoa; phylum Chordata; class Aves; order Passeriformes; family Viduidae; genus Anomalospiza; species Anomalospiza imberbis. The sequence goes on from NC_089681.1 coordinate 46,236,432, forward strand.
TCAATGACTTAAATTACTTCTTTCTTTCAAAATTTGTTCCTAAGCCTTGAGACATTTGAGATCAGACTAACTTGTAATTGTGAGATTGCTTTTCTTCTCTCACTGAACTGGAGATACTGCCTTTACTATTTTCTAATCCCATGAATAGATAGGCTCATCATGAATACCTGCCAGTTCCTGTAGTTTCATGTGCCTGTTCTGTCTGAATTCAGAATGGGATTATCCAGGTCCTCACAACTGGAGACAACTGAACTCTTAGATTTTTTTCTGTTGTTTCCAGTTAGTAAAATCTCATCCCCATATATTAAACTTTTAGATTATTTTGCTGCTGTTTCCAATGTAATAGAACCTCATTCCCATTATACATCTTCCCTTTGCACTTCTGTTCAGTGTCATTGCTCTTACTGAAGTTTGAACTAAAGGCTCTTTAAGTGGCTCTTTATCCTGCAGGTCCATAGATGACTGGGTTTTTTCCTCTTGCTTGGAATACAGCTTTGAGATCTTGTAAGCACCAGTGATTCAAAGAATCCTCCAGCCTCTTTCCCATCCCGTTGCAGAGACACACAGTGTGTTGACTTTGGCGGCTGGGGCGCTCAGAGCACTTAGTCCATGCCCTTTTGAAATGGAGAACATTAGTTCCAGCCTTACTTTTATTTGTTCTTCCATTTAATGTAAACTGAATCAACGCACAATTGCTTGAGCCAATGCTGTTTCTCAGCTCAGGTCTACTAAAATGTCTTCATTGCTTATCTAAACCAATGGAAAATTCTAGTCATTCTTTTAATATCTTTCTGTAATAAACACAATTGTATATATTATTTATAATTGTCTTCACCAGCTACTTAATTTCAGTGATACCAGAATGGCCAGCAATGTTTTTAGGAGTCATTTTGTCTTGATTGTGCTTAATAGAGAGAAATAAAGAGCCTGACAAGCAAGACGAATCTTGAGCATAAGTGGAGATGATTGGAATTTTTGGGAAATTTCAGCCTTTTTAGCCCAAGTTAGGATGAAACATAAAAGTATTTATACTAAAAGGAGAATGTTTCCAGGTCAAATGAACTGCTTGAAATGTTTCATTTTGTCTTAAGTCCATTAGAACTGATTCAATAGTCTTTTCATTTCTTTTTCCCCTCTGGCATTTTGAAATTTGGAAAAAAAAGGTGACCTGGCAGAGATGAAAATTACTTTAATAATAAATGTTCATATTTTTATTCTTCATAGAAAACGTACTTCTAAAATTACTTCCTGTGTTGTTTCATACAAGGCAGTGGATTTAAAATATGCTCGCCCCGTAACAGAAATTAAACAGGAATGTGTGATTCATGTGATCAATCACAGCTAAGCAAACTCTGCAAACTGTAGAAATGTTAGCTGAATTATTCTCACTGTGACCCGGGGCTCTGCTGGGTGTATTTTTAAAGTGCATGCTTCTGCTTTGTAATCACTGCAAGTTTGGTGACATGTTTCCTGGGAGGGAATAAGTGTCCCTTGATGCCAACGTTACGCTGACTGCGGTAGATTTTGAGGGCTTGTTGTCTCTGCAGAGAGGACGGTCCTAATAAAGAGGCATCTGGGCCTTCTTGTCTCTTTTCATCTATTAAGATATGTCAGGCTAGACTCTGGACAGCTGGATTGTGATGGTTTTGCCCCCCGGGTTTCTTGGGGTAGTGCAGTAGGAGAGTGTTGCTATCTCCAGGAGCCAGTGAATCTGAGAATATGTCTCAAGGATGAAACCTGGAGAAGTGCAAAGAATGATTTCATCTTGATTAATTACACAGTATTGATCCTCTGTGGAAAGAGCAATTATCCCAGACACTCTTCTCGCTGAAGTGAAAGCCACCGGGAAAGCCACTCTGATAAAGAGGATGAACGTTTTCCCTCCAAAGGGCTCAATTGGTTTTATCCTGAGGGTCTGCAGTGTTAAATTTAGACTCAAAGGGAAAAGAATTCTAGCCTCAATGTAGATGTGCCCAGCTTATATCAAGCGCAACAGAAGTTGAACAGACAAGACTCAGTTAAAACTCAACTCCCGTGGGTTAGGTGTGAAATCTAACCTTGTGCATCTTTTCATGAATAGCTTTGTCCAGAAATTTCAAAATCTGGAAGTTGTCTGTTGAATGTTATCATAATGAGGATGTCATTCTCCTTCACCCATTGCCTTGCCATGCTGTGAATATCTCCATAGGCATTGATCTAAAGGATGTCAGATTCTACCCTATGCATCAAGGAAATAAAGCTTCTTAAGCATGAACATGAATCTGCCAGATGCAGGCTGTCTCAAAGATATGCTGACATTGTCGTCTCTTCTGATACTGCAAGGAGGTGCTACTTTCAAAAATTTCTTTTTAAAGTTCAGTATCATTAGTCTGTGTTAATCAACAAGATGTATACATCAATAAAATTTACAGTACTAGCCAAAGGTTAAGTTTATGCTCAAATTCAAACCCATTCATCTCCTTAAGTTTTCTCTGGTTTTTTTGCCTTTTATTTTTTTTTTTTTACCAAGCTGTATTTTCTAAAAAGGGAAGTGTTTCCAGTCACTGAAGGGTAGAGCCACCCATACCCAGTCAAATCAGTGCTAATCCATATCCCTGTGCTTGCTCTCTTTGGTGCACCTGGAGCATGGTCTTCACCAGCCGCTCAGTCTGAAATTGTTGTGACTCTGCAGCCCCCCATGATATAAAAGCCTGAGGATACCTCAGCTTTTTATCAAGGCCATCATTCTCTTCTTGGCTCATAAAGGTAGACAAGGAATTTGAGGAAAATCTCCCCGTTAACTGTAGATGTCTTTCCCTTTGAAGCCTTTCTGGTCACACAAGGTCTGTACAGATCTCCTCAGGGATGTTACCCTTGAGCTAGCCATTCCAGCACACTTCTCTTTTCCCCTAGTCATCTCCTGTGTTAAGAATCATTCATGTTAACCATCTGAATTAACAAATCCAGGCAAAATGCTAGGTGGTGCCTGCTGCTTCTGTAGCATAGCTTAAACCACTGGCTCTCTTGCCAAACTCATTCTGATCCCTTTTTTATTAAAAATTTGTCCTGGTGTATCACCTATCTTTTCCTTAGCTGTTGATCACTATGAGAAGCTTTCTAGAAAGGTTTATACACTTTGGAAAATCAGTGCCATGCCTAACACATGAAACACATTTCTCTCCAAGAGCTGTTTGTACCTTTCAGGAAACAAACTGCTCTATTCTTCTGCTCAGATTCTGCAATCTACAATTCCCGTAGTACCACTCAGAGAAACACACATCTTTGGTGATGTCAGTATCTTGTACTCAGCCACAGCTGGGATTTTGGGGAAAACAATTTTCTAGGTATGTACAGTATGTGTAGATGACTGGCTTTTGTAGCAGCAAGCTGTATATCAAAATATTTTCCACTTTGGGGAAGTGGGTTAAATTGCCAATGTGATCATAATGCAAGCTATAAAAAGATCAAAGTTGCAATGTTCTGCAACAGCATCATCCATTGAAATGTAGCAGGAGCTTGCTGAAAAAAAAATGTTCATGCAATATATAAGACATTAAAAATTCTGTTACATTACTCTTGCCACAAAGATTGTAATGAAAATGGGAAATGGCACAAACGTAACCCATTCTCATTACAATCGTTAGATTGTAATCTTGTGCTCTCCTTCTCAAGAGAATGTTAAATGAGATTTTAAAGTATGGAAAATAAAGGAGCAAATAGAAACTCGAAAGCAAAAGAGGTGAGGCATGATAGACTTCTCCTGCATTCTTATGCTCTTTATTTTTGCAGTAAATCAAGAGAGAACAGTATGATTTCAAATAAAGGTGTACACATACATAGATATACTTCTATTTTTCTTTCTTTTTGGAAAGTATATAATTTCAATATTTTTATATTTTTCATTCTTGCTGTAAAAAAAGAGTCCCTGTAAGTCAAAGAGACAAAACAACACTTTAGATATCTACATATAAAGATTTTTTTAACGGTGTAGAATTTGCCCTTATCCATCATAGTAAGACCTGAAGGTAACACCTCCCAGTGAGAGAGAACTGTATGACTTAGGAGACTAGCAATTAAAAATCTGTCAGTCACAGGTCTGGATCCAGCCCTGATTAGATAGTGACCAAAAGTTGTTAATATTACGCGATCACCTGACCTCGCTCAAATCCCCATGCAAGTATTGAAATGACACGCTGTAGCTGTCACTCCGCAGTGCCGTTGGTGCTGCCTGCAGAAGACTAAGCATTAAATAAGAAGTGATCTAACCCTGTCTCCTTCACTGTGGTGGTATTTAACAAACACGGTTTGAAGCAGGTGTAACAGGTACCTTCCTTCCAGGGTCTGATAGGGGAGGAAAGTTGATGCTGGCCTCTTCTTAGGTTGTACATTCAGGGGCTTGCAGGACCTCTTAAAATATTAATGATGGAAAAATATCTATTGCAGGCTCAGAGGCAGTGTCACAGAAAGCCTCTGTTTTGCTTGGAGAGTCAGTGGAATGAATGATTGTTATGCATGGGAGTCAGAAGGGCTCCTTGATCACTGGGGCTACACCCCTACAGAGTCCACATGGCATCCTCTCCACATGGCCCTGCAACAATGCTACCTTATAAACATCATAACACCTCAATAACAAAAGAAATGCCACGCAGACAAAAGATTAAAATCTACAAAGGCTCTAACTCAACCCAGAGAGAAGGTAAGAAAGTAGTAGGAAATAGTTTAGGTCTTTGCAGTTCTCTTGGAGAACTATCTTCTAGTCTAGTCCTGTATTTTATGTTGACTTTTTTTCTTTTTTTTCTTTTCTTTTTTTTTTTACTCCCTTTATTTGGCATAAGTTTGAGGTTTTGGGTTGAAGTTTTGGGATTTTTTTATTCATACATTTTGGTTTTTGATTACCCGTGGAGTTCATGTTGACTCACCTCCTTTCCCTCAATGACCTTCCCCAATGGGGTGACCATGGGCTTCTCTAAGTGAAAGAGGAAGATGGACTCTATCCCTATAGACAAATCATCTGTCATAGCTTCATGTAACCTCCCATCACTCATTGATGAATGGATATCTTAGGTAAAACTTATTTTCTCACTTTAAATCTGTCAATAAATTATGGAGAAAGAAATCTGATATTTTATGGGTTTATAGAAGAAGAGACTACCTTTGTCCTTGATGTTTGCAGTCTCCAAAGGTCAGATTTTTTCTTGTCTACATATAGATGCTGGGAAGTGACATGGTAATGATCTGACCAGCTTTCTAGCTGAAGAACAAATCTGCTCTTCAAAGAACATTTGTAAGCATCTGTAACTTCAGGATGACTTGTAGATTTTCCTGTAATCTTGGTTAAAAGTGTTTACATCTGAGATGAGTTCTTATTTGCAAGTTTACACTAACATGAAAATGTTATATCTGAACTAGGATTCATGACAGCTTTCTATTTTAACTGCCAAGAGATTTTGCACTAATAGAAAAACCTGTATTATGGCTGGCTGTACTGCATCTAGCCTATGATAAATAGAGGACTTTTAATTTCCCAAGTATCCAGTTCCTCCAACTCCACAACCCACAAAAATTAAAAATAAAATTTTCATTCTGAAGTTAAAATTAATTTAGTTTCTGTTGTAGTGCTGTAATAAGTAGATCTAATTTAACCAGTCAGCAGTTCCTTCCATTGGACATTAATTTTTTAAAGTCTGCAAGTTAATCAACCTGTTTTATGACTATATGTGTTTTTACATCAAAACTCCTCATTATTTCTTTTTTATTTTTCGGTTAAGTGTCTGGGATAAGTGAAAATAACTTCTGAATGTAAAATAATCAATTAATGTTTCAATATAGGGGGGAAAAAACATTCCCCAAATGGGTAACTATTTCCAGTGCTCCAGACTGTTTCTCTCACAGCTGTTTGGATCATGATCTGTCAGTGCCACCTGTTAACTAGACTGGTCTTTACAGACAGAATATATGGTCAGAAGATTAAGAAGCTCCTGAATTTTCTCTTTTTGATTGTAATGGTCCCTCTGAAACATGAAATTAGTCTCAGGGATTTTGGAAACTGCATCTTCACACCTATTAGAGAAGAATCTATCAGACGACCCAGGTTTTAGATGATGGATAATGCTGTTCACAGGGCTCTATACCTGAGAGGAAATATCCAAAACCAGGTCTTGATTCAAACCAAGCCATTTCAATATCACCCTATGGCCACACTGGAGCTGCTTCAGAGAGTGAGGATATTGGGATGCTTGATTTCTGCTCCCTGAGGACAGGTGTCTGGGAGAATCTTCCCCTCAAGGGGCTGCACAGCAGCATTTCCCCTGACTATAGGGTACCACACAGGCATCCCCTTTTGTTAATGTCAAAATGCAAGCTTCTAGAGAAAATGAAAAGTGTAAGTGTATCCTTTCAAATATCTCCTTTGCTTTTGCTTATATGTCAACATTCAGCAAACACAATACATTTGTTCCCTGGACCTTCAGCCTGTCATAGCTCTTTTCTGCAAATAAGTTTGCAGCTCAGTGTGTCTCAGCTGCTGCAGTAGCTATAATTCCAGTCATAGCCAGCCACTTTAATGGGCTTCTTGAGTCCACTGGGAAGAGCTATCCCATATGTAATGTCAGCTCCCAGCACCTAGAGAAAGCATGGTCTCTCTGCCACTTTTTAAGGAGAGCTTCAGTTCTGTGGTGACATTTGAGAGCTTTCATTATCTCAGTGCAAGAATCTCTGGGGCACACTCTGGTCTCTTTACATGCCCTTGTTTAACGGCACTCCTTACCTTTGGCTGACTGTGTTCAGCTAACCAAGTGGTGGCAGAAATGTGTATAGTCCCTCTTAAATCATTCTGATTTTCCCAAGTCCCTCTGCAGTTTTTTGATGGAACATATGGCAATGTTATGTCTATTTGAAAAAGCCTTTGCATCATATGTTTATACAACTGCTCACTATCCCAAGACAAAAATTCTTTCCTGTTATTGCCCATTTGCTGACTAAAGAAATTATCCTCTTTATGTATTCTGGTACTTTACCTTGATACCTTACATGTTTAATTATGTAGTCCTTGGTCCGTAATCCATATGATTCACTCACTACATAATGCAACCCGCATTAGTTTTATTTTTTTTTAACCCTTGCCCTTTCTTTCTCACTTGCTTTCTTTTGTCAGCCTTTGCTATCTATTTAGTTTTGGATTGTAGCCTGGCTCCCATAAAGTTTTTCCTCCTCAGTGACAAAATAGTCTGTGGGTCCAGTGGTACAGGATTTGTCTCAAAGGACAAGAGCTCCTGATGTTTAAAGACGAGACCTTTAAAAAAGGAAAAAACCAAGCAACAAACCCCAAAGAAAACTCCTGTTTTATATGTGCCAAATAAAGGAATAACATCACAAAACAGAGAAAGGAATGGGGTTACAGAAACAAATGGAGAAACACCACTCTCTGTTTGGCTCTTTTTGTTTCTTCCCCTGTACTGCTGGCCAATGACCCCAGTCAGCAATGGAAGTCATGGATTTCCAACAGTTTGTGAAGGAAAGAGTGTTGCACACTGGATCTTTTCATTCTCCATTCTCCCAATATTCAGCAAAGTAGTGATAATGATTTTTCTCTTCCTTGGGTTAGAGGTGGTGAGGCTGGAAAAAACCCAGATTCCTTTAAGACTGAAAACAATTTTCCCCCATGAGGTCTGTTTTGAAAAAAACCCCAACAACCTGAACATAAAGCTGTATGTGGATTTTTTTTTTCCCTCAGAAGGAGCAATGAAATAGTTTTTAGAGTAATGTTTAAAATGGGCTTTTTACAATTGATCTTTGTTCCTTTGAAATTCTTTCTGTGACCACTGACTACTTGAAATGAAGTAACCTTATTTCAAAGCTTGCAATATTAGGGAAATATGTCTAATATACTTTGGATCTACAGGTAATGGGTCCAATTTCTACTGGCCCAGTACATCCTTAAGATGTACTGTCTCCAGCACATCTTAATGGGCATATCTAGGGACTCTCTGTTCATTTTTATAGGCTTTCTAGAAATCTGTACTATTTTCTTTCTGCATTATTACAATAGGTATTTATTTACATGAGATTCCTGAGCTCTACTGATATAACCATCCTTTTTTTTTTTTTTTTACAAGTCGATAATATCAAACCTTTCTTTTCAACACTTTCTTCTTTTCTCTGTTACTTTAAAAAAAATAAATCAATAAGCAAAAATCAAACGTGTGCATTTTCATACTTGGTGCAGTTCATACCTCATACTTTGTATATTACTCACCATACCTAAATAGGAAAGTTTTGCTTGTGATGAATACCCATTTTGTATATATCCCTAGCAGCTTTTCCAATGCATTTCTATTTTTTGATGACAACACCCTTCAGCCTTTTACCTTCTTCTTTATTTTCTTTTTCTTTTCAGAAAAAATATATGTTTTCAGGTTCTGGGGAGAGCTGCATGGTGAATGGAATTTATTCAATTCTTCTGATACCCAGAAACAAATAGCTGAGGTAGAATACTACAGAAGAAAATATAAAAGTTTATAAAATGTATTTTCTCCTCACAGGCATCTTGTTTCTCTGAATCCAGGATGAGCCAATTGCACCAGATACAGTTTTGCCAGAGGAGGATGGAAAGTGGTACCAGAGCCCAAAAAAGCACCACATTCATGTTGGCTCAGCTGACTGGAAGGACAAGCTTTGGGGTTAGATCCAGAGCAGCTCTGCTTTGAGGAAAGGAGAGGAGGGCTGTTACATAAGGAGAGTATAACCATCCAGCCTGGCATCTGGAAGTGGCTAAATACCCAATACTGGGGGTAAAAGATTTTGAATGATGATTTAGGACTCAGTCCTGGAAACTATTTATTGGAGGTGGACTTCTGTCCTTGTTTCCAGTGCAGTCTCTGCTGGCCTTGCTAAGGGGATGGTGAAAAACTATTTGAATGCACAACACTCATGAAGATGCCAGAACAATGATGGGAGTTACTCTTCTGACTCAACATTTTACTCTTTTTTATTCTAGGGCTACAAGACTATTCAGCTTCTCTTAATTGACTTGATGGTCTTGCTGGGAAAAATGAGTTGCAATGACTTTTTTCTTCTTCTAAATTATTTAAGGTGGAAAATATCTGCCTTGCTGGATCTTACCCAAAAGGCACTAAAATGTTTCTTCCAGCCTGATATTACACTTTTCTCCACTTTTCGTTTGGCTAGCAAAAAAAAAAAAAAAAAAAAAAAAAAAAAAAAAAAAAAAAAAAAAAAAAAAAAAAAAAAAAAAAAAAAAAATTGGTTCAGTCAGGTTTGAATAAAATCTTTTTTCTTCCTACTCTTTTTTCTTCTGGTTTAGGGAGTGGAACAATTATTTACACCGCCCCGTTCCTGATAGCAACCATATGTCTGGACTGCACAGCAATGAGCCTTGCAGTCCTACTTCTGGCAGCTCTCCCTGGCCACAATGACATCCCACAGGGCTCCTAATGGGAGTAGGTGCCGTGGAGCTCTTTGCATGCCATCGGTACTTCCCAGCTTCCAACACCTGACCTCATATGCCACCATGGTCCTCCAGAAGCTTTTGCAGCTAAACATTTGGTAAGCTGTGTGGCATAGGCAGCATTTGGAAGCTCAAAGCCCTCAAAGACTGTGATGTTGACATGGGTCAGAGATTAAAAACACAGGGTGATTGAATGAGTTAGACTGTCTAGATTCCCATCAGCTTGGAACGCAAATTTTGTAGGGGACGCAAATAAACTCTATGGGACTTTTGCGTCACTTAGAAAAATCCATGATACAAAGACTTCCCACACAGCAAAGAACCAAGAAACATGCCTGATGGCCTGGTTGGGACTGTTCAAGGAGGACAGATACTACTTGAGAAATGGAACTTGGGTGGTAAGTGATTTTGTCATACAATAAGGTCTCTTTTCTGTCTTCACTTTCCTTATTAGGAAATCAGAGCTATCCTTTAATAAGACCAGCTAATTTCCATTTGTGAAGGGTCTGAAAGTAAACCCAGTCGTGCTGGGAAAGTCCAGTGAACTGTGGTGGAAACACATTTCCTGATCAGATGGAAGAAGATAAATGGGGATCCTGGACAGGTAGGAGAAGTTCAATACTGATGTTTTGTGGGACATTGCTGGTAAGAGTATGCGGGGTTTAAAGGCTCAGTTAGCTCAGAATCTGAAGCCATCCTTCCAGTAGTGTTTGCTCCTTCTTGATCAAAGGAAGCATAAGAGAAGGACGTGCAGCCTCGGTGCCTGCAGGGGACTCTGTGAGTACCTTCCCCGCTCCAGTCCCTGTGTCCTTGCTGGTGCAGAGGCTGTAAGGACTTGTCTTCTGCTACTGAGTACAGGTATGACTTCTTCCAACTGGGCAGCATAAGTGGGGCAGAACACATCAGGACAACACCTCCCTTCTGCAAACATGCTGAACTTGGCCCAGTGTGAGCTCTGGCTGTGGAAAATGCAGTAGGAGGCTGTGCTGTGGAGCTTTTATCAGCTGTGCAGATCAGAAGGGGAAATTTCACTCTGTTTCCTCCCATTTCTAATGCAGCAATATTTCAGCATTGTGCTTCAAACCACAGTTCACATCTGAGTGGTAGTTTTATGATTTTATGAGGCCTCAGACCACAGTGTCTTTAAATGTTCTGTAAAATATACAGGTTAATCACCTGACCCCTGCAAACTTCTTGGAAGAACTTGTATTGCATTAGCTAATGCATTGCAATTCCTTCCTGGAGCTGCAGAAAATCATTGTACATAAAAAGCAAACCTGTCAAAATTGCAGCTTTGCTAACTTTGCACAAAACAGGGAGAAAAAAAGTCCCTTTAACCAGTGCAAAACAAGATAAAACCAGAAACTTGATGGCCTTTTGTGCAACCTCAATTGGACATTGCAGTTCTATGCTGTAATCTCAGAACAGAGCCTTTATCATCTTGGGTGTACTAGCATTGACCCATAACATAGTCTTAAATAAAAAGCAAACCATAACGTCAAAGCAAAAGTCAGTATCTCAGCAGGTCTGGCTTCAAGTGTGGGAGGGTGAACAGAGAAAACAAAGGCTCGGAATAAGAAGATGGCTGGATGGGTTCGAAGGAGGAAAAAACCCCCCAACCTCTGGAAAAATAGCAGGGTGGAGCAGAAATAAAAATACTTTGGACAACAGAATCCCTACAGGTTCCAAAGTACAAGCAAAAAAGGAAAAAAAGGCCTAATCCTTGTTTTACCAGTGCCTGAGCTGATGTGGGTCAGCTGTGGTGGGAGAAGGGCTCAGAGCTTGGATTTTGAAATATCTGCGCAGAGGTGGTCCAGCAAGGCTGCATAGTAGAGATGGCATTGTGGAAGCTTTGGGCCAGGCTGTAATTTATTGGCAAAATGCTCTAGGGCTAAATAGTCAAGAGAGATGGCACTGCACTCCCTCTGAGAAGAGTGAAGGATGCTTGCCTCTTGCTTGGAGGAGGGGAAGTGACATTGTTCTGTGACAGCCAGTCCCAAGGAGAGCAGAGTCTTTTCAAGTAATTTGCATGCAAGAGTGAGTTAACGCTGAGTAGTTCCTGCTCTCCCTTGGATTGTGCTTCTGCCCATTGTACAGCAAGCAGAGATGGATATAGAGAGGCATAGCTGAAGTCATAGCCTTGCCCAGAAACAGGTAATGTACTTCTCCGAGTTCCCTATCTTACCATATGAATTTGCTCCTGTCACATGTACTCTCCCTTTCTTCATTGAAGCCAAATCTGCCACAGGTAGAAAATCTGCTTTCCATTAGTTTGTGCATCCGTTTTTACTTTTTGACACCCTTACTGATATGTTCATCAAAATGGCATTCCTACTAGAGAGTTTACAAATTTTTGTACTCTGTTTTTCTTCTCTAAACAGCCCAGCATGCCTCAATGTGCTGTGTGGTTGTGCATCCCACTCAGAGTTCTTGTGTTGTCCCTCCTGTGCTGCTTACAGCTGCCTTTTCTGCCAGCTGGCCAAGGTCTACCTCCACCCAAGACAGAAGTGCCAAATGGCTTAATGGGAGATGTTTTCAACTGGTGACACTTTTTATTGGCGGGCCAGAGACAGAAAATGGAATCTGGCATGTTGTGCCTTTAGCACTCCTCGTTGGGAGCCAACCACAAGGTAAATCACCTGGCTCACATGCCACAAGGACTCAGTTTAAAACAAATAAAAAAGAGATGTTAAAGCTTCCCCTCCCCCTATCCCCTCCCCCTGCCCCAGGATCCCACTGCAGAGCAGTTTCCTTTGCAGTTCATTGCACTGCAGATGGGAGTTTCAGGCAAAGATGATACTCTTCTTTGGCTCAGAAATCACCCCAAGAGAGCAGCTTTTTGGGAATGGGTTCTGTATTCCTATCAGCTCCCAGTAAGGCATGTTTTGGTGAGCAGCAGCAGCAGCTACAGTTCACAGGCACTTACTCATCCTCTCCCCAGACTGCCCCAGCAATCCCTGATGGTGAGTCACTGTCCAGCCCTGGAAGCCTGGAGATCCCACATGAAGGGCTGGGGAAATATCTTACCTGTTCCTCATCCCACCAGAAATCTGTGGCTGGCTTTCAACCAAATCTGCAGGCTTCCTCCATGGATGCATTATGCGCAGCCATGAGGGGTAGTGCTGACAGAGGGAGGAAAACAGTGGAAGCATACTGCTGAGGTGGGCAGCATCAGAGAAGCCCAGGGCAATTAAACCTGTCCCAAGCTCATACAAGGGTGGTAGACCCATGGGAATGAAACCTCAGAACAGGTATGGAAGCATCATTATACTGTTTTGAGAAAATAATTTAGAAAATACTATTTCTTTCTCCTTATTTCAGTGCTTTTTTTTAGTCTTCCTCACTTTCACCTTTTCCTCCTCTATAACACCAACCTGATGACAAAAGGAGACAAGATATGTCAGAGAAAATGACATCTGTGTCAAAGATGCTGATAATGGACAGATAAATAGCCATATTGCAGCTGCACCTAGGCCCTGGAAGAAAATGACTGCTGGTGTACAACTGTTTGTCTTACTACAGGGGTTTTTAATAACTATTAATTTTGCATAGTAGTATGTGCACTCAGTAAAAGACAATGATTGTCCACAACATTAAGTTTAGTGTATTTATTGTTATTTATGAAATCACTGAAGATGTCTTTGCATTCATGGGTCTGAGTCTTGCACAATTCATTGAAATGCTTGGCATCACTGCCATAAAACACACACACTGAAGGTAATAAAATCCAGCTATGCAGTACAGTAAAAATCCTCACAAAAAATATCATAAAATGGACATATGAATCTTGATAAAGTCCGTGTATCGCTACGCTGCACATTCATATGAATTAGAGGTGTGTGGTAATCTTGGATGAAGCCTTATATAAAAACACATGCTGTCTACAGAGGCAACATAAAATTCAAAGGGGGAATACAGTGCACCCTGTCCCTTTGATTATGCACAACTGTAACCCCTCATCACGGACTCCTTCTTGGCCACGCAAAATGTTCCCCAGTTCACAAATCACTCTTAGCAGGTGTATTCCAAGTTCCCTCCCACAGCCTCACAAAGGCCATGAGAAGCTGGGCATGCAATCTTGGGAGGCTGATGGTGCTCATCATCCTCCTGGTATGATGTTCACCTCCCTCCTCTGTCTGTCAGCTTCCCAAGTGCCCATTTCACCATCATACTGCAAATGTAATCTGCAACTTCTAAGAAACATTTCTGACCTTCTGTCCCACTAATAGAGTCCATAAACTGGAGTAGCAGAGGTAAAAAGGGAGATGTATCCAAAAATACTTGGAGTAAAGATTTCCATAACTGTCTCTGAAGGGAAAGAGCCCATAGCTCTTGCATGGGCCAGTACTGCCAGCCTTCCTAGGCTACCAGTAGAAAGACACCATACATGGTGGTGGAATCCATGGTGATCTAGAAAGCCTTTGAAGCATCATGACAAAACACTCATTGTAACATGAATTGTTTATGAATTATACAAGAGCGCAGAAAACAGATGTATACACCTCAATATACCTCAGTGTATTGGCACAGCCTAGGAGCCTTGACTTCCTTCATATTGGCCAACCAACAGCACCTTCTGGCTAGCAGTGTGCAACTTCCTCTCTATAACCACAGCATTTTATCCCCCAGCTTGTTGCCTCAGTCTGTGCTCTTACAGGTAAGAGCTCCCCAGGAGATTTTCTGTCACTAAGCTTTGAAGTGAGCTCTGCACAGCCTTGCAGAAAATAACTTTTAATATGCTGAAGTCTACTGTCTGCTTTTACTCACTTCAGATGTGTAACATCTCCTTAGTGGCTGCTTAATGCTGCATGGGTGACGAGGACCATGGATGTTCACTGCCAGAAAAGACCTGGGAGAAGAAAAGCATCACCTGCCAGGCATTGTCTCACAACAGCAGCAGGACAAATCCCACAGCATGCACTGCAGAGCCCCATGTCAGGAAACTGAATATGGATTACTTTGAAGCCTAGCCCTGGTTCTGTGGCATCAAGGATTTGAGACAGGGGCAGACCATTGCAGATTAATGGTCTGCTTTCTTAGTTCTGCCGGTGCTTGTTTGCAGTGGGGTGCTCATTGTATATGCATGAAACCTGGACCAAGCACTCAGGTACAGATATGCTACAGAATATCTAGCGTATCAGGCACAGATATACTACAGAAAGATGATGACGGGGAAACACCTCACTTCTCCAGTTTTGTTAAATAAGATAAGGAATGGCTTGTGGCGCACTCACGATGATCAGAGGGCTGGAGCACCTCACCTGCAAGGAAAGGCTAAAAGAATTGGCACTATTCAGCCTGGACAAGAGAAGGATTTGGGACAACCTAATTGCAGCCTTCCGGTACCTGAAGGGAGCCTACAAGAAAGGATAAAAACTTATTACCAGAATATGTAGTGACAGGACAAGGGGGAATGGATTTAAACTGAGAGTAGGTTAAGATTAGATATTAGGAAGAAATTCTTTACTGTGAGGGTGGTGAGACAAGCTGAAACAAGTTGCCCAGAGAAATTGTGAATCTCCCATCCCTGCAAGTATTCAAGGCCAGGTTGGATAGGGCTTTGAGCAACCTGGTCTACTGAAAGGTATCCCTGTCCATAGGAGGAGGGTTGGAACCAGATTATCCTTCGGCTCTTCTAATCCAAACCATTCTGTAATTCTACAATTCTACACAGAGAGAGTGATTTGGGTAAGGAGAGTTAAAACTGTGGAAAAAAAAATTTGAAGAGTGTCTTGGCAAAAAGATAAGCACAGAAAATTTCCCACCAGGAAGATTCCTGAGAATCTGGGAAAACTTCTCATGATCTAAGTGTCAGTAGTTGGATCATTTAGAATCAGTTGTGCCAAGCCCTAGTAAAGTGAAGAGAACTGGATGATTTGGGGGTGAGTTTTCTTTTGCCAGCTGAGGGTAAACAAACTGGTGAGTACATGACTGAGCTATGTCCCAGCTCAGCTGTGGAGCACATCTGCACAGCACTATGGAATTGGGAGTGGGGCACTTGTGGGTGAGAATAAACAACACCAATGGCATTAACTCATGCAGCGAGTCCTACACCAGCCCTTGTGCCATTGTAATGTTTCGGTTATTGCTTCATGAATTGACCACAGGGAAGCTAAAATGTCCATGTCTGCTCCTACTACCATCACACCATCATTTGTTGTGCTAGCTCATCCCCTCCCAGGGCTTTCACACTGACCCTGGCCAGGCTCAGGCTGTCCCTGTGCTCACACCATCATTTCTTCTCACTGCTTGAATATAGAGAGGAAACTTTATTTCTGGAAGCCACAGTGGTAGAGTTACTGGGGAGAGATGCAGTGAAGCAATACAGATGCAGGTGGTTGCTCTGCTGAGTCTGTCTGCGCCTGCATATTTCACTGGGAAAGGGCAATGCAGACCAGTGGCATGGTTCTCTGTCCCACTTTCTTCCTGTGTAAAACAGGAATAATGATACTGACCTAGTTCACTGGGGAGCCTGGAAAGGCCAGTTAATGTTTCTAAGGCTCTTTGAGAATAAAAAGGTCTGTATCAGTGCTAAGTGTTATTATTCACATATTGTAATTCTAACCTATAAGAGACTTGGCTTTAGTAGGAGAATTTTGGTGACTGCAGCTGAAAGGAGGTTTCATATTTTATCTTTGGCTGTATACGGATTAACAGTACTCACACAGTTTCTTCACAGGCGCAAAGATGAAGGTGAAATCCACACCACTGAATTACAGTGAATTACTTTGGCATGAAGGACCTCTGATTTCCAACATCTGTGAAAGTTTAGCTGAAGTGATGTATAAAGACTTGGTACCAGCTAACAAAAGCTTGTGAAATGGATCCTGAAATTTTCCACAGACTTGGGCACAATCTTGAGTGGTGCCCAAATCAGAAAGGTAAAAGGTGAAAATTTTAGTATGCAACATATATTAACCAAGTGAGGGTATATATATATATATATATATATATATATATATATATATATATATATATATAAGGTTCAGAGTGGTTTCACAAAGGTCATTTCACTTGGAATTTACCTATCTCTAACCAGATCAGTGACACAGTGTGGCACATGTAAATCCAAAAATCATAAAGATATCAAACAGGACTTTTATAACATACCATGCAGTCCTGGCATATATTGCTGCTATATGCTACATACTTCCATCATCACTGCTTCTCCTGTCTGGATCATGCTGACCTCCCAGTGGAGATGACTACATTTTGGAATCTTGTACTAGGAAACAGAGAGAAAAAAATTACTCTCAATCCACTGAGACACCACCTTCACAGCAAGAGGCTGGATTATCAGGTCATTAAATCACATGGGGGACAGTGGCATATCCACCATGAACAAAACCCAAATGCTTTCACATAATTTATAAGTTATTTCAATGTGTTACACATGATGCCCTCTCACATGGGGACTATTTGCCCTGATTTAACTTCTCTAATTTTGTTACAATCATTCTATTTTTGTTTGTTTTCCTAAATAAGGCTTGGGCAGCATGATTTTATTGCTTGGGCATTCAAGGGAGATGGTGTGTGATCAGTTGTCCAGAACACAGGCAGAAATACTCTCTTCCTCACAAAGATCTCCCTCTCCACCATCTCCCTCTCCACCATCTCTCAATTTTTGAGTAGACATCAGCTACTTTATGGAATTTGAACAATGTAAGATAGAACTCCAGAAGTTTTTAGGTGTAGCTATGTATTACATTTAATGTCATAACAATAAAAAGAACAAAAAAAGTGCAAATCTTGATTGTGGAAAGCCATGTCCTCTCTTTTGGTAATAGAAAATCAATGGGCCTTTCATATATGCAGCACATCTGAAGCACTGAAGCTCCCATCCTCCCTTCATATATGCACAAATTAATTTGTTTACTTTGCTGTCTGAATAAGTATGTTTCAAAAAAATAACAGATTCCAGTGCATTAGTTCCAGCACTTTGCAGCAGAGCCTTTCTCTCTTTCTTTCACATTTCCTTCAATGAACAACTCATAGCATTTCCTATGCAAGCTCCTCACACCCCACCTCGTGACAGAAGTGGGGAGCACATGTAAAAATGTCACCCAACACAGCACCATTCAATTCCTGGTTGAAATACTGGATTATTTTTCATCCCTTCTCATTTCCCAAATAGTAATTTTCTTTTTGGTACAGCTCTTCTAGATGTTTATTGCTGCCCAGCCACATGTTTTTTCATGGTTTTTGGCATAGCTGTCCATGTTTTGAGGTGACATTTCAGACATCCTTGTTTTGTTTTGTTTATTCATGAAGAACTCTTGCAAGGAATTGGTATTTTTCTATTATGCTTAGTTGCTAAATTTCTCACTAGTTGTACAATTTGAGAATTCAGCACGCTATTATCAAATGCACTAAGTCTTCATTGGAAATGGTTATGCTCTGTATGACTTTTTCCTATGTTCTGGAACTATTTATATGATGAGTCATTGATTATTTATGGAGATATTTATGGTGTTCTCTTGGACATGCCCTTTGAAGAAATCAGTAAGCTCAAGGAAAACAACAATGGAGAGTCCTTGGGAGTGGACTTTAAGGTTTGTTTTTACATTTTAAAAAGCCTTCAGCACCATCAAAAATCACTGCTAATGCTTAGAATTTTCCTACTGGCTTCTGTTGGGGAATCTGAACTGGAGACAGGCATCCAGGAGGTACGTGGAATGGTAACACTGCCTATGGTGTTAGGATGTCCATTGTACAGGCAGCCTGGATGAAACCTGGAGAAATTATAGGCTTGACCCTAAAGCTAGTAGGAATTTTGACCCTCCCACTGCTAGGCATGACACGAAATTGTGGATGCCTTTCAAAAATGATGGAGGAATTTTGTTAGTGGAGCATGTACCAGAACTCTGATTTCCTTACTTTTGACCCCATTGTAGAGGTGGCAGAGTAGTGATGGCCCCACAATGACCTGTTTCTCGCTGCACTTGAGAATACAGGGGGCTTCTCTTCAGGCATCTGGACACAGTAGACTCTCTAATTCTGGGCTAGGTCTCAGTTTCAACAGACAGGACCATCAAAACAACTTTCTGGTTTTGGTTTGATTTGTATTTTATTTCTGATGTGGTGGTTTGAGACATTGTGTGCAGGAGAGAGAGGGAAAGAGGGAATGGCATGCTACCTAGGGACAAAGGAGTCCAGTCTGCTTAAAAGGGAAATGTTGCTGGATAAACACAAATTGGTGTAAGCCACATCATTAGGAGAAAGTTGTCTATCATTAAGCACTATGCAGTGCATCCCTGTGAGCCTGAAATAAGTCTCCAGGGGACATACAATCATACTTGCCACACGAGTGGAAATGCTGAAGATGAACCATGTGCTGTCTGGGTGTCCACCTCCCACCTGTGTTAGCATCATTATGTGCATGTTGGGCTGACTTAGCACACTGAGGAGGAAGATGGCCATGCCATTCTCTTTTACCATCTGGATAATTTACTCCGTGAGTTTCTTAGAGAGTGAATTCATTAATGCAGATATGCAGGGTGCAATTATTCAGATGCAGTGGGAGGAAGCTGCATAAAATTTACAGAGTGAGCTCTGCTGGTACTCTGAGCAGTGCTTTTCTGCGTGGTCCTGCCTGGAAAAAAATCACACCTAGGAATGCCTTGATGACTTCTCACTATGTCCCAAATGGCAGCTCCTCCCGACTGGCATCAGTGGAAGCTGCTCTCGCTAGGCGAGGGAGATACTAGAAGACTCCCAGTTAGCATCCGTCACAACAGAGAGGAAATCTGTGGGAAATGCTGATCATTTATATCAAAATTAATGAGATTTTCCCTCTCTGAATGGGAGGGCTGAGATGTATGCTGACTACAGGGGAAAAAAAAAATCCATCCATGGATGTCTAGCTTGCCTTTTTATTTATATTTTTCCAGGGGTCTTGTATAATTGATGACAGTGCCTATTTGGCAAAGAAATGTTCTGAGCACAAAATTTGTTTTAATAGTAATTTTTGCCTATTAAACAAACTGTTGTTTTTTCTTTCCTACATCTGAAGCCAGAATCACAGGACCACAAAACAAATCAGCCTGATTTCACTGTGAACTTTTCTTTTGACATCCTTCTATTTTTCAAAGAGAATAAAGGTGTTGTTACATGACTGCTCTTTTCCAGACAGAAGAGGCAGAGAGCTATTTTTGAAGCTCCTTAAATCAGAAGCTCTGGCTCTTTACAAAAGCATCCCCACAGGATATCAGGGCTGTGTTTGGAAACATATGTGATAAAAAAAATCAAACCATAAAAATGAACTGAGATCACCTTGTAATTGGGCAGAGAAGACTTCCTGCTGCTGTCTGTATTTTTGTTAAAAGCCAGTGCTTCTGCATTTCTCACCTTTTGCTGCGCGAGATTGTACACAAAATCTCTGATTGCCAAGCAAATCAAAGCCAAGAGGGAGACCCCCTGTTTGGAGGAAACCATCCCCCTCCTATATTCTCTTTTACCGATGTTTTGTGGGAAAAATTAGATGTACAGAATGAATCAAAAGTCATTGTAAAAAAAATAAAATAAAAACACCAGCAGTGGAACAGAGCTATATGGAGGACCCGAAGGAGATCTTTGAATGCATCAGCTTCCATATAGAGCAGTAAGCTAATAGGCAGTTCATTGAAGCTAAAGTATAACATAAAACATAAAATTACAGAGAAAATGGCTGAAAATATAATAAAAAATAATTAAAAATCTTGTAGGAAGGTGGCATATCAACATCTGATGTAAATACAGACATAGGAAGTGCAGTTTATCATTTGAATAGATGAAACAGCTGAAAATGGTAACAAAATTTGCAGGTTTGTAGTCTATTTTTTCCAAAAATTTGAGAAAACCCCAATGGTTCCAGCAACAACTTGCTATTTTAATCTGTCAGAAGATGATTTCTCTGTTTTGCTCAGCTACCAGAATTCTTAAGCAAAAAAGCACCCATCATAAAACTGGTTAAAACTGTAAATTTAAATTCAAAACAGAAAAATAGGAAGAAAAATCAGTCATTTCCCTGGTCCTTAAATGTTAAACATACTATGGAAAGACAAGAGTCTCTCCACCAGTTTGGCATGACATGAACCTTTGAAAAGAACCAGACGTCTATCTTCTTTTGTCCACTGCTTTCTACTCTTCAGTGAAATGAAATTTCAACATTGTTGAAAACTTAGGGCAAAATTATTTTTTCCATGAAGTTGTAAGACAAATTGGACAAGGTGTTGAGAGAATACAGAAGTTAAAAATAGGCAGTGTTCTCCCTCCCCTGGAAAGTTTTCTCCTACTATCTGCAGCCAGGCATATTTAAAACTCAGCATCTCCTAGCGATGTGGATATCATACTAATAATACATATTTTCCTTTCATGGACTGGCACCTGGAATTAGCTCACTGAGAGCAAATTGGTAACATTCAGGCTGCAAATGTTTTGAGGGTGATGCATCTTTCTGTTTGCTGGACCAGAACCTTTTTCCTAGACACAATGTCAATATCAAAAATAGACTTATATTATTAAGAGTGACCCTCATACATGAGAGTGCATCAGTATTGGTCCAGACAACACGTGATAATGTGTATGTGTATGTGTGCACACATAACTATCTGTATTTTGAATTGATATTTATGTGTTTAGACCTGTGTAGGTATATGTACATATATGTATTTACACATGTTATATATATTGTACGTATGTTGAGAAGAATGCATGCTCACTGCCATGGAACACATGCAACAGCGGTAGGTGGAAAAACAAAGATAGTGACAATCCTTTTCTAGGCTACTGCATCCATTCCTCATAGCATACATGGGTAGAGTTCCTGGGCCAGGGACAAACATTCTCTGTAATGAAACTTTCCTGCTTTTCCAAGACTTAGCAGGAATATTTTTCTTCTTCTTTTCTTCTAATCATCCAGAGGCATGCTTTATACATAGTTAGCAGAATAGAGTGCACTGGCTTACTCCTCAACACAACCAGCAATTTTTGCATGTATTCTCAGATGGTAAGTACAGAGGATGTAGTATAAGCAAAGCTCTGACAATGTGGCTTCTCAAGTTAAAAAATAAAAAATGTTGCTTTAGTACACACAGATACATACAAGATTCATGTTGTAATAATGTTTATACCCACAGCAAAGATCAGGAATCTACCGTGTAAAACGTGGTGCAGAGGCTTCAATATAAGTGAGGCAGAACTGAATGCAGTTACCATCTATATTATGAAGGGCTTGAAATCCAACAGAGCTACTTTATAGTGCAATTTATCTATTTTAAAAATAGCTTATTTAATAGTTGATAAAAAGAGGGGTCAGCTTCCTCTGAAAAGAAAGAACTTTAAATACCTGCAGTTATTTTGAGAACATGGGTGATTAAATTCTAGCAACTCTGCAATTTCAAATGCAATTGGAAGTAAATGATAAATAAAAATATTACGTCAGTTGCTCTGAAGTTATTTTGCACCTTTTTCTTTTTTCTGTGTCTCTCCTCTTTCATTTTCTATTCTTTACCTACCAAACTGCCTACATAGGTATTGTACCAACCACAAATACACACACACACACATGAAAACTGGTTCTTTACATGGTATTCAAATTTGTATGTCCAGTAGCTTATCTCCCCACCTTTATAATATTATTCTAAATAAAATTTGGCTAGACAAACAGGAATGCGGGCAAGAAATATGAGGAAAGCTTTTAGGTAACAGCTTCAACTTTCCACCTTGTTTTAATGTTTACATAATTTCAATTTCTGCAAGTCCATAAAAGGAAATCTAATCCCATTGGCCAAAAGAGGCAAGAAAGAAAAAATAATTAATATAATCAGAAAATATCATCTAAGTGGAAAAGAATAAAGATTCAGATTTAATTGATAGCTACAAAGAAGCAGTGACTCTATCTCTTCACTTAAAATTTTTTTAAAAATCCATCCCAATAGAATTTTCAGTCATTAGTGGAGGTTTCCAAAATCTCCAGAGAGAGAAAACGAATGGAGGTGTTAAATGCAAAGGCTTATCTTGGGGACCCTAATTCTGCCTCATGCTGCTCACATTACATATTATTCTCACTTGGCCTTCTTTTTTGAGAAAGGGACCAGCAAAGTAGAAGTATTTCTGTGCAGTACTGGAAATCAGATTGCACAAGACACTAATCACAAAACCCTGCAGAAATGGACAAAAATTGGAAAGCTCTGGCTTATATTCATGGGTCCCTCTATGTTTTATTTCTTTTTCACCTCTTTCCTAAATTCAAATTATTTGTCTTTGTGGCCTGTAGTGCTCCTCAGTCAGGTTGAGGGATTTCAGGGGAAGGGGGATCTGCTGGAAATGGTCCAGTGTCACACAAAACTGTGAAAACACATATTTAGGAATTAGATATAATTTTTTAAATGACTATGACAGTTGCTCTTTTCCTAAGCGCAAAGGTGATTATCATAGAATCATAGGTTCATAAAATGGTTTGGGTTGGAAGGGGACCTTGAAGATCATCTAGTTCCAAACCCACTGCATGGGAGCAACACCTCCCACTAGACCAGGCTGCTTGAAGCCCCCTCCAACCTGGGCTTGAACATCTCCAGGGATGGGGCATCCACAACTTCCCTGGGCATCCTGTTCTTTGTGGAGTTGCAAGGACAGGCTGGCAAGACTATATATTGCATCATATTCATAAAATAGAGAATGAAAATCAATATGATGCCATTCGCTGATATTGTAATATTACGTTCAGTAGTAAAACTGAAACCTGACTGCACCGAGATATGGAAGAGGTTCAGGACATTGATCATGGAGCAACTAGGTAATAGAATGGCAGGACACATTCAATGCTAATAAATACAAAATAGCATATATAGAGAAAAACATCCCTAAGATTGCAGGAAAGGTGTTGGGATCAAAATTGGATATTGGTATTTTCAAAAAGATGTCTTAAAGCCAGTATGATTTGCTTTATGAAAATGTTAGCTCAGAGTGTTTAGCTGTAGCAGAAAAGGGGGGGGAAAACCCTGAATTTTAATTATTAATGGGAAATTAATAGAAAGCAAGTGGTAAACATGCTTTTCGGTCCTTTTATCTCAAAAGATATGTAATCAAGTCATAAAACTGGCAAAAGAGGGCAAGTAAAGTGATCAAAGATGTGGAGCAGCTCCCAAATGTGGAAAACATTAAACAGGGCTGGATGTTTTAGCCTGGAAATAAGATAATCAAGGTGGGATAAAGCAAAAGTCTATAAAAGCAAAGGGAACTCAAATGAGGAAATGGAGGTTACTGATCATTGCTTCCCCAAATGAAAGAAAAAAAGGCTTTTCAAATGAAAATATTGGGTAGTAAACATAAAATAAACAAAAGGAAGAAACTCAAGGAATCTCAGGGCTGAAACTATATGTAGGTCCCAGACATAGTAAGATAAACTCACAAAAGAAACATCTGTGGAAGGCTATACAGCATAAACCCACAGCTTCCCAGATTGGGGACTTTCTAAACCAGAGTCGGTACCTGAACCCTGTTTTTGTCAGTGAAAAGAAAGCCTCGGCCTTATGTTCTAGTGCTGCTTCTAAAAACAAATATCTTCACTTGGAAAATTTTATTTGTGTGGGGATTTAGTCAAGAGACTTCAGTTAGCTCTTTTGGGAGGGAAGCTGTAGACTAGCAGAGGAAGGGTTAGTGCCACATTTCAGTGCGAGAGAGCAAAGTGACTGACATACCTAGAAGTTGTATCTAGCGGGCTGCCTTCATCTACACACTCACAGCAGGCGGGCTTCCCTGTGATTCTGAAGAGAAATGGTCTGTTAGTGGACAGCTCTTTCCACCAAGGTACTTTATTTGCTCTCTGAACTCTGCTTTGAAGAGAAATTTGCAAGTGAAGGTGAGTGGTGTGACACACTTGCAGGACAAGATCCCATGGTAAATGCTGGGCCCAAATTAGCAGCAGAGAATGGGAACAAAGCTGGTCTTAAACGCATGTGTTTTTTACAGATCCTCCTCTGCTGCACGATGTCACAAACCCTGGTCACAGCTGCTCTGAGCAAAGAATGTTTTCTATGGAGAAATCACAGCAGCTTAGGGAAGGAAGGTGAGCAAGGACGCCGGGTGAGAGCAGGGAGCTGTAGCTTGTATTTTGGTGAACTTAATGACTAGTTTTGAGGCAAAGACTTGAAGGCCAAAGTCTGACAGGCTGTCAGGCACTGATTGCCATTTTCATAAAGGGCGCTATGCAAGTGTAAGTGATTGATAGATTGATTGATTTATTTTGCTGAGGCTCCTTTGTGGTCTCCTGGGGGGATTTCTGGCCACACCTCTCAGGCTGAAAGCACTTGCTCTGCCTGCTGTTGCTTTTTTTTTTATTTGCGGGTAATGAAAATTTGTTACAAGCCTTCCCTTTCATCTGTACATGGCAGGCTGTCACACAGAAACAAGCCATTCTGGAACCATGCTTCCTTCCAAATTGCTAAATATTTTTCTTCAAATTGCTTCCCTAATGGGCTAGTATAATAGGAGCAGCATGCTCTCTGCCCACGCTGAAGATGCCAGAGCATTTGTCCAGTGCACATGTGTGTTGGGCACAATAAACTCATTGCCTGGCCTAGAGACAGTGCAGCACTGCTGCTGATTTAATCTATATCACACTTTCCTTGGGCACAATCGTGCCTGCAGTGCATATAGGAGGATATGCACACGGAGAGGTACTTGTGCCTCCCCTGGGAAAATGCACCTCATCGGGGAGGCAGCCAGCTACACATCCCACTCTCCTGGGGAAGGAGCCATGATCGCATTCTGTAAGGTGAGACACAATGGCGGGAGGAGGAGAAGTGGGCTGCACAGCCATCGGGTAAGCCATGCGAGCAGTGACAGAGCTGGGCTCACTAATGGACTGGCCTGGCCAGTTTTTTATTGACTCCAGTTGCTGCTTTTTGGAGGGGCAGGCACCAACAGTCCCCAAGGTCAGCAGTTCCATGTGCTCTATGCTAAACTGTTGCTGACCCACTGCTTTATGAGCCTAAGTGCTTATCCAGGAACAGAAGTGAATAGGTTGTGTGTGATAAGAAAATAATTTGCCAAAACTGCAACAATAAAGAAAGCCTGATGGGATCTCTTATGGTATGAATAGCCCAGAGCAGCTGCAGATTTCTCTCTGCTTTCACAATTATTTTCTTTTTTATAACAACTAAAAAGGGAGCATTGTCCACAGGCTCCTGCAGCCCATATTTTCCTATCCAAATCTAATATTTCCATATACATGTATATACATATTATACATTGTGGATCTTTGTGAATAAAATACAGGAACAGAAAAAGAAAGAAAAAGGAAAAGCTTTCTCAGATAAGAGGCCTGTTGGCACACCAGCTTAACCCGTTCCTCTTTTATGTTTCTCTTAAGCCCCTCTAGCTGGATTTCTGCAGATCCTGGAGCAGCCATCCCAAGACACACAGAACCATGATCCCTGCATGCTGTGCACAGATTCCCAGTACAGCCACACCCGGGTGGCTCTAAGTGCAGACATGGAGAGCTCTGTGCCGGAGGTAGCCATCCTCCCCCACCACCTGTGGGGCTGGGAACATCCTATCCCCCACGCAGGGGCAGTGTCTGTTGAGAAGCCTGAGTATATTTTTGCACGTTTTCTGTCTATGTGTTGCAGAGGGGCTTCAGTCCAACAGCTGACCCTACTCAGGCCTCCTCAACTCATCCTATTCCCCACCTCCCTAACAGGTCTATGGCATTTTTCTTTCTCATGGAGCACAAGCAGGTCTGATACTCATCCCGTGCTCTGTTCCCCACTCTGAACAGCCCCAGTGGTGCAGTACCCAGTGTCAGGCTCTGTGCTCTGACCCTTTCTTGCCTACCAGTCCCAGTGGTTTGCCCAGAGAAGGCTGCCTGCGATCCAAAGCCCTGGAAACCATGCCCAGGGCTTCTTCCAAAAGCTATACCAGAGCTCCTTGCAGAGGTACCACACTCTCAGGGAGTCCAGGTCCCTGAAGCTCTCTGAGAACATCTAAAACCACCAGAGCTTTTCTTCTTGCAATTCAGTTCTGTGTAAGAAGACCAGACTCCAGCCTTGGATGTCACATGAGGGTCAACTATGCAAAGTTCAGAAAACAGTTGTATAAAGAAACACACAAAGAAATTACTCAGATCGTAGCTGATTTCTGTAGCTGATTTCTCAAGATGTCTCCAGTGAATCGGGCTGAATGAGCTTTTTGTTGCCTTTACTGTTAACAGGAGTAGTTGAAGTCAGAGAGTTTGCCTCTCTTACTGCTGACAGCTACAGTATGGCAGGGCTGTGGTGCCATAGCATACAGTGATCAATCTCATTTCAGTTCATTTTGCTAGAATTTAATTTTCACATGGCCCAGTGTGACCACGTCCCACTAATTTCCCACTTGGATATTTTCTTAAAACAGGGAGACCAGTGGAAGACTCTTCAACTCCTGTTGGTGAAATAATAATAATAATAATTTACATTTATTAAGTGCTGTTCTTCCCATAGGACTGCCCAAATGTTTTCCAAAATTTCTGTACGTAGGAATCTCTTCACCAAGGAAAGAAAAAATGCAGCTTCTTTCTTGGCACAGAGCAGCACTAGCACAACAGCTTAGGATATGGAATGAATCAAAGGTTTAATGTTATTACATCTTTGTGGTTCTGCTAGAGTAATGCCCAAAAGTCTCAAGAGGGACCAAGGCCTCTCTTGGGGTAGGTGAAATAAGTAGTAAGGTTATTGAAAGGAAGCCAAGGAACAGGAAATGGTAAAAAGCATGCTCAAAGAAGAAAAGGGAAAAAAAGAGAGGGATAGACAAACATTCACGATTGCATAGATTTCAAAGATGCGATAAAGTCACGGGATTGGAAGGGACCTGTGATGTTATCCCATACACCCTTCTCTCCTGCAGCAGGCTCCCTTCTATTAATCACTAATATACATCTGTGTGTGTATCTTGTTCCTAATGATTTCTACTGATGGAGATTTTTCAGCCTTCTGAGGCACCTTCCTCTTAGCCTTTACCCTTCTCTTGCCTTTAACTTGAGTTTGAATGTTCCTTTCTATAACATGGACCTCTTATTCCTCATCTTGTACACGGCATCTTTGCAGGCTATCATTACCTGTTTGTAGACTTCCTACAGAGGTGTCAAGGTGAGCTTAATGCTGGTATTATAATGGGCACATGCCATAAGTTGGGATCTAGAGGAGGACATGGTGTGGGGGTATCTATTTCTATGGGGAGCTGAATGGTAAAGGTGCTTGTGGAACAAACAGGCTGAGAGATGCTAGGTTGGTACTTGCAGTCCAATGGGAAAAGTGAGACATTGGATTATGGACCTTAGTGTTAAGGCCAGAAATGCCCATCTTTATGTTTGCAGATCTTTGAGGAAATGTATTTTAATAATCCATAAGGAAACCAAAGCAGCAGTTAAAATGACAAGCATGGAGTTGGGGTAGGCACTTGTGACAGCAGCACTGAAGGACAGAGGGGAAAGGCTGTGGTGGTCAACAGCACAGACTTGGCTAAATGTGGTACCTAGGAAATGCCACGTAGTCACAGGCAACAGTTTCTGGAGGAGAAAATAAAAAAGGTAACTGCAACATGGGTCTACATGACCAAAAGGTTAAGGACATTATGATCAGGCAGAGGAGAAGTGGAAGGTTTTGGCAAAGGAAGATTAGTAGCTCTGTGCTAATGAGCTGGTGCCAGCAGGACCTCTGTGAGGAGAGTTTGCTGATGCAGGTGGAGACATAGGGCTGGAAGGAATAAAGGTAGCCTGCAGATACCAATTTGTGAGTTTTCAGAAGGAATATGTGCATTGATTTGGAGCTCCACAAATGTAAACAGATACAGAAAGCTAAAAATCATTTCTCCTCTCTTGTTTTCTCCCATGAGGAAAGCAGTTTTAGGTGTTAATGTCCTCTCTTCTGAGTCTCCTGCACACCCATCTTCTTTGACCTGATTTGGAGACCTCCTTTTTTGTCAATCAGAAGGAGTCTTTCTAGTTCCTCATCCACAAAACATACCATCCTCAATCCTGACAGTGGGCAACTAGTAGAGTACAACAGGATGTGATCTTTGGGGTATCTGTTTTGCAACAAGATTTGTTAGAGGGACTAAGTAGATGACACTGGAAAATTTTACGTGTTAAGATTTCCCTTCCTTTTCCTATTCTTCCTTTCCCAGGGAATGGACGATGTCTTGCACTTCAAATGCAGTGCTCAGGGTATCCCAGCTAAAGGGCAAAGTGCATTCCAACACCCAGACATCCTCCTCCTTGGAGATTACACAGGTACACACCAAAACTTGGCCCTGAGCTGGCCCCTGTCCCGCCATAATCTTTTGCACTTCTTTAATGACAGAGATTAGTAAGGCAGAATTGAGCTTCACCTCCACAGACCCAGATCCTCTTGTTTAAGTAGAATATTTTGTTGTTTATGCTGCAGGCTAAACAACTAGGTTTACCTAGGGTCTCTTGTTAAAATGAGCCATCTGTGGCAGCTGTGGTAATTATACCCAGACTACTGTACCTTTCATGCAGAGCTCTTAGATTTGTGTTGAGACTTTGAAAACAAGAGGAACAATAGCACAAGGGGAAAGAAAATATCTCCTTAGAGTGAAAACTATCATGAGGTCCTCCCTTCCCTCATTTTCCAGTCTTCCCTGGATTAACCACAATCCTCAGGTTCCTCAATGGCTGTTCCCTGTGACAAAGTACTACAAAACAGTCTGAGGGCAAAGAGCAGATGAAGTCTGAGGCAGGTTTTGCACCTCTTCCTCATCAGTAAATGCTTGCTCACACTTTGCTTTAGTGAGCCAAGTAACTATGGTATTTGTGCTGCTCTGAAATCTGGGGAGTGCCACAAGTGCTATCATAGGTGTGAGTGTCTTGATTCCCTCTACCCAACTCCGAACACCTCAGCACAACTTCTGCAGTAGTTCCTGGGCAATTTGTTTCCCCTGTCCCCAGAGCTATCAGTGCTGTTATGAACAGGAAGCAGCAGGAATTGCTCCAGAGAAATGCCAAGTATTTCCTCCTCTACAAGGGGGCTGAGTGCTCTGCCCTGGGGAGGGTCAAACCTTTGAAATCAGTTGACTTTCCAGTGCTGCCAGACAGACTGTAAGACTTAACAGCAGACAAACTTCCGGATGGCATATGCTAATTCTCCCTACTTTCCTCATTTTAAGGTTCTGCTATTAAATCACGTATTGTTTTTATGTAGCAGCTATTGAGTAGTGAAGTATCTGAAAATCCATGATCCAGAATGATGCTTTGAAGGAAACACAGAGACCTTTAAACTCCCAAGTTGTTGTAAATGCTACCAAAAAACTATTTTTATCTCAAATCTTCTCCCAACTAAAACATAAATTTGAACAGAAGGAAATAAGAAAAGAAAGATTGTGGGAATAAGCACTGATGCTATCAGCTGGAACTGGCAATAACAAAAGCAACCACTGACTCTTTGAGCTTTCAGGTAGTACAAGGTATTTTCACATACTACATTTATTTTGTGTTTTTCACGGTGAGTTTTCATACACTGTCGGAACAGTTCACTCAAAAGAGTAAGTCGAGTTATCATGGCCAGAAAAGAACAATAGGTTTGATTCACTTATGCCGCTATTGGCACTACCGCGGCAGAAAGTCTGCCCAAGCCGGGGGGGGAGGTCAGAGTGGTGCAAGGTTCACAGCCTTGGTGACTCCCTAAATGAGTACAGCTGATCTGGAAAAATGCTGTCAGCGGAGCAGCAAAGGGTGTTCTCATTCTCCTTAGCCCCTCAGCAGTTTCCAAATCACTAACGAGGTGTTTGCAATACCAGGGTGTGATTTAAAGCTCCTGTCCACAGGGCTGGTCATCTAATGAACATCTGCCCTGTTTGGTTCAAGAGCGAATCAAGTCCATCGTGCCTGTTGTCTAAAAAGTCATGGGTAAATAGTCCAATAACAAACAGTATGAAGTAATTTCCTGCACAAACTTACTGCACCCTGGTCTTTACCACAAGCTCAGATTTCTTGTGTGTGCTCAGATTTTAGCAAAGAATTACGGTATATTGCTTTCCATGAGAAGAATTTCCCACTTAACGGATCTCAGATCTCTATTAGACCCTTGGCTAATGGAAAACCATAAACCATCCCAGAGCTTTCTAGAACTCCATGGAGAGCTGAAAGTGCAGAAATTTAGCCTCTTCAAGGGCCAGGGACTGACAGAAGACTCCTTAAAGGAATGCCAAGCTAATAGAAGTTCCAAACAATTTAGTTTCAAAGGACTTCTAAAGTAAGAGATGACTATATTAACCTGAATATTATTTAATGACAACATTAACTCTTCTTCAGTGGTGCTCCTTGGTGGTGTCTGCCATCAAACTCAAGATTCTGGCCTGATTGGATTTTTCTGGGCATGGGGGTTTTTAATGTTACTCCTTCATGGTTAGGTCTGTTTGGCAGCTAACTTTGACCGGCACGATTGCAAGTCAAAGTATAGTGGAGAAACAAGTCTTACTAGCACCACAATGGCTGATGTATTTCAATTCACCATAGGCACTGCAGATTTACACATCATTTTTAACTTTAGCATATATATGCCACTTAATGTTGGAGAGGCCCTGTCTGTTGGTAACTGGTGCTTTTTTGAATGGCTGCTCGTGAGTCTGTTTTATTTTAATATTTCTTAACTCATCCCCTCCTAAAACAAACTCAGATTCATTCATTAAAATTAAGGCACTAAGATTCCACAGAGACAAACCCCAGAGAGGGCTGATAAATTACACAAATAAGCTGTATTTATAATACCTCTGATGCCTCCAAATAGGCATTTTATAGAAGAGAAGCTCAGGCAAACTGATAAATCTATTCTCTGATACTGCAGCTAAGCTGCATTTCAATACCTGAAACCATCTGTTTGATACAAGCATACACTTAGCATAATATGAATACCTTAGCACACAGGTACCTTAGCATAGTGCATCCCTTCATTTTCTCATAAACAGCAATTATAGCTCAGGCAGAGAGGAGCGTATGGTGGGCTGAAGAAGGAGGAGGAGAAATGTATAGAGAAGATGGATTTTTTTTTTCCTTAATCTCTGAGAGTCTGACAGAGTCTGTAAGCCACAGAGTGCTAGTGAGAGACAGAGAGACAGACAAAATTATTTCCTTTGCTGGGTCTTGCAGTTTGAAGTAGTGCCTGCCTTATTCACAAGACTTTTTTTCCCCAGATGCCCACCCAAGAACCATTCAGCTACATTTATTATTCTGTCAAATACAATGTGCAATAAAGAGCCAGTCTCCCCAATGATGGGTACCTGTGTTCATAGCTCCACAGTGAAGCACATAAATCACATGTGAAGGGCAATGCACATGTGCTTTTTTGTTTCTTGTATCACCTTTTATTATCTTAGGACTGAAAAGTTAATAACCCAGTGGGTAATCATGCCATTATCAGTTTACATTGTAGTAAAGCCCATTCAAATGATGATTACATATGTTAATGAGTGTCGTTATAATGCACTACACAGTACATTACCTTCAATAAATATAATTGTTTATGCACTTTAATGAGGGGATATAATGCCCCCAAAACTAATGGCATGGACTGAATTGTGATTTATTGCTGGAAAACTTTGCCATTAAGAAAGGAAACCTCACAAACCCTTTCATGTTTATCTAACTTCTTTCCTTCTTTAAAAGCTGCCACTCTTCTCTCCCTCCTTCTGCTAGCAAGGGAAAAATAGCTGTAAGACAGTTCAGCAGTGTTCCTTGTCAATGCCTTCCTCCACCTGAAGAAGCAGGAGGTGGGTTAATTTAGAAGGTTTAATGAAGATCATTATGTTTACCCCTTAGTAAGGCTTAATGCGCTATCTGGCAACAAAACTGATAACACGTCAGAATTTTGGCTGCAAATCAAACAACGGGAAGTAAAAATGTTGGTTATTAAACTAGAAACTAGGAATAGAAAATAAGGTTAAGGATGACATTTTGGCCAATGGTCCTTCATCTAGCTATAGAATAGTCAGAGAATAGTTGGCTGTGCAGAGCATTCAAAGCTCTCCAGCTGGGAATGAAGAAAACTAGAGGTGAAATGCCACCTGATCTCTTCAATCTCTAGGCGCTTTCTTTTCCAGAGGAGTGAGATAAAACCTTTCTTTGTGGGCTCAATAAGAAATGACAAAGAGACAAAGAATGCTAAACCAGGCAGCACTGTGTAACCGGCTGAGGGTGCAGCAGGCTGAGCGAGATGAGCTATCAGCAACTAAACTGCACAAGACTGGAGTTTCCTCTTTAATTTCCCTCCACTTGGTTTCCTTCCTGAATGGCACCACTGTGACATTTCCATTACCGGTGAAAAGTAGTGTGCTTTGTACAGGAGTCTCTTCTCCTATTGAAGTCGGTGCAAAAACTCCCATTGATTTCAGCAGCAGAGGCAGCGAGCTGGCAGTGGGGGCACAGTCGCCTCTGCAGAGAATTTGCATGCGGTGTGTCCTACTTTTGCTCTCTCTTCAGTGTCAGAAATCTAGAAAAAGGTTTCCTCCGGTCTTCAAGAATAAAGAGGATGCTGAAATTTAGAAGAAATAATAACAGGAATTGTTCTAAATGCTGTTAAGATTCAGGTGTGATGGCAGGGAGCATGGGAAAGCTGCATGTGAGAGATCAGTAGGAACTCAGGTAGCTTCTTGAGGTATATTCCCCAAAATGTATACACACAGCAATTACTTCAGAAACTTTCCAAGGATCACAGTCATGTTCCAACTAGTTTGAAAGTCAGTAGTGTAAAAAAACTTTGACATTGAGATGCAATTTGTGGTAAGATCTAATTAATTTTTTTGCTCCTAAGAATAATTTATTATTTACACTTCTTATTATATATGTATTTTAGCTTCATTAGTCTGCAATGCTGGAAAAAATTATACCTTCAAGTCCTATTTATCAAATTAATGGTGCAATTTCATAGTGACACATTCCACATTCATTAAACCAAGTACAGTAAAAATGCATTTAAATTAGATTAGTGTGATGTAATAACGATTCCAGTGTATGGGGTGATATTCTAGCAGTAAAGAAACACCCAGATCGAGTTGAAAGCAACTTTGAGATGATTTTTCAAAATTGATTTTGGCACTGATTTAAGTGAAAGAATAAGGACTAACATTTCCCCCTGCAGCTCGCTCTGTGTGGGAGGTCAGGGCCCTGAGTGGAATTGCAGGAAATGAGTGGTAGAGTCCTTCTGGCCACAGCACTGGAGGAAGTCATGCATGGTCTACAGAAGGCAATTTTGTCAGCCTCCCGAAAGGCTGGGGAAGGACCCCCACCTGAGTGCACCTTTCACCAGTGCTGACGGCACAACGGCACAGGAGTTTCTGCCGGCCCCTTAAAACGGTGAGTCTCCAATCATTTTACGCTGACAAAGGCTCCTCTGTCTGTGCACGCATCCAGATGCACGCACAGGCACAGATGCCTGGATGCAGAACCTCTTGCAGAACCACCAAGAGTGGTGGAGGTACCACCCTTGCCCTTTGCCTCCTGAATTACTGCTCTCTGGTAGCCTGTAAGCACTCTCTGGGCCACAGGGGCTGGGTGAATGTTGGTCCATTTCCACTGACCTCATCCACCCTGGCAATCCCAACCACAGAGCAAATAGAAACTCTAGGTGGGTGCCAAATTCATAATCCATGAGAGGCCTATAAAACTTTAAGCCCTTCTGCCTACTCATGCCACATAGACTGCTTGCTTCAGCTGCACTGTGAAACAGGCAGAAATTCACATCACCTCTCTGTCGTGTCCTTTAACATCAAGTTTTAGTTTAGCACATTCCCTGTAGCTTAACTTTCCTGGCTTGGGCAATGAATGAGAGCCCCCGATAAGCAGCAGGTTGATGGAGGTTGCTGGTCAAGGAACAAATCACTGGGAATTCATGTCCTGAAACTCTGATTGAGTCAGACAGGGGCTGCATGTCCCCTCCCTCCACATGCTGATACTCGTCTTGTAGTCTTTACAGCCCAGCAGAGGAGTGCTTTCAGCTGGCTGACATTCAACCCCGCACTGCTCCAATATCACATTAAAGAACCAAATTAAATCAGAATAGCTCCTTAATAAAAAAAAATCTTTCTTCTGAGTATCCATAGGGAGTTGTGTATTGTGTGTATCTGTCTTTCAGACTGTAAGCCTTCAGGGCAATGACTATCTTTATTTCTGAAACACAAACAATATTAAAACACCATTGGCACTTAATAAATCAGCAAAACTACAATCATTACATGGGCCTCCTGGTGAGCCATCAGTTACCTTAGCAGATGAACAAAAGAGTGCCCTTTGCATTTAGGCTTGTGAGGGGTGTGTGGCAGATTCAGCACCCCAGATTTTGGAGGATGCTATTTGCTCACCAAGGAAGCCCTGGACCATTGGAGGCATCGTTGCAGCAACATCCTCAGACACTTCTGTCCTGACCCAGAAGTACAGTCCCACCAGGGGATGCAAGCTCATCTTCCATCTTGTATCTCTTGAGCTGAGGCACAAAGAAAGGTGGTAAAGATTGATGCAAGATTACTCAGGCTGCATATCTAGAGGACATTGTGCAGACAGGAGTTATCAAATACTTGGATTATGGTGGCACAGAGGTGTGCCAGCCAGGGATGGTACAATCCAGCACAAAAGATAGTGCCCCATGGTTGCTGTCCCATGGTTGCTGCCCCATAGTCACTTCTGCGGAGACTGAGCTTGGAGGGCTTATACTAAAGAGCTGGAGCTGAGCTACACTGGTTTTAAATTGATGAACAGTGATAGGGTAATAGGGCTGAAAATCAAGAATCTTTCATTTTGCACTGGATGTGCACTAATACCAAGGAAACTGCTGCATTTTCCAAGGACCACAGCAGCCCTTTATAAACCCAAAGGTAATTTACAGACATAGGCTCAGAGATACTCTTGCCAAAAAAAAAAAAAAAATAAAAGAGGTTTTCAAAATTTTTCTTCAGAGATCTGCTAAAAGGCTGAGTTGAATCATTGTGAGCAAATTCATGTATTAATATAAACAATTAAGCTTGATTAAAAAGAAATCAGTTTTGCCTCTGGCCTGACTGACCTCAGATTTCTAAGGGCTGCTTTTCCAGTCCTAAGGGCCTGAGCTACGTGTCCTTTTGACTTCAGCTTCTCAGCCCATCATCCCCAGGCATATCTTTTGTTCTGTGGCTCCCCTTCCCCTTCTTCCAGTAGATATAGAGTTATTTAAACAATTAAGGCTGAATGCCCCTACAGCCTTCTCCAGAAAGCAAGGGGCAAGACACAGCCAAGTCAGCATGAGCACTCAGAGACAGAGAGCAAATTAAATAAAATGATTGCTAAAAAAAAAAAAGAAAATCAAATCTAAGCTGAAATTTAAATTTGCTCATCTGTCTCAATTGATGATTTCTGCTACCAGGCACCATATGGTGCTGTGTGAGGCTATAAATATGCTGCTCTTCCAGACCCATTTCTATTGGCATTTCCCATCAGTAAACAGGTGCTCCTGGCTTCCCTGTGCCTCCAAGCTCAAAAAACTTGAGCGAGTACCTTCGTACACCTACAGGAAGCAAAAGCAACTTGTCAGTGGGACTGTTCCCTTTGCTTCAGAGAATATCAGCTGTGCAGGACAGCAGAGCAAGCCTGCATTACAGTGAGCACCTGTGGCAGCTTCCATTCTTCAAGTTTTTTCCTAACATCTTCATGCCCGTCAGCAGGGCTGATCAGTGCCCAGAGGGTCCTCCTGTGTGGATCCTTTGCCGTGACCTCACAGTGTCAAGCACTATAGGATCTCCCTGGCAGGACTGAATAGGTCCTTGCTCCTGCCTGCTCTCCTGCTAGAATTGGTAGGGCTGAGGAAAAGCGGGCAGCCTCACAGGGCAAAGGATTTACCTTTGAGAAGCTGGGAAATCAGTCAGGAAGCATGAATACCACCTAGAAAACATGAAATCATCTAGCTTAACAAGTACTATGGGCTTTACCCATTTCAGTAGCAAATTTCTGTGTCATTCTGCTGTAGGAACCTAAGCACGATGACGGAGCACTACCCCATCCTGCAGTCTGCTGCAGTCTGGGGCCATCATGCCCTCTCTGCAATTATTTAGAGGGCTGGGTTTGGTTAGTGTTCCCTGCACACTGAGAAGGACAAAAGGGAAGCACCGTCGGTAGTACCAGGGTGCACTTCGTGAGGCTAATCTAAATAATGCCTTACAAAGACACCATGAGCCCATTGTCTTGGGATGGGGACAAGGACTCTGGCTGTTCATGTCAGGTGACCACATTTTCAAATCCATTACAATGGTCCAAAAATATCCAAAAGGTCAATATATTGTTCATACCACATCAGTGATGCTATGGGGAATAACAACCTTCAGTAAATCCTATTATTTTCACAACTATACTAATAACATGAGAAACTATAGATATAATAAAAGTTTATATCTATAGTTGCTCTGCAGACACCTCCTCTGGTATGGTATAAATATAGTATATGAGACTTGGCGGTGTAATACAGTTTTTATTTCAATTTTTTAGGGATGGCCATGCACATCCATAACTCATGAAAATAAAAAGTGTATTACACTGCCAACTGTTACATATTCCCTAGTAAAGCAAAAATGGCAAGATAAATTTTATTTTTCTCTTCTCCCCACCAACAAAGTGTCTAGCTGATATGTTGATGATGAAATGTTAGAATAAATATTATTTATTCAAACACTTTCTATATTTCAACCATGTCTGTCCTTTCTATTTGTCAGTCCTGTCCATCTGTCAAATGCTAGGTACCTTCTTTTTTCCCTGCATGTTGCCTTTGGTTTTAATTTTATGTTGCTGTACTTGGTGTTATTCTCCTTAGGTCTGATGGAAAGAGAGATTGCCTCTTCCCATGTCCCACTCTTGAATTTTCTCAGCCTCATTCTCTTTGGGTCTTAAGAGCTCTAACATCTGTGTGGGACATGTGTGTTGGCTTGGTAGCATTGGCAGCACTTCTTCAAGTACAAAACAGCGTAAATGAGGAAGGATCCCAGCTGCACGTTGTGCGTCAGTGGAACAAGAGGTGAAAAACCCTATGATTCATAGGTAGGGATGGGGAAAGAATTAGAAACTCGAGTGCAGCAGGCTAAGTATCCTATACCTAAGAGAAATGGAACAAATATGTCACTCCCATACTATAAAAAGGAAAAAGTGATAAAATCCTGTTTTATACAAGTACTATTATATTACAGTCAGCTCTTGAGTATCCTCATAGCAATGAATCTGGTGGCAGATTAACTGTGCTGGGCTTGTAGGCCATCCAGTGTGGTGCTGCATGGAGTAAGAGCAGAGCCAGGGCCACTGGGGACTGGGGGTGGGAGACCTCAACATGCAGCAGCGGGGCTAGACAGGGTCCAGCCAAGTCAAGAGCTGTCCACATGCTGCGCTACTGCTGTCAAAGCTGAGTTGCCTCCTGCATAACTTTCTTGAGTGGCTCTGCCCTTTTCCCTCAGGGAACTTCTATTTAGGTTGAGGGTGGCTGATTCAATTTTTGACAAGCCACCCTTCCATTAGAGGACATGTAATATCTGTCCCTCTGTCCCTCCATCCATGGGATAGTCACAGACCTCTCATCAAGGCTAGAACATGAGCAAGAAACCTTTAATCCCTGGGAAAGTCCACTTGGTGACACTAGTGCCAACCACCATTTTCTCACAGCATGTCTAATTGATTAATATAATGAAATGAAACTCAGGCGAATGTTCCCTGTGTGTATCTAATTTGAACTTTGCTGGATCTGAAGTAACCTGTCACTTGTAGGCTTTTTTAAAAATGAATCAGTAAGTATCATAAAATTATTACCTTCCCTTAAAAATCTCACATATTTTACCCTTTCTTTCTTGTTTGCTTTCTTTTTTTTTTTTTTCTTTCCTTCCCCTCTCTGTTTATCTGCTCCTCTCCCTCTCCATCCCACCCCCATCCCATGTCTGTGTAAAGGGATATCAGAGACCTTGGGTTAAAGACCAAGGAATGCTGTGTCAACTACCACATGAAAGGAAAAGAAATTTGAGCTTCCCTTCCCTGCAAACAGCCCAGGTTCTCAGCCTGTACAGAAATCTGCCCAGAGCATCAGTTCCTCCTGTTTCTCTCCTGTTCAACATGCATCTGCTACCTCCTCACCTGGAATCCTTGGAGCTGGGATGGAAAAGAGGAGTTCATACCATACAAATGTAGAAAAAAGAACTTCCTAGCTCTGTAGAGGTACTACACACACAATGATCAACAACAACAGCCATCTGAATCTCTTCAAAATCTGTGTACAAGCTGCAAATGTGCAGACCAATGCCCAGAGGAGGAGAGAAGCATGCAGAACATGAGGAAAAAGCAGGGTTTGACACAGCTCAGCTGATGATAAGGTTTTCATTGCAGCCTCAGCATACTAATACCACACCACTGCACAGGTGGGAGAGAGGTGCTTGAGGGCCAGTAAACACGGAATTTTATCAGTGTGCCACTATTACAGCAACACCTGTGCTAAATAACTTTGAACGTTGATCCACTGTGAAGAGTCAGTGCTCAGTAGCGCTCAAAATTTCTAATTTCTTACCTGCAGTGGAGTGGTCTTGTATTTGAACAGTGGCTACACAGACCTTCCTAAATGTTTTTCTTTCTTCTCCTTTAGGATGCCTGTCACACAGACACAGAGTCCCTAAATTGCCACCTTCCCATTTCTGCCTTTTCTTTTCATTTCTTTCCTTCTTGTGCAGTGAAAGACATTAGGGATTGAGTGATAAAAACATGTGATAAAACACCATCACTGGGGAAATCTATGCCTTGGAAATACAGAAACAAAGTCTGCAGTCAAGCAAACTTTCCATTGATGACAGTGGGTCATGCCTCAAAAAGCAAAGGAGTCCTTAAAACTATGCTCGCCTAATTAAGGTCCTGGTTCAGCTAGAGTCTCTAATTTAAAACAGATGACTCAGTGTTGATGGTGCTGCACTTTAAGTTGGGTACCTGCCTAAGTACTTGGCTGAATGGAGGCCCAAGCAATGTATCTTTAAATGAAGTAGCAGTGCAATACAACAGCCATTCTAACCACTATATATAATTGAATAAAAAAATCTAATCACTGAAAAAGGTGCCGCACTTACAGTGAAAAATAACAAATAAATGACTTACAGATTGCCAGCATGAGAGTCTGCAGCAGAGCAGAACTCAGTGAATGCAGCTCCCATTTGAATTCATGGGAAAGCAGGGACTTTTGAAACTGCTAAGTTAACCAAAAATATATATTGTTAAAGCCAACAAATTTATTTTTCTGTTTGAAAGTCCCTGTTTTGCTATACAGAGGAATAGGTTTGGAATTTTCTGACTCTTCACCATCATAAAACCTAGAGTGTCTGCTTGGGGAGGTGTCAGAAAAATATTGGTTTCCATTCTAGGCTTATGTTATATTTACACTGTGGCTCACTGAAATACTAAAGCAGTAAGAGATATTATAATTAACCTCTTCAATTTTTCCCTTAAGAAGTATCTGGTTCAATGAACTGTCAATCAGCTCTCCTATTCCCTATTAGAGCAGAGGCTAATATGCAGGACCGACATGTGAGTTCAGTGAAAGAGGAGAGGCAATACAATGCCTTTATGAATAGTATAGGATGGTAAATATTAAGTCTGTTTTATGTAAAGACAAATTTTGAAATGCTCTGTGGCTACTTTGGAGCTGCATCAGTCCCCTCTTTTTGTTCCCCTAGCTCTAAGGGCACACACAGCTGTTGGTGCAATTGTATTCCTGCCCATTCCTGCTTTGTGCAAGCAGTTTAGGTCACTGGAATTGATTTGCAGACATGTAAACCTGATGCTCAAAGGTCTGCAGTAGGCACGAATTGTTGTTGATATTGTTTGGTGTTATGTGCTTATAAACAAGATGGGCGGTCAAAAATATTTGCATAATTCTAAAATTATCTGAGTTGTACAATAATACAAAAATGTTGCAGCTTAGTGCTTGAAACATTATCCTTTTAGCTTAGAATTTCAACTTTTATAAATGTAGGTCTATTCACAATCCCCAATGCTGCAACTGACTGCATTATTTATTATTTATCATTATTAATTATCACCATGTATTATTTATGCCATGCAATAGGTATGCATAGGATTTTGCCAAGAAACATCCTTCACTCTCACATTTATTAATTTTGAGAATATTACTATGCTGTTTGATTTGGAATTGAATCAAACCACACCTAGATATTAAAATGAATGACAGTGAAAAACTTCAAAAGGTATTCTGTTTTCATTTGTGAGAATCAGGTGGCAGCTTGGGATCCTCTTCAAGGTCATTGCTTTCCTCTCCAAACCTTGACACCAGGAAGAGATGCGTGGTCCTTGGGCTCAGTCTTGTGCACTAAGAGCCCTTCCCTGATTCTTCTGAAGCCACGGCATGAATTCCAGTGTCTCAGCTGCAGTTAAGGCTCACAAGCAGAACCAAATTATAGTCTTAAACTGTGCCAGGGAAGATTCAGGAGGAAATAGGAGGAACTTCTTCACAAATTAGATATTGGAATGGACTGCCCAGGGATGTGGTGGAGTCACCACACCTGGAAGTGTTTAAGGAAACACTCAGTGACATGGTCTCGTTGACATGGTGGTGTTGCATCATAGGATGGACTTAATGAACTCAGAGATCTTTTCCAACCTAATTGATAAAAAAAAAAAACAAAAAAAAAAAAAACAAACAAAAAAAAAAACCAACCTGAAACCCCAAACAAGTATCTGATTGCGAGCACACACTTACAGGTATTACTATATGCCTTAGGTTTATTGTTTGCTAAGTTGTGCTTAGTATTTCTCAACAAGTTACTGTGTTGGTCTCTGTACACATATAGTGAGAATAATGTGCCCAGAATGATGTGCAATATTTGTAAATATTAGCATTGAAAGAAGTACAAACAAACAAAACAACGAGGCAGAATTTTCAAAACTGCCCTGGTTCTGAGATATGTCTAAATTCTTGAGCAGTTTTGGTAGTGTCTCTGAAATAGCTGTCATCTATGCATCAATTTATGAGTAACTAGGCTTTGTCTTAGCGTTTTGGCAATAGGTGAGGTCCCAGACAATTTAATAACATGAGCTAGGCACAGGGTCTCCAAAGCCTGTCCTTATTATTTGCTATTCTATCACAAATGTACTACTTAATGATTTGTTTTTTTAAGTGAAGCACAGTTGTAACTACAGAGAGAGTTCCTGTTCCAAGGAGCTCAACACACACAGATATGTAGCAGTCTGTTGAAAGAAGTGGAAGGAGCAGATTCAGAACAGCTACATTTTGTACACATGCAGGAAAGCTACAGTCAGCTATATTTTTATCACCATCAGAATTCAACATTGCTATCAAATATGAATGTACCGAAAAAGGGGGAAAGAGTTTAAAAATTTGCTTATACATATATTTAATAAACAGCATCCAAATAGAGAGTGAGTTTTTTTTTTCCTGATATCAATGTTTAGTAAAATTCTGTTAGCATGACCTTTCAGCTGAAGCACCTTATAACTGTAATAATGATTACTTGTGAGCCAATGGGAGAACCTTTCAGATTTTGCAAACTGGTTCATCCAAGTTCTACTTCAAGACACAAGGCTAAGGATTAATTTGGAAAAGATCCACCTCAGGACTGCAGCTTCTGCAACCCACCTGCAGCATGATACACTGAGCAAGAAGGCTGCACTGCTCCTGTGAAGGTCAGGAGACACTGGTGTGTGAGCAGCACACATTGAGCTCTTTGGTATGTGCCTATACAGTCCCACCCTGCTCCTAGTCAGGAGCAAGGTAACTCCTCCTGGAACGACTGGAGAAGTACAAAGTTGTAAGGACAGAACATCTGATGCTGACAGCTGATGCCACAAGAAGGTTGTTGCCTCCTGTGTTATGATGGCTTTATGTCTTCACCTTCTGCAAAAAAAGAAAATCAGCATTGAAAGATATTACTGGCCTCAGTTTCTGTAAAAGCAGGGTGACAAAGTGCCCCTTCCTTTATACTGGTGGAAACTAAGGACGGTTCTGCTGAAATCAGCAATGTTACAAAGCTGTAAAACTCTTCAAATCAAGGGACTAGCTCAGCGACAAAGCAGTCTCTCTGCGAGCCTGACAGTTCATTCTCTAGCTACAATAATGAAAACACAGAGATGTGCTAAAGCAGCAGGGGTCCTTAAACTCCTTTATCATCTGGGATCACATCTTAATAGGACTGACTGATGAGCACTTCCCTTCCTATTCTCCCATCTAAAAAGATCACCTCCTCTTCTACTTCCTATCATGTATCCTCCCTGTGGCAAAGCAATAGCAATTACAGGAATATTAAGGAAGTAATTAATGCATTTTAGCCATATTTTAATGAAATCCAGCAGCTGAGAAAAAGAGAGAGAGCCAATAATGCGTAATCTGTTATCTCTACCACATGCCACACTTTGGCAATGTGATTATTGGAAATCAGAAAAATGTTTGCACCCATAGAACATGTAACCTCTTAGGTTAGCCTGTCCCTTGTATTGCCTGTTGCTAACACCACATAAAAGGTTCACATTTGTATGATGAAGCAGATTTTTGACTAAGACATCTAAAATGAGCACAAAGACATTTCTGTTAACATTACAGTCACATGGACATACAGTCACATGCAGCCTCCTTCAAACTCAACTTGCTTACAACCTCTTCTGTGCAGTTCCTATTGGAAGCACTCTAGATCCATTTGCCTGTTGCCAAAAAGTGAACAAAAGTTGTTCAGGTAGATGAATGGATAACTTGTCTCTCCTTTCCTCAAGAGTGTGCCAGAGCTGGTTTCTAACTGCACCAATGGTAACACTTGCAC
Organism: Anomalospiza imberbis; assembly: GCF_031753505.1. Lineage (NCBI taxonomy): Eukaryota > Metazoa > Chordata > Aves > Passeriformes > Viduidae > Anomalospiza > Anomalospiza imberbis. The sequence continues at coordinate 46,279,660 of NC_089681.1, forward strand.
CTTTGATATGTCAGACATTGTTATCAACAGAGAGTAGTGGAGAGGGATTTTTTCCCAATTTCTTCCATTTTGTCTGCATCACCCCAGGGCTGCTGATTTGTGCTCTGCTATCCTTAGTGGCTGTACAGAAGCATCTTTGTGGTGTTGCTGCTTCTTTCTACAGAAGCTCAACCAGAGTCAATGACTTGTGCTTTTGTAAGGGCTTCCCTTGAGGATCTAATTTCAGGTTGCCCTCAAGCTGCTGTGGTCTGATAAATATGTTCCTATCAGCTGCTAGTATGCTAGCTTGGACCATGCCTTCTCTCAATTGCATTTTGGTGTTATGCTGTGATTTAACCACTGCTCTACCAGTGACCCAGCCGTAGGTGACCTCCTTGCCCTTTCCCCCAGCATATTGTATAAAAATAGTCAAGTGATAATGGCTCATGTTTATTGGTTTCTCTTCAGCAATGCATATTTCCCACTGATGTCAAAATAGTTTAGACTGCACATTGCCAGCACTTGGTCATACTTCTTCTGCCTAATATCATGACTTATCAGTGTTGTTGGAAATATCTTCCAGCTGTTAAACAATCCAGCTGGGATATAATTGGGCATCAGTCTAATAGCATAGCTGCAAATGTCTAGTTTCTTTCTTCTGCCATGTGTGGTAATTGAGTCTCCAAATCTGTCAACAGCCTGTTGGTAGACAGCCTTCTCTCCACTGGGCAGCTCCATGCCCTTAGACTCTGCAATCATTGCTATTTTCTTCCCCTTCTGGGAGATGACACATTCAGACTTTGCATGATTATGTATCCCTTTCCTGCTGTTCATAGCCTGAGGCTTTTTCCTGGTGTGAGCACTGCCTGTCACAATGTTTATGCTGGACCATGAAGGCAATATTTGGTTGGTATCTGTCCTCTCTTCCAGTAGCTAGGAACATCAGGAACTTGGAACATCAAAGGAATTAACAGTGGCATTTTGTCCCGTCTTTTCCAAGAGCAGGCACTCACCCTTGCAATAAACAGCTCATCCAGAAGGATCAACAGAACATCTGCTTTGCTCAGGCCTATAGAGTTTTTTCACCAGCTTGCAGCAGATTATAGATATAATAGCAGAAATCCAACAACTATAACTTGCTGTGGAGTGAGGAACAGTACAAGAGTTTATGGGCATCATAAAGGTCTGTGCAACATCAGGGGGTCATTGTTCTAATGAACAATGCTAAGATAATTCTAGAGCATGGATTGTGGAGCTCTTTTGCTTCTCTTCCAGGATATTGTGTTTAGCAGTTAATCACATTTCCTTGTGTCCTGTGGATTTCACTGGCATCATATTCATGTACCATATGGATGCCATGTCAGTAGGAATAAACCTTCTCTTTATTAACAGGATCACTTATTGCACAGTCACATCTGTAGCACCCTCACAGTGGACATATAGATTGATATAATGGTTTCTCTTCCAAAGCCTCACCTCCCACCACACATGTTTTTCCAAACTATATAGGAACTGGTACATACATTGTTGAAGTGAGACTTCCCTGTTCACTTTAGATATTTCCAGACTCAATATCTAGATCTGAAAGGCTTCTTGTGAGAAGGAGGAAAAAAAAAAAAAAGATCCCCATTGCTGTTTCTAAAGTAGCGTCAAAACCAGAGGTGATGAGCTGCACTGTTGAAGTAATAAGATCATTGAATGGGTTGGGCTGGAAGAGATCTTAAAGTTCATCTAGTTACAGCCCCCCTGCCACGGGCAGGGATGCCACCCACTAGACCAGGTTGCCCAGGTCCCCCTCCATCCAGGCCTTGCACACTTCCAGGAACAGGGTATCCACCACTTTTCCTGACAACCTGTTCCAGTGCCTCACCACCCTCCAAGTAAATAATTTCCTCCAAATATCTAATCTAAATCTTAGGAGAAAATGCCTACTTCCTTCCTTTATCTCCAAAGGGTGTCTACATAGAGAGAGGTGAGTGTCTAAAACATAAGTGCTGACAGTCAGGTGGGATGAATCACACTTTTCCTGGAATATCTGAGGGTATAATGACTCCCTCAGACCTTCTCTGTCAAGATAGAGCTACTCTTTCTAGCCTCTCATCTTTAAGTCCCCACTGTGTTCCACTGATCTCTGCTTATATTGCAGCATCTATACTGAAACAGACTAAAAAATGGAAGGAAGAAGATTGAATTTTCTTTGATCTGGCAAAATTCCTGTGTGATGCTAACAAGACAAAAAGTTGTGTGAGCACCTCTTTCTCTTTTTCATTTCTAGCTGTGTATAGTAAAGAAAATGTCTAAGTTTCAGTGGACAAAAAAGATGGATTTAACAAGGAAATATGAACACAGATTAGCAGATGAGACTTGCTGCAAAGATACCTACAGTCAAACTAGGCAAAGCAAACACAGGTGAAAGAAAAATGGAATGTGTGATTTAGTGGTGGTATTTTCCTCCAGAACTCAGCAAATTTTAAGTGTTTAATGCTTTTTCTCCATCTTTCTCAATAGTTCTAAATAGAAATGGTTCAGATGACAAGATAACAAAAGGGAGTGTTTGAAGAGACAGTGTTTTAAGTGCCAGTGTTGGCATTAGCACATCAGATCGTGTTAGCTAAGAGTGACGCAGCTGCCTGGTGCACCAGCATCCTTGCTGGGGGAGACAGGTTTCCCTCAGCCTCCTGTCCTGCTCCAGGCTCTCTCTGGGTTCATGACTGTGCAGTTCCCAGTGTCTATACCCTGGGAGATTAGGTCTTCCCTCCACAGGGAAGGTTCCTCCTTTAGAATGTGACCTTTATGGCTATCCAGCACTCTGAAAGTGTTAAACAGAAATTTCTAGGTGAATGCTCTTCCCTTGATATTACTTTTCTGCAGTTTGTCTGCCCAACCCTATCTGAAACCTCCCCCAAAGATTAGCACTGCTGTGTGAGCATTTTTAATACAGACCTAATACAGAGCTCACATCCAGCTGCTACAGGCAAGAACAAATTTTCACCTGTCCTCCAGTGTGAGAGCCAATTGCTTTATCTGCATGGGAGCTCAGAAAGGAGCTCTAGAAAAAACAATGCACTCCAGTTCTACTCTTCATGGAGTTGAATTAAGATTTTTAATGAGTCTGATTATTTTTCAGCCTTAAATACGCGCATAGTTGCCATCTGTGCACAGTTTAATCTTCTTAGCTTGATGTCCAAATACAAACTAAGGCAACAATGAAGTTACCAGGTTTCTCCAAAGGGTGTCCGTGAAGAAAGACCTTTTCATTGAGCAGCTCCCAAAAATCAGAATGAATATCTTTAAGCAACTGAAAGACTGTTGTCAGAGACTTTTACCACATTATAGACAATTAGCAGGGCTGAAAATGGAATGAAAGTGTTATATTTTGTCATTATTCAAAGTTGTCCTTTATGTCTTCTAATATAGAAGATCATCAGTGACCTAAATTTCTATATGCAAGGCCTTGACCGTAAGCATCAATAACTCTTTTTGAAAGTGCACTTATGGACTTATGGTAGCAACAAAATCTGAAGTATCTATGATAACAAGTGCTTTAATACCCAGCACACACAGCTGTCATTGCAGCCATATCAATCCCTCCCTCCTAAAACCTCATGCAACTCTCAGGGACTGAAGAAGAGAACACAAAAAGCATTGGGAACAGTGTCCAAGGACAGACACAGTAATCCTGTGCTGCTTCCCTTTCTCCTCTTGTGTTCACTGTCCCTGCTGCGTGTGCTGGGGCTGCAGCCTGCACGCTGGTACTGGAGAGAATATTGAGGCAGCACTCATATTTTACCATCACAGGTCGCTGACTACAAGGACTGCCTGCTTTAAATGTATAACAGTGCTGGTCTCGCTGTAAATCACACTTTCTTGGTGAGCTACAAGGAAGACAAACTCCTCACGTTTTTTTCATACTGGACCTCTGAGATATTTATAGCAACAAGCTGTGTACAGAGTTATAAACCAAGAGATTCAGTTCCTGAAATCCTCATATATTGACTATGAGGTTAATATAATTTCCCTATTCCTTATTTATTTTGCAGTTTCAAGAAGCAGACATAATTCTCTCTTACCATTCTTGGGATGCAGTCAGAGTGGCTGGGGCTGCTGTGCTCATCCCACACTACCTGAAGAACAACAGGTCCTCTGGTCAACTGGTCAATGATTCAGAATGTAAGACTAGTAGGTTGATGTAAAAATTGCTAATTCTTTCACAAAAGATCCCAGGGAAGGTATGGCTTAGGAGAAAAGCCAAATATCCAGCATAACCAATTCTTTCACCCACAAACAACTTGAGATCGGAGATGTGCCCTAGAAAGTCCAGCTCTGGGGAACAAAAGAACAGCCTCCCACAGAAAGAGATAAAATACTGGGATGAGAAAAAGAGAGTCTGTGAATGGCGCAGAGTCAGGAGCTGCCTGATAGACAGCTGTGAAGCCAGGCAGAGGGGTTGGAAGGAGAGGCCAGTGGAGTGGAGTGACTGATCAGCCGTGAGAAAGCACCCAGCAGAGACCCAGCTGTTAAACCTCTGGGGCTCCAGCAAGGGCATGAAGAAGCCACCCCAGTGCCACAGGAGCATGAGAAAGGGATAAAAATAAGGAGACCCATCCTCTTCTCCTGGCATGAAGAATTTAGGCAGAGGCTGAGTCAGCAGGGATTGCCTTGTGAAGCAGCTGTCTTTGGGAAGTCTGTGGGCAGTCATTGCAGTAAAGTCCTATGCATGTGACACCTGCAAGAAAAGGTGCAGATGCTTATTCTGCCCCAGAAGCATATTCAGCTCTTCATGCTTCTCCCAAAGGATGAATTGTCAAAGACTCCTTCTTCCCATCCTCTCAGGGACCCAGGTCTTCCATTCAATGGGACTGTGAGGTCTAGACCCCATCTCACTTTGAGTCAGCTCTGACAGGCTGCTGTGCTGTGCAAGTGCTGTGCTTCTTGTACAGTCCTCATACGCAGCTGTTACAGAACAGCACAAAACTCTGAGTCACCGAGTTAGCTGCTAACAATTTAAGCAGATGAGTAATGCATGAAAGTCTGTGAGACAAGTATATAGTGTATTAGTTCTCAGGTGTAGATGCAAAAAGCTTTGTAGGAGGTCCAGTTATATATATTGAGTATTCTCCTTACCTACCTATTTTCCCAACTTGCTCTTACTTAACTCAGTGGACGTGGAAGTTTGTCTTAAGGAGAAGTTTGAAGGGAATAAGGTAGAAGCTTCATCTATCAATCAGAAAGCTGCCCCAAGTTTAAGACATGGTATGACAGATAAGAAAAGAAGAAATTTATTATATGCATTCATTATGAATAATAAATGTTGGAAGTATGCAGCACTGCAGATTCTACATGAAACTCATCAGTTTATCTGAGTAAAAGTCCATGATGTGTTCATGCTCAGACCCGGAGCTGATCTGAATCAAAATTTTTTAGTGGAATTCCAAACTTTTTCAAACATCAGCCCTGAAGTCTTATTCAGATAGGATTCTGATCAAATCTCCTTGTAAATAGAAGATGCCATGTCACTCCAGCTCCAAATACCTCTTCAAATTCCTTTAGACCATTTCAAATTACTTTATCTCATGCCCATCTCTTTGTTAAGCCAAGCTCTGCTGTGCATCTGCTAGCAATAAGAAATGTCAATGATTGGATCCCAGTGTCTTGGCTTCCAAGTAGTTTCAGAAAGGACCCTTCATGTCCCATGATTCTCCTTCCAAAGTTTCATCTGCTTTGCTTATCTCTTTCCCAAGTAACAGCCTCACATAAGAACAGCTAACTCTTCTTTAGCAGTCTAGTCACTTTACTTGACACACTCATTTCCTTTGCAGATACCACGTGAGAACTCCTATGGAGTTGGCCAAAATGATAAGCAGATGCTGCTCAGCCCTGGTGTCTGGATCTGCGTCGCTCTTTCAGGGTGGAGAGGAAGGTTTCCTTCCTTATCTGATGGCCCCTGCTTTCTTCTGACAGCCTGATTATAAGGCAGCGCCTTGTTCTTTTCCTGTGAGGAAGTGCTTCCATCCTCTAAAGACAGAAGATGGCTCTTGCTCCCTCGGTGGACAGTGTTTTGCACTAACCTGAGAGGTGAAGGACCAGGTCTGTAAGTCTTTTCTTCTCACATAAATTCTGAGCAATGGATAGAAAGAGCTTTCAATAGAAAGAATGCTAGATATAGATAAACATCTCTCAGACACTCTGTGGTAAAGATTGTGTCTCGTATTTCTCAATGTTGATGGGCAACTTTCTTCTGACCCATAATATTTCATTGGTGGCAGCTCTGGTTCTTCTGTATATAGTACATAAACTAGAAAAGGTGTTAGGACTTTCCTTGGTAATGCAGGAAGTATATTTACAATTGCCATGCAGGGCTAGACTCTGATCTGCTGCTTATAGCAGACACTGCTCCAGGGGCAGTATTGATGTGTGGAGTGGCTTTCAGGAGCTTGTGTTCATCACTGGAAGCACAGTTTGCCCATGCTGTCCTGGGCATCCCTCTTTTTGGACACAGTCTTGCAACACATGCTATTCAGTAAGAGACCTGACCCTGAGAATTTTTCAATGTCAGTATTTAATTTCCAGTTTCCTTTGCTGAAGGGTCAGTCTCATCTCTGCAATATTTTGTGCCATTCGAGAGGTGATAGGCCCCTCTCACATGCTGGTCCCTCCTGGCACAGCTATTCTTCTGAAGTGACACCACGGTATGAGGAAAAAAAAAAGTACCTGAGTACTCTAGTAAAAAAAAGTACTCTGAAAAAAAAAGTACATACATCCAGGGTATGAGGGGGAAAAAAGCACAGCATTTATAAGCTGTCATAAAGTAAGAAAGGCTCCTTTCATTTTATGTTTTGTTATGTAGCAGAAAAAAATCTGTCAGTTTGCAGGATGCTCACAGCAAACAGCTTTAAAAATGGAATAAGTGGTTCAGCTTTACTAAGTTTTTAATCACTCAGCAGCCGTTTACTCCACAATTCACAGGTATATTTATGTTCCCTTTTAGCTGAGGTTGTCAGTTACCTTTCTTTCTTGGCTTGAATTCCCCGAAGAATGGAAGGGTATGTTCCTCTGCAAATCAGACCCATGCATGGAAATCAGATGGGTAACAAATGCAGCACACCCACCCCCAGCCCAGAACTCAAGATAAGTAGCCCAGAACCAGCAACAGATTGCTGGTTCAGCAGCTAACCCCTTCCAACATGAAACTGGCATTGTCAGGCAGGAATGTGAAGAAACCATCCACTGAGAGCAATGGTCATCCTCTGTTTAGCTCAGGGGTAAGTTGCTGTTCCACTACTGGGTAAAAATACGAGGCATTTAAGGATTTGGGTTTTGCAGGAATGGCAAGATGCAGTGAATCTCCACAGAGCCAGGAGGAGGTCTCTTGTTACACCTAGGCTGGCTCTCCTGCAGAAGCAGAGGTAAATGGGCCTCTTAAAACAGAATTCACAAGTGAATTCCAGTAATAAGTAATGTGATATTGTTATGTGGGAGAGCAACCCGATGATAGTTAATGGTGTTTCTACCTCTCTATCATGTTCTGAGGAATGACTTGGCCTTAAAAATACACCAGAACTCCCAAAGGGAAGGAAATCTCCAGAGCCGATCATTTTGGAGAATGAAAAGATTCCAAATGGGTGCTAATACTTCACAAGGGAGGCTTTCAAATGAATGAAATGCATCCTGGATATTAATAGTGAAGTCTATGATCATTACTACCAAGACGTTTTTTGCCAATATTTTAAATGGAAAATGAAAGCATGGACAGATTATAGGGAATTTTCCCTTTTTTTATTGAAAAAACACACTGCACATTCAAATTAAAACTGCATTCACCACTGCAAGACTATAACATTTTTGGCACATATACTCAGTGTGCATAAATGTTGGCTGTATTTAAGTTCTCCTAGACATATATAATTAATGAAATACATTTGTGTATAGCCTCATTTTGTGAGCAGCCTAAATTTAGACTGCCTATCCGTTTGCAATGTAAATCTTCATTTTAGTTGGTATATTAAATGTTAATGCTTGTGCTAATTTTCAGTCTCTAACCTTAAGGCAGGTCACACATTGCTTTATTAAAATAAAAGAAGGAAGATTAATTTAGTCACTGGAGTCAACAATTAAAAGTACATGGGAGTTTGGACAAAAAAAGTAAGGAAATGATAACTTAATGGCAAAAGGCATGTCCTCCAACAGCTAGGCACCATGGTGTGATCCTTATTTACTTTTATAGTGCACCCCATTGTGCCTATGTGTTGGAAGACATATGTCATGTTTCATCCTCAAGGGCCTAAGTGTGAATTTCCTGTTATTTTTTTCACAACTTTAAAAGTTGTTTCAATGAAGTTTTTGTTGGAAGAACTTTAGTAAAATGTGTTTTATATACTGTCTGTGGCTAGCCGGGGAAAATTGCAGCCCCAGAGGAAAATAACAAAGAAAGGCTACAGCCCGAAGGAAAGGAAGGAGAGGGCTGGGAATGGAACAGAGCTTTAGCTGGGCTGGGAGCAAGGATGGCGGTCCTCATCCCTGGATAGCTCCATGCACAGGATCTCCAGCTAGTGAGATCTGTAGTCCCCACCAGCTTCACAGAGCTATGCACCCTTTTCCCTGTCCCAGAAGGAGGGATGCTTTGATAGTTAGGTTCATGCACGGCAGCTTTTGTTGGCCTTTTTGCTGGTGAGCTCTCCGGAGCAGATGTGCACACAGTTGGCATGGGCACACAGGCTTCCTTGGAGAAGGCTGCATGAAGCCCCTCAAGGGTGGACTCCTCTGATCCCCATGGAGCAGAAGCCCACCTGGAAACGTCTAGGTCTTTTTCAACTACAAAACAGGGAGACCCTGTAAAATGACATCATTTTTTTGATGCACCAAGACCTAATTAGCACCCTGATTCAGTGAAAAAGCAAATGTGAAAAAATGTTTTAGGTTACCAGATACTTTTTTTTAATAGGGGTTTCACTGGAAATTTCTTAATCTTAAGTAAATACTTTCAATGCTGTTTCTAAGGTCTTTGAAATCCCCATCTGATGCCTTGAAACAGAATCTCTGATATACTATTTTTCCTCCAGTTATGCCAAATATAGCAAGAAAATGCATGGAAGCAGAGCATACTCAACTTTAAGTCCTCTGATTTGCAAAAATTGCCTAGCTTACTTCAGTGAGCAAAACTTCACCAACCAAGCTTTTCAGCACCAAAATTCTGTAAAAATGCCTTTTAAATGTTTGAAATTTTCTAGAATTAGCCTGTCACTTTTGCAAGTGTTATGTGAAATTTTAGCAGCAATTACTACTGAGGAAAATGTTTCAAAGAAAGGTATTCTAAAAAAAGGAACAGAGACAAAAAAAATAGTCTTGCAACACTAGTATGGGAGTCAGAACTCCCTTGAAGTGGAAATGAAGCCCAATCCTGCATGTGAGAAGCTGCTCAGGCGCGGGTCTCCCTGTGGGGTCTGACCTGTGTGACCTCACAAAGACCATTGGCTTTACTGCTTCCTGAGCCCCAGTCCTTTCGTTATATAGGGAACCATCCACATGTGGATGGTTGGGTTGCTGATCCAAACTCTCTCTGTCCATGTTTTAATTTTTTTTTTTTTTTCACAAAGTGAATCTTTCATTTGAGTTTCTGGGCATTAGTATTTTAACAGGAATGATTGAACAAGAACACACTCTGCATTGAAAGTAAAAATGGGATAACTGATAAATTTGGTGTGAAACCTGTTCATCCTCCATCTTACAAAACAGAAACCATTGGTCCATTTTAGGGTTTACTCTTCTGAGAGGGATCATGCCCCAGAAGCATACACTAATTCCTAGGAAATTTACAGAAATCAAAATATTCCTTCTTAACACAGATACAAGTAAAGAATACATGCTTTCACATCAAACCTACTCATCTCGTGGCTAATTGAAATCTTTCTAAATAAACATTTCATTCTGCTGGCTCCAAAATAAGTGGTACTTATGGCTTTGACTTAGTGGCATAAACTACGAACAGTAGCAGCAGACACTGCAAAAATAAAAATAATTCTATATTAAAAACACAGAAGAAAGAGTCCAGAGTCTTCCTTCTGAAATGCTACCTCCAATCATACAGAGCCAGTGATAAATTACCCACCTGTATTCACTTACTTAACATTAAAAAACACTTATACATCATTACACTTTTGTACCATATTAGTGAAAATGAATGCTAGAGCAATATGAGGTAAACATTGCTAATGTGGTAGAAGGCTGCTTATACCTTCTAAAGATAGGATTAACTATGGCAGTGATAGATGCACCATGCTCCTTTGAACCCTGGCTCAGCACTGAAAAAGCCACATGGCAGCACAGAGAGACTTGCTCAGCCAAAACAGGCTTTTCTCCTGCTTTTTGAGATCACTGCAACAAAGCAGGTTCACTGATTAAAATAGCCTGTCACTACCCTGAGGGGCATCCTGGGGATCCAGACACTTCTGTACATTTAACTGACTTTAATATTGTTTTCTGTTACCTATAAATCTTTTCCTCTTTAATGCAATTTGAAAGTAAAATAAGGAAGCGGCTCATTTAATAATTACAGCAGTTTTTTGGCACTCAGCTAAGTATTCCAGCATTCCCACCCCTTAGTTTAAAAATGTCAGCACCTGACTTAGAACAGGGGCCTGATCTGAAGCCTACTGGTGTCAGCAGAAAGTCACCCCCTAAAAGTGGGAGGTGTTTCATTGGCCTCACCTGCCCATAAAACACAGAGTAGCAGAAAGAGCAGCCATGAAAAGGATGGCATCTTGGATACAGCACCTCTAAGACTTTTTGTGCCAGACCTGAACGTTTGGATATTACTGCACAAGCCTTTCTGGCGGCACAGCCCATGCCATCCTTAGCAGCCATGCGTGCCTGCTCCTCACCCAGGCTCCTTTTTTGGGTGGATCCTTTAGCATGGTGTGTGGTGCTTGGGAGTGCTGATATTTCTGTCCTGAGGGCAGGATTGCTTTCAATTCATTCCCACCCAAGGCATGCAAATAAAATGGCACCAGGACCGTGCACTTTGTATTCCACTAAACCACATGTGCTCAGTGCTGGCTTTACACAGGTGAGAGCTACAGAGCTGTTGCAGAGCTGCAGATGCCCACAACCTCATCCTCTAAAAAGGGGCAGAATGGCAGCAGAATCTGAACAGAATTAAATTAAGTCCAGCCACCCACTTCTTAACATTAAATCCCAGTAAATTTCTCTTCTGCACATCATTCACAAAGCTTCTCTGTCACCACATCCTTGGAGGGATTCCCACCCATGCCCTGCAGGCCTCTGAAAAGGTCCAAAGGGCCTGAAGGGATGCAAAAGCCAACTGCAGACGGGTGCTGCTTCCTACCATGGAGGCAGCACATCTCTGCAGGCCACCGCAGGGCACCTTGCTGCAAGGACTCTGGAAGGTTCAGGCTAATCTTCAAGGGGAAAAAAAAAAAAGCATATCTGAAAAATGGAGAAGAGATAATAACACTTGTGGCTGTACAAGCGAAGATAACGGCAAAAATAATCAAATCTCATGCTCCTGGGAGGAAACTAATTGCACACAGGGGTCAGGAAGACATTTTCATCCACTGTTGAGCTTTGCACAGTTGGCTGCTGCGTTGTTATTATGAAAGAGGGAAGTGGAAAGAGGAAAGGGGAGTTTGCTTGTGTTGATTGTTGGTTTTTTGTTTTATTTTTTTTTCTGAAGAGATGGAGGGAAAGGCAAAAGTGACTCTTGCTTGCCCTTATGCATCAAGAGCTGGTTGGCACCAGAGGCATATTACTGGGCTGGGTGGATACAGTATGGCAACAGTGATGTGTCCGATGGATTGGGGAAGGGGGATGCGTCTCTCCATGTGTACACATCTGCTATCCCTCACTTGTGAATGTTACTCCAGATGGTAATCAAGAAGGTGGTTTTATAACCCACATTAAGAGGACTGTCTGCTGACAAGTTATGTGTTTTCTTCCCTTGAGTACATGCTGTTAAGATGGATAAGTGCAAATGGTTGAAATTTGGTTGTTAACTCTGAATAATAATAATACTTTGCATTTCTATTGCATCTTCCATCCTAGGATCTCAAAGCACTTTGAAAACACTAATTAAGTAAATCTTACCACACTGCTGTGAAGCAGGTAATTATTATTACCATTTTTTAGAGAAAAAGAAGCTTTGTCATAGTGAAAGAGAATTTCCCTGGGTCACCAAAGAACCAAAAATAGTCAAGAATTGATGATGACTTCTCAAAGTAAATTAGAAACTTTGTATTAATTTTCTGGAAATTAATTCAGTTTTGTTTTTTTCCCCCTAATGAATAAATTAAGCCAATCTTCATACATTTTCAACTTTTGAAAACTTCTTTTTCGGAACTATAACACTAAAAAGAAACTCAAATCTTGCATTTTTCATTCTTGCTGAGCAACCAGAAAAATATCAGTCAAGAATGAAAATGAGCTATGGAAAGCTGAGTTACTTTAAGAAATAGTTTGATGATTACAATCAATTAATAATAAGAATATGATGCATACCCATGTCAACTTCAGTGTCAATTCCCATTTCTTTAGGCCTCATCAAAGAATTCATTACTCCCTTTCCTACCCCTGGAAAAAAAAATGCAATGTGTTTGTGAGGACTACAAGACTTTATTTTATCCCACTTTTCTATTTTTTTTCTTCCTGTCATATGTTTAAAAACACCCTCCAAATATGCTGCTGAAGGCTGAGACTTCATAGACAATAGACTCATAAGCTTGCATAAATGAGAGAGAGCAAGACCAAGTTTCAGTGCTGATTTTTTGCCCGTTGAATAATATCAGTTATTTGATTTTCAGACCCAGAATCCATTCTTAAATTAGAGAAGGATGTTGCAGTCCCGTCAAAGAATCGAAGACAAATTTTGCTAATCCTTCTGAGAGGTGAGACAATGGTAATGGGGGGTAAGGAATGACGTCTGGGTGGGCAATATTGCCTGTTCATTTCCTCGGCTTAGCTACTGATTGTCACTCTTGTGCCTTAGAGATGCCCATAAGCTTCCAGGGAGACTGCACGAAGGTAGAGCAGCTTAATTATGTAGGCTGCTATTTACTAGGTTTCGGATGAATCCATCAAACTAACTTTGCTTTAACCTGAGCCAGATTTGATTGTGAGGCCAATTTATTGACTGGTTTCTCCTTTGGCAGTGCATCGTTTGATTTAGATACAGATACTTATCTGCTTGAAAAGCAGCAATGTTATGACACAATTTATATTTTAAAAAGCAGCATTACATGGGACATAATTTTAAAAAACAAACAAACAAACAAACAAACAGAACAAAAAGCCCTTTGAATCTAGAGTAATGGCTACCTGTAAGGCAGTAGCTCACTTGAGAGATTTTGCTCAAGTAACTTATAACTATCAGCAGAACCCCCTAGGGAATTACTGCTGTTTTTGCAGAAGCTGTTTGCAGTGGAATAAACAGACAAGTGCTCTATATATCATTTTAAGTAAGACAAATAAAGTTCTGCTTCCTCCTTACAACGATGTCATTGTCACTTATATAAGAATAATTCTGTGTGACTTTTTATGAATCTTTCCCCTGTGCAGAAGTACAATGGCCTAATTTCCGACACCATGTATTATAAATAAACGTCCTTCTTCAGCAATGTATAGCCAAGCTGAAACAATCCCACCACGCACGGAGCAGTCTGGAAATGCTAAGGTGTGCTTGAGCACTGGCCGTGGGTGGAGGGAAACCCCACTACCCCAGAAGAGAGTCTGTCCCTACCTCTTCCTTCCTGTGGAAGGTTTCCCCATGGCCCAGCAATTGCCAATGGGAAGGCCTGGAGAAGCCACTCCTTTTGTCATAGGTTCCTCTTACAGCTCACAGCGTAGCAAGGACATGGTTTTATTTATTTTGGGTTTCAAAGAGGTAACATCAAATGCATGGTACTGGTGAGTGTGGGAGAGAAAAGAGGACAACCCCCTCTTTCCCATATGACTGCCCAATACTATTGCTAAGAAGAAACCTCAGATGGCAAAAACACATTAAAAAATTAATAAAAAAAGCTAGAAAGTGTTATTCGAAATGTAATTTTAACACATTGTGAAGGGCTTTTAAGGGGAAATACGTGTGGGGAGGGCTCTTATCTCTCTAAGGCTCCAGCTAATGTAGCTGGCTGCCCAGGGGAATGCCAGAGGGAGAGAAAATGGGAGAAATGATATTAAAAGGGTGGGAACATTATTTTATAACTTAAAAAAAAATATTTGTTTTCCCCAGAGTCTTTCAGGTTGGTTGGCTGTTCTGGCTGCGTTTGATCTGCCAATAGCAAAGCCCATCTCTGCAGTGATTGTGGAGTTCTGTCTGATATTCCCTGTGTGCCGTGAGCATGGGGATTTCATTTCATACATCATTTCCAGCGAATACCCTCAGTACGAAGCACAGAAGAAATTTCTGTCATACACATGTGCGTACGCTCACATCTGTGTGTGCACACCTACATGTGTATGTGTCCACATGAATCAAATCACGCTTGGCAGAGAGATACCCTCCAGCTCTGGTTAAATTCATGTGATAAATTGCATTATCCTGTGTCTTTCAGTGCCACACCTGCACTATCGTCCCTATTAATCTCTCTGCCTGGATTTTTTCTAGTGTTCTGAACCTCTGAGAGTGATTTCAAAAGGGTTGCCTTGAAAACAACTGGAAAAAAAAACAGCAGAGTAACAGTACCTTTTTCTTCATCACTTCCTCCAGAAAAAAATACACCAAACTCATGTCCTGGGACAGAAAGCATGCACAGAATGACCCATTTATGGCCCAGTATTTTACAAGCTAACAGGGCTAGAAGGGTGTCCTGCAAATGGAATATTTCTAATGGGGCACAGTCGAGCTTTTACCTCTGAGGTATCAGATATTAATATGATCCTGGTTTGTACTTTCTAGAGGTTTCTGTAACAGCAGAAGCTTTATTTCTTCAATTTTTGAGTTCTGTTTGACTAGACTTGTGAAAAAAAGGGAAATGCCCTTGCTAAGGGAATATATGCCAATATACAAACACACAAAATATACAAAACCCCTTAAGATTTTGTGTGTAAGGAACCAAAAAGTGGTGCAGAGCAGTAGGAAAAAATAAGTATCTCTTCCTGAGATTATGTACATATACTTTCACTACTTGGAACAAATCTGGCCATTCTCAACTCACAGTGAAAATTTCCTCAAACCTAGTCTATCATGACTTTCCTATGTACTCTAAGGTACTTTGAAATTCCTACATGAGAAAATTCAATACCTTTGCCACATGAAAGTCTTCATTTCACTGGAATTTTTCTGTCTATTCCTCCTTGTCTTTCATTGCTTTATTGCATCACTGAGTGAATTAATAGTCTTTACACACTCAGTTATGTGATTTATAGTCCATTTGGAACCAAGGACAGAGGACTGGAAAAAAACTCCTGAGTCATCCAAATCCTCAGGAATGCATGGGGCTGCCTCACCTGATCGCTGTGGAGGCTGTAGGAGCTACTGGTGCGGTAGTGTTACTCTTCTCCTGTGAACAACTGCTTGAGTTTCCTCACACTATGGGTGCTTGCGAGTCACTGCAAATGTGCCACCCCTCTCCACTACTTCCAGAGGTGACTTCTTGGTTAAGGACAGTTAGCAGGGCTCAAATGGACACCTCCACCTTTCATGGCTGTGTCATTCCCTCTCATGTGGAGTTTTATCTACTCTAATTCATATCTTAAGGAGATAGCCTCTCTGTGGGCAGCCTATTTCAATACCCAGCTTGGCTGTTTTAAGGAAAAAATCATGGTATCTAACCTAAACTTTTTCTTCCTTTGTTTGAAGCTGCTGCTTCTTGTTCTACCACCTTGTACTTATGTGAAGAATTCCCTTACTTCATTAAAGGCACTTCTACATATTGGTAATGTCCCCAGTGAGTGATCTCTGTATAAATTCAGTTCCTCTGATATTTTCCCATATGTTTTATACTCTGATCTTGGTATCACTTTGGTGGTTAATCTCTGTATGTTCTCCAGTGCAGTGTCTAAGTGATAGGAGACCCATGAAGTGTTTTGAGTGGCATGGTTCTAAATTTACATAGCTGCCATATCACTCTTCTACTTTCCCGTGAGGCTTCTTTTTAATTGCACACAAGAATACCACTGCTGTAATTTACTTGGGCTACAACACACATGTATAAGTTTCACAGAATAGCTGGAATAATAGTCTGGGGTTCTGTCCCTTACTGGTTGCTAGATAGCTCCCCTTCAGTTATCTCTCTCTTTTACTGACACTCCCAGAGTATTATATTTGCTGAGAGCCCTGTTCAAACTGCTTTTGGACATAGCCTTGCTGTATTTTCTGAGTTACTTATTTTTTCTTCAGTGGACTTGTACATGCAGCATTTCTGAGATGGTGTGAAATACAAACCTGCAAAACAAGAACACGGTTATAAGACAAGTGACCCTGATTGAAAGGGTGGCTATGAAAACTGATTACACAGCAAATTGCCCATCTGCACAGGCTCGGAATAAGAACATTTCAAAGCTCATTTGTGGGCTGATGTTGCCATTTAATGCAGTTTCCAACAAATCATTCATAAACTTAATGGCAACAACTGATGCTTGTTTCTCTCAAGCTCTTCTGTGAAAAACAGTTCTTCCACTGATTCAGGGAGATATGTAAAGGAATGGTATTATTTGAAGAAAGTTGAATGAAGTAATCTTCACACAACTGCAGATGCTTGAACTGCTGGTAACATTCTGGGTTACTGAATTTTGTTCTTCACCATCCACCTGCCAGTTTTTCTGTTATTAATGCTGCTCTGTTCTGTAGCTTTCAGAAAATTATGTAAAGGAACTTGCCCCTTGTCTCCATACTGAATCTCCCTGATACCTGCTTGCTTACACCATGAATGGTGGTTTGAGGAGGGGTAGCCTTTCTTCTTTTTACACTAATTTGCTGCCCATCATATACCCAGAACAACTTTCTATATCTTCTCAAACAAACAAACAAGCAAACAAACAACTTCACCATTTATGTCCCAGCTATAGAAGTGCCACTTTGAATTTCCCATACCCTAAATGCCTTCTTTTCCAGAGCCTTTTTTGGGGGACTCTGAATTTCAAATTAACCTCTTCTGTTTATAGTAGAATTGCGCAGACTTTGCCAAAAGTTTCACAAACCAATTGCTATTTAATTTGACTAATACAAGAAATGTTCAAGTCTAATTGAACAAATAACACCTATGGTTTGTTTCCTGATCCTTCTGTGTATCTTTCCAACCTGGGCTACATGCCATTTAAGACCAATTTCTTTCCATTTCTTTTGAATAGGTAACTTTTTAAGTCATAGAAAACTATCTTACTCTTTTTTTTTTCCCTGAGATAGTTTTGGAGTTTGAAAACTTGTCTTGTTGGCATTTTTTTTGCCCAAGGATCCCATGTCTTTCAAGAGGAGTCTCAGGCTGTGGTTTCACAGTGTAAAATGCTTGACATCAATATTAGCTTAACCTACACTCTTTGCTCCAACCACCATTTCCTATTTCTCCTCCAAGTGGTGCTGTTTTTCATACATCCTGGCAGAATTGTTGTGGGACAGAACTATGAACTGTACCAGAGAAATTACCCACCTTTTAAATTTTGTAGCTGAATCCTCTTTCCCCTCATAAATAATAGTATTGAGACATAGTCCCAGGTTCAATACCTTTTAAAATCAAATAATAACAATAATCAATATTTGTTGCATGAAGATTTTCCAGTCAAAACACAGATCTTCTCCTGGAAGGAGCAAGAAAATTGCTGTTTGTCAAGGACTGGAGGAAACATCCCATGTGTACCAATAGTTTGCCAGTCACAACCTGCTCAGAGAAGGATAAACAGTCCTCATCCTGTCTCCTTAGCATGAGAAGGTGAGTGAGACCATATAGACTGTGTAGGATGGCAGCAGTACACAATGTTTCACACAGTATATAAGCCAAACTGAATTTCAGAAAAATCTATGGGAAGGGATACATGTGTTAACGTGGAGAAATGGTTTTGCAGAAAACTATTTTCTTGTTACAGAGATTTCAGTTCTGATTTGGAATGTGACTTGATTAAAGTCTCCCTATCTGATCATGATCCCAGACTAATTTTACACTGGCATGGTTCCATGAGCTTCCATGCAATAGATGAGTGTAATCCAAGGGAGACTCAGATCCTGAGCACTCTGAATGACTGGATCATTGCACAGCTACCTATATGCAACATATTGTGTATTATCCTTTTTGCACCATCAGGGATTTCCTATACAAAATGGAAAACACAGGGATCCTCGTTCCAGACTGCCATGTTCAGATGCACAATAAACTCCTAAGAATCACATGCAATTAATCTGTCAATTTTTAACTTATCTTTTCACTCCAAAATCTCTTCCCTAGATAAAAGGGACTTCAGACAACTCTGAAATGTGAACTGTCTTTCTGAGTAAACAGAGCCTGACACAGTGGTCCTGAGGATGCGGGCTCCCTCAAGCCATTTCAAGTCAAACACTGAAGACTCCTAAGTTTCCTGCTGGCATCTTATTCAATTGTACTTGTGTCCACATGAAAAGGAAGCACACAAACACCACCAGGAACCCGCACACATGGTCAGAGCCCAGGCCCCCCTTGGCTTCATGAGTGGATGCACACAGCAACCCAGCAGATCTGATGGGAACACCTCGACTTGGTTTTGCTGTGGTTTCACCTATGGCATGAGCAAGCGAAGGGAGGGCACAGAGTCCAGTGCAGCACGTAACAAAAGGAGACAAAACCACAGAGTTACTTGTCAAGGCAACCCCCCAAAAGCACTCCCAGTTGGCATACACATTTTGGCAAAGCCCTGTGGTGCTTAGTTAGCATGGCAAAATATTGAGATTATTCCACATCTTCTCAGGAAAAATCAAGGAAGTTAGTGGCTCTGCTGGGGAGCAACTCACAACAGTTTGGGAGGGTTTCCTAACTGTATTCTTAAGCAGAGAAGAAAATGGACCTGGTAATTTTTAGGAGGCTGTATATTCAAAACATGTTTGCTACTGTTGCCATGACATTACTTTCCTGTATCTCAGAGTGATTTGAAGACACCCTGATTTTCCTCAGTTCTCCCCTTGCTAGTTCAGTTCCTTCCCAGCCAGAGCTGAGTTCAAAGATCGCCCAATTAGTAAAAAGAAATAGAAGAGAAATGTATCCATCCTATTCATCTACCTGAACAAATTTAATATAAGAAAATTTTCAAAAGGTGTTACGACGTGAGGAAAATATTTAGCCTCACTGTAAGGAATCATTCAAAGAGAATGGAAATTATTCCATTATTTCCAGATTATATAACCATACAGACAACAATTTAAAGATGTTTCCTGAAAAAGATAAGACTCCCCAAACAAAACTGTTTTTTTTTTTTTGGTTTTTTTCCCCAGCATACTGCCCCAATGCCTGCAAAGAATACGAGTCTGTCTCTCTTTATAGTGATTACTCTACTAAGATGCTTCTCCCTTCTTACTGTCTTCCCCAGTGCTTTTCTGCCAGCTCTGATAAATTAACATCCAGCTGGTCAGGTTGCTACTTTTGGGGTAGGAAGGCCAATATTATCTTGTCAGTGCTGCTCCCTAAGTGTCAGCAAATCTTTGGTTTATCACTCCACCCTTCAGAGAGACTCTATAACAATGCACAGCACATATTTTGCAATTTACTTCCCCACTAGTTCAATTTATTTCCTTTCCTTTTTGTGTTTAGAAAAGGCAGTCTTCAAGTAAACTCCACCCTGACCTGACAGGGAGCTATAACTGTCTTTGAAACCCTCTGTACTTCTCCTTCAATGAAGCAAACAAGAGGTCACAGAATTTTCACTGCACATCATTAGTATGTTTTATACTTACATATTTATGTTGTTTGATATTGTCATCCCTTATATCATGAAAAATTCTCATCTAATCCCGGGTGGGAAAGTGCTTCTCATTATGTCAGGTAATACTGTGATTTCTTCATTGGTATAAAATCGTGTTTTTATAAAGTGTTCAGGAAGAAACAGCTCTGGGTAATAGGAGGGACAAGTTTCCTGATTATCCTTACACTTATTGACCATACAGCATGAAACACCATACACGGAGCAGAAGTGCAGGTTGGATGTTTTTCAGCACACTGCAGCAGTTATTTTGTGCAAACACAGCAAGCTGCTGGTTTACCACTCTCTGATGGAAGTATTCAGAGTGGCAGTGCACTAGAGAGAGGAAATTAATTTAGATTTTTAATAGAAGTGGACATTAATTATATGTGCTTTAAAATATATTGTTTGAGCCTTGTGCTTGGAAGGGAACGTGTAACAAGTCTTGATCATGCTTTTTGTTACACTTTTTTTTTTGCAAGCTAACATTGTACTTAAGAGTTTAAAGATTTAAATTCAGCTGACCTATCTCTGCATAAACAAAGGAGCTATAAACAGAGCTATAAAGACAACTTCTTAGATTTAGTTTTGTCAGATTTTCTTAGGTAGATTGGGGATGTTTGATTGTTTTGGACTAGTTTCAGCTTTTAAGGGAGGCTGGCTGCAATCATCCACTCACTGAACATGCAAGGATACTACTGACAGCAGAACGTAATTTCAAGCTCCTCCTTGGAATTCACACAGGACCAAATATTGCTCAATGTATCTATGTGGCACATCCCTGTTATTAGTGTATGCAGGTGAGCCCTCTAAGTTGGCACTGAATGATGGGAAAAGGGCCAATTACAAAATCACCTCAGTCACCGAGTGCTCGCAGTGATATCCACTGTGGGTGCAGAATCACTTTGGTATCAAGCATTGAAAATATGGACACAGCACATTTTAGATGTGATTTTTAGAACTGTGAGAGGATAATAATACTAGAAAATGCAATGAAAAGGAAAAAAATAAGGTCTGTAGCAAGAGTTTTCTGTGCTCCCCTGCTCACATGGGTGCTTACAATGACATCAGGTGTAAAACTGAACTGAACTGCACATGCTCTGGTGGTTTTTTTAGCCATGGGTACAGTAAGATTGACTGTATTATGTAAAAATCCCTATTTTTGCCATCATTTATTATTTGTTCCGTGACTGAAATGTACTGTGGGACACCTTGACACAGTGACAGGCTAATTACACAAACATAAAAGCACAAGGAGACATACTCATAAGACACACAAAGCCTAAGACAGTCTCAGGTTTTAAAACATTGCTTAAATCAGAAGGAGCCACTTTGGGTCAAACAAAGATTGTCTAGCTCTCTTTAGGGGTCTAAACTGGTCCCAGTTGTCTTTTGCTTTTTCAGATTTTGGGGCCACAGCAGTGAGACTGAACACAGCCCAAGACTTCTCCGAAAAATGTGCAGACTAATGTAAGGTGGCACATAACAATACAATAGCCAACAGCAGTAACAAGGGGATGGGCGATGAATCAAAGGAAAACCTTTTTGCTCCCAGAGCCAGCAACACTCTTTCCAGAATAGCAAGGCTTGCTTGCACTGGATTCAAGGAGAAAGAATTCAGTGTAAGGCTCTGGCCTAGGTGCCATCTCCATTTTCAGGGATCCTAGAGTCAATGGGAAGCTATTCTGTAATCTTGTCTGGCAATCCTGTTTCAAACAAAACACAGCTTAAGATACTCAAAATTTCACCCGCATTTGGATTTATATTGGAGCAGGAAAAAATTGAGAGTTCTACCAACAAAATGACTGTTTGGTTCAATCTTTCTCAATAAGATATTTTTCATTAAAAAAATGTATTACCCATCTGCAATCATTAGAATAACTTTCATTTTGGTTTTTCTTTTTGAAAGCAAACCATCTTCATTTGAAAGGAATTTTGGAACTCAAAGGCTCTTCTGAGATGTAGGAAAATCAAATATCAACAATTTACAATCCTTGGAAAAAGAAAGTTCTGCTTTTTTCACAGTCCTTTTTTTTTTCTTTCCAGTATAACACACTTGCTTGACCTTTATGAAAATGTTAAACAATAGGGATATTTCTAAAAATACCCCAACAAAATAACCAAGCAAAACCCAAAAAAAAACAAACAAAAAACCACCACAAAAAAAAACAACAAAACAAACAAACAAACAAACAAAAAAACCAGAACAAACACAAACAAAATGTCACTCCACTAAAACAAAATTTCTCATTTATGGTCCTGTTCCTTTGGAGAAGTGGAGAAAAACTGACTCATATTTGACAGATACTGGTCACTGCTTACTGTACTTCTGGGAGGTGCTATATTGACAAATGAAGGTGATGAGGTCAGAACAAGAAAGTTCATAAAGAAAGTAGGAGGGAAAGGAGGAAAATGTAAGAACAAGCAGAAAGAGTTCAATTTGAGACCAAAGAGATGCTAGTAGAAGGACAAAATACCTTGACTTATGGCCAAAGATGTTTTAGTAGAAGTACCTGGGAAATATTAGAGAAAACCTCTGTAGATACCCAGATGACCAAACCTAAGGAGATGTGAACAGTCATAGTATGAGATGCTTAAGCCATGTGGAAGAAAAACAGCTTTCCAGGACTGTGCTGAGAACAAGGTTTGGCAGAACTTCCATGCCTAAGTATAAGTGCTCTGCAAACCACTTTGCTTTCTGACTGCCAGGACCACAGTGACAGCAGAAGTTGTTTGGGGTCTTGCAGCTCCTCCACCAGCTAAGAATGAGCCCCAGCCCCTGCCTCACAAAGGTTCTGAAATTCAACAGGACAACCCACATGACACCCAACACCCTGCCCTTAGCCAGGTCAGAGCACATTTGTTGCACAGCACATGCATTGACATCCTGTTGGCAGTGTAACTACAGGGCAGGGGTACCTGTGGTATACTTGGGCAAGCTTCAGAGGGCAATTTTTTTGATGTGTGTGGAGAAATGTTCGGGTGTAGAGTACTTTCCCTTCACATTGATTTAATTTTCGCAGCCATCTAAAGAGCCAGTCGCATCTGCACAGCAACTTTACTGAAATTACCAGGGCAAAGACCTTACCAAATAAAATAAGTCCCCTGTCAGCTGTTTTGGTTTACAGAAAACCAAGAATACTCATACTTACATTCCTAAATGTACAGAACCAGAGGAATAGTGGAATGAAGTTATACAGGGTAGACCACACATACATTTTCTCATGCCTTTATGCTGTCCACAGGGCAAAACCATTTGTTCCACATTATAGAGGCAGTACCACTACTTTTGGAAAAAACACATCATCCTGTATCCCATATCCAATTAAAAATATGTGCTGAACATGCCTGTTTGTCATTGACAATGTCTTCTAACAGCTGGCTGAGATAGGGTTATTGTCTTGATTATGAAGAGCTGAAGAGTAAGGTAGATGTTTCTATCTGATTTGAGAGCATCTGAAAGTGAAAATATACAAGCCTTTAAGAGGCTCACTGACAGATCATCACCTGGCCATCATAACCTTTTCTGGGCCTTGTGCTGAGATTTTTTGATAACTAGATACAGTGTGCAAAACAGAAAAAAACAAAAAGAAAAGTTGTCCGGAGGAAAGGCTGAAGATGCGAAGGGAAGGGGAAGCAAAGAGAGAAGGATTTTATTCTTAACAAACTAGAAAGCTACAAAGATGAAGAACTGACATAGAAACAGCTCTAAAGTTGAGGGGATCCCATTTCAGAGGTGTGAGGTTGTCATGCTCAGCCTTTTACTCCACATGTTTGCCATAGCTTAGGGGCATGTCACACACTTGTGAGAACTTTAGCAGAGTGTTGATGCAATACTGTGTCAGTAACCAAGTGATTTGTTTTTCCTCTGGACATTGATTGAAGAAATTCTTATTACATTTTATAGCTTGCTTGGCCTTGGTATGAGAGTCAAGACATAAATTGGACCATAAATTGGCCTGTGTCAGAATCTGCATTGAAATGACATCAAATACATGTCATCATGCTGGCGTTGCAGCTAACAGCAGGAACCTGACACTCCCTGTCAACTTGATCAAATGCTAGACCCCCTCTTTTGCCATGTGGCCCACTTTAACAGTTGTAGTGAAGGCCGTGGAGGCATCTCCTGCAATGATACTGGAGAATGCTGCAGTAGGAAAATAAATTGTGTCTGTAGACCAAATTGATTTGCTTCGACTTATTGCAAAGTAACAATCTCCACTGTGAGCGTTGCAGGTATATGCATATAAATAAAAATTGACATCAAAAAATATATAGATACACTGAGAGGAAAGAAGAGCATACATAACTGAGATATATTTATCCCACATGCGAAGCAAGACTTGATAATTCATGACTGGCAAAGATGCAGTTGAGTTATGGTGAACTTTCCTCTGGAGTGAAATAAATACAGCATCTTGATTCAGCCCATTATATAGCATGATTAATAGAAGTGAGTGCTTTCAAAAGGTTAGGGATTTTTGAAACATTTAGGTTCTATATCTTGCTCCTAATTTACAAACTACCAAAGGTGATATGAGTTTAGAAAGCCGTATTTTGGTAATAGTGGTTTTGGTTTTTTTTTTTTTTTTTTTTTTTTTTTTTTTTTTTTTTTTTTGCAGAGGGTAAATTTCTATTTATGACTCTGCAAAGAGAAATCAAACATTTCAGTTGGAAACTAAAGTTTATTTAATTGTAAGTTAGTGGCTCAATCTTCATCAGAAACCTACAGCATAGCTATAGCACAAGATAAAACATAGCACAAGATAAAATCTACAGCACAATACAAGACAAGTTTTTGGATAGCAGATTTTTAGGTGAGCATCTACATTTGCATTCAAGGTGAGTCAACATTTGTCCCCCACCTTCACCACTGCTCTGAGGACTGGCCAATTCCCATCCATTTCAGTCTGCATCCAGCAGTATTTTAAGAGATAAACTCATCATTCCTCTGTAGCTGTACACTACAACCACTACAAGCAGGAGCATGGTATCACCACACCTGCAGTGCTTTCCAACATGGTGTTAACACACAGACTATGCGTACTGTCTTCTATGAAGACAAATGAGGAGCACCAGCCATAGAAGGTGTTATTTTATGACCCTCTCTAAGTCAGTGTCTTTCTCTGGCTTGGATTTCAGCACTTACATACCATGCAAATGTCAGCACTATTAGCTACATGCTTATAACTGTAATAGAAAACTCTCAGTAATGTGCTTATTCAACAGTCCTAAATCATGAGACCTTCCTGTGGGCCAAGTCCCAGCTACCTCACAAAACTGCCAAAACCTTAATTTTTCCATTGCCAACACTAACAATGCTCTGAGGTTCTTTTAGTACAAAATTGGTAACATACAGAAAACTAAAAATGTTGAGACAGCATTGAGGAGTAACCCTATTAACTCAAGAGAGTTGTATGACTGTCAAAAAGAGAAAAGGGCCAGACCTGCAGAAATCCATATGGAAATAAAAATCAGAAGGATAATTCAGAACTAGATTATATACATTTATTTCACTTGGTTCATTAAAAAGCTCATTTTCAACTGAAATTCATCAGAACATGGAAGAACATCTCAGAACTTTCCTTACCAGAGAACTGGACCATATTCAGAGGTCTGAGAAAGGTGCAGTGACTGACATGCCACATACATGGCTGTGATACACCACACAGCAAACTGCTGATAGAGGAAATGCAACTGGATATTTATGCTCCTTGAAGTTGTGTGCGACACCTCAGGAGTGAGGGACTTGTTTTTCATGTCTTTGACGAGTCAGAAGGAATTCCAGAGCAGAGAAGCACCTTGAATCCACTGTAAATCCTCAGTCTTGTTATCATTCAGCGATCTGCAGGGCTGCAACAGAAGAGATGCTATCTTTGTTTTACTGTTTGCACAGCTGGAGGAATTATCTCCATGCCCACAAACATTGCTCTATTTAAGGGTGTTCAGGGCTGCTATTCCAAAACCAATCTCAGGGCAGGAATGCTGAAACAAAAAATACTTTGAGGATAAAGGCTGAAGTGAATAGTGAAAACTGTTAATGAGACATTCTTGTAGAAATCTGCTCCTTCTGTCTCAGTGATAACAGATCTAAAATCTTTGCTCTAAGTCAATTTTGAAAAACAGCTCTGGATTTTTGGCCAGGCTCCCTTGCTTGTGTTATCCTTCTTCATAAGCACATATGAAATTATATTTCATATGCATGTTGCCCTACAGTACAGATCTTTTGCTGTTTGAACAGAAATAGAATCACATCGATAGAGCTACCAAGATGTTGCCCTCGTCTCCTGTTACTCTTTTGCACCTTTAACAGAAATCTATTGAAAACCTGTACTTTTGACAGCTTTTCACTGAAAAAAATGGAAAAAGAGACAAAATATTGGCAGATTATTTTTCAAACTTATAAAAGCCACCATCCAAACCACGAAACAAAAAAAAAAAATTCTTCTACTAAAATTAACTATGACTTAGAAGTTAACAACCCAGGTCAGAATTTAATCACAAGACTCGCTGCAAGAATGTCTCTTATTTTTATTCAAGAAACTGAGATTTAATTACTTGCAGAAAACTGAGTAAAGGCTTGAGTATGTTCCTCTACTAAAATTATGAAACTTAGTCAGTGCCCTTTCTCTAACGAAGGTATGTCCTAAGCCAGGAAGTCTTCACAAACAA
Source organism: Anomalospiza imberbis (assembly GCF_031753505.1). Taxonomy (NCBI): domain Eukaryota; kingdom Metazoa; phylum Chordata; class Aves; order Passeriformes; family Viduidae; genus Anomalospiza; species Anomalospiza imberbis. The sequence goes on from NC_089681.1 coordinate 46,306,174, forward strand.
ACAAGTGAGCAGATTTTCTAGATCCTTGTTGTCCACAGCCAAGACAGGCATTATCATCAAACTGTCTCTGGCTCCCCAGTTCACACTGCCTCCGTCTACCTTGGAGCTGCCAGGAACTATTCTGAATTGACATTTACATCTGCCCAAGTTACCTTTCCCCTGGAGCACTTTCTCATGCCCCATATTTCTTGCTGCATTAGTCAATAAACAACACTGCAAGCAGAAAGTATGACTGATCCAGAGCAATTCTCCAACAGCCTTGGCTAATCTGGGGGATATCCCTCAGTATCCAAATAGACTTTGCAGTGTGATCTGACCATCACCATCATAGCAAAAGGCTTTTGTATCAAAAGTTTGGCATGAAAATCTATAAGGCACTGCAACGATTCTGATGATTTCTCTGCAGGAAACAAGTTTCTATTAAGAGAAATTAGAAGGCTGGTAAATGGCCAACACTTCACTTTGTAAAATTCCATATTGAATTCTTCGTAAATCTGTCAAGCTCTTACATTGTAGACCAAAATTTTCCATGGTAGCTACCTTTTTCAAATGAAATATTAGGGGCAACTTTAATGTAGAAGAAATTAGGCCTTTTCTGAAATATGCTTGAGCAAAATACGCATATACATAGTTTGAATATAGTGTTCCTGTACCCTGGGGAGTAGACCTAAAATTTGCCAGAAGGGTCATGTTAAGGGAAGGAGAGAGCTGATGGGGAAAAAAATTTCCTGGCTAGGTATTTGAAAACTGCATCATATGCAAGCACCCATCTGTGGCAGCAGAAATAAGGTTGGAGGGACTCCCGTACCCTATTATTTCACTGCACCTTTTACAAGTTTGATAAGACACTCGAAGTACAATTTTTGGCATAGCATGCATCTTTTCACTGATTTTGGTGGATGTTCTATGTGAGAATTGGGATGCAGAGAATTTCCCATTTCTTTTCCTTTACCAAAACACCACTGCATGGGTTTACCTTGTTGGGAAGCAGAGGTCATGCTGGGACTATTCATATGCTTGAAGCCTGAAGGAATGTGACATCATGCCAATGACATCAGTCAGCAACCTCAGTGATGGCTTGTATTTGAGAGCAGCTTTTTCAAGGAATGGGTGGGGTCCTTCAGGAACTGAAATGCACATAAAATTATTCCATGGCTCCTCAGAATACAATAAGCTGAATAGGATGTGTATTCTGATACATTTTACAATCATTATAGAGAATACAGCAAAAGATTCTCCCAGTCAGCAGAGTGCAGAGGTGAGTTTAGCATTCACTGTTAAATCCCGCCTTACATCTCCACCAGGCCTGTGGCTCAGGTGGACTGGGCCAGGGTTACATTTGCTCCTTCTCCATGTGTGCTTCCAGCTGTGCTCTGCTACCTGAGCCCTCTGCAGGCTGGAGGCCTCCAGCAAATGGCACTGGGGCATTGATTCCCACATCTTCCCTTCCAGAGTGTTTGCTAATGCGACCATATTACAGCATTCTGAGTCTCAGATGTGTGTTCTCGAGGTACACCATAGTTCCATTCATTCAGCACAACATGAATTTAATGGCTCAAGTGAACACTTATGCGCAAATGAGAGATGTTATCCTTTCCTTTTTTTTCTTTAATCTGCCTTTTAGAAGCTGTCCCACACAAAAACACGCACACAGAGCGCAATATCTTACAAATGCAATGTCCTTGGCAATCCGCGTTGGATGAACCAAAGAAGAATTTGAGTGACACTCAGAGAAGCAAAGACGTTACCCTATATTCTGTAATTTTGACGCATAAAGCAGGGATTTAAGGATGTCATCTAGGCTTTTTCTATGAGTATCCTCACTTTTGTCAGTTTAAAGATGGAACTAGTGCATTAGCTGAAGGGATTGTGTGTGTGTGTGTGTGTGTGTGTGTGTGTGTGTGTATGGTTTAATACACATTTAATATAGCTCCTGGGAAAGCTAATGGAGTTGCCTTGGGGAGCTGAGCAACCTCCCAGTGAGCTCTGCATAAATCTTCTTTAGCTGCCGGTGAACAAAAAGTTATGTTAAGTGCAAAAGTGAAGGTAACAGCTGCTGAATCCCTTTTGCTGGCCTGCAGAGAATTGGTACTGCATGTTACCAGCTGATTGGTGATTTCTTAACCTCTTCTAACCTGTAAAAATAAGAGAAAAATTTGAAGCTTTGGGGGGAAAATTTCTCTCCTAGTAGAATTTCTTTTATTCACCAAGGGCAGTGGGTTAAAAAAATAATTGGGAAGGAAATTCAGCTAGAAAATGGCCAGGATACCACAAATGCAGTTTTATAACAACCTCTCTTATTATTTGTCTTCTTTTTTTTCTTTTCTTGTAGAAGATAACTCGGTTTTATACTTTACTGTCTTATTAACAGAATGCACTTTGGAAGTCTGCCACTGTTAACAGTATCAGAAGGATTTAGGGCTGCTGAAATACACTTGAAGATTTAATTCTGCTGACTTCAGCTCTGATCCGAAGTAAAAACTGTAACCATAGATTAAATGTTTAGCGCCAGATATTGCAATTGCTGCTTCTTGTCGTAAATCCTTGTGTCTATTGCTGTTTCAGACAGCTCTCTGTGGGCCCTTGGCTGTGCATGCAGCACAATGCTCATGTCGTATAAGATTCTTCACCAGGGGCCAATTCCTGAAGTCCTCTCTCCATCCTTGCTCATAAAACTCCCAGTTGCCAGAGTGAGAACCTTGAGACGTAGCAGTGCAAGGCTGCCTCACCGACATAATTCCCATGGGACGCTGTGAAAACCAGGACCATTGCCTGCTTTTTTAATGACCCATCTTTGGTTCTCAAAAAGAGCATTGCAAGGGTGGGGGGAAAAGGCCTTTTCAGACTTTATGAGTCTCTTAGGAGACTCAACTAATAAAACCAAATAATCAATAGAAAAATTAGATTGTCATGACAAAAATTAACTAATGTGGTCATTCATACAGTAGAATATCTGGTTAAAAGTTTAAGGGCCACCTCCCTCTCTTAGTTCTAATTTTATAGGTCTCAGCAGACTCCTTTTTCGGACTTCAGCAGCCATTGACATTTTAATCTTTTTAATGCGGTCATCTGATTTACACGTGGGGTTCGCTTTTTCATAGTGGCTAGTTCTCCACTCATTGCTTATTGCACTCAAATAAAGTTATAATAAGAATACATTTCAGTAGTCCCTGGTCCAAAACTGGTGCCTGTCTTCCCTGACCTTGGGTAGATAGATTTATTGCATTGTAAACCTCAGCACAAGATGTAATTTTTTTTTCTATTAAAATTTTAATGTCAGGGGTATAACCCAAAATATTTTCAAGGTATCTCATAACACCTATCATACCAACATGTGAGAAGATGCTAGTACCCTTATTCTTCTAATGAAAAAGAAAGAAGAATAAAAAAAAATAAAACCAAGTTTGGGAAAACGGCACGTACTAGAAGAAAAAAAATGCTTTGGTGTTTCCCACACTGTGGCTGCACGTAGAGATTGGGATGAAAGGCATTGAGTTATAAGCCTTTGTCTGGACTCCTAGGTGGTGGGCTGATGTTGAAATTTTTATGCCTTCAGGAAGAGGAAAAAACAAAAACAGAAAGAAAAAAATTAGGTCATAATGTTGACTGGAAGGTTAGCAGCATTACCCCAGGCCAGGTAATCCATAAATTAAGTAAACATTACTCACTTTGCTTGCTGGATATCTATATTTTACTTTCAACCTTTGGGATTGGAAAATTCTGGCTTATGCTCTCTCCTGGTACCTAGAAAAGCAACTTCAGAATCTGAGAAATTTGGCTTAAAGAAATTTTAATTTTAATTTGAGCTCCTGGAGTTTTGGCATGATGGTGTAGTGATAACTTGCTGCTGGATTGTCTAGGCTGCTTGTGCAAGCTCATATTCAATTGGAAGTTTCAACTGGTTTCTTGAGGCTTCTCATACTTCATCTGCTGTTTTTTCAGCTTTATATAAGAGCCATATAGAATAAAAGCATCAGACTTGTTTCACATGGCTGTGCCAGTCCCAAAGCATGCAGATAAAAGAAACTGTGCAGTGATGCACTCAGCACAGCTCCAGTGCAGGAGGCAATCGTTTCCTTTGTTCCTCTCCCATGTGAGCAAACTAGTCTTTTATTAATTCTCTACCCTATCCCCATTTAGTCTTATAGAGAGTGCCAGGGAGAAGCTGGGAATATAATGCTTTCCTCCCTTTTTTGCTACAGGTCATATAAAATGGATATTGCACTCAGTGCAGATGGGGCGACATTGTCATTCATCAGTTCCCTAAATTGGCTGCTTGGCAGACAGAATTATTTAAGTAAAACTGAAGTAATTTTCAAAATTGAAACTTAAGCTGTTTAGTGACATAAGCCAAGAGCAGTTTTTCTTGGACCCCCAACACTTCCTTGGCTCACATTCACAGTTCAGCTATTTTCATTCCCGTCAATTAGCTCAATCTCCACGGATGTGAGGAAGGGCTAGAGCAGTGCGGTTTCTTTGATGCAATTTCGTGTATACATATGGAGCATCTGTTACTCCAGGAGCCTTGCCGTCACTTCCATTATATGGAGAGTATTGATAGTGATAGGAACTCAGGACCTGATGGGCCAATTTCTTCTGAGCTTCACTCAGAAGTGCCTTGGCAGAAAGCCTAGTGTCAGGGAATACCCCTCCACACAAAGGAAACATGCTGTGGCAAAGCCCTGCAAAGGGGTCCAGGGAAAATAAAATGTGTAAGAGTGTGTTCCCTTCCTATCCTACTCCACTCCTCCTGAACATCTGGGTGTTTGACATCTGCAACATCCAAATAACACTGATAGAGTGGGTTTGAACACCAAGCTTGGAGTACTCAGGCTGGTCCACTCGAAAATAAAAGACTCAAGGAATGCACTTTTAACAGCCTCTTGCTATTAGGTCACTCTCTTTTGGGGGGCAAGGGGAGCTAGAAAAGGTGTTCCTTCAGTATTTCTTTCAAGACAGCATGTATTCCACTTGTATTGATTTGCCAGAGGCTATCATTACCAACAACTCAGGCAAACATCTTCAGCCAATTATTAACCTATGATAGAAAGGTAGCATTTTCTGTCGTTCTTGGTATCTTTTATTTATTCTTCACACTTTCCAGGGAAATATCTGAGAGTTCTTGTTTTTCATCTCATAATTTGGTCAGAAGGATAGGTTAAGAGTCTGAGACTGCTGCGTCAAATCCCAGCACTCGGTTAAGTGTGATTTAAGTGGCAATTAAAATGTTATGATAGGCTTCGGTAGACAATGAGCTTCTGTCTCTCACTTAGCACACCCAACCATTGCCTAATTTCAGCAAGGGCCTGATGGATGGCTTCAAGGACCATTCAAGGAATGTTTGAGAGGTACCTGCTCTGTTTCATAGGTTGCCACTGGTTTAGTAACCACTATATTTACAGCTTGTTTGGGTACGTTAGTCTTCAAGTGACCTTCTTTGCAGGAAAAACCAAACCATCCTGGTACAATGGCTAAGCCACCTGCACCTGCCACTCTTCAGGAACTCCTGGGGGTCAAGAAATACCACCAGTGCAAGCAGAAACCCCACACTCGCTGTCAGGGCACCTCAGAAACCCAGGGCTTGCCGTCTTCAGGGAGGAACTGGCTATTTCTGCTCCAGTGCACACTGAAAATGAGAAGAGCTAAAGTTTCATATAAAATAATGACTGACAAATTGGCTTAACAGACATGCACTATTCTGATTTGAGCTATTTTGTTAGTGAAAATTTTCTAACAGAGGAAAAAATGCTTCGACAAAAAAACCCCACAAAGATAAAAATGTAACACACCATTCAAAAAAAGTTTAATGGAGTGTTTCAGTTGTTCTTTCCAAACAACATTTCACTGAAATCAACACAGTGCTGCAAAAATGTTTGGTTTTTATCAACTCACATTTTTCCTTCTAAAAATTTCCAGCCAGAACTTTTCTATTCATGTATCAGTATTGCAGTAGGAATATTTGTAACTGTGGTTTGAATTTATGTGAGATGCTTTTAGTCTGACTCTTCAGCCCACTTAGATCAAGGCAGACTCTTTTATAATTTGAAACATTCCACAGTGTTTATCTCTGGGTTGATGAAATGGATTAGAAGGTCAGTTTTAACTTATTGCTTCATGAGTTATGTTGCTCCTATAAATGCCTGTATTTTCTCATAATAGGTTAATTGTTTCTTGTCACCTCCCACATAATATTAAATTATGTGCAGCTGGTTATGTACAAAAATATGGACTTTGCTTTTTCCTTGGGGTTTTAAATAAGTTTATATAGTGAAATTCAGAAAATATGACAGAGATATAGCCTTTACCAATATCACTTCTCTCAGCACACTCCCTAACCTTAGAGTCTGAATATGGAGTCATAGCAAAACATGCTAGCTTTGCTATTTGTAATATATATATGCAGCTATACTGAATGCCAACAGAAGATGGAGAGAGAATACAGAAGGCAAACTGTGCCCAGCATTGGTGATTATCAGTCTGAGACCTGCTTTGTCATAAAAAAAAAAAAAAAAAAAAAAAAAAAAGTGTCCTATTCCTGTATGCCAGTTATAATTCAGTGGGTTAATTGACTTGAAACCTGCCATGATCTTTGGAGGCTGCAGCTCCAGAGACACCTCTAACCCATCATTACAGCACCTCTGAACCACCAGAGTAGGTCTAGAATCTGCCCCAATATGTTTCAGCATGAGCTAAATGTAAAGATGCCAGGTACAATCATTCATCCTGCTTCTTCTTTCCACGGACCAACATGTGGAAACTGTCTTGTAGCAGCCTTTACTTCTCTTAAATTACGAGCATCTGCTCCTGATCAGTTTTGAGAAGTACCTATACTTTTTAATCATTACCTGGGACTGATAATAACAGAATATTTGTTGGTAACTGCATTCTGTCCTCTGATTTTAGGATTATTATTTTTCATTGTTTCTTTTGTTTTTGTTTGTTTGGGTTTGTAATGGGGAGTGATTAGTTTCTTTAGTTTATTTTTTTCTTTGTGGGTTTTTTTTTTTTGTTTTATTTTGGTTTGGTTTTTTTTGGTGGTGGGCTTGGGGTTTTTTTCCTTGGACTATTTTTTGTTTGTTTGTTTTGGGGTTTTTGTTTTGTCTTGTCTTGTTTGTGTCTCCCTGGGATTCTCCATGAGCAAAATTATCTGGGAACCAACCTCACTGATTGGTTATGAAGCACCAATAAACCTGAACAGCATTTTTTGTCTATGTTGAATAGGCTTTGCTATGTAATAGCCCAGTGCCATTACAAATTCAAACCCTATATATATATTGTTCATTGCCCTTTGTGTCATCAGGAAATTAAAGTTTGCAGCTGGCCTCTTCATCTTAGTTAATCATGCAAACATGAAATCCTTAAAGGTCCACGCATTGGTCCCTGCAGGGGCCCCACTCAACACTTCTCTGCAGTGTGATATTGTTTTTCAGCTGTGTTTTTATCTTTTCCTCTCTTCTGTTCTGAGCTCCTGCTGCTTTTAGCTTCAGTAGCAGACTGTCATGTGGCACTTTATCATGGGCTGTCCAGAGCACCATAGTAGCCATGCCCCTTCGGCACGCACCACAGCCTGCTCACAAGTTTAGGAGGTTAGAGATGAAGCCTCTCCTCCTCTTACTACCCTGTTTTCCTGCCTTCAGCCCTGCCCTGGTGGCAAATGGGGAAAACTTTGGAGTATATATTGTACTGTGTCTTATACAGGGTTGCAGGATGATGGCTTGAGGGCTTAGTTTTCTCCTGCCTGTATTTTATGCTCTGGTTGCTTGTTTTCCAAGAACTCACTTAAATTATGACAATAAATCAAAGATTTCCTTCCAGATGTCTTTTAACATCTAGCATCATTTCCTCCAGGTCCTGGATATGTCCTAGATTTTGGCTTCCTTAGGTAATTTCCTCCACTGGCCTTAGTGACCCTGACACAAGTTGACCTGTAGTTAACTTAGTCCCCCTTTTTAAGATTCAGTTTGAAGAAGTCAGTCAATACCTCATTTAAAGAGGGTGGGGAGAGGTGGGAGTGAAGGAAAGCCTTCACTACCTTCTTCATTTTCATTTCCTGTGCCATTGTATTCTAACTTTCTCCTTGACTGATTTCCACTGTCTTGCAGATGACAAGAAAAATCTCTTCATATTTGTTCTCCTACTTTTTTTTTTCTTTGCTCTAACCTCTTTAAAAAATTTTATTAGCTTTTCCTTACGTCTTGATACATAACATACATGTGAAACGCTTAAAGGGCTTTTATTTTTACCAGATTGTTCCAGCGTTGTTAATATTTTTCTCTTTACCACTGAGAAAGCCATTTTGTCATTTTAAAGATCACAGCTACTTTTATAGAGCTCTAATCTTTTGGGCCCTAATCCAACAAATCTTTTAAGCATGTGCTTAACTTCAGACATGTGAGCGGTTGTATTGAACTCAATGGAGCTAGTCAGGTGCTTAAAGTTAAGCAGATGATGAAGTGCTTTGTTTGGCTGGCCTTGCAGAGCACGGTCCCCCAGGAGCTTCTTTGCCAGCAGCCCGCGCACAGCTACCCGCGGGCGGCTGTGCCGGCTGCACTCGGGAGACAGGCACTGCAGCACGAAGGGGAGGATCCCAGCACACGGCTTTGGGTCCTCCCAAAGTTTTTAGGGGAGTATCTTTTAAGTTACTGATTTTAATATAATGCATGCCTTTGCAGGTGGTGCCTTTTGACCCTGAGGTGTCTGCGATTTAAGTGATCCAGGCGTGAGCCAAAGAAGAGGGTAACCAAACCAGATGAAACAAGAAAGGTGATACAAAGACAGCCGTGCGGGTCTGATTGCACAGGGATGTGCAGCTTCTCCACTGTTTTCCCTTGCTGATTTCAGAGAGACTTCTGTGTGCTCAGTCCTTGCCTGGCAGTATTCAGCACCTTGCAGGGTCAAAACCTGGCCTGCTTTACATATTTATTTTTTTAGCCTCCTTCTTTCAGCTGCCCATATTCTTGGCATTGCTACTCAGAGGTGGGAAGATAACCCACTCTCACTAGGTACTCCATGTGTCACTGCCTGCCCCAGCTTCTGCCCAGTACATGCAGAGTGAAAAGTCACTTTTCCAACTGCTTGAGAGAAAGGGGACAAAACAGGAGCTGAGCCCTCTTTGCCTCAAGGCACTGGTATGGCAGCACTACCCCATCACAAATTTCTCCTCTTCCACCTGCCTGAAAATCGAACTGTTCTGCAGCCACTTTGTGGCCCCAAAGGACAGGCACTGACCAGGGAAGTTAGGTTGTTAGTAGCAGCTTGGTGCTTGGAAGTTAACCTGAGCAAGGGACTGCATTCAAGCACCTGGGGAAGGCTTCTCTGGACAGATGTGAACCTCTTAAAATGAAGGTTTGTAAAATTGCACATGGTAGGCTCCTATATCAGCTAAACTATCTGGCTCTAGTCATGTTGGCTTGGGGGATGTGAATAAGTTGGCTGGCAGTTTTGTCTGCTCTGTTAAACCAGTTAAATCTTAGGACACTGCTTTCTTTGAGGTCTGGACAGATGAAGAAAACATAATCCCTAAATAAATGGGATAGGCATGAAATAAATTATTGGGTGTTTCATGGGACAAGCAGTTTTGGAGTTTCTCACAGATACAGATTTGAAAGTTCTTCATATAAAGGCTGTTTCATGTCAGTCTCATTTCTACCTCTCTTGAGGCTTCTCTTTCTGTCAGACTGTACATAGAAAATGTGTCCTTTTAAGTTAAGGGAAGAATTCCCTCAGCTGGCAACAGTCATTAGATCCCTTACTCATACTGGGGTGGCAGCCAGGACCAAGGCCCAGTCACACAGGTGCTGTACAATCATTTCCCTTCAATCACTGTAGGAAAAGCTGTTGATAATTTCTATCCTCTTTTGGAGGTTGGCTGCTAGGAATGGGGAAAGGCTTGGGTAATACCACTTTAAAATAATTTCTACTGACCTCAGATTGAAGTAGCCACTAAAGCAGGAATGGGAACAGGATGAAGCCCATGGCGACAGCAGCAATTTCAGCATTATTCCGGGAAAGATAACGTGTCACTCTTCTGCATTGCTAGGCTGGCATCTCTTTTTGTCGTGTGACCCTAATTAATTTATGTAGTATGCGTCATGGGGGAAGACAAGATCCAGACTGAAGCCTTTGTAATGGGATTTTACCCTGTGCCAGACAGAAGTAATTAACTATATCTATCTTTTTCAGTTTCAGTTGCTCTTCCCTAAAAGATTTATATTAGGAAGCTGAAATCATACAGTCACACCTTGTCCATACAAGCTTTTCCTATCTCCTCTGACAGAATTAAATGCTATACTTTTTCCTCTAGCAAACAGTAATATCTCTGTGACTAGCACCAAACTAAAAGTCACTCTGAGCATGCTCATTCTTTATGACATTATCACCGCTCTGATGGCTAGATAGCCTCTGACATCCTGTATCCACTTACATCTCCTCTATCCATATTTACTTCGATTTCTCCAGGTATGTGCTGTTGAATGTGGGTAGGGAGGTAGTTATACACAGGATATGTGTACAGACAGCACCAAGCTCATCAGAAAAGAGCAGAGTAGTAGAGGGAGAACACAGCTTTTAAGCTAATGAAAGGAGAATACAGCTTCACACAAACCACAGCAAAGCTGTGAAAATTCTTGGTTTTAAAGGTCTACAAGGACTAAAACAAAAATGAAAAGGATTGTCTTTTTAGCTCCTGAGTTTGGGAGGTTTGGAAATGGAGATGCTTCCTCAACCCCTGGAATACTCTAAGCTGTGTCTGATGCTGTCAGAATAGAAGTCAAAGGCAGTTTCTTTCTTCTGGCCAAAGAAAATTATCATCTTGGTACCATTTCTCTGGTGATAGCTTCTCCTCCACTCTTTTCCTAACCCTCCAGCTCAACACGATCCTTCCCCAGCCCTTCTTCGTGCAGCCATCAGTCCCACTAACAAGCTGCTCTGGAAGGAAGCTCACATGATTCAACACTGGATTGAGGAGTCTGCATGAGGAGTTAGGCTGGCTGGGCTGGAGCAGAAATCAGCAGGCAGCTAGGGGTGGGCTGGAGGCTGCCAGTGCTGCAGTCAGCGTGGCTCTAAGTGTTTGGATACATCCCTAGAGGAGATGGTGGTCCAGCAGCAGCATCACCTGGAGTAAAGAGTTCTGCAGGAGGCATATGGGGCAAAAACTGCATCACTAAGCAGCCTCCCCATCCCTGGGGGCTGCATCCAGCTCTGCTGCCAGTACAGCTTCTGTTGACAGTGCTGAGAGCTGTGTCTACCATTCCCTAAGTGCAAAATGTGCAGGAAATTTAACCTATTATACCAAAATTGTGGTCATTCCCCACACCCCTGGCACCTGTATTTTGTTTCTAACGACTAGTTTGTCCTCTCTCTAGCTGGGATAAACTACAGAAAACCTCTCTCAGAGGCAACACTTCTCTCTGTTCTGCCTGACTTCTGTCTGTCTCAAGTGGTCCTATACCACAAATAAAGACTACACTACTAATTTTAGACTGCCTCACAATAAGTAATATCTCTTTAAAACCTATAACCATTCATTTTTTTTACTCATCCACAATCAGATCTTACTGTAGCATTCCAGACTGCCCCTATCGCATTTAAGCCTTATATGTCTTAACTTTTGTCCTTGGCATCCAGACAATTCTTCTATTCTCAGGATGCTTTCTGCTGAACTTCCTGTCTATAAAAATGCGCTCAGGGAGTCTATCACTCTTCCAGCCTATTCCTTCCCCTTCCCAGAGCTTCCCCTTCTCTTACCATACTAAGCAATTATTCTTATTAATTATTCCAGCTAACAGTAATTATCAGCAGCATGCACCCCCAGCTACATTAATAACAGCGATCTCTAGGACACTGAGGAATTGGCTGAAAAGATTCACTTTGCTGCTTGGATTGCAGAGAAAGATGAATTCCTTTTTTTCCCTGTGTGTCTACTTTTTTATTGTTATTTTTTTTTTTTCTGGAGGGATGTTCTTACCACTTTCTTATTTTAAAACAGGCAAAAAGAGTTCAGATTAAGAAATAAAGACTTACTGTATAGGCTTTATTGTCTAAGAAGAGTCAGGAATAGAGATGGAATTGTTGGCCTGTGGGTTTAGTACACAGTTTCTAAGCAGTGCCATTAATTGATTTCATTTTTTTAGCTTCTGATATTTATGGGCCAAATACTGAAATTTCTGCTTGACCTCCAATAATCTGGGGTCTGCCTCAGGGTTAGAACTTTGAATTGTTTTCATCCATTCCACAGTCATGGCTACCATTCAGCAGCAAATGGAATAAAATTTGGCCATGTTTCATCATCTCTAATATGTCAATATTTTTCATTTCACTGCTGAAAAGCATTGAAGATTTCAAAAATGATGTCTCTTTTGCAAAAGGAGAACAAACCAAAAAAAAAAAAAATAGGCAAAATATATCTTACAAAGAAATCAAAAAATAAAACCCTTCTGTAAAATGAGAGTTAAAAAATATTTTCCCTCAAAATTGCTTACCATTTGCCTAAGCTGCAAAGTTTTTAATGACATTCTAGTGAAAATAGAGAGCTCTGGCTAAATTCCTTCAAACCCAATAAAGCAGATGACTGGGAACTATAATGGAATTGATGCTGTCAAGTGCATTTGCTTTTTTAATGCTAACATGTTTTTGGTTATTAAGAAACAAAAAAAAACTAGTGGTATATGATCAACATAGCTTTTGACAGGGGCATTGGAACCCATCTGGTTTATGGAGCCCCTACTTTTTTTTATTAGCTTGAGATTATAAAGTTGTAACACTGTAGTTTAGCTTCTGGCTTCTGCAATTGTAAATTGGCAAAGGGCTCACAATAAGGTGTGAGTTTCTGAAAACTAAAACACTCCACTGACCCTGTGCATACTACATAGGCCTGCAGCAGATGTACTGGATGGAGGAAATACAGTAGCACTGTTGAAATGTTACTGATTGGTTCCAACTGAGTAGCTCTAGATATAAACCAGCCTTCAAAAACAACAGATGAGATAAAAATGTCAGAAAAAGGCATTAAAAGATGATGCCATATATTACTTAATGAAGTCACACAAGTCAAAAGTAAACATCCTCCAGCAGTAATGAATTCACTCCATGAACATTAGCTCCACAGTTGTCAATATCTGTGATGACAAAAAAAAAAAAAAAACCCTCTCAATCTTTACAGATTTCTTTAATTTAAATAAGCCTTTTAACATAGGATTTGTTCTCTCAGTGTGCTTCATTAGTGTAGCTTACCACCACAAAACCTGGTTGTATTGAGAAAGATTGCCCCATTATCAAATAATTAGTACTGCTTTAGCAGGTGCATACACTTACCTTTGTAATTAAATCCTTGTTAAAACACCAAAATCCAGCGAATTTAAATGGTTACCTGATCCCAGAGGAAGTAGCCCAGAAAGTTATTCTATAAGGTAGATGTCATCTGGGAGATGCAGAGCATCTTTTCCTCATGGGATGTTGATGAAGCACACATCTGCACACATCATGCAGTGCTATAAAAATTGCAATGACAATACTAGACAAACACCTACTGTACAACAAGCCAGAGAAACCAAGCATGAGCCTGCGCAGAATCATATGCTCTGTAATGGAGCTTTCACAGCTTCGTTAGTTTTAGAGTTACAAGCAAAATTGAAGATGATTATACAAATTTTTAACAATTCTTTGAAATATTTGCTAGTTTACGATATATAGTCTACAATGTGACTTATTCTTAAATTTAGCTTCTGAAATCTTACCACAGAAGAACAGCAATGGGTACATGGCTACACACACAGCTATTTTTGAAGAGTTCAGAATCATAATAAAATCTGAAAGAAAATAATTAAAATTGCAGTAATCTCAAGCAGTCATAAAAGATCCCCCATATTTCTAATATGTTATAGATACATTTATATATTCTTGTGTTGTATGTTCTCCACAATTACAGATCAGTGAATGTCTATATTAATAAAATATGCCAGCAAGTGGATTAGACAGACTATTACAATAAATTATCTCTACTCAGTTGGCACTCTTATTCTCCTCACCAGAACTGATCAACCGTAATTAGTTACTTGCCCACAGAGGTGTAGCTGTGCTTTTACTATAAAGAACACTGAGCAAGTTCCCATTGTCCTGGCTACTTGCATTCAGACTCCTAGTATGGATCAGAAACTCCAACCAAACTCTAGTTTCCAAAAGCCAGAGAGGAAATGAACAGATTGGAATAGATTTGTTATCCCCCTCTCAGAAGAACTCTGCTGACCGAAACAGTGGGGACCAACATGAAAAATCATTTACAAGATCTGTGCATACTCATTGACTTCAATCTGTGTTCAAAGTTGTAGATTCAGTGCTGACAAAAGTACTCTTATATTTTAGATGTGAAACAGCTATAGAACAGCCAGTTTCTGGAACAAAGTTCTTAGATAAATGGAGTTAGTCCTGGAAATCAATTTAGACAAAGCTGCAGCAGTGCTGGTATTGGAATTCACCAACTCGCTACATAATTTGAATAAATGGGAAAAGAGATGACTCCTGAGAGTAGCACTGGCAGCCAAAAGAATTATACTGATGGACTGGAAAAGCAAAGCCATGCCATGTATTGATTTATGGACTATTGCCCTTCTGGATATAGCTAAATGTGAAAGAACTCCCTTTATTCATACTAATAAAATGGACATAAATGCTCTCAGACAAAAACTGCTGTTGGAGTTTTATTGTGAATATCTGGCATGTGGGATGGTCTTCTTTCACTTGCCCATCACACATGCTCTGTGGGTTGGTGAGGTTTGAGACACACAGAAAACAACAAGGACTTTTTCTAGAGTTTCTTCATTTGCTTGTTTGGGTCCTTTTATCCACTCAAAATGTTTTCCTTTGTCTTTTTCCTTTTTTTGTTTTGTTTTGTTTTGTTTTGGGATTTTTTCTTTCTTCTAAAAGCTTTTGTTGTAAATTTGAACTTAAGATAGTCTATTATCACTTAATAGATGTAGTTCTATGATGGTCAAGTTACAGCATTTTGGAGACAAGTGCTTTTTTTCTGGCTTAGAAATTCTAGACAATGCTAAAGGAGCATGAACATAACACATTACTAATCCTGCCCCCTCTGTGACAGGGTTATGACTGTGATCTCCCTGTCCTACCTGCCAAAGCTGGGTTGATGCATGTCACATTCAATATGAGAAGATCCCTACAAACCAGCTCTCACTCCCTCAGCCAAACCAGTGCTATCCCTCAGGCCTCATTTATCTTTAGAGGACCCTCTGAAGATTTCCTGCTCTCTGCAAGTGGGTCTCCATCAAGATAAGTAATATGGGGAGCCCTACTGCATCCTGGCTGCTGCCAGAATTTTTAATGCTGTATTGATTAAACTGCTATGAGTGGGATGAAATTATGTGGTATTAGTTGTGCTGGCAACTGGTTTACCTCTGGGATCCTCATGTTGCTAGTGCTGGTGGAGCTAAGCCAGAATTAGGAACACTGGGAAATTAAAAGAAAAAAAATTAAGCTGTTATGTAGACGTGACCTTGGTAGGTGAAACCTAATGTCACAAGATGAATAGACCTTTTGGAGTCTGGGACACTGCTGTGTGCAGTGAGAGGCGCTGCTCTATCTTCCCAGAGAAAGGAAGGAGCCCTGCCTAGGAAGCCCTGAGTCAGAGCTGCACCAAGCACAGCTGAGAGTCAAGAAGAAAACCAAGCTGTTTCCTGCAGCTTTTGAAGAGACAGTGAAATAAAATGAGAGAATGAGGTCGATTCTGGGATGTGCAGGTAAGTAGCTTTGTCCTCTTGTTATGCCCCTTCCTAAAACATCCCCCATCTGCTGTGAGAGACAATGGCTCTGTCTCAACTCCTTGTCACTGTGCAGTGAGACTCCTGCACCCAAGGGACTGAGGGAAAATGAGTCAGCCTGCTCCTGCAGGCTGCCTCCACACCTGGCAAAAGGACTCTGGAGCAGCTCTGGGTTGAAGAAAAAAACTGAGTCCCTGGAAAAAGAAGCAAACACGCTGATCTTGCTGTGACTGTGATGATGAGACCACCCATGAAGTGCTTAGGCATTCCTGAGGTGCTTATAGAACTCAGTGCAGTCCATAAATGGTTGCCCATTCACTTACTCTGAAACAGCTTTGTGTTCACTTTACATGTAGAGTTATCACTGCTATCCAGATGAACCTGAAAAAGAGTTGGTGGACTTGGTAGTGATACAAAAACACATGGCCATGGATTGCTGGACAACATGGCCTTCCACCCTCCCTGAGGTAAAATGGGGCCAATCTGCTTCAGAAACTGACCCCAGGGCTTAAATAGAAGCACTCTTTCTCAGGAGGGCTTCCCCAGGGCTCTCTGCAAAATGCAGGTGACAATTATCACTGTGTTCCAGACTAATTAATCTCACTAATGATATGACTTACAATGTGACTGCTTCTAAGGCTACAATACTTGCCCTGTGTGAAGACAGAAGAAACATAGCAAGTTTGTTAAAATTAAACTGAGCATAAATTAACAATGCAATTTGTAAATATTGAACAAAGCTTAAGCTTCAACCACACTGAACAGAGAAAGGCTTTGCACTTTTATAAGCAGAAAAGAAAATTGAGAGAATTGGATGATACCAAATACTTCCTACATTATTACTTATTCAATTGCAACATAATTTCAAAATTTCAAGAAAAATGCACCAACTGTGCTTTATACATCACAAAGAGGGGGAAAGTCCAACATTTTTAATTTCTGTGTTGACAAAACCCACCTCCAAAATATCTGGGACTAGATGGTTCCAGAATTTAGTGTGATATTGCAAAACCTGTCACGTTCAAGTCATTGGCTGAAGTTGAGCCTGAATGGCTAATGAAATAACTGAAAATTATTGTCAACAGAGAGGTTTTCAGTGGCCTGTGACAATAGCAGTCGGTGATGTAGAACAGTGGCTGCCATTTTAATATACGCCCTGCACTCAGGGTAGAACACCAAAAAAGCAAACTACCACAAACCAACCAACCAACCAAGAAACAAACAAACCCCACACCATTAAAAATTCATTTTGGCTGTAGGACAGATGAGTTGGAGCAGATGAAAGATAGAGATGGGGTCAGAAAATTGGAGTTAACATCTTCCTTTCATCAAATGTGCCATAGTGTTACAAACACCTTAAGAAATCAGAAGCAGAATATGCTTTGGCAGAGTGGTTCACAAGGCATTGTGAGGAGCATTTACCTTATGAATCTTGTAGTGTTTTAGGTCTGTCTAAGTTGTTTCCCAAGTAGAGGCTGGCCCAGCCCAATCCTGGTACTTTGCTCATAATCTGAACTGATGGCACTAAAGTTTCAGTGGGGTGATTGCAGAAAGTTTCCATCTATCAGCCCTGATGCCCAAGTAAGGAATAGATTTGCTGTCGTTTCGCGTCCTGATCTTATATTGGAGGTAAATACAAGAACTTATCTTCAACATGTCAGAATATGTCTTATTTTCATGACACTGTGCCTGTGTGGGACTTAACAATGATGGAGCATAATCATTATGGTGTCATTGATTCCTTACAGTGTAAGAGCTTTTGGAAGTCAGATTACTTGCAGAGCTATACACTCAGGATAATCATCTCTGCCACTTCCTGCATCACAGCAGTGTTGTGAGATCTTGTTTAAAAATCTCTTCTCCTTCAAACCTTCTGCAAACAAAATGTGTTTTCCCCTCCTATTTGGGTATGGTGCACAGGCTGACCCCACTACAGCCTTGTGCCACAGACAACAAAAATACCCCTGAAGTGTGAAACTGCAAATCCAGGGGGAATCCCCTTCCCCAGACCACTCATCTCCTTCAGTGTGAGCTTTGCTGAGCTCTTATTCAGCAGATGGTGCGGAGAGATAGCCTCCAAAACCACAGAGACAAATATTTGATTTGGATGAGTACATTGAAGATTACTCACCTCTCCCCTCAAATTATCTGTGTTTTGCAGAAAGAACAAAGAGGATCATCCCCTCTCTTATAAAAGAGATTTCCAGCCATTGGGGCTGAGTTTTGAGGGTATGGTTCAAGCTGGTAGAGCCTAAGCTCAGTGCCTCGGGAAGGCAAGGTGTCAGTCAACTGGCATTTGCCAGGACAGAACAGAAATAAGAGGGGATGCTATGAGCAGAGCAGGATGTTGACTCTGCCTTCCCT
This sequence comes from Anomalospiza imberbis, assembly GCF_031753505.1. NCBI lineage: Eukaryota > Metazoa > Chordata > Aves > Passeriformes > Viduidae > Anomalospiza > Anomalospiza imberbis. The sequence goes on from NC_089681.1 coordinate 46,324,308, forward strand.
CCCTAGGCAGCACTGGCCCTTGCTCTGGCTCTTTAAATGGTCACAGTGCATGCTAAGGAGGGCTGGCGATGCAGGGCCGGTCATTTGGGGAAAAGTCTCAGGGAGGCCCATCACCTACTCTGGGCACTCTGTGCATGTGCATACACATCTGTGTGCCTTCAGACTGGCCTGTCTTTTTCTCAGTGCTGACAGCTCACAAATGTACTTGACTGTTTTCCTCATGGGTCTTTGTACCCATCTTTCTGGTAAATTATTGTCGTTAAATTAAACATACTGATAAAAACGAGTTATTCTAAGTTTTCTTCCTGCCTGTGCATTCCTCTTTCTGCTGCCCGCTACTACTGTTCATGCCATAACAAGACCATTTCCAAAACCTTTATTTTATTTCTGCTAGACTTCAAGCTTCTCAAAAACACTTTCTGTCACTCTCTCCAGAAATTATGTTACTTTCTTTATGATAAGGTTCTTTTCAATAACCACATCTCTTCTATTTGCCATTCTTGCTTTGTTTCCTCTCTGCAGCCTCTATGCAGTTCACCTTCTTCAAAACCTAGTCACCAATATTACCTTGTTTAGCCCTCTTTTAAACTATGTTACATTTCTCCATGGTATCTGTGACCACAACAAATTCCAGTTTTTCATGCCTGCCTTCCTCCATGCAGAATTACATTCCTTATTTCCTTTCTTAATGCCTCCCTCTGTGTAATTTGTAGCCCTGCAATATTGTTTTTTCATTCCTACGCTTCTTCTCATGCTCCTGGTCAATGCAGAGGATGCATGTTCCATGTGCAAACTATAACCTGTATCCTTGCACTGGTTTTTCTTTTTTGTGGTTCACAAAACTCACTGATACCAATTCACACTGTTTCAACATCACAAAGGAAGGAATGAAAGAAAATGCTATATTAGTCTTTCATGTAGATTCTCCAAATTCATGTGCTAATACTGATCTTTTACATTTCCTTGGGACAGAAACTACTTTTATTTTTACCATCTAGTGCTCCACAGAAGCTGCTAGGAAGAAATAATCAATGACAAAAATTATGATATTTATCTTTCCATTTTACTAACGATGCTCTCACTCCTTCTACATGTGGCATTGAATATAATAGGCAAGCACTACTACTCTAATTGTATTTAATGTAAGGAATGCTTTGCTCCCAAATATAGGACTCAAGAACATTAAGCTGCAAGTGCAACTGCTAATAAACTAACTGTGAATATTAATCTAGTATTCCCTTTGTAATCAGAAGGTCTCATCACTGCCCCATTTGCTTTATAATCAAGACAAGTAGCAAAATGTATTCAAGGCAAAAATTAAACAGGTTTTTTTACAGTCCGTGCTTTATCACTACTTCATTGATTTTTCAGTGTTTTAGCAGATACAGCACAACTGCATTAACTAGGTAGGAAACCTTTCACTCTTAGGTCGCCAGTTCACATCTGAGACAGGTTGGTACTGAGCAGAGGTCACTTTAGCATTATAATTTTAATAAAGAGCAAGCGAAAGAGTCCTTCAACAGGCATAACACAATGTTTTAACTTCCTTAAGCTGCCCACAGCATACACAACTAGACCAACTTTGTTGCCTGCCAAAGTCAAACTGATAGAGAGTTAGACGGTCATCTAGTTGCCAGATGTCTGGCTGTGTAACTTTCTGGCACTAAGCATTATATAGAGACAGATCTATGGATTGGATCAATTAGCATTACACTTACCATCTGACAACTGTTTGGTCGCCTTCGCCCAGTTCCTAGAGGACAGGTGTTCGCATCACAGAAATCACCATCACAATTGGTACGACTAATTGATACGGCTGTTGGCAGTCACAGCAGAGAGGACAAGGGCTGAATTAGCACCGAGACCAAAGCACTCTTTCACCCCTAGAGAAGGTCTCTTCAGCTCAGGATGTCCAGGGCGTTTGGAGGATGCTTTTCTGCCACTGCATGTGTTGTGCTGAGCAGAATCTGTTCAGTTTTCACATCCAGTAAAATGATCCAGCACTAAATTCAATGAGGTTTCCTGAGGTACAAGGGAAAGAAGGGAGAGGGAAGCGAGTGTTAGATATCTTAAAAAAATATCTTCTCAAATTTTTTTTTTCTATTTCACCAGTATCTTCTGAGGTATCTCTGGAGGAAAAAAAAAATCTTAACACTATGAGTGTTGTAGACAAGTTTGAAGGAAAAAAGAAAAAGTACAATTGCAGAAATACTCAAGCATTTACAGTAACTCTAGTGCTCCCTCATTTCTTCTGTTTTACACTCCAGACAGTCATGTAAAGAGCTTCACAGATATATTCTCTTGTGGAACTTGTGGGTATACTTGGTGATTAGACAAATGGGGTTCTGCTTTGGCAAAAGTCCATTGCTTTCCCCATCTGATTTAGAAAATATGCTATAAAATGCAAAGGAAGGCAATAAACCTCCCATCTGCAGCTGAGATTTCCACTTTGCCTAAGACCCTTTTGCTATCAGAACCTTTAACTATGACTTTCAAAGAAGAGAGAGGTGTAATTTTTTCTCTGGAAGATATTTTACTACATTCACTAGCAGCATAGTCCCACCCTTATGTGAATTGATTTTGAATGTTAATCTAAGAATGAAAGAGCCAATAATTGTATAAAATATAAATAGATCTTTGGGTCATTATTTTATCTAAAAGAGAAGGCAAGAATTTCAGCTGCTTTCATATTCTTTTTGCACTCCAGAACAATTCTACGTTTTTATGGTCTATATGTCAACTGTGTCTTATTGATTTTTAATACTTTCAGCAGATACAGCATTATTACAGCCAATAATGCAAATACTTGGAGTGAGAAATGCAATTAGAAGACACCAAACACTTTGCAAACAGGGTCATGGGGGAAAAAATGTTTCAGTACTGGGATTTTCTGGTCTTGCCTTTGTATTCTTCAGAGGTTAGCAAAACCAAGAGGAATTCTACTTTCCTATTTCCAATGTTAAAGGATTAAAGAAGAACAGACATGAGTCAAAGGTACTTGCCCCCAAAAAGCCCATACATAGCAAACATTTGCTACAACAGAGAATGTTCATTGACTGTAACCTTAATTTGAATGGTATCATTATCATTAATTTTGACAAGTAGCCTCTCCTTGGGGAATCCAAGCCTAAGCCATTTAGGCTTTTCCTTCAGGTAAGTAATCCCTACCCATATGAAGAGCCCAAATGTGTTTCCTTTCACCTAATGAGAGGTCCAAACCAGCAAGATCAAAACAGCTGCTTTCACATTGATGACTGACTACAGAAAACTATCAGGAAACAACAAACAAAACATAAACCTTTGCAAAAACCAAGAGAGACAATGTGCCCAGGTTGCTGCTAGCAAAATGACTTATCCCACTCCTTCCCATCAGGCATGCCAGGGCACTTCCACCTCCCACCACGTAGCACCTATGGACCTGAACTGAGACATTTCCTCCCCTGCTCTGTGGCTGTACAAGTGATACTTACTCATTGGAGGGGTCCCAGAAGGCTCACATAGGTACAAAAGTCAGATGCTGAACTTTCCTTCCCCTCCTGCCTGTCAGGGATCTTACCTTCTCATACCAAGGGACAAGTTAATTCAGACTCAACAGTGCAATGTCTCCTCTTGGACAGATCCTTGTAGGCATTTTTAATTCTGGCAGCAGTGTCCTCTTCCCCTTTCAAATTTAATTTTATTTAATCCAAGAAAAAGCCCTCAATGTTCCAGTTTTTCTTAATCCAGTGGATGAAACTAAAGGAGATGTTCTTAATCTGTAGCATGGGGCTAATCACTAGGTTACTCTGAAAAATGCTCAGTAAATTTATTTGTCATTTTTTCTCGATGTAAAACCCTGCTGAGCTGTGAGTTGTGAATTTGCCTGTTTCCAAAATTTGTATTGTATTTTTATTATAATGCACACTGTAGTTTTCATTTTTTCATTCAGATAAATCAGATTAGGAGAGGGGAATTGTAAAAACCAGTGATTGCCATAGCCCTATAGCTAAGAAAGCTTGCTTTACTTTCTATACATTCAGTACTAAGAATCTGTCCCAGCTACCAGGAATTGCTCATCTGTGGATGCAAGACAAAATGAAATAGTTCAATTTCTGATTTCTGGTACTGGACCAGACACAGCAAGTGCCTTCCTTGGGTCCCATTTGAGATCTGAATTCCAGGATGCTGATGGCCAAGCATGTCCCAGACACCCAGGTCTGCCCACGGAGTGCTTGCCATGAAGCTCTGCTGCTACCTGGGCTTGACTCTTCCTTCGTTTCACTAATTTTCATCCCTCACCCCACAAACAGCAAGGTACATCTGTCTTCTGAACTTCAAGGGAGTGGGTGGCAAGAGGATTTCCTCCAGCTCCTCCTTGCTCTGAAAGACTGAATGCTCCCCCTGTGGTGATTTCCTGGTTGACAATCCCAGAAGTGCTAGACAAGCATATAACCAGGCATCAGAGAGCTGACAAAAATACTCTTTTTCCTATGGGCACCTATTGGGAGAAACTTCTTACCACTCAGGGAAAATTCTGGTACGTGAGAGCACCCTCTGCTGAGATCTCTCTCTTGTCCTTGTCCTGACAGAACAGTACCTTTTTTCTTTCTAACATATACTGTATTTACAGAAAAATACTCCTTGTCACTGTTTCCTAAAGCAATCAATTATTTATCCCAAACTTTTTTTCCCTATTCTCTGCTGTATTTCATATGATGATAAGATACCTGTCGTCTGTGACAGCTTCTTACTGTGAGAAAAGGAAATGAAGTTGAATGAGGGACAGATTGGCCTCCAGAAAACAGAACTCTGCCTTTGAAGAGAACAAAAACTCCTCACCAGTTTGCCATATCCTTTCTTCTCTGGTGATGCAACTTTTCATCCACATGTTCTTGGTTCCCGAGGAATCTCAGCCTTTTCCATGACCATGGGACAAATCACGTACTCCTTATTCGAGTGACCACTTGCAGTTCATATGAGAGGTTAATTCTCTACTCCTCTTGACATTTAAGCCACTGTGCTACCTTAGTGTTGTTTTGACTGACTTCTCCATATGCCCCAGGTTTACAAAACACTGTGGAGCATTTGTACCTCTCCAGAGCCTCCTTCTTTCAAAAAACCTTCTTCCCAGTGATATAAGGCATAGAAATACAATGTTTAACTGGGTCAACAACTTGCAAATTTATTCAGTGATGCTGACAAAGAGAAAATGACAAATGACATGAGTAAGTCCTGACTAATTTCCAGTCAAATCAATGTTATTGAACATATCAGGAGAACAGTATCATTTATACCCTTTTTTTATTCTTTACAATTGTGGACAACTGGTAGAGGTATTGCATGTTTAGTTCATGTACCCCTCACAAATCATGTGAAACCAACCATGACAGGAGGCTGCAGGGTCTGCTCCCCCCTGCCTGGTCCTGAGTCTGAAGTTGTCCTCTCTGTGGAAAAAGGGTGTGTTCCATATTCAGGCCAGGGGGTATGGTATGTTTCACAAAATTCTCATCCAGAAACAATCAAAAGTCTACCCCAAAGTAAATATACATTGTGTGAAGTCCTTCCCTTGCCTTGGCAATATTCTGGGTCTTTGCTGCCAGGACTAAGAAACAACTGCAGGGAGTATGGGTAGCACACAGGCTCTGGGTTTGCAGGCAGAAATGCCTGACCTCTGGCAGATCTCTTGAGATATCCTGGTTCCCAGATCCCAACTGCTTTGCTTGTTCCAAGAGGAACTGGGGCAGGCAAGAGATAAATATACACTTAATGCCTTCCTGATGGAGCTGTCTGTAGAAAATTCCTCGAGGGAGTTTCCTGTCCTTTTTTGCTAGTTGTTGTGAGTAGGGAATGAATTGACCCATTGGTAGAGTTATTAGAAATTTTTTCATCCAGAAAGCTTAAATGAATACAGTAAAGCTATTTATGGGCTGTCCTACTGTCTTAAAACAATATTGCAAATAAAAGAGTTATTAAAATAACAATGAGCCAGAAAGGGAATGAAATTGAACCAATAGCATTGTTTATGAACAGCAATGCATCTCAGACAAGGCAGAAACTTTTCTCTCAAGATGCAGCAGATACAGAGTATTAGTTTGCTTCCATTTAATGCTTTTTCCAATACTAAGGGAAAAAAAAATCTCAAGCCTTCTCCTGACACATCTGAGTCCAGCATATGCCCCAATACTGGCCTGTGCAGTGATAGATTGTAGGAGAGCTATAACTATTGTACTTTTGTAACAGTAATGCTTCCTTGCTCCCCCAGCACAGATGCAAACACATCAGATATTAAACCTGGGAGGATAATGCTGATGCCCTGTATTGCAGGCTTCCTTTGATGGCTCCAGGGGATATAGAGGTATTTGGCCGTTTCCTCTCCAGAGGCATCTGGTTTAGTCAGGTGGTTCACAGTGCACATGGTCACATTTATTGTTTGGTTCATTCTCCATTGTGCTTCTTCCCCCTCCCCAATGTTTTATCTGTTCTGGACTTTCCCAAGGACTTTTTCACAGAACTGAAATATTTGTTTATTTCTGGCATTTCCATCTGGTGTTAAGAGGATGAGAAGCAGGCTCATGTCACTGAAACTCCCTGACCGTCAGAAGGACTTACAGCATCTCGCAGACCTGGGGTTTTATGTGTCTCCCCACCGCTAATGTGTTATCAAACACAAGTGCTATGAAATCCTGTGCAAGTCCTGGTAAATATTCCGTTGTAAAGGCACCATTTCTTTCACCAAGGCCCAGCATTTTGCAAATCACATACATCCATTATCACAATACATTCTGCAGACCCTAGAATATCGTAAATGAAAAAATAAAGAAGAGCTAGATACTAAAAGATGTTTTAGTTCTCAGAAAAGCCTTACTTCTTAAAAGGCTGAGCTGAACAGAGCCACAGGTTATAATTTTAGGCTGTCTGAATGCTATTTTTTTCCCACTTCTATCTAATGGTCCTTCTGTCACCTGCTTTACAGAATTACAAAATCACCAAACTGCTGGGTTGGAAAGGATCTCTGGAGATCACCTTGTTCAAACCCCTGCTAAGGCCGTGTCACTTAGAGCAGGGTACACAGAAATTTATCCAGGTGGGTTTTGAATGTCTTGGAGAGAAGGAGAGTCCATGACCTCTCTGGGCAGCCTGTTCCAGTGTTCTGCCAGCCTCAACATAAAGAAATTCTAACTCATTTTAAGGGGAAGCTTCTTGTAATGTAGTTTATGGCCACTGCTCCTCATCTGGTCACTGGGCACCACCAAAAGGAGTCTGGCACCATTGTCATAACAGCCACCTAGAGATATTTATAAGCATTAATGAGAACTCCTCTCAGTCTTCTCTTCTCTAGACTAAACAGCCCCAGCTGCCTCCCATAAGAGAGATGTTCCAGACCTCTGATCCTCTTTGCGGCCTCTGCTGGACCCCCTTCAGTAGCTCTTTGTCTTTCTTTATTACTGTATTAGATAAATCTCTGTTTCATATCCTATTCAAAATAATCTGAAGTATTTCTGCATTGTTTTTTCTTCTACCTTCTGTAGTGCCAGGTAATGGCTAAAAGACTTTCATAGTTCCCAGTTTAGGCCCAAACTTCATTGAAGCCTTGATAACAACTAGATGTTACCTGTGCAGGCCCCAAGAAAGTACGTTCTCCAACAACTACACTTTCAGGAGTCTTTAGCTGAGATGACAGTTGAAGAGGTGTTGTCCAGATACTTTAATTCCAACGCAAATCCTTTCCTGCCCTACTTGTAAAACATTGTGTTATCAAAGAATTTTGGAGATGCACTGGACATATGCTGGAGATCAATCCTGTAGCACTGAGCACCTGTTTCTCCAGCCTGCATGGAAGGCACCAAGTTTTAATTCTCAGTTAGGTCAGATGTGGGTTACAAGCACCACCTGAGGGTCAGAACATTCATAGCCTTCCTCTGTAGGACCACACCATAGTTTTGATGTTTAAACCAAGGACTCCTCCAGATGGGAGCATTTCCCATCCATACAGAGCTTCATCTCATGGAAGTTTGTTTCATATGGCAAGACATCCTTGGCAGTTGGTCAGAATTTACTAGAAAATTGCTATTATATTGTCTCTGAAAAGATCATGAAAACATATTTTTTTCATTAAGATTTTAATAGATTAGGATATCTTAGAATTTTTCTTCTCAAGATAGATACTTCTACAAAATAAATGAATTGTATTGCCTATAATTTTCTATAAACCAATAACTGTTGTCCAGGGGGAAAGAGAACACAAAATAAAACTTAGCAGAGTTAGCAGAATCAAGAACATACAGAGTGCTTCCTCTGTACTACTTAAAATAATATTTTGTTAAGTACTTAGGGCCCAGGGCGTTCATATCTAGACAAATATGGCAATGTAGTGTCTGTGTTTCAGTAGACACCCTCAGATCCTACAAAAGATGGCTTCCAAGGTCCAGCACACGCAGAAATACTGAGAATGTTTAGAGTTAATGCAGAAATGTCAAGTGATCCTTTGTCTGAAGCCAGGCTTAGGAAGAGAATGTTGGCTGGTGATAAGCATGCAAGAATATCAGTCCTGGTGGCAAATCACTTCTACCGGTGAGTCACCATGGCTAGGACTTGTTCCTTCCTGGGGGCATGTCCTTTCTGCCCTTTCCCAGACAAATCTGAAAGGTATTTAGGCTTCAGTCCTTACAATATTTTCTTCCATTTGCTCAAATGGTACTTTTTTCCACAAACTTTCTGGCAACAAAGAATTCCTCAGAATAGCAGAGGGAAATGTAAGAGAAAAATGGGCCGGCAAGGTTACATCAGCTCTTAAATTCTTCCAAAATTGAATTCACAAAACAATAGTGAGTTAGTTGCCAAGCCAGGGTTCAGAATGACTGTAAATAAAAGAGAATCTATGCTGAAAAGGGATACACTGGGGATACATGGCATTTTTGGGTTGAAATATTAGACTACCGCACAGTAGTACCGTACAGTAATTACATTTACCCTTTCTCTTTACATTTCCTTCTACTAACGGAATATAGCATACACAAATTTCTGTCAGAGAAAGTGTAAAGTGACATTTCCCTTTGAATGAGAAAAATCTCAGTTAAGTTAAAGAGATCACAGTTTGATCACTGAATTAATCATTTAACAGTGGACCTTTGTATGTGAAGATGATTGTATGGGAAGTAAAGAAAGGTGTCAGTGGCTTGAGGCTACTGAATAAGTAGAACCACTAGTTGCATTATTAAAAGAAGTTGTGTCTCTAATTTTTTCCTGCGGCACGTAAAACCAAAAGATAACTCTCAAATGTCAAAATGCCAGTGTTAGTAAATGTAGTGCAGGAGACAAAATTCCCAGTGCTACTACAGGTAAAACAAATTTTAAGGAGTATTCTAGCACTTTTGTAATGATGGAATACAACCTTAGGCAATATAAATTCATAATCTCTCAGGACAAATGGCCTTTAAAAATGCAACGGATTACCCAATTCACCACTGAAAGAGGATTTGCTCTGGCATCCTTACAATGCCTGTAATACATACCACAGAACTTCCCATTAACATGATACTGGCATTATCTTTGAATTTTTCATCCAAACTTGATAGACTGTCAATAAAATGACAGTCATGATAATAATAACCTCTGCATTAGCCTGGGTGTCTGAGTCCCTTTCATTCCTTCTGCTTCCTCCTTCCCCCATTGCCTCTCCAGGTAGAGGGTTTAGGCAAGCCAGGCAGAGCAGAGCAGCTGGGGAGCTGCTTCAGTCAGGTGCACGGGAATTTTTCTGCTGTTACTCAGTTGTGCACAAAACAGTGTGTCCGGCTCTGCATTCTCATCCCTCTGGTGACTGTGCCCCTCTTGAGGAGGTTGGTGATGATGGTATGGAAGTGGGAAGGAGGGCAGAGCTGATGTATGGGTCAGAAGTCACAGAATGTGCCAAGTTGGAAGGCACCCATGAGGATTATCGAGTCCAGCTCCTGGCTCTGCACAGCACCATCCCCACATCACGTGCCTAGAGCATTGTCCAAGCACATCTTGAACTCTGTCATGCTGGTGCTATGACCACTTCTCTGGACAGCCTTTTCCAGTGTCCAAGCACCCTCTGGTGCTTGGACATTTTCACCTCTGGGTGAAAAACCTTTCCATAATAGTCAACCTAAATCTCCCCTGACACAACTTCAGGCCATTCCCTTGTGACCTTGGGCACCATGGAGAAGAGATCAGTGTCTGCTCCTCCTCTTCTCCTCACAAGGATGTTGTAGATTGCAATGGGGTCTCCAGTCTTGTCTTCTGGAGCAGCAGATGCCACATTATTTCAGGCTTGACTGGGAGCTGATCATTCTCACAATGATCCTCCAGCTCAGGGCACTGAGACCCCGTGATCTGTCATCTGTGTTGAAGATAGAGGCAAAGAATGTGTTAAACACCTCTGCCTTGTCCATGTTCCTGTTTATGTGACCAACCTCATCCCTAGTAGGCTGACATTATTTTTACACTGCTTATTGCCATTAATATATCTGAAAAAAAACTTTTATTGTACCCCACATTTCTAGCCAGCTTCAACTCCAGTTGAGCTCTGACCACATGAATTTTCTCCCTACAGTGGTGAACAGAGTTTTCTTCCCATGTCACTTGACCTTGCTTCCACTGGGCATATACTTTCATTTTTAGCCTTATTTCCAAGAAAATAATCCTGTTGAGCCAAACTGGCCTTTTGCCTCACCTGCTTGACTTCTGACATTTGGGAAATGCCTGCTCCTGTGCACCTTAGGAGGTGATGTTTAAAAAGTGACCAGCAGCGATGGACCCCAGCAACTGCAAAAACATTTTCCCATAAGACCTTACTTACTAATTCCCTGAGCAGCCTGACATCTGCTCTCCTTATTTGTGGAGCTGAGGTTTTGCTGGCACTTTACCTGTTGTTCAACAGAGATTTTAAATTCGATCACATTGTGGTTGCTGTGGCCAAGACAGCTGCCAATCTCCACTTCACTCATGAGATCCACAGTGCTGAAAATAAGCAGATCGAGGAGGGCATCTGAGTCAGTTCTCTTAACACCCATTTCATAAAGTTGTTATCCACGTTTTTTAGGAACCTCTGGGTCTGAGTTGTACCAGCTATGTGATGCTCCCAGTTAATTTCTGGCAAGCTGAAGTCCTCCACAAGGACAAGGTCCATTGACATGGAAGTGTACCTTAGCTCCTCAAAGAATAATTTGTCAGTGCTGTGGCCCTGGCTCAGAGGTCCATAGCAGACTCCCACAATGACATCCACATTATTTGTTTGTCCCTTGATTCTTACCCAGAGGCTCTCAACTGTGCCATTGTCAGCTGTGAGCTCCATATAGTCCATCCCTTCTATTAAATACAATGCCACCTCAACACCCCACCCCCCACCTCCTCCAATCACAGGACTCATCCCAACAGGTGTCACTCATGCCAATGAGGTAATTTCTTTGGGACAGGGGCAAAGCCTCCAGCTCCTCTTGTTTACTCCTCATGCTGGGTTGTTAGTGTAGAAATACATTTCAGGTGTGGTGCAGCATAGCCAACACCTTGTGAAGCAGGTTAAGGGATACCATTAGTGCTTGTTTCCTCAAGTTTTGTCTCACCATCCCATCACTTATCACTGGCAAGCCTGGTTTTTAGTCCTTTCCCCCTTCCAAGCTAATTTAAAGTTCAGTCAACAAGCTCTACTAGCTCCTGTGCCAGAGCTCTTTTTCCCTTCTGTGTCCCATTAGGTATCAATAGATCAGGTGTTGACTAGATCCTTCCATGGTCAACGAATCCAAAATTTCTCCACTGACACCAACCTTGTAGCCATGCATTGACCTGATGGATCTGGCTATTCATATAAATTATACTAATTGTAACTGGAAGAATCAAGGAAATAACGACCTGAGCTCCTGATCCTTCTACAACTCACCCCATGGCCCTGAAGTCTCTTTTGATATGTCTCAGACTTCTCTTTGTTATTTTGCCACTGTCAGCTTGAACAACCAATAGCAGATAGTAATCAGAGAGCCTTACTAGACTCAAGAGTTTTCCAGTGATGTCCCTCATCCAAGCCCTTGGGAGACAGCAGACTTCCCTGCAAGTTGGGTCCGGTCTGCGTATGGAGCCCTCTGTTCCCCTCAGAAGGGAGTCTCCTGTTACAACCACCCTTCTCTTCCTGTGGACAGATGAGGTCTTGATGCGGGCTGCAGGTGGTGTTGTAGGTGGTGCTGTTTCAGGAGGCCCCACTATCCCAGCAGGACCTTCACCCACCTCATCAGTTGTCTGGCCTCCTAGCTCCAGAGCCTCGCACCCGTTGTAGAAGGTATCAGGAAACCTCAACAACTTGCACAGAAAGGGGATTGTTCTGCAGTGGGTTTTCATGCTGGTCCCCAAATGATCTGGTCTTACCTCTCCAAATTTTTTCACTCTGGCTTGAGTTGTAGCAAACTGACATATTATCCCAAGCTGAAATATTTCTCTTACTTACATTCATTTTAGCAAGCAAGGTTTGATTTTTTTTTTAAATTTAAGTGAAACAAATGACAAAGTTTAAAGTAACCTGCTTAATTGTGAGTAAAAGGTTTTACCACTGGACGGATGGCTGACAGCTTGTGTGAAATAGCTTTAATGGTTCTGCTTCAGTTATAACAGACAAATGTTCACCTCATGCCACCACTCAGGCGCACAGCACAAATTAGTGTTATCTTTGTAAATATCACCATTATTTTTCAATATTAAATTTACTTTTTTTTTGTCTTTTCTAAAAGTGAGAAAGATGGGATGATACCCAAACATGGTTTTTTATGTTTTCTTTTTTTAACTGTGTCTTTTACTAGAAGGGCAATCAACCCAAATGAAACCTTACTGCATCTGGTCTAATAATGCTTATGGCAAAAATTTGATGAGACTTATGTAACAGCCAGGATGTTAAGTCTTCAAAAAACAGTCATAAGGAAACAAATTCTTAGTTGAAAGCAGACTGTTAATAACAGTGCTCTTTCAGATAAATGTTTGCTATCAAACTAAATGCTAAAATAATGATTCTTCAAGGCACATAGTTTATAAATGTGATAGGTTTACTCATTTAATGGTAGTTCTGTATATGCAGTAGTGATGAATTCATATTTTGCCTTGTATCATTCTGTAAGAGATGTGGTCACTATATACTGGTTTGAAAGAGTTAAGATTAAAAAATGAAGGAACAAAAGCAGTTTAGGTTGTGTTCAGCCTACATAGAGCAATACAAAACAAAATCCTAATATGCTTCTCTATATTTTACCTTCACTCTTCTGCCTGGAACAATTTAACCAGATGCTCTACTGATTACCTTTACCACTGTACAATGAATTTTACTCTGCTATACATTGTGGACATTCAAGACTTAGTAAATCTTCAGAGAAAAGTCTGGGTCAATGTCTGTGCAGTGCAGATTTAAGGTCCTTTACCTGGAGTTCTGATTAGCTTTCCTCAGATGCTCATTCACTTCTGTGGGGTTTGGACTTTAATGCCATAACTGTAAAGCACAGCTTAGCTTGCTTGTGCAGAGCCAACCGTCTCCTGAGGTTTCTCCTGCAACTGCTGGAAACCAATTTGCCTCCGTCACTCCAGCTCCTCAGCTCAAACTGGAAAACTGACTGGTTCACATCTCAGGGTGCCTTTTTTCTCTTTTTTTCTTTTTTTTTTTATATACCTTGTTCATGAGAATAAAATATCAAGTGCCCTAGGCCCACTTTGTGTGTGTGAGTGGGTAGGGTTTTTTCTTTCTTTATGTGCTCCCATAAAGTACAGGAAAAAAAGAATTCTGACTTTGACCAGCAAAGACATGCAAATTCAGGGAACTTCAAACCCTTCCCCTACAATGAACCTCAGGAAGGAGCAAGCCAAAGTCATTTAGGAAAAATCACACATGGGAAGGGGCCTTAAATTTTTTAAGAGCTTTCTCCAGTTATCTTTTACCAGTCATGCTCACCTTATTCCCTAATCACTGATTAGCATGCACCAATGTGCAAAAGCTGATCATGGAGACAGTGCACACAGTGAAAAATCTTTGGACTAAATTTGCCATCTTTGCATAAAAACATCCACCGATCCACCTGTGCTAAAATCACATAGTTGAACATTTTGCCCACTTATTTTTCCCCACTTTATTTTCCCACTAGAGGAAGTACCAGCAATGAAAGGTTAAAATTTCAACGTCTCTACCCACCTTGCTTCCTTGTGAAAGTTCTGGCTTGACGTTGGATCATTTTGGCAATGTGTGGGGTTGGAATCTGAACTGGCATAGACAATCTAGGGAGGAAAAGATTAGTACAGATATAGCAAAAGAGCGAATATGATAATTCAAAATTACAAAAATGGGCATGAAGTTGCACTGCTCCAACTTTGAAACATTTGACACAAATGTTAAAAGGAGATATTTCCATGGTATCTGCATTTAGGAGAGTTATCTCCATGAATATTTCCATCCTTATTTAGTATATTTTTCATAGCAGAATGACATTATTCCCCTTGGGCCCTCAGTTTTTAATGCGGCATTGAAGGCAGAGGTAAAAGACTAAGAAGCCCCTTAACGGGGGGGGACATCTCTATGTAACTTTACATAGAGATGGCAAGGAGCAAATCATCACCAACATGCATCAAGCATGTAGGTAAAACAGGATAAATTTCTAATACTTTTTTTTTTAATTTACTAATGCAATATATTTTTAAAATAATTTCTCTATTGAGCCTGTCAAACAGTCTTAGAAAAGTAAAATCTTAATCCGAGAAAAATCAGTTCATAGGAGCAGAGAACTAGAAAGGATGTCTTTGGTCACTAACCCTTATCCCCTGTGATAATTATAATCAATTATTGTCACGTAGTTCCATTTCAGAAATTGACCAGGTTCCCTATTAAAAGAAATTAGATATGGTGTATAACTTTGGACAGAAGACTGTTTTAGAAACACACGTCTTTAATGGTAAGAATCTGCTTCTAATATTCAGCCTAGATTTATTCAGCAATGCATATGTACATGTGTGTGGGTATATTCATATTTACAACAACATCGTCTTTTAGGTGTAATACCTACTTTTTCTTGCCTGGTGTTTAGCCCCCTGGTGTTTTTACAGGGACCAATTTTTTGTTCCTTGTAAAAGCCCCTGTTTACTTGACTGCACAGGTCAAAATTTTTGTGGCCCCTTAGCCAGATGGGTTCTTGTTTCCCTTCATGCCTTGTATCCTTTCTGTGCCCCTCTCTCAGGAGTCAGGTCCTGGACACCCAGAGCTGCTCACTGAACATGGAAGAGGGTCCTTATAGTGCTGCTGACACTGCTGCGCCTCTGTGGGAATTATCATCCATGTAGGGATGTCTACCATCTCCATCTCTTTCTCAGCTTAGAGCCACAGCAGGACCAACAAAGACTTCTTAGTGTTTACAATGCCATTTCTAGCCGAAAAGCAAATGTTTGTGCAATGTCTACCTCCAAGTACACAATTCTGCACTTTGGGTGTGGTTCAGTTCTTCTAGCTCTTTCTTCCTTTGTGATGTCTCACAGATTTTTGTAACCAGCAATTTTAATTTTTTTTAGTGCAGTCCTACTTTTTGCACCACAGTTTCAAAATGGAGCTCACAAATAAAGGCTAGGTCCTAATAACCTTGTAAGCCCACATCCTGGCAACAGGTAACCTCATTCCAGGACTGAATCTCCCTTTTCAACACAATCAGTTGACATCTCCCTTTAGTTAGTTTCTTATCCACGTTATACTTTTTGAACTAATTCCCATCTTCTTCAGCTTAACTAATAATTTCCCATGTGGCACCTTATTACCTACTTTTCACAAGTCCATAGAGATGAGACCTACTGCATTTCTTTAGTCAAGAAAATCTGTTATCTCGGAGAAGAAAGCTATCCAGTTACTCTGCCACAGTCAGCCTTTGGCAAATTCACCTTGCAGCCTGTCCCATCTTTCATCTACCTCAGTGCCTTTCTCTTCGAGGATTGCATACTGCTGAGATGATATTAAAATAGGGCATGTAGTTACTGCAAGCACTGTCTCCCCTTTCTTAAAGTTGGTGTTACGAGCACTATATTTTCCTTTTTTCCATTATAAGGTATATGAGGGTGTAAGCTAATACTTTCTTTGACAGATGGTGTGGGGAAGGAGCACACTGATGACTACCCCCTCTCAGCTGATAAGACAGTAACATCTTAGCAGGAACTAGTTTACCTATTGCAATTTCCTTAAAGTAGCCCTGGGAGGTCCCTTAAAACATAAGACCTCTGTAAATACCCACTGGACAGACAAGCTGAGAGCAAACCAGGGAATACCTTCTGGAAAACCTAGAAAGAGAGCCTCATCTGAAGTTTGTGGGCTAGTAATAAAGCCAAGCCCTCAGAAGGGGTAAGTTTGACCTTATAGTGTCATGATGAATATATTTGAGGCAGTGTGGAAACACCACCTGCTCACACAAAGAAACTCAAAGCCAGTCTGTCCTAAATCATGCCACTGTGTTCAGTTATTGCATATATATCCCCCAGCACAGCATGATCTTATGTATTATATATATTGCAATTAGACAAAATGGTGTGACTTAGGAATGAAGTGGCAGCCTTAATTGCTGTTTTCTTTTGTTAGGAAAGCTGTAACTTGAACACCGAGGGTAACTTTAATGCTAGCAAGCCAGTTCAGCTGGAAAGGAGAGAAAGTAGAAGAGAACAAGGTGCCTCATCATTAATGCCCATTTGAGACTTTCAGGCCTCCCTGTGGAAGGTTCACTGGTTGGAAAGGACCTTGATGGGGAGAGCCCAGGCTGTTGGCAGGACCCATATCCCCATGCGCCTCCTTGTAGCAACCAGCTCAATGGAGAGCTTACTGCAAGCAAGACCAAATCAAACACTGGGCTTGGAAGACTCCTGTCCCAGAACCTTGATTGGGAAGGGCACCAAATAAAGATGTATATGCCAGAAACACAAAGTCTTTTGTGACAGTTGCTTCTATGCAGGAAAAAAAAAAAAGCAAATTATGGGCAATGGCAGCAAGAAGTCAAAGAAAAAGGATGCAAAAGAGAGGTTTTGTTAAGATTAGCACCTTCCCTGTGAATCAAGAATGAACTCAAACAGGCATGTGGCTGTTGTGTTACACTTGGCTCTGGAGGAACGCAGCTATGGAATATTTTGTTCCTTAAGGGTCAGCAGATAAGTAACTGCAAAAGCCTTTGGGCTTGTCTCAGTCCTTGAACTAACTGAAGTTTGCTTGTCTAAAGATGGAGTTGAGGCCCTGGGACATAGCCCCCTCCTTATCTGGTGACTGGTACTGAAACTTTGTTTTCCCACAGAGTGCCTCACAGTGATCATGCTTCTAAAAGATCTGCATAAAATGTAAACAAAGTAGAAAAGAATCAAATCTCTGCTGAAATGATAACCATGCAGTGATGAAACTTTTCATTTATTCAAGCTCCTTTAACTTTGTGACATGTATTTCTTCTTACAGGGCAGCATCACAGGTTTTCACATGCAGCATCACAGGTTTTCACATGCACATTGGACATTAGCTGCAATTGACTGAATGTTGACATTTAACAAAGAGGAGAATGAGCTTCTGATTATAAAAATTATTTAATGGGATTAGAAAGAACTACAGATACTTTTTGTGATTTTTATGGTTGCACACTGTGTCAAGAGTTTGGTAATTTATAAAACTTCTTGATAGAAATATATGAATATACCAGTCAAAGTAATAATTAATTCTCTTGAGAAAATGCTCATTAAAAAAAAAAAACTGTAACAAAAAAGAAAATTCTAAGAAGCTTGATTATCACATTGTAAGCTAGCTGCCAATTAAGACTTCATGGGGTTGGGAAAGGAAAATGAAGGCAACAATACAGCTTTCTGACTGGGGATTTGATCTTCCAGATAACCTCCGAATTGCAGTATTTCACTTACTCAAAGCTCTGCTGAAATACATCCTACCTGACTATGCCATAATACCTTACATTTATCCTCACATGTAAGGAATTATTCCATTACTCAAAAATGCGGTTAGTTATGAATGGTAGGCAATAGTGAGCCTGTAAGGAAATACAGAATTTATTTTTTTTTTTAATGCTATCCTATATCCTAAGAACGCCATTGTTTTCTGAAAAGACAGGACTACCTACACTGGGGTATTCTCCATGATACTTTGTCTATGTACCATTAAACATCTGTAGGACTGGAAAGGAGGGTGTACTACCTGAAGACCTGTGTTGAGCTTGGCAAGACTGTTATAAAAGACTAAACTAAATAGTTTGATGAGGCATTTCAAAGCATCCACTACTATCCACTAGGAATGGCCAAACACCAGCAGCTCTGCCTGCAGAGAGCAGGGGTCTCCATGACACTGCCCAGAAAAGCCTGGGTACCCAGTGGTGTGCAGGTCACCTCCGGCATCCATACACGTCACTGCAATTTATACTGCTGCAAATTAAAGGGAAAATTCCATTAAATGAGGGGGCTTTTGCTAAAAATGGTCTGTCAGAACAACTCCTATAAAGTCCACATGGTTCATATTTTCTGTGTCTTTATAAAAAATATGATCAAATAGTATTTTTTCAGAGAAAGTGAATTTTTTTAAATGCTTCACAGACATAGGCTAATATAACTTAAAGGCTTTCCTACAGTAGAATCCAACTTTGCAACCTTCACTCACATTGAATAATACCTCTTCACACGTATTCCCCTGATGTCTAACGGCTGTGACTCACAAGTCCCAGTGAATCACACTGGGGTAAGGAGGAAGGTTCCCCCAGGTGCCCTACCCCTCTCTCCACCTGGGGGAAACCTCAGAAGTGCCAAAGTGCCTGTGTTCACCCTGCCTCAGGTGTTGTGCTTCATTGTCCAATTTACTCATTTAAAGTGCTGTTGATTGAGATTCACCTTAATCTGCTGGGATGCGACTTGTGATTTAGTGGGGAGGGGTAAGGGGCTGGCAAGGCGGCAGAGCAGAGCTTCTGCCACCATTTAGCCCAGTACAAATTGAAGTCAAGGCAGGCAGAACAATATCTCACTGGCCTGGGTACAGTGAAAACCAGGGGCCCTTGGCTATTAAATACGTGCGTATGAAAATGCACAAAAGCAAACACTGCAAATAACCTGCCAACACTGTGGACAGCATATCACAGCAGAAACCCACAGGTTAAGTTGGCCAAGTGCAGAGGAAAGCCATTTTTTCACCCATTTGTTTTTTTAACTGTGCTACCTATCTTTGGAATCATCTGGATATTGCTGGAGATAAAACTTAGCTTGTACAGATGATTTCAAGGCCACAACAGCACTTTTCCCAGAGGCTTTGAAGTCTGTTGAAGCCCCTAAGGGACAGTGGTCCATGCCCTGTCCTTCTACCTCATGCACATATGATGCACAGGGATGTTCCAATGTATGCTGACTTTGGGCATGTAGAAGTTGGATGGAAGATTCTAATTACTAGGTGTCAGGAACTGAGGTTTTATATGTATGGGATGTCTTTGCCATTGTTTTGGTAGCCACATAGGAATTGGCAACATTTTGTTCCTCATATTTATTTATCTTTTATATGGAATTATTCTTCCCCTTCAAAAGTAGAGCACAATTTATGACAATGAGAGCTGAGTATGTTACACAGTAATAAAGGTAAGCACTAACAGAATAAAGCTGTCTAAGGGGTGCTATAAATGTATCTCATTAATTTGTATGCAAAATATATTTTGGACTCTGCTCAGAGCTTTGCAGGTGAAGGCTGTGTGGGAGTCAGAAATTATGCTTCCTAGGTCCCTGAAGCAGTCTTGGCCTGATCCTGGACTCAGTCTGAAACGTCAGTATAACCATTGGAGAGCCCAGTGGCTCTCCAGATTGCAGTTGGTGCGTTGCTGACTGGAAGGAGAAGGAGCAAGAACTACAAGTTCCAACCACATTATTACAACTCAGCAGCATAAATAGTCTCCCCCTTACCAGGTGATCCCCTTGGTCTCTTGCTCGCTTGCTCACAGCTCAACGCCATTGAGCTGTTCCAGGCACCCCTGTAAGGTGCAGCACACCTGGGTGTTGGGGCTCAACACCACTGAGGGGAAGGACACTTTTTTGTCACTTACTACTAGGATTAAGGTCACTGATGCAATACTACATTTAATATCTGGGACTAGTTAGGTGTGTACCAGTATTTAAAATATCCTTGTACATTAAACCCCCTGAAGCTGATGAAAATATTCGTGACCCCCATTTCTCCTCTGTGGATCTTTGGATTGATTCTGAGTCCGAAGTGTTAATGACTGATTCAGAATATCTCAGTTACGTCTCTTAGCAGTATACCCGCAACATCAACATTTACACTGTGCATGAAATTGCATGTGTGGGCACTGCGTGGAGGTGAAGCTGGCAGAGATAGGATCTTTCTGCGACTGTTGTCTTTCCACACTCCCCCAGCCCCAAAAAAGTAAAGCTTTCTTTTTCCCAAGCTAAGAAAGAAAGAAAGGGAAAAAAAAAAAAAAAAAAGAAAGAGAGGCGAAAAGTTAATCCTTGTTTATCTTCTGAAACTGCTAATTTTGCTGTGAATAGAAACTACACTTCCCTCCCCCACCACACACACATGTGCACAGTTTGGTCTCAGTCCCACAGAGGAGCTACAGCTAAGCAGCTACGCAGAGTCACTTGAAAGCCAGCTGAAAGTACCCACTGAATTTGTTGAGGATTCCCCAGAGGACACCTTAGCTGTTCTGCTCTTATAGCTCAAGGAGAATTGGTCGTTCCCCGACTACAGTGTCATTCTCCCTCCTCCCCAGACGAGGATGCCTAAGGGTGACTTATGGTTGCTGCTTCCTAACTGGAGCAATAGCATTTTCTTCACCTTCAGCTCGTGCATCATCTGACTCACGGGTTCAGGCATGATACTGTGGTCCAGGTTGCCTGACATGTGCACACGCACACGAACATACACACACACACAGAAATTGGCAGATTGCAGGAACCTCTGTGTTCACACTGAGGGGTGAGGGCACAGTGAATTTCAGTGTGTACAGCATACTGAAATACAGGACTTACCATACTAGAGGAAGCTGTGCTACTCCTTTGCGTATATTTCTAAATCAAATTCACCAGCACGAAAAAGTTAGCCCAAAAACAATAGTAGCACAGGTAGAAATGATGAATGGTCTGTAGCATTCAAGCATTGTAGTCAAGGAACTCAAGTATGTCCCTAACCTGGAAATGATAAGTCACAGTCAACCATGTGTCTTGTGATGGGAAAAGCTTTTCACCCTGAGGAGATGCATGACTCATACCAGAAAATGCCATAGTCCAGTTTTCACTGTACATAAGTTATTTTCATTCAGTTCTTTTCTCCTCTAATGCAGACATCTGAAAAAAAAAATCAAGAAAAACATTAAAATGCACGTTGTGCTTTTGTGAAAATATATTAGTCTTATTTTAATTATATATAGATTATGTCATGAATATTTGAGAATTAAATCACTAGATCTTAAATATTGACCATAAAAAAAGCCATCATCCAGATTTGCCACTGAGATACTAAGCTATGAAGCAAACTGACCCAAAAGAAAATACGGAGTTCCAGCAATTTTTCCTGCTGAGTGCAGGACTTTGAATTTCCTCTCCAGTGGAGGTGCATCTTAGTCTAACATCACACAAGAAGCACAACACCTCCTGCTATTTTTCTGGAAGAGGTTCAGATATTTTTGTTGTTCATACAGAATAAGTCACACCCACATACTGTTTTTACTGACAAACTCAGAGATAAGCAAGTAGGCTAATATTAATTTGTGATTTATAGTCACTTCAGGACTTCAGGGAGTATTATGGTAAATACAGCTGTTTTCATATTGTAAATGCACTATAATAGAATTATTTCATTTCAAAAGAAAATATACAGCTGAAGGGTTAAAAATAATAGGCAATGGATGAACAACACCTTGATGAATCCTGATGAATGAAGCAAAAGGAGAGGGAAAGTGCAGAAATGGCATTCTTCTGTAGGTGTTTCTTTTGGGGAATTATCTCTAGTCATCGCCTAGTCATGAGACAAGTTTTTGCCATAATTACAAATCCAGGCCACTGTGACTGGGCATAGTCCAGGGAGAAGGGCACTGAAAACAATGGTTAAAAGTTATGGGGGGGAAAAAAAAGTGCTGAAAGACAAAATGAAGAGTTGTTCATGAAAGATAGTGGGGAAGCAGCTCCTTCAGGATCGGGAAAAACAGCTCTAGGAACATAAATTATGTGCCAGTTCCCATGTTATCCAAATCAGAGTGCCTAAAATATAGTTTTCTACAGGAAAATCTGACTAAATACACAGACACTGACAAAATTCCCCAGTGCCAGCTCCCTGATGTCTGGTTTCTGGCAGCAAAACTGCTTGGAGCCCTGAGTGGGAACCCAGCTGGTTTTTCTCTTCTTTGTCTGATGGGGCCAAAGCCACCTCCTGCAGTGTCCCCACGCTCCCGCAAAGGCAGCACCTTCCAGGTTACCCAGGCATCTCTCTCCATACATGCTCATGAAAGAGAAGCGTCAGGTTGTCTGGCTGCCCGTGCTGCCCTGGCTCAGGTTACCCAGCAATAACAGAAGGAAATAACCTGGCGGCATCCCCCGGGGCACTCGGAGCCCAGCCCCTGCCTGCCCTCCCCGAGCAGCTCCAGAGGAACTCAGGCGCCCCTGGTGCAGCAGGGAGGCAGGAGGGCATCGCTGCTGGTGACCTTGCTGGCTGCTGAGGGACGGAGCTGTGCTGCTTTGCCGCCTGTCACTGCTCACAGGCACCACGGAGCTGTAGCATCCCTGCTGCTGCTGCTGCCCCCTTGCTCCACTGCTGCTCGTCACTGTCCATCACGGGCTTCACACACCCAGTCCCTCTCCTTCTCCTCTGGTGTTACCTCTCAGGCTTCATTTCCATAGCCTTGTACCTCCTGCCTTCACTCTGCTCCGCCTGCTCAGCAGAGATCCTGGTGAATTTGTAGCTCTCCTGCTCTAGCGCTTAGCCACAGCAGCTTGAAGCAGTAGCTGCTGCTCCAGGCGCCACCTCAGCCACCCATTCCACTGACTGATTTATTTCCCACTTACCTCTGGTGTCACCCTGCCAAGTTCACTTTGTTCCTAGAAACATCTGGAGGATATAGGAAGCCATCCATGGGAACATTAGCAACCTGGCAGCTTAGTGTAAAGGGAATGATGGCCTCACTCCTTAAATCTTTGA
Source organism: Anomalospiza imberbis (assembly GCF_031753505.1). NCBI lineage: Eukaryota > Metazoa > Chordata > Aves > Passeriformes > Viduidae > Anomalospiza > Anomalospiza imberbis. The sequence continues at coordinate 46,347,448 of NC_089681.1, forward strand.
ACAATGAAGGGGAGAAAGAAACAAAACACAAACCAAAACCAATGCCAGGGATAGAGTTGTGTCCCATTCCTAGTGGCTAAGGGAAAATTTGCCTAACTTTTTACAAGGGCATGTTGTGACAGAACAAGAGGTAATGGCTTTACTCTGAAAAAAGTAGGTTTAGATGAGATATGAGAAAGAAATTCTTTACTATGAGGGTAGTGAGGCACTGGAACAGGTTGATTAGAGAAGTTGTGGATACCTCATGCCTGGACTGTTCAAGGCCAGGTTGGATGAGGTTTCAGCAACTGAGTCTAATGGAAAATGTCCCTGCCTACAGCAGTGAGGTTGGAACCAGAGGATTTTTAAGGTTCTTTCCAACCCAAGGCATTCTAGGGTTAGCTGCCAGGGCACACTTTTATGGCTGATTCAGGATGTTTGCCATTTTCAAGAAACCTATCCTTCTGCTCCAACCCTCAATGCAGCATAGGAAGCAGAATGGGAGTTTAGCTGAGATGAAATAGGGACTAGCAGCATTTATATCAAGCAAGATACTGCTGCACTTGAACGAGTAAATAATATGGGTAGATTGATAGACTGGTGAATTGGCTGGATTAGATGATGCCAAGGTCATGCACCCTGGATGCAAAGGAATCCTGGATTTTCACCCTGCCAGGATTCTCTGATGATGGACTAGCTTCCTCCATGTCCTTGCTCACACATTTCTGGTGCTGAGTCAGTAAAATGAATGTCACAAAGTGGTCTTTTTTCTGTAGTGTGTTATGACAGGATATGTCACAGCAAAGGTCATCAAGCATGGAGATCATCCATGAAGTCTGTTTCTTACTGCCTCTCCCAATAATAGTGGTTCCTGAGTAGATCAGCCCAAGAGATCAATTTCTCAGAACAGACTTGCCCCATAAGACAGAAAACCCTTCAACATGTGTGTTCCCTTCTGCCTACTGTGTTTGAGACTGCCTGGACCTTCATCCCAGTGTCGAGACTCTGACCAGCCTCTAAGACTCCAAGATAAAATGTGAAGCTCATGCTGTCTGCTGCAATGGTGTTACAGGAGTGATATGCATGAAATGCAGATGGGTCTGACAGATCATTAGTGTTATTTATTCACAAGGGTAGGGGATTAAATATACTGCTTGGAGCAGACCATGCCATCTTAGTTGCACTAGATGTTGTGTAAAAGTGGGATAGTGGTAACCGTGTGTCTGGGCTGTCTGTGGAAGAACTGATCAAAAGGTTTCATGGATTTGCAGTTCAGCCTATAATGCTAACATGCCAATCATATGCTGAAGGTGTGAGCACTGCTTGTGTGACACTGGTTACATGGAGCTCCATGTGTACCACCTAACATTGATTTTGCAGTGCACAACCAGAAAGCAGAGTGCCACAGTATTAAAGACCCTCTGATCTTTGATTCTGACTGCACAGCTACTCCACTGCTCCACGTGAGCTGCAACACTTGCTGCTGGTTGGTATTTATTCTTCCTGGCTCCATCTTTGTCAAAGTGGAAGAACAAAAGAGCCCCAGCTTGGTTTGCTGTTTTCCTTCCTTCCAGTTATTTCGTTGCAAAGGCAGAAGGAACGGTTTGTAGTGATGAAGCTGGGTCTCTTTCCCTTTCCTTTTTCTTCTTTCATGACTTGCTTCTCAAGCATCTTGCATAAAAGGTGGCACTAACATCAAGTACACATATTCCTCTAAACAGTCAAGGGGGAATGCAGCTGCTGGTCTGGTGGCTCTCCTACTCACCAGCATTAGCCAAAAGCTGGGGATTTGCCCTCCCTTTCACAGAAGAGCTTGCATAGCATTAAGACATTCCTTCCTAAATGTTTCTCTTTTCTTTTTTAAGTTTCTTTCCATCCCTGAGCACAGTAGGACCATTAATTCCAAGCATTCAAAATAGTCATTAATCCTTTGAAGACAATTTCAAAGTTTATAAAATCTTGCTTTTAAGAAACTCACTCAGAGATGAGCTACAAATTCAGCACCTAAAATGAGAAATGTTGGATTATCTCTTGCCTTAAATTATCTTGAGAGGCATTTGGCTTGAAAGCTAATGAAACAAATGGGGAACTGCTCTGAAAATATGTTTTCAAACCTGAGCTTGCAAGTTGAAAGATAGATTCTTTTCCATCGGTTTCTTTAAAGTTTGGCATACCTGAAATTAGAATGAGCTACATTTGGATTTGGTTTTGACTAGTTCTTACTGCTGAGGTAACGTTATGAAAAAAATAATGTACTATATAGGTATCTTTGCCCTCCAGCTACAAGGCTGAGAAACAGGCATTTTAATTCTTTTTCTTAAGCATGCCAATATTAACAATATTATGCAAGAAGGATAAGGACTGCTAGATATTGTGATTGTGATTGCTGAGGTATTTTTGGGGGAAATCTTATTTTCAGTTGTAATTTCTAATCTATATCACTCCAAATAAACACTGGGCTGAAATCACATTGAATCAATTTTATAAAGTTTTTGATGTCATTGTAAACCTATAGCTGCTACTGAGGCTAGAAAATGCACATAGATTTGCATATTTGCATATATTTGTGCATATTTTCTGATTATTCCTTGTCTTATTTGAAATCCTGCTATCGCTTGGTTTTGAGCTGCGTTCACAGAGGAAGGTGTCTGTGCTAGGAATGTGCTTTTTCCTGTTATTATAGGAACTGAGGTTAATGGCTGTGGATGAAGGGAGGGAAGCTGAAACAGTTTTTTTGTTTTGTTTTGTTTTGGTTTTTTTTTTTTTTTTTTTTTTTTTTAGCCTTGCCTGGCCAAGCAAGGAAACTGGAGCTGTGAGTCAGATGGGAGGAGGCTGGGGCTGGCTGGACTCAGAAACTGTGTTAGGGACCATCGGAGAGGGAGGGTGAGCTCACTGGGCATGTTAGGCTGTGTGGTACATGTCCACCATCAGAGCTGGGAAGGGTTTGGGGTGATGGTGACATGGGCCCAAGCACTCCAGAGCTGCTATATGGCAGACTTACCTTCTTTGACCATACACCTTGGGATGGTCTTCTACCATGCCACCACAATATTTCCTGTTTTCTTCATCAAGCCCTTGCCTCATTCACTGAACAGAGTGGATGCTATTTATCTGCTTCATTCTCATTATTCACTGTAATGGCCCTACACCCTATTTACTGCTCACTATTCAAACCCTGTTCCAAAGATAGAATAATTAATTTCCTCATGGGCTGTTCCTCATGGGCACTCATCATTACAGTACTTCATAAATAGTAATTCATTCATTTTCACAACACTCATGCAAGAGTTAGGTTGGTGATATTCCCATTTTTCAAAAGGGGAACTGAGGCAACAAGACTTTAAATAAGGTCAGCATTCACACTGATTCCAGAGGGCCAAACTAAGTCACCACATCCTGGGTTGTCAGAGAGCTCAGTATTGTGCAACCACGTGTATCACCAGTGCACAACTCAGATGGAGTCACAAGTGGCACTTGGGAAGGGAGACTGCTGGACTCCCAAGTCAAATGCTCTCCAAGCAAAGAAAGTAGCCATAAATTAACAGCCTGGTCTTGGTGTTTCCACAGCACTGCAGGTGAGGAAAAGGCAAGGACCCCTCTGTGTAGGACAACATTCAAATATATTATCTAGGAAGCCCTTCCTCCTCCTCCTCCCGCATGCTAATTCCTAATTCTCCAGCCTTGCAATACATCATACATTCATCTTTCTCTGCTGCTTTTCCTAACTGATTGTCAGATAAGTCCATTCATGTCATACTGCAGAAAAACAAAAAAGGGGAGGATGAGTTAGGGCTGCATATATAATTTTAATTTTTCCTACACTTTCAAAGATTTATTGTGTAATACTTAGCTTTTAAAGGTTTCTCATGTACTATCCTATAGCTTTCTCTTAAAAGGCAATTTGGAAACCCCTCAGAAGTGCCATCATGGTGGCTTAGCTGCAGGACTGAAATCTCCAGACTTACAGGGCTGACCTCAGCCACTTAAGGTAGCAGAAAGTGGCTGATGCTACACTACCTGCACAGCAGTGCTTGAGAGGAATGACCCATTCACTTTGTGGGTGATTTCTTGGGTGCATAAGGGATAACCCCCGATTATTGGGGTTCATCCCAGCTCCTGGATACAAGCAGCCAGTGGCCCATTCTGTTCACTTTCCAACCCTCCAGCCTTGATCCCAATGCCTCTTCCCTTCACCACCAAGATTTTCTCACTGGATTTCTCACTTGCAGCTCACTTTTTAGCCACCTCAGATCCAGTCCAAGTTTCTTATCCACTTGCTCCTCATCCTGCTTTCAATCTTCTACCGTCCCACAAGGCAGGAAGACACCAAGCTTCTCCTCTTTCTTGAGCTCCCTTTACTTCCACATATGTGCTTCTTGCCAAGCCAGGATGACAGTCTTCCTTCCACACTCCCAAATCATTGACATCTAATCCCAGGTTTCTGTCTCCACTTCCTCGCAGTCCTGCATCCCTTGCCTAAACACATGCAACCACAGAATCTAGGACCAGTGGAAAGAGGGCATGGTTTGCTCAGAGCCTGCAGCTTGGGAGCTGGAGTGTGCTTGGTACAGACAGAGGCTTTGGAGGACATTCCTGCCAAATTCCTGAGAATGTCTACTGAACTTGAGCAAAGACTAAGCATTTAGCCAAAGTCGGTCTGTTTTCACATTCTTGACACCAGGCAGGTCCTATTCTATGCCAAATATAATGTCCATGCTCCAAGGGATGGGTATGTTAGAGTTAATAGATTGAATGGTTGCAAGGACTATTTTTGATGTGGGCAAAATAACATAATTTCTATAATTTTGTTCTTGAAAATTGCTGAGTTGTTTTTTACTAAAATTTTAGAACAACAAATAAATCAATGTGAGGCATTCATCCAGCAAGGGGAATTTTAGTTGAACACTGAAATGTCTGGCACAGTTTTTTTGCAACTGAAAAAAGGGTTTTATAATGGGAAGTGTCAAGCATTTATATAGGTGGCACTTCCAACTCCACCTATAACATAGACTGGATTAGATCCCTGGTTCCAGTCCTAGAGCATTCTAGATTAAGCCAACAGTGGACTAGGAAGAAGTTCTTATTTTCCTCAAGCTAATACATTTGCATGACATTTTTTGTCCTTAAAAGAAAGAAGGAAAAAAAAGTGTCATGTCATTTATCTAGAAGATTTATTTATTTACTTGTATTGGCAAAGAATGCATAATTTGCTGACAATATGGAATGAATGATTATGGCAACCAATTTTATGAGAGTCTTATAAAAAGAGAGGCTTAAAAATAAAATGTTAACAATTATAGTTTAAAAATGAGTCAGCTACAGAGAAAATAAGACAAAGGCAAAAAGAAAAAAGAAAAACCTTTCAGAGCAAAATGTTTTATTTCCATTTATTTCCAATGCTTTGCAGATGTGTGTGGGGCAAGTAGGAGGCTAATATATCTCACTTTAGCAGTACTAATTGTTTGCATTATCACAATAATCAAATGCAACCATATTAATCTCTGTGGTTATTAACTTGATTTTTACACATTAAGATTTAGATTTAATCCCCTGGGACCATCTATTAATGCTTTTAAAGTTGAAGGGTTTCAACAGTTTTAAGTTTTTTTTTCCCCTCTTTTAGCTGCAGGCAGTAAAATTTGAACGTGTGTGGAGTTTTGTATTTTACATTCCTGTGGGATTTTCAGAGACACTGCTGTCAAGGACCATGAATCATGTTAATACATAGCAACCTCTACAGCTATTAAAATGTCTGCAATAATGTGATTATTTTAAAACGGAAAAACTAATATCATATGTATTACTTAAAGATCAATCCTTTTTTTTTTTAAGTCAGTGGAAAGGGCTGCTTCTGGGAGGGGGGAATGGAAATGTTAGTGGGAGTCACTAAAATGTGAAATGTCTAATCCACTGAGAGAAGAAACTTCAGTTCCTTTTACAAAGCATATCCTTACTGAGCTTATAGGCAATGAAGTGTAAAAATGGCCAAAAAAATCAAGATCAATAAGCATGAAAAGCCATTTTATTTTTGTTTAGCCAAACTGTAGTTACACCGACCTGGAACAGCATCTGGTTTCATGCTCTCATGATCACTGAGTGATGACACCCAAGCAGAAAACTGGGCATGGAGGTGTTTTTATGAGATGTCAACATGGAATGTAGTGCTAAAATATAATAATGACATGAACTGGTTAAAAACGCAGTTTTCAGGGTGGATGTATCAGATACATCATTTACAACTTACATAAACAAGAAAATATAGTAGAGTGACCCCATGAAATCAAGAAAGTGTCTTGAAGTGTATTACAGCTCTAGTCTTTAAATATTAACTCCATAGACAGAAACTGCATGATGCTGGTTTCAATGAGAAAGAAAATAGTTCCTCTGATGATGTAATTTTATTTAATTGTGTATATCCATATTATCTCTCCTCAGTAAATCCTCTCTTGGTTATCTGATTTGTGGGCCAGACACCCCTTGATTTCATATCTCCAAGAGGGTGCAAAATCATGAAAACTTCTACAGTCCCTCTGTCTTTTCTCTATCTGCTTTCCTGAATATGCCATTGCCTTCTCCTGCGAGTAAATACTCCTGTACCTCAGGTTGTTTAAGAGTTCAGACATTTGTACTTGAATGAAGCAGCACAGAGGAAGAAAATGGTCCATGTCCTGAACAGCAACTAAAAGACACCATGGGGAGAATGTAAACATATCAATAGTTGGGAATTTAGCTAGTGACAAGTGTCTGAGTGGCACAGGGTGTTAAGCAGATCTGAAATATGGAACTCTGGTCTTTCTGTATACATATGGCAAAACACCATGTGATATTTTACTGGGTGCTCAGAAGGACACTGTCTTGAAAGAAAGGGCTTGAGTGCCCTTGTTCAAGGTCAGGTTGGTTCCTCAGACAAGCATTTTTAGTAAGCTAGTTATTGGCACCACACAAAATAATTTTATATCATGGAAGATGTGAGCTCCATTAGCATTGTTTTAAATTGCACTTTCTGTTTTGTAAAATCAAAAAGGAAATTTCATGGGGAAAAGAAGTCTCTCATTCATGCAACATTAATGTTTGGGGAATAATGTGGTGTTTTGCCATGTTAAAAGAATTATTACAAACCCTTCATTGAGAAGCTCTAGAGATCTCATACATTGGAAAAGAGACTTGATAATTGGATGTGCAGGAGGGGGAGGGAGATGTATGAGGAGGGTGTCACTTTTGGTGACAGCAATGAGCTTTTTTTGTTCTTGTGAAAAAAGACCCCAATCTGGCCAAATTAGAAGCCTTTGAAAAATCTGAGAAGCAGGTAGCTGCAGGTTAGAGTGGAGCAAGTAACTGGAGCTCAGGGTAGAATGATTCACGCGTGGCCTCTCTGCTTCCCGGAGCTGAAGGGACAATACTAGGAGCTCATGCACATGCAGGCAAGAATACTTAGAGGAGGCAAATTAAATTTGTATGTGCCACTTCCAATGAGCCCATCTTTTTACTTTCATGGGGTTTTTTTTATATTACCTGAGCACCCTGGAAATCTTGAATGCTACCAGTAAATATGGGCCAACTCACATCTTCCAGGTCTCCACATGGAGGTGATCTCCTTTCCCAGAGCCACAAAAGTTGTGGTGATGTTCATTCACCCCCACCCCCAGCTTCTCCAGCCCCCTGCCCCCAGGAACAATGGGGCTGAGCTGCCAAGGCTCCAGGGTGAGAGGTCATGGCATCCCACCGAGCTGCCAGATTTGGGGGCAGATCCCACGGCCTCTACTGCACTGAGCCAAAAGCAGGTCTTCTCTTGCCCCCTGCTATCCTAGCAGGGAATCTCAGCAAGAGGAGCCTCAGAGGGATTTCTTCTTCAAAACCTCACCTTTCACAGCCTTTTTTACTTCTTTCTTCTTTCTTTTTTTTTTCTTTTCCACAGAGAAAGGGACAGGACCTTATGGAAAATTAACTGCACTGGTTTACGGGTCACGTGTGTGAGAGCCTGTGAGCGTTTGTACATGGGGTCATTGTTGGATTTTACAGCGGTTGCTTTTATCCTTGGAACTGAAGTTGCCACGTAGCTTGAGATACCTGCTTATTTTGTAAAGCTATATCTCTGGGCAGAAGAACTGAGAGAGTCTCTCAGCTTCACTGAAATATCTTGGACTTGCAGAGCTGAGCTGAGCAGCAGAGTAAAAGAAAAAGAAACAGAAAACATAAACATGTAAATGTGACATCTGTGATTCCACTTTACAGAGCTTTTTACATGTGTGAAAACAGCTTATTGTCTTGCAAAAGGGGTTGAAACTGATGACAGAAATTAAGGGGACTTAAAAGGAAAAGCCCGGCTATAGAAATGAATTTAAAAGAAGAAAAAAACCAACAAATCCCCCAAAAGGCTATGCCAACATTTTCCTGGATGATAACAGAGATGTGTGCTAAAGAATAGGTGTTGACAGAAAAGAAACACAACCCTTTTATTAAAGAGGTGGGCAGGCAAACATATGAACTGCTGAAATTTCAACATTTCAGTGTCCTGCGGGTAGAGAATGCTGGAACACAGGAAAAACAAGTAGAAAAGATCTTAGGAAATCCTCACCTCCTAAAATTTTCAATGATTTTAGATGCCATGTCACTTGAGAAAATAAGCAATTTTATATATATATTTATATAAACATATGTGAATTACAAGGAAAAAAGAAGACAGGGAGGGGGAGAGGAGGCAAAGACACATTAATGCTTTGACTTCCATTTTAGATATCCCCTGCACTGTGTCATAATAAATCTTGCATCTTGCTGCTCAGCTTAGGGCTCTGCTGCAACATTCCTGGGTTGCTTTGTTTCGGAGTGCCGTTTGTATTGAATTTGGGGAGTTGTCTAAGCAGCTGTGACACTGTGATATTTCCTCACTATTTCCTAGCAAAGTATGATCCAAACCCATGCTTTTGGGGCGGAGATACTGGGGAAGTACTGCTTTAGGGAGCTGCGACTCCCTGAGCCTGACAGCGTCCTGACAGACACTAATACTGGCAGAGTGAATGTGTGCAGTCTCCTCACAAGGTTTGTGATGTGTTTTTGATTTCCTGCCTCTGAAATGCATTTTGGCTAGCAAACAAGTGAGCCATACGATTCTTTTTCTTCCCATGCACATATCAGGAAATTCTTACCTCGTTCACATTAGGTAATTGAGCTGCTAACATTCAGGAAGAGATTTTTGCTCGTTGGCTATTCAGTCCTGTGAACATGAGTAAAAATCATGGTTTTCATGAAGACTGTGAACTCTGTGTGATTCTGTCCTATTTGAGGCTTTATAAAGGGTGCTAATTTCCACAAATGATGCTTTATTTGTCTTTCTCTTAGCTACTTCTTTCAATGCCTTTATTCTCCAGGGGTCATGTCATTGTTTTCTGAAATCTTCAAAGATCTTACTTACATGTGAAAAGTGGCATTTTATGAAATGCACAATTTTATAAATTTAAGCTAATCAAGACACCTTCTGCTACCAGGGCAGTAAATTGGTTGCGATTGTTTCTGTATACTTTTTTTCACTTCATATATGTAAATGGAATAGGATGAGACAACATCAAATTAAGAAAAATGATTGCTCAGTGTTCATCCAGCAGGCCTGAGATTTGAGATATCCTCATAGATGATCCAAAATTTTCAGGTTTTACTTTGTAACATCTCTCTAAGTTGCTGAAGTTTTTTCTCCATATTAAAATTATCTTCTGAATACGCCTTTCTGTTAGGAAAAAAAATTGGCTGACCAGAGAAAAAAGATTTTAAGATAGTTGCCAGAATATTTTTTAGTAATAAAAGTTCTTAAGATTAAGTTGTTGATTCTGGAGTATGATACAGGCTTTGCCTACAGTCTCCAAGTAGACAAGGGACTTTGCAGAACTACAGGCATCCCCCTGCATTGCCAGTTCTTGGTGGATTTGGAGTTTCCATCAAAAGCAAAGATGAATTTGCATTTATGTTGATTGAGAGTTCTATTTCTGTTTCAAGATGGGAAGAAAAAGAGGCTACTTTTCAATGAAGATGTGAGCATTTCCACATGATATTGTGGTAGAAATTGTCTGGAGGTAGTTTCCCTCGCCTATTTTGGGGCTTGGTCATGACAAAATACTTGTTTCCATTGATATTGGTCAGACTGTTCATCTGTGTATTTTCTGATAAATGCTACAGAACATCCTCCAAATGTTTTCTGGAAGACTTGTATGAGAGCCCAAAAGTCCTCTTTGGTGTACTGTTTATTCTCTGACTTCTCTAGGAGGCAGCAGAATTAGCTGACAATGAAACCTTGAAAACACAGTCTGATGCAGGTTCTTTGAGACAAAAAGATGCCTTGAAATATACAGTGGACCCCAGCAATGTGCTTTAGGGTGTAGAAAGTCACTAAAATGCATTACAACAATGACCATGATTAATTTCAGTCCTAAATGGAAACAGTTAACGGATAAAACATCTCAATGACCAACTTCCAAATTCAAAAACTCTGCTTCTACATTTCTCTCCATTAAAAAAAAAAAAAAAAAAAAAAAAAAGACATTCAAGCAAGCGATCCTTCTTTTTAACATCCCAAGCCCCCAGAATATTGTCTTTATGGATACACTTCAGAGTTCAGCTAAAAGATCATATTGCTTTAAAATGGGCATAGTAAAACCAAGCATGCCTGGAGGAGAATTTGTAAGCACAATTATGTTTGCCATAGAGTTGCTAGGTCAGTGGGTGGTATATGATGCACCCATCTTTCCAGGAGCAGTAGGATTTCCTGCTGTTTTTTTCAGTAGTGACCTAGAAGGAGGTTAATGATTCCAAAGAATGACTTTTCCCTTAGGGAAAATTTAATCTTCTGACCTTTTTCTCTATCTGTCCATTCCTTTTAAGTCACAGACCCCCTTCATTTAGCTTACATCAAGCTGGTTTATTTTCTTCAAAAACATGGATGAAGTGATTGCTTTTGCTTTCATTTAACCCTTGAACTGGATGCATTTTCAAACCAAATCATTGCCCAGAATACAGAATTGCTTGTAAGCATTTCTTTTAGATTTCTGTATTTGTCTAAACTGTGATTGTCAATGTTCAGGATCACTTTGACAACTGACTAACTTCAAAAATGCATGCCTTTAATGTACTCTTGCAATCATCTCCGAGAGTTGCTTTAGAAAAAGAACATGACAAGAATAAAGCAGCTATCGGATTTTTTTCTTTCTTTCTCTCTCTATTTTTTTTTTTATTTCTATGAAAACACTGATGGAACCAGAGTAATACAGAAGAAAATTTCATTTAAAATTGGTTTACCAAGAAGGCCATGGTGCCATTTGGGGGATTAAATTTGAGCACATAAAAACCATCAGCATTTTATAGTCAAACTGTTGGAGTGCTTTGCTTTGTCTGAACAGTGCAGACACTATTGAATCAAATCTGTTGTCAGAATATGGTAAAATAAAATTGTAATTACTTCATTATTCTCAAAGGTGTTGACTCTGGGGTGCAAGGAGTTCTGGAGGGTAACTGGAAACAGAAACCACCTTGTGCTTGAAGCTGTCAACTTCCTTTTACTCTGCAGCAGACACTGTTTTTGTCTTTATTGCATTACATGCGGTTATTGCCAACATAATAATTCATGAATATTCCTTCATTTTCAGAATTATAATTAATGCTGGATTTTGACATTATGACAAAGTAGGGCGGCTCAGCAGCAGAAACATTCAGCCCTAAGAACAAAGGAATTGCCATATTGGAACAGACCAGTGGTCCATCTAGCCTGGTATCTCTCTGCCTCTCACACTGGCCAATGCCTCAGGCTACAGAGGAAGGCATAACCCCCTCCTAATGCACCTAATTGCAATACTATACCACAGAGGGAAATTTCCTTTCGACCCCAGCTGGTGATCAGCTTATGCCCTGAAGTATGAGGATTGATAGCCCTTATAATTTTTATTCTAGCTAGTGTGGCTGCAGATGCTATACTTAATCAAATAAATGTCTAATACTTTGATAAAGCTAAGTAAGGGCTAAATACTCCGATCTCTCGGGAAAAATCCCAAGGAAGAAAAAAGTGCTGAGAAATTCCACAAGGAGAATCACATCAAGTTCCCACTGCTTTCTGTACTCTCTGGGGAGTACAGTTTGCATGCTTGTGGAGAGACTGGCAGGGCTGAAAAGGATGTCAAGCAGCACGGTCCTAGGCTTCATAGGGGAGTCAGGCTCCAAGTTTGGCCACTCTTTCCTCCTGCCTCATTCTGTCCCTTACCCCAGACCAAAAGGGCTGTTCAGACTGAGCCGTGGGAGTTAGGCAGACCTAAAGCAGCAGCTATTTGGATTTCTGCCTGATAAAGCAATGGTTTTAGAGAGAAAACCATGTCGCAGGGATGGATGTTTCTCAGGTCTTCCTCTGCAACCTGAGATGCCCTTTCACCAAACCTGCATATCACTGGCCATGTGCTCTTAGTGTGGAGGAGCAGCTGAAGAGTCTAAGGAAAACTGAGGATATGACAAAGAGTTAGTCCTCTTTTCACTTCCTTTTGTTTTCATTTTCTAACTTTTACTCCCTCCTTGCCCCAAACCTCTTTTCCTCAATCCTATGCAGAAGCAATAAATCCCACAATTTAACTACCCATTCTGATGAAATAAATGCATCTCCACATATTCAATTAAATGTGCTTCCCACTTATTTTTTGTAAGAAGCAAGAAACTGGACAGGAACACCTGAGCTCTTCTGCATCAACTGGAATTTTATGTGGTCCTAAAACCCTTCAAAAGTCTTCTGCCTTTTTCTATTTCTAAATTAAGTGTTGTCTTCCTTTAAATCTGCCTTCTTGGTACTTTCCCTTGTTTCATTAGTCATGTTTACTGTATGTTTCCTTGGTTTGCCTTGCTTATAATCCACTGACTAAAATACAACAGAATATCTGGAAATGCAGTTTTTACTCATGAAACTGCATAGTAATATTTTATGTTTAATTATCTTTTTGCTCATACTGAATATCTTCTCTGCTTGTGTACGTTTTCTAAGCTCTGGCAATATCCTGGATAGCATTTTCAGTAAATGATGCTTAGATTTTCCTGTGCTAATTAATAGCCATCAGTTCTTGAAAATATTTTCCAGCATACACTCCTTGGTATTAGTCTGTTTAATTCTTCATGCCATCATGTCACCATTTTATCTTCACTGTCTTCTTCTGGAATTTCTTCAAGTTTTGTCTGAATTCATTTAACTTAATAAACGGCCAAATACCCCCATGAATTTCCCTGTTAGAGCAACAGGCACTGGGTTTAAACACCAGAAAGCAGGCTGTGACTGTTACAGTGAAAACACGTTGTGCATTCTTTATTTCAGAAGCCTTTTTCCCAAGCTTTCTAATTAATAAGTTGAACAAAACCATCTTTCTTGCCACTATTGATCCCAGGGGCAATTCCAAGTTAACCTCTTTCGCTGATTCAACTGACCACTGATTCTTCTGCAGTACCTAGAGAAAAGGATGCTGTCTAGTCACCTAAATGCAGCTATGGAACTTGGGTGCTCGTGAACTGAAGTCTGGTTCTGACATAGCTTGCTTTTACAATTATAGGTAAGTTACTTCACTTCTAATAAAACCAGTTCATAAGGAAGTTGTAGTAATCTGACAGTGTTCATAAAATATTTTCAGAGGACAAAATTCTAATAATTCTAAAATTGGGGTTTGATTTCCCTCTTTTATTCAGTACTTACAACATAGATGGATTTTAATTCTGGATCTGCTGTGTTTTTCTTTTCAGAAACCTTACCATAAGATGTTGGAAACATTAAATTAATTGTATCTTCTGGTTCTACTTTATCGACTACTAATTAACTCTTTCCTTTAGTTCTAGGAGGGTTGAGGAAATGTAGGCAGAAGCATTGCAGATTTTACTTCTTATCTGTGTGCCTAAGTATATATTTTTTACTGTTTCTCTGAATAGTTTCCTCGTACTAGACCTACTGGTTTATAATTCCCAGGATCATCATTAGCACCTTTTTAAGAGATAGGGACACCCTCGGCCACTCTTCTGTCCTCTGGTACAGTAGCTGTTTTTAATGATAAATTGCATATTTTTGTTAGCAGCTCACTTGCATTGGTCTCCAGTTCCTTCAGAGCTCTTGGATGAACACCATCTGGTACTCCTGATTGATTGCAGTTTCATTTCTCAGGTTGATCCATCACCTTTTCTGATACTCCTATTTCTGATATCTTCCTACTTTCAACACTTATAAAGAATAAAGCCTGTGTAGCATCACATTCTCTTTGTTAAACAACAGTGGAAAGAAGCTGTTCAGCTCTTTTTTTTTTCTTTTTATATTTTTATTGGTCTAACACAACTAGGCAGAAGGAAAAATAAACTGACAGCAAACACCATTTTTGTCTAGAAACATCTTATTACAAAAGACAAACAAACAAACAAACAAACCTCTAAAGATGTGTCAGAGGTTTTCTGGGAGATGATAGTGTCAAAAAGCCCAGAATTTCAAGTTCATTTATGCTTTCTATTAATAGTGAATCATACTTTTCAGTAGACTGCTGTGGAAAAACTGCCAAGGGAAGTATATATAACGTTTTGGGGGATTTCGGTGTTATTTTCCATGGCTGAGCAGAAGAATAAAGATATACCCGTATTACCTATTGTGTTAGAATCTAGAACAGAAAAAAAAATCAGGAGGAGAGATTCTGCAGGGGAACAGCTCACTAACAAGCAAGCAAATAGAGAAAAAACAAAACTATTACCATACATACATGAAAACAGAACAAGGAAGAAAAGTATTGTGATTAGTGTCAACTGGTAGAATATTTCTCAATTCTGCATATTTCTCTTATGCACCTCCCCACTATCCCCACACTCTTATATAAATTTCTCCTCTGCCTGCTTTTATTATTCACAGAGCTCTCTGTCTAATTTACACTGTAAGCTCCTCCTCAGGTAGGGACCTTCTTTTCATATGTCCATGGTGTTAAATACATGCCACTCAAACTGTTGAAATTATAATAACGGGGGGTTGTATTTTTTTCCTTTCTCTCTTTTGTTAACAAACGCTAAGTTAAAATCAAAGGTAATAATTAGTTTAAAACAGCCCTCAGAGGCAGTCCCAGAAAAAGTGACCTTTTGAGCTACAACTAAACTAACCAATTTTATTGTGTCTTGAGGTCAAGGCTCTTATTTCACATGACTTGAGGGTCTTTATGTGCATGCTACCCTGCAGTAAACAACACAGAAAGTTATGGACAAGCAGACTTTGCACTCCAGACATCTATTGAGGAATAGCAACAAGATTCAATTCAATCTGAGCCAAAAGTAATCCAGAACCAGGCTCAGGAATGTAATGGAAAATTCCTAAAAGATCGGAGATGAGATTAAAACACAACAACAACAAAAAAACCCAAAACCCAGAAGACTGGCTAATGCAAAGTGAGTGCATTGGACTGATTTTGAGTGGGCTGGACCCTACAATTATAACTTCGTCACCACAGTTTGAAATCTATTAAAGGGATTTATGTTTTGCAGCTGACATTTAAAATTAAGGATTTATTGGACTGGGAATGAATATTTCTTCTGCAATTAGTCTTTTGGAGGTCATATTTCATAAACTGCTGTATTTCTGTTTAATCTACTGTAGCAAGATTTTGTATTGTTAGAAAATTTGAAAAACATAAATGCAGAAACCATTTTATCCATTGTAAAGAGGCTCCCATCATAAAATTGCTGTTGAGTTGCATCACGTAACATTTTCATTAGGTACCTAATATTGCCAATTCGTATATGCTATTTTAATGGAGCAAGTGAAAGTGAGTGATATCTGATAGTATATATACTATACCACTCCTGTACCAGTAACAAACAGAGAGTCTTAATTTAAGGGGGTGGGTTTTTTGCTTCTTTTTTATGTGAGCCTTTATAATTTGCTTTTTGGAAATTTACACACGCAATTCTGTGTATTGCTAGAAGCCTATTAAAAGCTGCATGTTTTTCCATTCTTGTGCACTTACAGACATGAATTAAACTTCACTGCAGCTGATTTTTGAATTCTTGAACTGAAATTAATTACTGGGAAAAGGAAGGGCATTTTTCAAATTATGACTAATTAATTTAAGACGGTTGTTTTCCTTTACCACTATTCTAGCCCAGTCTTCTCAAAAACAAAGAAATAAAAAAGATCTTATAATCATATTGACACAATTCCTATTTAGCTGTCTTCTGTGCTGGAACATTCACACGCAGCAGCAGGAAAGAAAATCAGGATATATAAATTAGAAGCTGGAGTGTGATTTCTTAAAGGATGGGCTCTACCATTAAGGAACAGAACTGCGGAAATCAGATTCCATTAATGCCTGGAAAAGTCAGGTTGTTATTTGTGCAGGTCAGACTGTGAAATGTAGTAGACCTTGTGTTACAGGTCATCTCTGAGAAAGCATTACACGTCCTGTTTAACTGTAACTTCATTTTGCCCGGTTCCAACTTAAACTGTTGCACACTTCTTCCACAGAGGGAGTGAGAAAGGATAGCTGAAGTAGTCTAAAAATATTTTAAGAAGTCATTTTATACTCTCTGCTCCAGCTTGATTTTCCTGTGTGACACAGCAATGGAAATAAAGGGGACTTAAAGATGAGACTGGTCTGAGGCGGTTTAACAAAGCCTTGGTTGTGTTGCATCTGAGTATTTCCTAAAACAAGGTAACTTTCAGGGAAAGAGTGCTTCTCACTTTGTTGAGAGTCAGTGCTGAGCACTGAAGTAGGAAATAAAAAGGATGCAAGCACTGGGGGGTTTTTGTGCCTCTCTGCACTGGGGAGGGGTGCAAGGGGGAGAGACAGGGAGAAAAGACAATACAAATATGTTTCTATTGGACAAAGCAAGGGGGGAAAGCCAGCATTTGAGCAAAAAAGTGTAGTAGGAGTGAGCACAGTAGAGTTGTTAGAGATGTAGGCAGAACACAGCTTAGTCTGCAGAAGAGTAGGGAGAAGACGGACGGTGACCACGGAGGGCTAAAAACTTTAGGAACGCAGGCTGCTTTTCTGGTCTGCTCGAGAAGTCTGTTTTCATTCATGCAGAAGCATAGGTGTAGATTTTATCAGGACTTTGGGCTGGAGCACCCGCAGCTGTGGATTACAGATGCTTCCTGTCATGTATAAACACAATCATTATGTGAAAGCATGGCACCCACACGGCTACCTAAACAGCCATTCCTCCGGACTGAAGCGCTTTGTTCTCTTTGGAGTTATTTTTACGACTACGAGCAGGACTCTACCCAAAAGTTACTAGCAGCAGCCGTGTTTTTTTATGTCAATTAAATGGATTTTGTTACTTGTAAAATACATGTCCAAACACAACTTCATTCTTCAATCACAAAGTATGTTTTCTTAACACACGGTGATATATAGTGACACTTGTTTGACTGACAGCACGAATGTAAACCCTAGTAAATACCACCTGTAACTTTGAAAGTGGTGAAGCTCAGTTAATAAAAATAAGAACATCAGAAAAAAAAATAAAAATCAGGAGCTTTTGCATTACACTGCTACTTTGAAATATCAGATTTCAGCATGGATATGAGTTAACTCAGTGAAAGGACTTGGCTGGATTAATGATGCTGTGTGTTAATGTCTC